>NC_048593.1:26082400-26682400 GCF_013265735.2 Oncorhynchus mykiss | reverse complement strand
GTTAGGGGGGGTACACAATGCAAATAGTCCGGGTAGCCATTTGATTACATGTTCAGGAGTCTTATGGCTTGGGGGTATAAATGAATTAAGAATTTTTGAATCTGAGAGTGAATAGAGACAAATATATTGATAAAAGTCACCTTGTCCGAAAGAGACTTACATGGTTTTCAAAATGTCATGCCAGGGTAAGTCTACTTGAAACACAGCCCTTATTTTAAGTGTTTCATCAATACCAATGGGAAAAACTAACGGTGGGAAAACTATTGGAACCAAAACATTGTAGAATATAATGCCTCTCATTGGAGGACCTAGACCTACACTTTGACACATTGTGGAGCATTGTACGATGTATAGTTTTTTTTTGTTGATTAAAACGAAATCCCTTAATATAGTAAAAAAAAATAGATGGGATTTTATTTTATGAAGTTGAACATGTGCTCTTTATGACAGAACGAACAATTAAAATGATATCACTGCCAGTTTTGGCTTTGTGGCCAAAAAAAGTATCTCCATTAACCAATACGTAAAGAGTAATATTAGGAGATGAATTTGGAAGCACTTTGGCCACCCTGAAGACTAGATGTCATACCCAAGCATTTCTGGAATATTGTCAGGCATTACATTCATTTGAGCAAATACGCAAATGTATGTACAGTACCAGTCAGAAGTTTGGACACACCTACCCTTTCCAGGGTTTTTCTTAATTTTACTATTTTACATTGTAGAGTAATAGTGAAGACATCAAAACTATGAAATAACACATATGGAATCATATTTTACATTTGAGATTCTTCAAATTAGCCACCTTTTGCCTTGATGACAGCTTTGCACACTCTTGGCATTCTCTCCACCAGCATCATGAGGTAGTCACCTGGAATACATTTCAATTAACAGGTGTGCCTTGTTAAAAGTTAATTTGTGGAATTTCTTTCCTTCTTAATGTATTTGAGCCAATCAATCAGTTGTGTTTTGACAAGGTAGGGGTGGTATACAGAAGATAGCCCTATTTGGTAAAAGACCCAAGTACATATTATTGTAAGAACAGCTCAAATAAGCAGAGAAACGACAGTCCATCATTACTTTAAAACATGAAGGTCAATCAATCCACAAAATGTCAAGAACTTTGAAAGTTTATTCAAGTGCAGTCGCAAAAACCATCAAGTGCTATGATGAAACTGGCTCTCATGAGGACTGCCACAGGAAAGGAAGACCCAGAGTTAACTCTGCGGCAGAGGATCTCATTAGAGTTCATTAGAGTTACTAGCCTCAGATATTGCAGCCCAAATAAATGCATCAGAGTTCAAGTAACAGACATCTCAACATCAACTGTTCGGAGGAGATTGCTTGAATCAGGTCTTCATGATCGATTTGTTGAAAAGAAACCACTACTAAAGGACACCAATAATAAGAAGAGACTTGCTTGGGCCAAGAAACACAAGCAATGGACATGAGACCAGTGGAAATCCAAATGAGTCCAAATTTGAGATATTTGGTTCCAACTGCTGTGTCTTTGTGAGACGCAGAGTAGGTGAACGGATGATCTCCGCACGTGTGATTCCCACCGTGAAGCATGAAGGAGGAGGTGTGGGGGTGCTCTTCTGGTGACATGGTCTGTGATTTATTTAGAATTCCAGGCACACTTAACCAGCATGGCTACCACAACGATATGCCATCCCTTCTGGTTTGTGTTTAGTGGGACTATCATTTGTTTTTTAACGAGAATGACCCAACACACCTCCAGGCTGTGTAAGGGCTATTTGACCAAGAAGGAGAGTGATGGAGTGCTGCATCAGATGACCTGGCCTCCACAATCACCCGACCTCAACCCAACTGAGATGGTTTGGGATGAATTGGACCGCAGATTGAAGGAAAAGAAGCCAACAAGTGCTCAGCATATGTGGAAACTGCTTCAAGACTGTTGGAAAAGCATTCCAGGTGAAGCTGGTTGAGAGAATGCCAAGAGTGTGCAAAGCTGTCATAATTTTGAAGTATTCACTATTAGAAAATAGTAAAAAATAAAGAAAAACCCTTGAATGAGTAGGTGTGTCCAAACGTCTGACTGATACTGCACATGCATCTCTGGAGTACATTTTAAGGCATTACATGCATTTTAGCAAAGGTGCAAATGTATCTACATGTATTTGACATAAATATTTAACCTCCACGTAAAATGTGTTTTTTTTTCCAAATGGGGAGGAAAAGAACATGTATAACATTAGGAGAGTGTTTGGAGTAGAGAGCCATGAGAAAAAGGCCACATTTTAAAAGGTGAATGTTGAGGGTGTTAGGTCTTACAAAGGTGCCATTTCCTTGCGGAAGGACAATGGTCTTCTCCAGGCTGCTCATCACAATCCTCCATAGCTCCTTCAGAACCCGCTTCAGAACCGTCTTCTCACACGCCGAGGCAAACAGCGTCAACCTGCATACATACACACACTCAATGTATGTTGTGCCATGCAACATACTGACAATAACACCTTTGACTTCATAGAGAAGGCCCTAAAATGTACGCCACCAAAACAGTGACCATAGCAAAGCAGGAGAGAATCAAGGGATCCACTCACTTTGAATCCAAGAAGTCCATGAGTGGCCGCAGCATGTTGTCGGAGTCGGCCTCCACCACGTTGTGGCTGTTGGCGTTGACTGGGCCCTTAATCTGATAGAGCAGAGAGGCCATCTGTCTCATACAGTCATCAATATGGACCTGGAAACTATAGGAGAGAAAGGAGCCACAGAGGTTATGGGTCAGAGCAAAAAATGTACTACAGAGTCTGTGTGCAAGAGACTACAGTACAAACATTAGGAATGAGTGAGTTGTAGAGTATGGGGAGAGTGTACATGTTTGAATCTTGGGACTGCGTTGTGTGTGTGTGGGTGTGTGTACCTGTTTCCAAATGTGGTACTCAGCTCATCCAGCACATTGTTCAGCTTGACCTGAAGCTCGTTCAGGAGGTCACTAGCGTCTGTGTCCAGCTGCAGATGGACAGACAGGCAGAAAGAGAAAGGCATAAAGATAGACGTTAAGGCAGACAGACGCAGAGAAGACAGTCTGATAAGTATGAGTACGGCACGTTTTACTTTACCATGTAACATGTTATATCAGCATGATTCTCACAAACCAGAGAACACACATACTGTAAAGTGTGCATATTGCAAGCCAAAGTAGAGCACATGATAATCCATCATCAATGGAGGAAAAGTTATTTTCGCCAGTAAGTTAACAAGCACGGCAAGAAAAGGCATCAAACATTTTCATAGAAAGTGAAAATAGGACATGTTTGACTGAAGTAGTGAGATTCCCTATAATTGCAATGCACAACATGTCACTGCTACTTCTTTTCTATTTAATTACAGTCACTCTGTTTTATTAGACACACACTCCTGCAGAATAATCCACCTTTTTGCATGTAATAAATCACCACCTTCAAAGAAATATGATTCAAGAAAATGAAGTTTTATTATGACAGCAGATTCATGATATTGACTCAGAAGTATACACTATTAGAGGAGCCACCAGGTGTCACGTGTCCCAGATCTACAACCACAGCATTGGTCTGACAGAAACCATCTCACAGAGGCCTAAAGCAACCCCAGCCAGACAGATGACAACATGTGGCCCATTAAGCTAATACTCCAATAAGCCAGCTGATACATGGACTGCCAGGGACTAGACTACATGTCTAGGGTGTAGACCAGGGTACAGTATAGGACAGCTGTGGGGGAGACTACTTAATGAGTTCTGCACCAGTGGATACAAGGAAGGCTTACAGGGGCTATAGGTAGAGACAGAGTATGTTTTTCATGAGCATCCTGTGCGTGTGTATACTGCTGAGTAAGTGACTGTTAGTGACTGTGATGCACGAGTGTGTTAGTGTGGATCGCCACTCACTGAGGATGTCACATCCTCACTACACTCACCTTTACCTCCTCTTTCTTTTCAGGCTATCCGAGAGCGGTAGGGAAGAAAAGATGTACATGTACTGCCATCTCTTATGAAGAGATAGCATTGAGTAAAAACAACCCACACTGCTAGCAATATATGGCAAATACCTGAAGACCAAGTAAATCTTTTGACCAATGAACCAGTGTCATTTTTTTGTGAGCAGCATAGCTACCCCTCAACTACACAACGCAGGGAGAAAGACACACACTAACCCACCTTTTCCTTTTCTATGGTTTCACGATGGGGATTCCTAAAGGCTCTATAGAGGGTGAACCATACAATTAGGAATTAGAGTAATTTAATAGGATCTCTGTGGGGTTAACTATATTCCACGGACTCCATGTGCAGTCTTCTAATGATAACATAAACCAACCAGAGTCTTTCTATCCACATAATCAGTTACGACCTGCTGGTCATGTGGAAGGTGAGTTACATACTCTATCTACAACACCACTTTGGTAACTATCAAACTGCCCCCAATCAAAAGGGAATGCACAACCACCTTATCTTCCTCATTATCCTCCTGCTTGTCAATATTTAGCAGTGAAGGAAATATCTATTTACACTCAAGTTATCAAACTTTTGTGCTACAATTCAATCATGGGTGTGTAAACCAAAAACTAAGGGATTACTAAACCAAACTACTTTACTCAACATCCAATAACTCAGTTACAACTCAGTAAGAATGGGACAATAATTCAGAATGAAGCCGGTCCTCTTCATACCTAACATACCGTACCAGTCAAAAATTTTTGACACACCTACTCATTCAAGTGCTTTTCTTTACTTTCAATATTTTCTACATTGTAGAATAATAGTGAAGACATCAAAACTATGAAATAACACATTTAGAATCATGTAGTTACCAAAAAAAGTGTTAAACAAATCAAAATATATTTTATATTTGAGATTCTTCAAAGTAGCCACCCTTTGCCTTGATGACAGCTTTGCACATTCTTGGCATTCTCTCATCCAGCTTCATGAGGTAGTCACCTGGAATGCATTTCAATTAACAGGTGTGCCTTGCTAAAAGTTACATTTGTGGAATTTCTTTCCTTCCTAATGCGTTTGAGCGAGTCAGTTGCGATGTGACAAGGTAGGGATGGTATACAGAAGATAGCCCTAATTGGTAAAAGACCACGTCCATATTATGGCAAGAACAGCTCAAATAAGCAAAGAAAAACGACAGGCCATCATTACTTTCAGTCAATGTGGGAAATCTCAAAAACCATCAAGCGCTATGATGAGGACCGCCACAGGAAAGGAAGACCCAGAGTTAACTCTGCTGCAGAGGATAAGTTCATTAGAGTTACCAGCCTTAGATATTGCAGCCCAAATAAATGCATCACAGAGTTCAAATAACAGACACATATCAACATCAACTGTTCAGAGGAGACTGCGTGAATCAGGCCTTCATGGTCGATTTGCTGCAAAGCAACCACTACTAAAGGACACCAATAAGAAGAAGAGACTTGCTTGGGCCAAAAAACACAAGCAATGGACATTAGACAGGTGGAAATCTGTCCTTTGGTCTGATGAGTCCAAATTTGAGATTTTTGCTTCCAACCGCTGTGTCTTTGTGAGACGCAGAGTAGGTAAACTGATGATCTCCGTATGTGTGGTTCCCATCGTGAAGCATGGAGGAGGAGGGGTGATGGTGTGCTTTGCTGGTGACACTGTCTGTGATTGATTTAGAATTCAAGGCACACCTAACCAGCATGGCTACCACACCATTCTGTGGGACTATAATTTGTTTTTCAACAGGAGAATGATCCAGCACACCTCCAGGCTGTGTAAGGACTATTTGACCAAGAAGGAGAGTGATGAGTGCTGCATCAGATGACCTGTTCTCCACAATCACCCAATCTCAACCCAATTGACATGGTTTGGGATGAGTTGGACCGCAGAGTGAAGGAAAAGGAGCCAACAAGTGCTCAGCATATGTGGGAACTGCTTCAAGACTGTTGTAAAAGCATTACAGGTGAAGCTGGTTGAGAGAATGCCATAGTTTATTTAATAGTTTTAATGTCTTCACTATTATTCTACAATGTAGAAAATCATAAAAATAAAGAAAAACCCTTGAATGAGTAGGTGTGTCCAAACTTTTGACTGGCACTGTACATATAACTACATTGTGCTCTTAAAGTAGGGATGCTAAACATAGGGAAGGTCAGACCATACATAGCTTTTTGCCCTCTAGGAAGTTGATGTAGGGAAATAATATAAATCACCAAGGGCATATGTTAATGTAACAGTCTAGTCTACACAATAAGAAGTGGCTTATACAGTACAGTATGCTATTTATCTAATGCTCTATTCTTCATGACAGGATGACAACGAGCAACGATACTCTAAATCAGCGATTCTCAACTGCTGAGTCACAGTTGAGAAAAGTTTGTTGACATGAACTTACATTTTTAAATTAACTTGATCTCTAAAATGAAATCTTCAATCTTAACAATATTTTCAATATAGAGCTATTTAGCGGATTTGGTTGATTTTCTGGTCTCAAATCAGTGAGCTTAACATTCTTCATCAAGAATATGGGAAAAATTGACTTATTGACAATGAAAAAGGTGGGACTGCTGTTCCCTTGTCATATTACTGCTACATTTACTATCAAATTTGCGTTGCAAATATTGGGTTGCGACAGACAACCTGGTTCAATTTAGGTCCTGAGGCAAAATCAGTTGAGAACCGCTGCTCTAAATCATGTGGACCATCTCCATACCATTGCTTCCTTGTTTGCTAACTGGTACAGATACCAGATACAAATACCATGTTCATGACCTTGTCTATGAAGAGCAGTTTCAACATCATTGAACCATATGTTCACAACTTCACACATAACAAATAATTGAGATTCTTTATTTCTCTAGGTGTGATGCCAGAGTAGCACATCATTCACTCCTTTAAATCCAAACCTGCTAACACCAAAGTCTGCTCAACTAGCTGCATGAGCCCAGACACACACTGAGCCTGTAGACTTCTCCAGCAGGTTCCTGGTGGTCCGTTGCACAGTGAGGAAGAACACTGTTCACCCCCACCCGCCACCCCAGCTCCATCTTACCCATCTGTGGAAGAAGCCATTTGTTATTATCTCTTCCTATACATAGTGTCGCTGCTTACCCGTTTGGCACCCATGGACTCAAACATCTTCTCCAGCTGGATCCGCAACTGCTGCACATTATTCATCAGTACGCACGTCTACACAGGGGGGGAGAGAGGTACAGAGACCCGTTTAAAACTCTGCAAAAACCCCCCATATGTTGTGTAAGGCAGGATATAAAGACTTACAATCTTCTCTTTGTCAGAGTAGGAAGGGAAGCTCTTGGTCAGAATGGCACTGTACTGCAGAAGAACTTTGGCAATAGTCTGTGGGGAGGAAAACAAGTAATTAAACTGTCCAACTAAATATGGGTGTCATGTCCTTGGAAATATATTTCATCAAACCACTAAATGACCGTCATCCTTTTCTGTGAATGCGAAGTGGTCTTTTTACACATGCTAGAGGCTAGTGTGGTTATTCTGTAAAGTTAAAGTAAGGATATGTATGTGAGGTTACTGCCAAAAGGCCTCTGAAAGTATGAATGTATTCCCTGGATGTATTCTTTGTGATGCAGAACCACAGTCTCTCTATAAGCTGTGCCAGGCCAGGCTAGCCCCAGGGATCTAGCCCCAGGGAGAAGGAGAGAGGGTATATTAAAGGATGTTGTCCCATTAGTCATTTTGATTTAATGAGAACATATCATATCCAATTCCTTTTAGACAAATGCGAAAGTCCCTCAGTCCCTCAAAAGTCCCTCCGGCTACTTTTATTGAAATGTGATTTACTGGGGCTCATATCTGTAATAAGCGTACACTACTCTCAAATAAGAAAAGCAATGGTAAGGATTTCTCTGAAGGGCAGAGTTGGCTGTTTTCAGGCCTAGATAATGCTCTGGGCGGTCATGAATAACTTTAATAAGATTTGGGGATGTTTCAAAGGTTTGAGCCAGTGTTGTCGTACTTGAGACCGGTCTCAGTCCCAAGACCACATATTGAGTGTCTGGGTGTGGAACACATTTTTATTCAGTCTTGACTTGGCCTCGGACAGTGAGTACTCATAATTTCTTCCTGAGACCAGCAGAGTAAAAAACTCCATATATCAGCTTCCATTCAGCCAGGCAAAAATATATACACTAATTTCATGAAACATACAGTGCATTTTGAAAGTATTCAGACCCCATGACTTTTTCCACATTATGTTACAGCCTCATTCTAAAATTGATTAATTATTTTTCAATCTACACACAACACCCCATAATGACAAAGCAAAAGCAAGTTTAGACATTTTTGCAAGTTTATAAAACATGTAAAAACAGAAATACCTTATTTCCGTAAGTATTCAGACCCTTTACTCAGTACTTTGTTGAAGCACCAACACTCCCTACCGAGTTCCAAACTGCCTCTGGAAACAATGTCAGCACAAGAACTGTTTCGGTAGCTTCATGAAATGGGATTCCATGGCCAAGCAGCCGCACACAAGCCTAAGATCACCATGCGCAATGCCAAGCGTCAGGTGGAGTGGAGTAAAGCTTGCCACCGTTGGACTCTGGAGCAGTGGAAACACATTCTCTGGAGTGATGAATCACGTTTCACCATCTGACAGTCCAACGGACGAAACTTGGTTTGGTGGATGCCAGGAAAACACTACCTGACCCAATGTATAGTGCCGACTGTAAAGTTTGGTGGAGGAAGAACAATGGTCTGAGGCTGTTTTTCGTGGTTCGTCCTCAGTTCCAGTGAAGAGAAAACTTAATGCTACAGCATACAATGGGAAGGCAGCATAGCCTAGTGGTTAGAGCGTTGGCCTAGTAACCGAAAGGTTGCAAGATCAAATCCCTTAGCTGACAAGGTACAAATCTGTCGTTCTGCCCCTGAACAAGGCAGGTAAACCCACTGTTCCTAGGCCATCATTGAAAATAAGAATTTGTTCTTAACCGACTTGCCTAGTAAAATAAAGGTAAAATAAAAAATAAAATAAAAATGACATTCTAGACGATTCTGTGCTTCCAGCTTTGTGGCAACAGTTTGGGGAAGGCCCTTTCCTGCTTCAGCATGACAATATACCCTGTGCATAAAGCGAGGTCCATACAGAAATACTTTTTTGAGATCGGTGTGGAAGCCCTGACCTCAACCCCATCTAACACCTTTGGGATAAATTGGAACGCTGACTGAGAGCCAGGCCTAATCGCCAAACATCAGTGCCCGACCTCACTAATGGAAAATTACTGCTCCCTATTGCACAGTGACCCGTTGGCCTTCAAAAAGTCCCAATGGCTGACTTAGCTAGCTAGATTTATCTCCCCAGAGACCACCAAAGACAAATCCTGATTATAACTTTTTTCCTCTTTAGTTTTAACCCTTTCCTTTCTAACAAACACTGAAGAGCTTAAATTAGAACATCATTGAAAAGATTAATATAATAATAATTATTGTTGTAATTTTATAAATCCTTAGCATTTCACTGAAAGCGTAGAAGGCCACACTATATTTGGGTTAGTAATCATTTGTAGAGTGGCTCTATCTTCCTTCAGCATGCATTTATTCTGAATGTCTAAAGAATCTACATGTTATTCTGAAACATGAACACAGAAATACTGGACATTTTGTCATGGTGCCAATTTGACAGAATTGCAGTCATGGTCTTTAAATGGATTCAAATTTCTCGCCCCCCCCCCGGTCTTGGTCTTGACTCTGACTCGATTTGCTCCGGTCTTGGTCTTAAATCGCTCTCGCTTTAGGTGGTCTCGAACACAACACTAGTTTGAGCAAATGCCAAACTCTGCCTCCCATTGTTTGAAAAACATTTCAAGCCAAAACTACAAATAAAGCATGACCCAGGACGAGGCTCCCTAACATGAATCTCACAGAGGGTGGAGATATGAGAGAGCAATCTATCCCTCCAGGCATTGATCTACAGTACACACAGTTCTGACAGGTAGGTAGGTACGATGCGGAGGATAAGGTTACCTTGGCGAATCGTCGGCTGTAGTGAGCCATGACCTTGGGGTCAGGACAGTCCAGTTTCTTGATGATCTCAAAGCTCTGGTTGAGCTGGGTGAAGACGTCCACCACCGAGCAGGAGAAAAGAGCATGCTCAGATGTCTGCTGGAACTGGGAGGAGAAGGGGATGAAGACAAAGGTAACTATATAGTTTATAGTGAATAACTGACAAAGATGTAAGGGACAATCAACGAGGGGCTATGCATATTATCGAAAATAATGAACAATGTGGAAGGTGCGTTCCATGACACCTTCCACAGTGGAAGGAGTGGAACTGACCTTCCTTGCACGGAGTTGCATTATTTTCCAGAGAACGCATAGAGCCCCGAGTTGATTATCCATTTTATAATTCAACACATTTGCCACTAGAAATGTGTTCATTTGTTGGTAGAAACGAGTTCAACATCCACTGAAGTAGTTAAAGTTTACTAGATAGCTACAGTAGTTGCATTGGTAACTAAACAGTTAAAATAGTTTAGCTAACCAAACCATCAGTCCTAGCTTGCTATTATGAAAATCGAAATCAACTATGCCAATAAATGTTTTTAATTCCACTTTTGCTTTCAAAAGCAGCACAAACAGAGCATGTAAGACTGAACTAAGAGCCATTGAATTCTACCATGCGAATATACCATGCACTATAGGGAATTATAAACTGGGTGGTTTCGAGCACTGAATGCTGATTGTCTGAAAGCCGTGGTATATCAGACTATATACCATGGGTATGACAAAACATTTATTTTTACTGTTCTATTTACATTGGTAACTAGTTTATAATAGCAATAAGGCACCTCAGGGTTTGTAGTATATGGCTAAGGGCTGTTTCCAGGCACTTCGTGTTGCGTTGTGCCTGAGAACAGCCCTGGGTCGTGGTATATAGGCAATATACCACATCCCCTTGTGCCTTATTGCTTAAATAACTACTACCAGTTACTCACTCCATCTTTCTTGTCTCTCTCCAGAGCTCCATGCATGAACTCCATGGAAACGTACTCATTCTCATCCAGCCACTGCAGCACAAACTGTAAGAACCACCTGAAAGAATGAAGTAAGGGGTAAAAAAGGGTGAACCTATTTTTAGACATTTCTGTTAAGTTTAGAAAACTCATGGTTAACTCACGATGGGTAGTCGGGGACAACGCTATTGAAGTTTGGCAGGTCTTTCACATACTCGTTGTACAGCCACTTGACCTTGAAGTGCAGGTTCATGTAGTCAGCACTCTTACACAGCCGGTGTTTCTCATGCTCTGTGGCGACAAACACACCAGTGGGAGTTTGTGTCTCTAAGTGTGTGTTTGTGTGTGTGCGCATGTCTGAGTGTGTACAGTCGTGGCCAAAAGTTTTGAGAATAACACATTCATTTCCACAAAGTTTGCTGCTTCAGTGTCGTTAGATTGTTCTTCTGGCGCTGACAGAGATGGCCGCGTTGCGTTCCTAGGAAACTGTTTTTTTACATGTTATTTCTTACATTGGTACCACAGGTAATCTTAGGTTTCGCCCACCACCCAGGACAATGGATCAGATCCCAACCTGCAAACCAAAACAACGAAGCCGTAAAAGGGGCAGACGAAGCAGTCTTCTGGTCAGGCTCCAGAGACAGGCACATTGCGCACCACTCCCGAGCATACTACTCGCCAATGTACAGTCTCTTGACAACAAGGTTGATGAAATCCGAGCAAGGGTAGCATTCTAGAGACACGCTATCGGAGTCGGTACAGCAAGGTGGTTTCTTCACGCATCGAGCCGACAGAAACATGCATCTTTCTGGTAAGAAGAGGGGCGGGCGGGGGGGGGGGGGGGGGGGGGGGGTATGCCATATGATTAACGAGACTTGGTGTGATCACAACATACAAGTCCTCAAGTCCTTCTGTTCACCTGACTTAGAATTCCTCACAATCAAATGTTGATCACATTATCTAGCAAGAGAATTCTCTTCGATTATAATCACAGCTGCTATATTCCCCCGCAAGCAGACACATCGACGGCCCTGAACAAACTTTATTTGACTCTATGTAAACTGGAAACCACATATCTCGAGGCTGCATTCATTGTAGCTGGGGATTTTAACAAGGCTAATCTGAAAACAAGACTCCCTAAATTCTATCAGCATATCGATTGTGCTACCAGGGCTGGTAAAACCCTGGATCATTGTTATTCTAACTTCCGCGACACACATAAGGACCTCCCCCGCCCTGACCACGCCTCCATTTTGTTGCTTCCTGCCTATAGACAGAGACTAAAACAGGAAGCTCCCATGATCAGGTCTGTTCAACACTGGTCAGACCAATCTGATTCCACGCTGCAAGATTGCTTCGATCATGTGGATTGGGATATGTTCCGCATTGCGTCAAACAACAACATTGACGAATACGCTGATTCGGTGAGCGAGTTCATTAGCAAGTGCATCGGCGATTTCGTACCCACAGCAACTATTAAAACATTCCTAAACCAGAAACCGTGGAATGATGGCAGCATTCGCGCGAAACTGAAAGTGCGAACCACTGCTTTTAACCAGGGCAAGGTGACCGGAAACATGATCGAATACAAACAGTGTAGCTATTAACCTCAGCAAGGCAATCAAACAAGCTAAGCGTCAGTGTAGAGACAAAGTAGTCGCAATTCAACGGCTCAGACACAAGAGGTATGTGGCAGGTTCTACAGTCAATCACGGATTACAAAAAGAAAACCAGCCCCGTCCCGGACCAGGATGTCTTGGACACAGACTAAATCAAATCAAATTTATTTATATAGCCCTTCGTACATCAGCTGATATCTCAAAGTGCTGTACAGAAACCCAGCCTAAAACCCCAAACAGCAAGCAATGCAGGTGTAGAAGCACGGTTGCTAGGAAAAACTCCCTAGAAAGGCCAAAACCTAGGAAGAAACCTAGAGAGGAACCAGGCTATGTGGGGTGGCCAGTCCTCTTCTGGCTGTGCCGGGTGGAGATTATAACAGAACATGGCCAAGATGTTCAAATGTTCATAAATGACCAGCATGGTCGAATAATAATAAGGCAGAACAGTTGAAACTGGAGCAGCAGCACGGTCAGGTGGACTGGGGACAGCAAGGAGTCATCATGTCAGGTAGTCCTGGGGCATGGTCCTAGGGCTCAGGTCAGTTGAAACTGGAGCAGCAGCACGGCCAGGTGGACAGCAAGGAGTCATCATGTCAGGTAGTCCTGGGGCATGGTCCTAGGGCTCAGGTCCTCCGAGAGAGAGAGAGAGAAGGAGAGAATTAGAGAATGCACACTTAGATTCACACAGGACACGGAATAGGACAGGAGAAGTACTCCAGATATAACAAACTGACCCTAGCCCCCCCGACACAAACTACTGCAGCATAAATACTGGAGGCTGAGACAGGAGGGGTCAGGAGACACTGTGGCCCCATCCGAGGACACCCCCGGACAGGGCCAAACAGGAAGGAAACAAAGAGATCTTCTGTTGAATCTGACAATTAATCTTAATGGTTGTACAGTCGTCTCAAATAAAACTGTGAAGGACCTCGGCGTTACTCTGGACCCTGATCTCTCTTTTGAAGAACATATCAAGACCATTTCAAGGACAGCTTTTTTCCATCTACGTAACATTGCAAAAATCAGAAACTTTCTGTACAAAAATGATGCAGAAAAATGAATCCATGCTTTTGTCACTTCTAGGTTAGACTACTGCAATGCTCTACTTTCCGGCTACCCGGATAAAGCACTAAATAAACTTCAGTTAGTGCTAAATACGGCTGCTAGAATCCTGACTAGAACCAAAAAAATTGATCATATTACTCCAGTGCTAGCCTCTCTACACTGGCTTCCTGTCAAAGCAAGGGCTGATTTCAAGGTTTTACTGCTAACCTACAAAGCATTACATGGGCTTGCTCCTACCTATCTCTCTGATTTGGTCCTGCCGTACATACCTACACGTACGCTACGGTCACAAGACGCAGGCCTCCTAATTGTCCCTAGAATTTCTAAGCAAACAGCTGGAGGCAGGGCTTTCTCCTATAGAGCTCCATTTTTATGGAACGGTCAGCCTACCCATGTCAGAGACGCAAACTCGGTCTCAACCTTTAAGTCTTTACTGAAGACTCATCTCTTCAGTGGGTCATATGATTGAGTGTAGTCTGGCCCAGGAGTGGGAAGGTGAACGGAAAGGCTCTGGAGCAACGAACAGCCCTTGCTGTCTCTGCCTGGCCGGTTCCCCTCTTTCCACTGGGATTCTCTGCCTCTAACCCTATTACAGGGGCTGAGTCACTGGCTTACTGGGTCTCTCTCATGCCGCCCCTGGAGGGGGTGCGTCACCTGAGTGGGTTGATTCACTGATGTGGTCATCCTGTCTGGGTTGGTCATCCTGTCTGGGTTTTATTTGTCCACCCACCTCTTGAGGATTGACCACAAGTTCTCAATGGGATTAAGGTCTGGGGAGTTTCCTGGCCATGGACCCAAAATATAGATGTTTTGTTCCCCAAGCCACTTCGTTATCACTTTTGCCTTATGGCAAGGTGCTCCATCATGCTGGAAAATGCATTGTTCGTCAGCAAACTGTTCCTGGATGGATGGGAGAAGTTGCTCTCAGAGGATGTGTTGGTACCATTCTTTATTCATGACTGTGTTCTTAGGCAAAATTGTGAGTGAGCCCACTCCCTTGGTTGAGAAGCAACCCCACACATGAATGGCCTCAGGATTCTTTACTGTTGGCATGACACAGGACTGATGGTAGCGCTCACTTTGTCTTCTCCAGACAAGCTTTTTTCCAGATGCCCCAAACAATCGGAAAGGGGATTCATCAGAGAAAATGACTTGACCCCAGTCCTCAGCAGTCCAATCCCTGTACCTTCTGCAGAATATCAGTCTGTCCCTGATGTTTTTCCTGGAGAGAAGAGGCTTCTTTGCTGCCCTTCGTGACACCAGGCCATCCTCCAAAAGTATTCACCTCACTGTGCGTGCAGATGCACTCACACCTGCCTGCTGCCATTCCTGAGCAAGCTCTGTACTGGTGGTGCCCCGATCCCGCAGCTGAATCAACATTAGGAGACGGTCCTGGCGCTTGCTGGACTTTCTTGGGTGCTCTGAAGCCTTCTTCACAACAATTGAACCGCTCTCCTTGAAGTTCTTGATGATCCGATAAATGGTTGATTTAGGTGCAATCTCACTGGCAGCAATATCCTTGCCTGTGAAGACCTTTTTGTGCAAAGCAATGAGGACGGCACGTGTTTCCTTGCAGGTAACCATGCTTGTCAGAGGAAGAACAATGACTCCAAGCACCACCCTCCTTAAGAAGCTTCCAGGCTGTTATTTGAAATCAATCAGCATGACAGAATGATCTCCAGCCTTGTCCTCGTCAACACTCACACCTGTGTTAACGAGAGAATCACTGACATGACGTCAGCTGGTCCTTTTGTGGCAGGGCTGAAATGCAGTGGAAATGTTTTTGGGGGATTCAGTTCATTTGCATGGCAAATATGGACTTTGCAATTAATTGCAATTCAACTGATCACTCTTCATAACATTCTGGAGTATATGTAAATTGCCATCATACAACCTGAGGCAGAAGAATTTGTGAAAATTAATATTTGTGTCATTCTCAAAACTTTTGGCCACGACTGTACAAGTATGCATAAATATGCACCCATGTACAGTGCCATCAGAAAGTATTCACACTCCTTGAGTTTTTCAAAATGTTGTGTTATACCCTCAAATTTAAATGGATGAAATTGAGATTTAGTTTCACTGGCCTACACACAATATCCCATAATGTCAATGTGGAATTATGCTAATTACACATTTTTACAAATGAATAAAAAATGAAAGGCTGACATGTCTTGAGTCAAAAGTACTCAACCCCTTTGTTATGGCAAGCATAAATAAGTTCAGGAGAAAAATGTGCTTAACAAATCACATAAAAAGTTGCATGGACTCACTGTGTGCAATAATAGTGTTTAACATGATTTTTGAATGACTACCCGAGTATGGAGAGAGGAAGGAGGGCGTGAGGAATAAAGAGAGCTGTATCCCAGGGGATGCACCCCACACATACAATTATCTGTATGAAATTCACTGCTCAACTGAGGAACCAAACACAGATTCAACCACAAAGACCAGGGAAGCTTTCCAATGCCTTGCAAATGGCACCTATTGGTAGATGGGTAAAAAAAGCAGACACTGAATATCCCTTTGAGCATGGTGATGTTATTAATTACACTTTAGATGGTGTATCAATACACCCAGTCACTACAAAGATACAGGTATCCTTCCTAACTAAGCTGCTGGAGAGGAAGAAAATCACTCAGGGATTTCACCATGAGGCCATTGGTGACTTTAAAACAGTAACAGAGTTTAATGGCTGTGATAGGAGAAAATTGAGGATGGATCAACAACATTGTAGTTACTCCACAACACTAACCTAAACGACAGAGTGAAAAGGATGCATCCTGTTTGCAATCAGGCACTAAAGTAAAACTGCAAAACAATTGGCAAAGACATTTACTTTATGTATACAAATACAAAGTGTTATGTTTGGAGCAAATCCAATACTACACATTACAGAGTACAACTTCATACTTTCAAGCATGGTGGTGGCTGCATCATGTAATGGGTATGCTTGTTATCTGCAAGGACTAGGTAGTTTTCTTTTATAAGAAGAAACAGAATAGAGCTAAGCACATTCAAAATCCTAGAGTAAAACCTCTTCTTTGCAACAGACACTGGGAGACAAATTCTAATTTCAGCGGGACAATAACCTAAAACACAAGGTCTAATATACACAGGAGCTGCTTACCAAGACGACCATTAATGTTCCTGAGTGGTCTAGTTACAGTTTTCACTTAACATAAATTTACTTGAAAATCGATGGGAAGACCTGAAAATGGCTGTCTAGCAATGATCAACAACCAACTTGACAGAGCTTGAAGAATTTTTAAAAGAATAATGTGCAGATATTGTACAGTCCAGGTGAGCAAAGTTCTTAGAGACTTACCCAGAAAGACACAGCTGTAATCGCTGAGAGATCTGTCATTGGGAGAGTGTGTGTCACGTTCTGACCTTTATTTCCGTTGTTTTGTATTTATTTAGTATGGTCAGGGCGTGAGTTGGGTGGGCAGTCTATGTTTGTTTTTCTATGTTTTGGGGCATTTCTATGTTTTCGGCCTAGTATGGTTCTCAATCAGAGGCAGGTGTCATTAGTTGTCTCTGATTGAGAATCATACTTAGGTAGCCTGGGTTGCACTGTTTGTTTGTGGGTGATTGTCTATGTTAGTGGCTTGTGTCAGCACAGGTCTCATTTTGTAGCTTCACGGTTGTATTTGGTTTATTGTTTTCGTTACTCTTTTGCATAGTGTTCAGTCGTTCTTTATTAAAGATTCACCATGGACACTTACCACGCTGCGTATTGGTCCTCAGATCCATCTCGCCTCTCCTCTTCAGATGAAGAGGAGGACGGCCGTGACAGAATCACCCACCAACCAAGGACCAAGCGGCGTGGTAGAAAACAGCGACGACAGCAGCAGCAGCAGCAACAACAACAGCGGCCGGTATCACAGGACTCCTGGACATGGGAGGAGATACTGAACGGAGAGGGACCCTGGGCACAGGCTGGGGAATATCGCCGCCCCAAAGCAGAGCTGGAGGCAGCGAAAGCTGAGCGGCGGCGATATGAGGAGGCAGCACGGCAGTGCGACAGGTACGAGAGACAGCCCCAAACATTTTTTTGGGGGGGCACACGAGGGGTGGAGCTAAGCCAGGTAGCAGACCTGCGCTCACCCCTCGTGCTTATTATAAGCAGCGCGATACTGGGCAGGCACCGTGTTATGCGGTTAAGCGCACGGTGTCGCCAGTACGTGTCCATAGCCCGGTGCGCTATAGGACAGCCCCCCGAGAGTGTCATGCGAGTGCGGGCATCGAGCCAGGGCGTATGGTGCCTGCTCAGCGGGTCTGGTCGCCGGTACGCAGTTTTGGTCCAGGGTATCCTGCGCCGGCTCTGCGTGCTGTGTCTCCGGGGCGCTGGGAGGGTGCAGTGCGTCCTCTGCCTGCGCTCCGCTCGTGCCGGGCGAATGTGGGAATGGAGCCGAAGGGAGAGGTGCGTGTAGTAAGCACTAGATCTCCCGTGCTTACCCACAGCCCGGTTCAACCTGTGCCTGCACTCTGGACGGTCCGGGCTAGAGTGGTTATCCAGCCTGGGGAGGTGGTGCCAAGGTTGCGCACCAGAGCTCCAGTGCTCCCCCACAGCCCGGTCCTTCAGGTGCCTCCTCCTAACCCCAAGCCTCCTGAAGGGCTCCCCAGCCTGGTGGTACCTGTGGCAGCCCCACGCACCAGGCTGTCTCTCTGTCTCCTCCCTGCAGGTGGTCCTGTCTGTCCGGCGCCGCTGCCGGAGTCTCCCGCCTGTCCGGCGCCTCTGCCGGAGCCTCCCGCCTGTCCGGCGCCGCTGCCGGAGCCTCCCGCCTGTCCGGCGCCTCTGCCGGAGCCTCCCGCCTGTCCGGCGCCTCTGCCGGAGCCTCCCGCCTGTCCGGCGCCTCTGCCGGAGCCTCCCGCCTGTCCGGCGCCTCTGCCGGAGCCTCCCGCCTGTCCGGCGCCTCTGCCGGAGCCTCCCGCCTGTCCGGCGCCTCTGCCGGAGCCTCCCGCCTGTCCGGCGCCTCTGCCGGAGCCTCCCGCCTGTCCGGCGCCTCTGCCGGAGCCTCCCGCCTGTCCGGCGCCGCTGCCGGAGCCCCTCTGCCCAGAGCAGCTGTGTCTCTGTCCCGAGCAGCTGTCTCTCTGTCCCGAGCAGCTGTCTCTCTGTCCCGAGCAGCTGTCTCTCTGTCCCGAGCAGCTGTCTCTCTGTCCCGAGCAGCTGTCTCTCTGTCCCGAGCAGCTGTCTCTCTGTCCCGAGCAGCTGTCTCTCTGTCCCGAGCAGCTGTCTCTCTGTCCCGAGCAGCTGTCCCTCTGTCCCGAGCTGCCCCTCTGTCCAGTGGGGTCATTGAGAGGGGTGGTCATGCTGAGAAAGCCACGGAGGCGGACAATAAGGCGGACTAAGACAATGATGAGGTGGGGTCCGCGTCCCGCGCCAGAGCCGCCACCGCGGACAGACGCCCACCCAGACCCTCCCCTATAGGTCAAGGTTTTGCGGCCGGAGTCCGCACCTTTGGGGGGGGGTACTGTCACGTTCTGACCTTTATTTCCGTTGTTTTGTATTTATTTAGTATGGTCAGGGCGTGAGTTGGGTGGGCAGTCTATGTTTGTTTTTCTATGTTTTGGGGCATTTCTATGTTTTCGGCCTAGTATGGTTCTCAATCAGAGGCAGGTGTCATTAGTTGTCTCTGATTGAGAATCATACTTAGGTAGCCTGGGTTGCACTGTTTGTTTGTGGGTGATTGTCTATGTTAGTGGCTTGTGTCAGCACAGGTCTCATTTTGTAGCTTCACGGTTGTATTTGGTTTATTGTTTTCGTTACTCTTTTGCATAGTGTTCAGTCGTTCTTTATTAAAGATTCACCATGGACACTTACCACGCTGCGTATTGGTCCTCAGATCCATCTCGCCTCTCCTCTTCAGATGAAGAGGAGGACGGCCGTGACAGTGTGAACATTTTCATGTGGACAGGGGGAAGTGGAGATACTACTTAGAGATATACAGAGAGGAGTTATAGAGAGGTCCTGGAAGACATAAGCAGCTTTCACACCCAGCACATAGCGCTCTCTCGCTCTGCACCGCATGGGGCTCTACTGTATCACACATCCCCAGAACTCCTCCATCCTCCCCTGGGATACCCTCTTTATTCCTCATGCCCTCTTTCCTCTCTCCATACTCGGCTTCAGTGTAGCTTGCTCCCTATTCTTCTCCAAGCATGACAAATTATTCTCTAACCTCAGCAATGAAATGAGAGAACAGGCGGAATATGTAAAACATAGTCAGGAACTCTGACCACAGTGAAAGAAGTGGAGGAGATTCAGCAACACAGGACAATTTAATTAATTAAAAATGTGTCTTTATCACTAAAAGTAGAACCTATGTAGGTTTTTAAAATTTGTTTTATTGAATTGTCCTCCAAGTGTGGCTGAATTTTATCTCTTCAGTTTGCTCCTCAATTCATGCACCTTGGTTGGAAAGCGAGGTAGTGGCAGTGATCCCTCCTTTTACCACAGTGAAAGAAACAAACAATGGCCTTCCCTAGATAATTAACTCGCCATCTCCATTGGAAATGGCAGTTTTCCCTGGAAACACAGATCTAACTGTCGGGGATTGTGGGGTTCTGGGAGGAGAACAGGACTAGGGGAGTAATGGGGGGGTTGAAGCTCTTACCAGCATAAAACATCTGCCTAAAGACAGTGGAATTCAGATGTGAATATAATACAGAGAAATGAGCAAGGACGAAGGAAGGAAATGAAAGAGAAGAAGAAGTAGAAAGAAATATAGCAAGATAGAAGTGAAAAGATGGAGATGAGCCATACAGAACTGATGAATACAAATGGCTTGCCAGACTATGAATAAAGCCAATAGAATTAACGATCATGGGAAATAGTGTTTTTTCTGTAATAGGGAATTATTTATCAATGGGTCAGAGACATGGGAGGAATTTGTCTATACGGTGAGCCTGAAATAGGATACTCAATATTTGGCCATTGGCCCAGTTGTACTGCAAGGACTTCTAATTGGTCACCACAGGCTGGGTTATAAAACTAGATCCTGTCTCTTTGTTCTGGGGAGAAAATCACAGGAAAGAACCACAGCAGAGAGTCTCAGGAGAGCTTCACTGAGGACAGGGGAGAATGATCATCTACTTCAAAGCATAATTTGTCCTATTTGAATAAACCTATTTTCCGCACCTGATTTGCTTTGGAGTCGGTGTGGTAAAAGTCAAATTATATTCAACACTAAAATACATGATTACTAATGGCTAAGAGAAAACTGTCACCTACTGTAGCATAGCATAATAAGAGGGTCTACTCTATCGTCTCACTTGTCAGTCTTACCCTGAAGCCACTGGTAATGATCAACATTATCCATTACTGAAAGACAGACAAAGGAGAAAAGACAGACAAGGCTGAGACAGAGAAAGAGTCACAGACAGCGAGTGGAGCCGGCATAGACTGGGGAGATGTATTTTCCTTTTACTGTTGCTTAGGGTCTACAGTACAATCCACAGGTATCCTCTTGGGCTCATTCTTTCACCATATAGCTACAAAATGTGCAAACACACCCAGAAAAAGGGCCCAAGTAGGGCCAACAAAGTCTAGGATATAGTAGCAGTGGTTTAGGACCTTGACCCCAAAATGACCCAGATAGGGGACATGTCTGCATGGCTCCTGAGAGGGAATCTGTGGAGACTCACCCTCCATGGCATACTTCATGTCCTGGGAGAACAGCATCCACATTACCTCAGCACACACCTTCCCCACATTCAGCTCCTGAGGGAACCTGGAGGAGAAATGGCACAGAGCAGCATTAGATACTGGAAATAGAACATTAAAACAGAAATCATTAGTACATTAGTTAGGTAATAGTAATTTAATACTAACTGGCTGAGGACGGGTGTGTAGGAGTTCCTGTCCTCCTCTACGATGGAGACGATGAGGGTGATCAGTTTGGGCCAGAAGTCCAGGTTCTTGATGCTGGGGCCCTGCTCCTCCAGGGGAAGATCCTCTTTGTGCTGGACAAGAACACAACCACACAGTCAAACTAACACAGCTTGTTCTGAGCCAGAACACAACCATAACCACACTCCAAGTCAGACAAAACACTGCATGAAACACAACACTGCTGGATTAAAGTAATATCCCTTGTCATATGAATAACCTGCATTTAGTCCGTTTGTGTAAAAAAAAATTAAGGGGCCTAGACAGCTGCCCTGGGGAATTCCTGATTCTCCCTGGATTATGTTGGAGAGATTTCCATTTTATTTATTTTATTTTTATTTCATCTTTATTTAACCAGGAAGGCAAGTTGAGAACAAGTTCTCATTTACAATTGCGAACTGGCATTAAAGAACACCCTCTGTTCTGTTAGACAGGTAACTCTTTATCCACAATATAGCAGGGGGTGTAAAGCCATAACACATATGTTTTTCCATCAGCAGACTATGATCGATAATGTCAAAAGCCACTGAAGTCCAACAAAACAGCATCTTTTATCATACATTTCTCTCAGCCAATCATAAGCAATTTGTGTAAGTGCTGTGCTTGTTGAATGTCTTTCAATTCCTCAACAATCCACAGGGATTTAACAGTGTTTACAGTCACTTTCTTAATGGGTGCATGCTTATTAGTAACTGGAATAAGCAATTTTGTAAATGTGTCAAGTGCAGCATCTGGCTGCTCCTCATTACACACCACAGACCAACAAATATCACAATATAGGAATCACTACAAAACTTATTGTATGACCCCTTATACACTATTTTCGGCCCAGGATTTGACATTTTTGTTTTCCTAGATATGGCTACTATTGTGATCACTACATCCGATGGATTTGGATACTGCTTTAAACAATTCCTGTGCCGTTTGTAACTACCCTGGTAGGTTGACTGATAACCTGTACCAGATTACAGACACTGAAGCTTTTTCTTGAGTGGGCAGCTTGAAAGCCAGTCAATACTTACATCTCGCAGAAAAAATACCTGTCTGTTGATATCACATACATTATCAAGCAT
Source organism: Oncorhynchus mykiss (assembly GCF_013265735.2). Classification (NCBI taxonomy): domain Eukaryota; kingdom Metazoa; phylum Chordata; class Actinopteri; order Salmoniformes; family Salmonidae; genus Oncorhynchus; species Oncorhynchus mykiss. The sequence goes on along the minus strand of NC_048593.1, from coordinate 26,659,802 downwards.
TTCACACGTTATTGAGATACTGACTGTTAGCACTTGGTGGTCTATAGCAGCTTCCCACCAGAATGGGCTTTAGGTGAGGCAGATGAACCTGTAACCATATTACTTCAGCATTATTTAACAAGAGATCCTCTCTAAGCTTTACATGAATGTGGTTCTCACCCAGAAAATATACTTCTGTCGATATCACATACATGGCACTGCAGTAGAAAGTGAGTAGAACCTGAGTGGGTCTGAGTGACTCACTGTGTCCAGCAGCTGGTACTGGCGGCTGTACAGCTCCTGGCAGTTGTTGAAGATGTAGTCGTAGGTGGAGTTGAGACAGGCCTTGACACAGTCCCTCACCACCTGACTGGCTCTGGGGGGACTCTGCAGTTCCTGGACCTGGACGCCAGAGGGAAATGGTGAGCATTTTCATTGAGAGGAGAGAGAGAGACAGAGACACAGAGAGAGACACAGAGAGAGACATAGACAGAGAGAGACAGAGAGACAGAGAGACAGAGAGACAGAGAGACAGAGAGAGACAGAGAGAGGGCTTGCATAGCACTATCAACAGTCATTATTTTAGGTGGGGAGTTACTGTCATAACACACTGATTACAGATATCTGTACTAAGGAAGATAACAGAGCTATCTGTTCTACCAGAGATAGGAGTACATCTGGATTGTTTTATACTGAGAACCGAACCCTGAGTCTGTGTGTTTCATTTCCTTCTGAACCCTGGTGTAAGACTACCTTCATCCTGAAGAAGGTGATGCTAGTCAGGAGGTCTACAGTGGACTTGAGGTCTTGGAGACGGTCCTTACTGCTCGCAGGAAAGTTGTTCTGGATGAGAAGAAAAGGGGACCATTAGGAACACAGAGATAAAAGGGGGAAGATGTAGTTCAACCAACAAGTGCATTTTGAGGTTCAGGTGAAATATGTGTAACTCACCCTGTATGTGGAGAGGTCAATGCGTAAGGAGTTGTGGAGTTGATCCAAGAGCTTGACAAAGCGCTCTTTCTGTTGGAGAGAAAGAAAAATAGAAGTAAAAACAGAGCCTGTAATCTGGACCTATAGAGGATAGAGACATTTGTACATGATAGAGAGATGGGGAAACAAAAACATACATTCAGAAAAAGGCATCCTGTGTTATAAAACAGGGTAGAAGCCAAGATGGTGTAATTGTGGAGAGGGATGTCAGTCAGGCAATACTCACTCCAAAGTTGGAGGCGGAAAAGCGGTCAGAGGCGGAGACGTTGGTGGAAGCGGTAGTGTGGGCGTAGAAGGCATTGATGTTGGCGAGCAGGGTGCTCATCACAGCGGGAACACCAGGACACATGTACTTAGAGGAGAGGCAGGCAAAGTTTCTAAACACACCAGCAGAGGGCACTACTGTCAGGGAGGGCTCAGAGACAGCAGCTCAATGGGACATGATGCTGTTTGTTGATGGATTCTATTCATTCATGTATTTATTATGTCTCTTGTACACAAATCATAATGACTGATGTAATGTTCAGGTCAAAATGTTAATGGAATCAATTTGTTTATGTAATTTGAACCAATTTACACAAGATGGACATGTTCTTTCATTGTGGGACAAAATAATCTACAGTATAGAATATTATGGGACGTTATGCATGTTATAACAACATAACAATCTATGTTTAGCTACCTAGCACCCTCACTGGGATCAGGCTTACACCGAATGAATCCTCCCTATGCGGGACGGCTGTTTCATTTCTCCCATCAAGCCCCTGCCCCATTCTAGCTGAGGGATGGCCACCTGAGTGTGCTTTATGTGAATGATGGACCCAGTTAACAGGCATCTGTATGGAGAATGGCACCTCATGGAGACAGATCCATTCTAAGACCATTTATAATTGACTTTCCTTAATTTGGAGGCAGCCAGAGAATGACAACAGCACCAAATGGTTATTTCATAGTAGAGAGAGGGGGGAGAAGGGGAGACAGACAGAGAGCAAGATGGAGAGTGTGCGAGAGAGACAGTGCACGAGAGAGTGGTCTGCTCCCTCTGACTCACGTCATGGCCTGGTAGATGGACTCGATCCCGTAGCGCATGGCGAACTCATCCACTATCTCCTGTGACACCTCGTCAAAGTACACCTTCCAGGCATCGTCTCCTTTAGCATCGGGGATCCTTACTATCCCCTGGCCCAGAATGTCTGTTGAGTGGTGGAACAGGTTCTAGAAGGCAGACAGACATAATGTCAGTGTGATAGAGACCCACAAGTAGCTGTGCTTTTAGGGCTGGTTTAGGACTAGTTTTAATGTGATGTCTGCAGTAATCATACTGTATGAACAGATGTACTGAGTGTTGTACCTCGTGTAGACAGGTGTATTGGACGTGGTAGGGAGCTACTTTCTCCTCTCCCTTGATCTCCACGCTGATCTGGAGACGGATGGCCCCAGACACGGCTGACTTGTCTGTCCTCTTCTCTGTAACAATAGGCACACACGTCAGTGACTCAATTACTTCAATCTAGATCTGCTAAGACAGACCAGACCAGACAGACAGAGAGTATTTAGTCAGCCACCAATTGTGCAAGTTCTCCCACTTAAAAAGATGAGGCCTGTAATTTTCATCATAGGTACACTTCAACTATGACAGACAAAATTAGAAGAAAAAAAATCCAGAAAATCACATTGTAGTATTTTTTATTAATTAATTTGCAAATTATGGTGGAAAATAAGTATTTGGTCAATAACAAAAGTTTCTCAATAGTTTGTTATATACCCTTTGTTGGCAATGACAGAGGTCAAATGTTTTCTGTAAGTTTTCACACACTGTTGCTGGTATTTTGTCCCATTCCTCCATGCAGATCTCCTCTAGAGCAGTGATGTTTTGGGGCTGTTGCTGGGCAACACAGACTTTCAACTCCCTCCAAAGATTTTCTATGGGGTTGAGATCTGGAGACTGGCTAGGCCACTCCAGGACCTTGAAATGCTTCTTACGAAGCCACTCCTTCGTTGCCCGGGCGGTGTGTTTGGGATCATTGTCATGCTGAAAGACCCAGCCACGTTTCATCTTCAATGCCCTTGCTGATGGAAGGAGGTTTTCACTCAAAATCTCACGATACATGGCCCCATTCATTCTTTCCTTTACACGGATCAGTCGTCCTGGTCCCTTTGCAGAAAAACAGCCCCAAAGCATGATGTTTCCACCCCCATGCTTCACAGTAGGTATGGTGTTCTTTGGATGCAACTCAGCATTCTTTGTCCTCCAAACACGACGAGTTGAGTTTTTACCAAAAAGTTATATTTTGGTTTCATCTGACCATATGACATTCTCCCAATCTTCTTCTGGATCATCCAAATGCTCTCTAGCAAACTTCAGACGGGCCTGGACATGCACTGGCTTAAGCAGTGGGACAAGGATTTGAGTCCCTGGCGGCTTTGTTACTTTGGTCCCAGCTCTCTGCAGGTCATTCACTAGGTCCCCCTGTGTGGTTCTGGGATTTTTGCTCACCGTTCTTGTGATCAGTTTGAGATCTTGCGTGGAGCCCCAGATCGAGGGAGATTATCAGTGGTCTTGTATGTCTTCCATTTCCTAATAATTGCTCCCACAGTTGATTTCTTCAAACCAAGCTGCTTACCTATTGCAGATTGTCTTCCCAGCCTGGTGCAGGTCTACAATTTTGTTTCTGGTGTCCTTTGACAGCGCTTTGGTCTTGGCCATAGTGGAGTTTGGAGTGTGACTGTTTGAGGTTGTGGACAGGTGTCTTTTATACTGATAACAAGTTCAAACAGGTGCCCTTAATACAGGTAATGAGTGCAGGACAGAGGAGCCTCTTAAAGAAGAAGTTACAGGTCTGTGAGAGCCAGAAATCTTGCTTGTTTGTAGGTGACCAAATACTTATTTTCCACCATAATTTGCAAATAAATTCATAAAAAATCCTACAATGTGATTTTCTGGATTTTTTTTCTCAGTCATAGTTGAAGTGTACCTATGATGCAAATTACAGGCCTCTCTCATCTTTTTAAGTGGGAGAACTTGCACAATTGGTTGACTAAATACTTTTTTGCCCCACTGTACACACACACACACACACACATTCAATGGTTTTTCTTTATTTGTACTATTTTCTACATTGTATATTAATAGTGAAGACATCAAAACTATGAAATAATACATATGGAATCATGTGGAATCTACTGCTTCCGGCGCCGACAGAGATGGCCGCCTCGCTTCGCGTTCCTAGGAAACTATGCAGTTTTTTGTTTTTTTTACGTGTTATTTCTTACATTAGTACCCCAGGTCATCTTAGGTTTCATTACATACAGTTGAGAAGAACTACTGAATATAAGAGCAGCGTCAACTCACCATCAGTACGACCAAGAATATGACTTTCGTGAAGCGGATCCTGTGTTCTGCCTTTCACCCAGGACAATGGAATGGATCCCAGCCGGCGACCCAAAAAAACGACTTCGTAAAAGAGGGAAACGTAGCGGTCTTCTGGTCAGACTCCGGAGACGGGCACATCGTGCACCACTCCCCAGTATACTTCTCGCCAATGTCCAGTCTCTTGACAACAAGGTTGATGAAATCCGAGCAAGGGTAGCATTCCAGAGGGACATCAGAGACTGTAACGTTCTTTGCTTCACGGAAACATGGCTCACTGGAGAGACGCTATCGGAGTCAGTGCAGCCAGCTGGTTTCTCAACGCATCGCGCCGACAGAAACAAACATCTTTCTGGTAAGAAGAGGGGCGGGGGCGTATGCCTTATGGCTAACGAGACGTGGTGTGGTCACAAAAGCATACAGGAACTCAAGTCCTTCTGTTCACCTGATTTAGAATTCCTCACAATCAAATGTTGACCGCATTATCTACCAAGGGAATTCTCTGCGATTATAATCACAGCCGTATATATTCCCCCCCAAGCAGACACATCGATGGCTCTGAACAAACTTTATTTGACTCTTTGCAAACTGGAATCCATACATCCTGAGGCTGCATTCATTGTAGCTGGGGATTTTAACAAGGCTAATCTGAAAACAAGACTCCCTAAATTGTATCAGCATATCGATTGCGCAACCATCGCTGGCAAAACCTTGGATCACTGCTATTCTAACTTCCGCGACGCATATAAGGCCCTGCCCCGCCCTCCTTTCAGAAAAGCTGAACACGACTCCTTTTTGTTGATCCCTGCCTACAGACAGAAACTAAAACAAGAAGCTCCCACGCTGAGGTCTGTTCAACGCTGGTCCGACCAATCTGATTCCACACTCCAAGACTGCTTCCATCACGTGGACTTGGATATGTTTCGTATTGCGTCAGACAACAACATTGACGAATACGCTGATTCGGTGTGCGAGTTCATTAGAACATGCGTTGAAGATGTCGTTCCCATAGCAACGATTAAAACATTCCCAAACCAGAAACCGTGGATTGATGGCAGCATTCGCGTGAAACTGAAAGCGTGAACCACTGCTTTTAATCAGGGCAAGGTGACCGGAAACATGACCGAATACAAACAGTGCAGCTATTCCCTCCGCAAGGCAATCAAACAAGCTAAGCGTCAGTATAGAGACAAAGTAGAATCTCAATTCAACGGCTCAGACACAAGAGGTATGTGGCAGGGTCTACAGTCAATCACGGATTACAAAAAGAAAACCTGCCCTGTCACGGACCAGGATGTCTTGCTCCCAGGCAGACTAAATAACTTTTTTGCCCGCTTTGAGGACAATACAGTGCCACTGACACGGCAAGCAACCAAAACATGCGGCCTCTCCTTCACTGCAGCCGAGGTGAGTAAAACATTTAAACGTGTTAACCCTCGCAAGGCTGCAGGCCCAGACAGCATCCCCAGCCGCGCCCTCAGAGCATGCGCAGACCAGCTGGCTGGTGCTTACGGACAAATTCAATCAATCCCTATCCCAGTCTGCTGTTCCCACATGCTTCAAGAGGGCCACCATTGTTCCTGTTCCCAAGAAAGCTAAGGTAACTGAGCTAAACGACTTCCGTCATCATGAAGTGCTTTGAGAGACTAGTCAAGGACCATATCACCTCCACCCTACCTGACACCCTAGACCCACTCCAATTTGCTTACCGCCCAAATTAGGTCCACAGACGATGCAATCTCAAGCACAATGCTGCACACTGCCCTAACCCATCTGGACAAGAGGAATACCTATGTGAGAATGCTGTTCATCGACTACAGCTCGGCATTTAACTTCTTCGAGATAGGGGGCGCTCTTTTAATTTTTGGATAAAAAACGTTCCCGTTTTAAACAAGATATTTTGTCACGAAAAGATGCTAGACTATGCATGTAATTGACAGCTTTGGAAAGAAAAAATTCTGACGTTTCCAAAACTGCAAAGATATTATCTGTGAGTGCCCCAGAACTAATGCTACAGGCGAAACCAAGATTAAGTTTCATACAGGAAATGCCCCAGATTCTGAAGGCGCTGTGTTCCAATGTCTCCTTATATGGCTGTGAATGCGCCAGGAATGAGCCTGCCCTTTCTGTAGTTTCTCCAAGGTGTCTGCAGCATTGTGATGTATTTGTAGGCCTATCATTGGAAGATTGACCATAAGAGACTACATTTACCAGGTGTTCGCCCGGTGTCCTGGGTCGAAATTATTGCGTAATCTCTAGGTCCATGCGCGTTCCATTTCTTCAGAAGAGAAAGTCAACTGCCACGAAGGATTTATCATCGATAGATATGTGAAAAACACCTTGAGGATTGATTCTAAACATCGTTTGCCATGTTTCTGTCGATATTATGGAGTTAATTTGGAAAAAAGTTTGCGTTTTAATGACTTAATTTATTTATTTTTTTTCTTACCCAAACGTGATGAAGAAAACAGAGCGATTTGTCAACACAAATAATATTTTTGTAAAAACTGAACATTTGCTATCTAACAGAGTCTCCTCCTTGAAAACATCTGAAGTTCTTCAAAGGTAAATGATTTTATTTGAATGCTTTTCTGGTTTTTGTGAAAATGTTGCATGCTGAATGCCAGGGATAATCCTATGCTAGGCTATCAATACTGTTACACAAATGCTTGTTTAGCTATGGTTCAAAAGCATATTTTGAAAATCTGAGACGACAGTGTTGTTAACAAAAGGCTAAGCTTGAGAGCAAATAGATTTATTTCATTTCATTTGCGATTTTCATGAATAGTTAACGTTGCGTTATGCTAATGAGCTTGCGGATAGATTTACACAATCCTGGATGCAGGTTTTTTTCGTAGCTAAACGTGACGCAGAAAACGGAGCGATTTGTCCTAAACAAATAATCTTTCAGGAAAAACTGAACATTTGCTATCTAACTGAGTCTCCTCATTGAAAACATCTGAAGTTCTTCAAAGGTAAAGTATTTTATTTGAATGCTTTTCTGTTTTTTGTGAAAATGTTGCCTGCTGAATGCTAACGCTAAATGCTACGCTAGCTATCAATACTGTTACACAAATGCTTGTTTTGCTATGGTTGAGAAGCATATTTTGAAAATCTGAGATGACAGTGTTGTTAACAAAAGGCTAAGCTTGAGAGCTAGCATATTGATTTAATTTCATTTGCGATTTTCATGAATAGTTAACGTTGCGTTATGGTAATGGGCTTGAGGCTGTAGTCACGATCCCGGATCCGGGATGGCTCGACGCAAGAAGTTAATTATCACCATAGTACCCTCCAAGCTCGTCATCAAGCACGAGACCCTGGGTCTCGACCCCGCCCTGTGCAACTGGGTACTGGACTTCCTGACGGGACGCCCCCAGGTGGTGAGGGTAGGCAACAACATCTCCACCCCGCTGATCCTCAACACTGGGGCCCCACAAGGGTGCGTTCTGAGCCCTCTCCTGTACTCCCTGTTCACCCACGACTGCGTGGCCACGCACGCCTCCAACTCAATCATCAAGTTTGCGGACGACACAACAGTGGTAGGCTTGATTACCAACAACGACGAGACGGCCTACAGGGAGGAGGTGAGGGCCCTCGGAGTGTGGTGTCAGGAAAATAACCTCACACTCAACGTCAACAAAACTAAGGAGATGATTGTAGACTTCAGGAAACAGCAGACGGAACACCCCTCTATCCACATCGATGGGACAGTAGTGGAGAGGGTAGCAAGTTAAGTTCCTCAGCATACACATCAGACAAACTGAATTGGTCCGCCCACACAGACAGCATCGTGAAGAAGGCTCAGCAGCGCCTCTTCAACCTCAGGAGGCTGAAGAAATTCGGCTTGTCACCAAAAGCACTCAAACTTCTACAGATGCACAATCGAGAGCATCCTGTCGGGCTGTATCACCGCCTGGTACGGCAACTGCTCCGCCCACAACCGTAAGGCTCTCCAGAGGGTAGTGAGGTCTGCCTCCTAATATAATGTTTACATACCCTACATTATTCATCTCATATGTATACGTATATACTGTACTCTATATCATCTACTGCATCTTTATGTAATACATGTATCACTAGCCACTTTAACTATGCCACTTTGTTTACATGCTCATCTCATATGTATATACTGTACTCGATACCATCTACTGTATCTTGCCTATGCCGCTCTGTACCATCACTCATTCATATATCTTTATGTACATATTCTTTATCCCCTTACACTTGTGTGTATAAGACAGTAGTTTTGGAATTGTTAGTTAGATTACTTGTTGGTTATTACTGCATTGTCGGATCTAGAAGCACAAGCATTTCGCTACACTCGCATTAACATCTGTTAACCATGTGTATGTGACAAATAAAACATTTAATTTGATTTGATGTTGTAAAAAAAATATATATATTAGATACTTCAAAGTAGCCACCCTTTGCCTTGATGACAGCTTGGCATTCTCTCAACCAGCTTCATGAGGAATGCTTTTCCAACCGTCTTGAAGGAGTTCCCTCATATGCTAAGCACTTGTTGGCTGCTTTTCCTTCTCTCTGCCATTCGACTCATCCCAAACCATCTCAATTTGACTCTGTGAAGCATTTATTTGGGCTGCAGTTTCTGAGGCTGGTAACTCTGATTAACTTATCCTCTGCAGCAGAGTTAACTCTGGGTCTTCCTTTCCTGTGGCGGTCCTCATGAGAGCCAGTTTCATCACAGCACTTGAGGGTTTTTGTGACTACACTTGAAGAAACTTTCAGCATTCTTGAAGTTTTCTGGATTGGTTGACCTTCAAGTCTCAAATTAATGATGGGCTGTAATTTCCCTTTGCTAATTTGTGCTGTTCTTGCCATAATATGGATTTTAACGAATAGGGCTATCTTCTGTACACCACCCCTACAGCACCTTGCCACAAAACAACTGATTGGCTCTAACGCATTAGGAAGGAAAGAAATTCCACACATTTAACTTAACAAAGCACACCTGTTAATTGAAATGCATTCCCGGTGACTACCCTCATGATGCTGGGTGAAAGAATGCCAAGAGTGTACAAAGCTGTCATCAAGGCAAAGGGTGGCTACTTTGAAGAATCTCAAATATAAAATATATTTTGACTTTTTTGTTACTACATGATTCCATATGTGTTATGTCATTGTTTTGATGTCTTCACTATTATTCTACAATGTAGAAAATAGTACAATAAATAAAAATACTGGAATGAGGTGGTGTTATTTATATATATAAATAAAGGGATGTGGACACCCCTTTCAGTCACACCGGTTGCTGATAGGTATAGAAAAATCGGGCACACAGCCATGCAATCTCCAAAGACAAACACCGGCAGTAAAATGGCCTTACTGAAGAGCTCAGTGACTTTCAACTTGGCACTGTCATAGGATGCCACCTTTCCAACAAGTCAGTTTGTCAAATTTCTGCCCTGCTAAAGCCTTCCCAGAAGAGGCTGTTATAGCAGCAAAGGGGGGGACCAACTCCATATTAATGCCCAAATAAATGCTTCACAGCCGGTCTTATTCTGGAAGTGCCGTGTTCGGCAGCTCAACCCGGCTATTTCCCTTGACAGCCACATTATTAGGCTAATTTGTACGTGTCGTCGGAGCGGTCGACTTCCTGGAGTGTGCTACATAATAATCAAGGAGGATCTCTCCCCTGAGAGGATGGAGGGGAGAGAGAGGGGGACAGTGGGGTATTTCAATCTCTTCTTTTACTGTGTGGTATCGAACACATTCAATGAGAAACCTTAGCTAAAATGTATGTTTCAGATAATCTAGGGAAATGTACATACATTTTCCCTTTTCATAGGGCTAACATACTTCACAACCACTCCACAACCACTAACATTCAAGACCTTTGAAGGCTCGTTTCAGTATCATGGTGGAGTCCTTTTTAAAAAGTCAAGTAGGCAAATGAGGCCTGCAGCTTCAGAACGGCACAGTTAATCACACACACACCAACACCATGAGTTACTGGTGTGGTGAATCTCATCTGCAGAGATACGAAGTCCATGACAGACTGTGATGCATCCCTGAAAGGTTGACTATCATTATGAGGAGAAAGAAAAGAAACGCACCAAGGGCAATGAAACAATTAACTTTTGGAAAGTGTTTGGAGCTAGACCTTGGAGTTTTCTCTATTAAAGAGCTTTTTAAACATGCCACCCTCCTCCTGAGTCACTAACCATCCCATTCCGAAAGGGATAGAAAAGCAAGAAAAAACAGATGAAGAAAGTAGCCATGTGGACAAAGGAAGAAAGAGAGGGCATATTCTACAGAGATGCAGAGGAAGCACAAGTGAGGGTAAGCCCAGGGGAAAGTAAAGACCATTGTGGGGACAGACAATATTTTCATCCAGTGCAAGTAGGAGCCTTTGGGCCAGTCCTCGCCTGGGTAATTTGTCGAGAAAAATGCTGCTGGCCAAGGGAGAAGTGGGTAATGAGGTACAAGCACAACACAGACTGGACTAGAGAAGAGGGCTGGGATTTAGAACAGAGCTGGTGACATGAGAGGCAGATTGTGTCCCACCACCCGCCCCTCTATTTACGCTTCAGCTACTCTCTGTTCATCATATATGCATAGTCACTTTAACGATACCTACATGTACATACTACCTCCATAAACCTGACTAACAGGTGTCTGTATATAGCCATGCTACTCTTTTTTAAAATGTCTTTTTACTATTGTTTTATTTCTTTACTTACCCACACACACACACCTTTGTTTTTCCCGCACCATTGGTTAGAGCCTGTAAGTAAGCATTTCACTGTAAGGTGAAACACCTGTTGTATTCGGCACACGTGACAAATAAACTTTGATTTGATTTGAGATGCGCTATGATGCTAGCTAACCCACTTTGTTACTGTAAGATGTCCTAGACTTTCTACCCATCATTAACTAGCCCTCTGACAGATAGTCCATTAAGACAAAACACTGTGCAGGAACTAACAATCTGTTAGTTTAAAGGGTTGATTTCAGCCCTCCTATAGAGAAAACTAATGATAGAGTATGACTAAAAAAACAAACATTTGAGGGGGGTTGGCAGATGCAAGGAGGAAGCTAACAGAATATGCATTCGGCGAAACTTCGAAGAGTGGATTTATGAGAACTGAAGAACTGACGAGTCCAGCATGAAAAAAAGCACCAAAAAAGAAAACATAACCTGCCTCCTTTTGATAATCTCAAACGTTTGACTCTCACACCAGGCCCATCAGATGAGTAGAAGGGAATATTCCTTCAAAGTGACTGCTGAATCAAAGCACTTACACGTGGATCCCAACAAAGACCCACACACACAACAAAAATTGCCTCTCGGACACAATGAGGAGGCATGTGAGAACTGAGGAGAGGCTGTGAAAGGGAGAGGGATGCTATGTCAAGTTATATAGAGGAGAGACCGGAACTGCCCTGGCTATAAAGAACAGAGACTTCCCTGTTCCACAGCCTCAGTTGGCCTGCTACTGGAATATTTGAATGGCTTTCGCAACCACTGTGATTATCATTTGACCCTGCTGGACATCTATGAACTATCTGGCCTTAATGGCTATGTACTTTTATAATCTCTACTCGGAACAGCCAGAAGAGGACTGGCCACCCCTCAGAGCCTGGTTCCTCTCTAGGTTTCTTCCTAGGTTCCTGCCTTTCTAGGGAGTTCTCCTTGCTACAGTGCTTCTACATCTGCAATGCTTGCGGTTTTATGCTGGTTTTCTGTATAGATTGATTGATTGGCTTCAGAGATTAAGCAATAAGGACTGAGGAGGTGTGGTATATGGCCAATATACCACAACTAAGGGCTGTTCTTATGTATGATGCAAAACGGAGTGCCTGGATATAATGGCCATATACAACAACACCAGAGGTGCCTTATTGCTTATATAAAATGGTTACCAACATAATTAAAGTAGCAAAAATAAATATTTCGTCATACCCGTGGTATATGGTCTGATATACCACGGCAGTCAGCCAATCAGCATTCAGGGCTTGAAAAGAATGGATGTTTCCTTTGAATCAACAGTTCTAAATAAAAACATGTCCATTGTGTCCAGACTACTGTGTCTCAGGGCTGTGATGTGGTGTAGTGATGTGGTGTAGTGACTCATCTTTACCTTTACTTAACATAATAATCACGGGTCTCCAACACAGGCAGGAACCTTCCTCTCACATACAGCACACAATATATTGTAGCAGAGAGAGGACTTGTGACGTACCCAGGTTGTACCAGACGTCCATCTCTCCGCTGAGTGTGCGGACCTCGATGATGCTCTGACCCAGGAAGTCATCTGACTCTCTCTTCAGACGCTGTTTCACCCGGGACTTGATGTCATCGTCCTCGTCCCACACACGCACCTTGATACGGTCTGACGAGTTATGACACTCGCTGGGGGGAAAAAAATGGTAAGATAGTGTAAATATGAAGATTTGATACCATGAAAAGATATGCATGGTAATTACATTGCTTTTATGTACACATTGCAGTTCCTTCTTCCATAATTCAACTGAACTTGGTTTGGCCTAATGCCATTTAAGGCAAACGAGGATAGAGTTAATTACCCATGTGTGCCACTACCCTGAATAAATGAGTGTCTGACAATGTCAGAAGGCTCCAGACAGCGTGTGACAATTAGGACGTGGGTTCTTAAGACCACACACGCATTTGGGTGAGGAAACCTAGACAGCCTGAGGCTTACTCATGCCATGGCCTGCTTACACAGAAACCCACTTTACTACGCACAGGGACCCACTTTACAACGCACAGGGACCCACTTTACAACGCACAGGGACCCACTTTACAACGCACAGGGACCCACTTTACAACGCACAGGGACCCACTTTACTACGCACAGGGACCCACTTTACTACGCACAGGGACCCACTTTACTACGCACAGGGACCCACTTTACTACGCACAGGGACCCACTTTACTACCCACAGGGACCCACAGGGACCCACTTTACTACGCACAGGGACCCACTTTACTACGCACAGGGACCCACTTTACTACGCACAGGGACCCACTTTACAACGCACAGGGACCCACTTTACTACACACAGGGACCCACTTTACTACGCACAGGGACCCACTTTACTACGCACAGGGACCCACTTTATTACGCACAGGGACCCACTTTACTACGCACAGGGACCCACTTTACAACGCACAGGGACCCACTTTACAACGCACAGGGACCCACTTTACTACCCACAGGGACCCACTTTACTACCCACAGGGACCCACTTTACTACCCACAGGGACCCACTTTACTACACACAGGGACCCACTTTACTACGCACAGGGACCCACTTTACTACGCACAGGGACCCACTTTACAACGCACAGGGACCCACTTTACAACGCACAGGGACCCACTTTACTACGCACAGGGACCCACTTTACAACGCACAGGGACCCACTTTACAACGCACAGGGACCCACTTTACAACGCACAGGGACCCACTTTACAACGCACAGGGACCCACTTTACTACGCACAGGGACTCACTTTACTACCCACAGGGACCCACAGTTTTACAAGAGAATACTACAGACTACACACAAGATCCCAGACATTAACAGGGCCAGGTTAAATAGACTCACAAGTGGAAGTTCTCCTCCCAGACAGGGTTGAGGTTACCGTAGATGGTCTTGGTCCTCTTCTTGGTCTTGCCCACCTGGACCGTGACATAGGGGTCGCTGGAACCTGTCTTATCTTTGGCCTGCAGTCCCTGGGCACACAGCACTGCAGACAGGCAGATGACGTGGGACAGGAGGCAGGTTGATATCAATAGAGAGACATGGACAAAGTCAGATTGGAAGAGAAAGATACTATTTACAGTAGAACAGAACAGTTTGTGGAACATGTCTGTGCACCTGTGATGGTGATCTTGGCCGACCACTTGGAGGTTCCGTCCAGTACACTCTGTTTGATGGTCTTCATCTGCTGAGCGTGGATCGCCTTGCTGACGACAAACACATCCCGGATCACGTCAAAGATCTCCGGCTTGTTCCTCTCCCTGATCTTCATGCGGTCCTTCATGGCCATGATGATGTTCTGGGTACGATCCTCAGCCCCATGCTTTGAACTCTTCTCCGCAGCACCTAGAAAATCAGAAACCACACACTTAAAGTAAATTGACTGTCTTTTTGGCACCGTGTGTGAATATTGGAATGTAAATTGGCAAATCTGTTTATATGTATCCAGTTGTTTAAAGCTATTTATTTTCCGGTCCAAAATCAGGTGGATGTATAATTACGTCTTCACTGAAACATCAATCATAACCAATGATGGTACACCATAATTACACAGTACTTTACATATCACTGACAGCTGTATTCTGGGATGGAGATGAAGCAAAAGTAATTTAACAGGAAAGTTTGAGCCAGAAACTCTGTAGACAAATTCTGGAAAAAAGTGTCAACCTTGTCAATCAGAAGAAAAATTGTAAAGTACAAACCCATTACAAATGGACATTTACGTTTCATACACTGTCAATTATGTGATTGCCTGCATTAGGCAACTAAGCTCAGTCATCGCGAAAGGACCTTAAACAAACCTCCTCTTAGTCCAACTTCCACTGTGCTGTACTTACGCTGCAGGCAGTCAGCATTCAGTAGCTCCTGGCACTTCTCGTGACACTTGACCCCGCACTCGGAGCACCTCATGCCCTGGCGGGCGATGCCCCACAGCAGCCCCTCACACTCATAGCAGTAGGTGGGTGTCGTGGCCGTCCACACCTCAAAGTTATGGGGCGTGGTGCAGGAGATGGGGTAAATCAGAGCCTGTAAGGTCTTCTTATAAACGTGGTTCTTCTACAGAGGGGAGAGGAGAGAGCAGAGAGTGAGGATACTGAGATATGACATTGGTGAGTTTTGAAAAGAGTCTTGATTATCTCAGTAGAGTAATATGTATCCCATGATGTACTCACCAGCTCCTCGTCTTTGACGGAGGAGCGTGCGGCCATGGAAGAGGTGATTCCAGCCTTCCTGGCCTGGACCAGTGACTTGGATGACAGGGGAAAATAGTGTTAGTTGCCATGGTAACACACCAACAACCCTTCAACTAACCCCAAACGGTTGGTGTAGTATTGTAAGTGTTCGAATACATTTTAAATTAGTTGTTAGGCCCTTTACCCAGGGAGTGTACTACCCAGGTGAGTAATCCAAGGCCCATAGAGCTTTAACACCCCAACCAAACCAAAGCGGATGAAGGAAAAAACTAATGTAAGGATTGTTACAACACAGGTCATATAAGAGGTGACAACATGGGCAGAACTGAACCATCACTGACCAGTCGAAGAAACAGACACTTAACCCAGGTGCGTGTGTTACCAATGGTGACTTGGGTTAAAACCCTGGTAGTGATGGTATGTTCATGGTTCAGCATGTAAGGGTGGAGAATAAAACCCCCACAGAAAAAAAATCAATCATATGAATGAAGGGGAGAGGTAGAATAAGAGGAAGGGAATATTGTTTTAAGTTATTATATCAAGTAGGAACACCACAGTGCAGTTGCACGGTGACATATGGTTACTTATTTGCACCATAAAACCCTTGTTGCACATTAGTACACATTTTTTGCAGGACAGCTGCATACTGTACAATTTCTTTGCACAAGCAGTGCAATTTGTCCTACTTGATATACAGTTTTGCCTTTACATTTCTGACTACACATGGGAGGGGCAATTGGGTTATTTCCACTTACCATAGCCTGATCAAGGAAAATGATTGCATTCAAGCAAGTTGATAATTAAAGGTTTAAGAGAGGGGGAGAGAGAGATTATAAGACTGGTTTCACATGTGCCTCATTGGGTGATATCTTGGTGATTCCTCATGCGATCACTTTTTTTTTTAACAGATCGACTTAAGCAAACACTGAAATTATAAATGTAATCCTTAATTATCAAGATGCTTCTCTTGTGCTGGTATTACAGGATAGAAAAACATGTACTGACAGATAGAACAGCACTGAGATTTTAAGCAGTGACAATGATGGGAGGCAACACTTACGACATCGCTGACCAGGGGTATAGGCTTCCTCTTACGAAGGTCTGGCATGCTGTCAATCCCAAACAAACCACTTCCACCGCTGTGGACACGGAACAGAATGATATGCTGGTCCTCATACAGAAACAGATGCATGACTTTTTTTCCAACACATTAAAAAAGATGGCAAATCTAAATCAACAGAAATTATTTGGGTGTCATCATATACCCTGGCTTGATCCAAGCTTGTCTGGAGTTGGATTCATCATCTTGTCCCTGCAAGATTTAAAACACATTAGGTTTTCAGATTCAGCTATTAGACCACAGCAAAAGACTTAATCTTATAGGTTAAAAAAGGTACACAGAGGATAGAGAATGGAAAGACACACAGATGGTTGAGTTTCACCTCTTCGATGGTACATGCAGAACAGAACACATTCAGAACATCATTTTACACATTTGATCCATACATGGCATCTAATGATTGTTGGCAAACTGAAAAGCCGAAAATAGAAGAAAAATATATAAATCAATAGCAAAAGGGAGGTACTTGCAAAATGAGCGCGGGAAAGAGATGAACACATTAAATGACCAGTTTTCTGTTCGATATCACTAACAATGTACAGATGCAAATAAAACAAGGAACAACTTGTTTTGTTGCGCAGATGTTCAAAGTACAACTGGGAGAACTTTTGGGGGGGGGGGGGGGGTACTTCAGAGAACCTTTTTGGAGTTGTGCAATAACATGGGGAAAAAAACGACAGACGTATTTCATCTCTCTTCCTCTGAGGTAAAGTGTTTCATCAGCTCCTGAGCACCTCCTCCTCTCAGATGTATGTGGCTAGAGTTGGGTAGCTGGGCTCTCTAGGGCTCCTCTCCCTCTGCCTCTCCTAGTACTAGGAGGTTCTGACAGCGTTTGAAACAATTCTGAGCTGGTGCATCTACAAAACAACTTCACAACAGTGTTTCTACTGATCTGATGCTGCCAAGAACATACTTATTTTACCTTATTCAGATTTTGAATTACAGAAATAGGATATTTTATTTCAATCAAAACATAATCGTAAAGCCATTTGAAAATGCATTCATTAGGAGCAAACCTCAACAATAAATTACAAGCTGTTAAACACCTCTGCTAAAGGTATGCCAAAAGGAAAACATGGGGACCGTGCATAGGATATGAAAACACCCAACGGCAAATGTCACATCAAAACTCAAAATATATCTGTGTGAATGAAAACAACAAAACATAAACTAAAAAGGGAGCTCATTTAAAAAGCATGAGAGTAACCTGGTCATCTTCCCTGCTGCCGTCTGGAAGGAAGAAAAATCCACGAAAAAAGAAAACATTAGGGTTCATGGATATAAATAGCTAAGAAAAGAACATAAAATAACCAGATCAACTACACTAGCAATCAATAGTGGCAAGTTTTAACCCAAGGTGGCAGGATCAATCATAATCGTGTAATGCTACATTCATTAGTATAAATCATGGGCTAGTTTAGGTACATAAGGAATACGAGTGTTAGATTACTTATTTTTTGCTGGGCTTGCAAATACCGTAGTGCACAGCTACCTGGATTGAGCTCCTCCTCAGAGAAAGTGGACTGGGATCCTTGGGAAGATTTGGAGAGTTTGCGTCTCTGTCTCTTTTCTTTTAGGATGTGCTGCAGATTAGCAAGGCGTTCCTTAGGGCTGACAACATCCTGTTCACTAAACTCATCCTGATCAGCTCCATCATGGAGCTCTCCTATTGGACTTAACCCTATCCCCCTTGGGCTGAGGTTAGACTCTCCTGGGCTATGCCCAGCCCCTCCAGGAGGACTGTGGTCTGGTGTCAGCTCTGGGTTGGACAGTTCTCCATCAGTCTGATACGCTTCTCGGCTCTCTAAATGCTCCATGGAGTGATATTCAGTAGGGGTGCAGGGGGAGTGAGTACTTTCCTTTGTGGATGCTGCTTGTAGGGAGCACAGCAGGTTCTCTTGGGCTGGGCTGCAGTCCACATACATTGAAGCCTCACTGTATTCTTCCAGTGGAGACCCAGAATGGACGTGATCAGTTGGCAGAGTGATCTCTCCCTCAGGAGGTTCAGGGGAGCAGGGTCTGACAGGAGAGGGAGCTGCTTCAGACTCACTGTCATCTCTACCATGCTCCAGGCTGGACCTCTCCAGCTTCCTCAGAGCCCCTTTCAGAGCTGACCTGAAATTGAGCACAGCCTTCTCAATGCTCTTCACATCAAATCCCACATTGAGGGGCTGGGTGTTCTCAGGCTCAGGGCTAGGCAGGTCCCCCGACTCCCACTCTCCTGCATCATCTCCTGGGACAGACTGTTCAGTCCACTCCCTGTCAAGGCTCCTAGCAGATCCCATGTCCAGGGCATCAAATGAGGATGGACGGTGGTCACAGGAAGAGTGCGGCTCCAGGTAGCCATCATCACAGTCTGTGAGCAGCACAGTAGAGTGACTTATGCTCCTGGACGGCCCACAGCTCCCCACATCATCAGCGTAGGCGTCTACAGTGTGGTAGCCGGAGCTCCGGGAGTATGGGCAGTTGGCTGAACAGTCACACTCCAAGTGTCCATTGCTGCCCTGCTGTCTGGGGGGCCGCCAGTCCACTACACTGGACGAGGTGGAGGGGGAGTTTTTGTGGCAGCTGAACAGCAGGGACAGGTGCTCTGAGCTGCTGTGGGAGGACTGGCCTGGGGTGCTGCTGGTCTCTCCCGTGGTGTACCTGGCCCAGCCACCGGGCCCTCCACAGTGTTCCTCCACCTCCTCTCCACTGTTCAGACAGGAGCAGACGTCCTCTTCGCTCCATCCGTTCTCCCCACTCCACCCCCCATCACCACTCACACTATGCTGCATGTCCGCCGATGCCCAACCGCTCTGCCACACCCCGAACTTACCAGAGCGGTACCTGGTGTCCCGGTCCAGAGTGTTGGAGCTTTGGCCAGAGGACAGGGAGCTGGTGCTGGGGCAATCATGGGCATACCCCCTCTCCAGGTTGGAGAGGCTGGACCCTGAACAGGGCACATCTGAGCTATGGTCTGAGTTCTCCTGGTCGGGTAGTTCAGGTTGGAAAGGAGGTAACCTTTCTCTCCATCTCTTAGGTGACCCCTGGGGTGGCATCATCATCACTGGGTCTATGTCCCAAGACTTGTGCCGGCGCTCCAGTAAAGGACTGGTGTCCCTCCTGTGGAAAGCTGTGACAGCATTTTGCCTGCCAAGGCTGCCGCGTCTGACGCTGAGCCTCTGAGGTGTCTGGGGATAGAGCTGGGTCTGGGGTCCTGGTGCTGAGGCTCCATAGGAGCAGAGCTCCCCTATCTCATTCAGCACTGCATCCACACAGCAGGAGACCTCATCCACAGAGCCCCTCACAGAGGTCAGGTAATGCCGCAGGTCTGATATTTCCTCCTGGATCTTGTTGATCCCTCGCAGTTCTTTCAATATGTGCTCGACGATGTCACTGGTGCCTTTTTCTCCCTCCTCATCTTTCTCCTCTTCTTCTTCTTTGCCTTCACTAGGAGAAGGCCTGTGTGTGTCCTCCACAACCCCAATCCCATCCTGACATTCAGAGCTGCTGTTCTCTCCAGAGGGAGAGGTGGGGAGACTAGTGGTGGGGCCGTTAGTGCGTACAGTACAGGGGGCGTTGATGAAGCCCTCCCTGTTCAGCTCCATCTCCCCAGCCACAGGTGGGTTTAGTCTCACTGTGTGACTGCGACAGTTGTGCAGGCAGGAGTGGAGTCCAGGGAATTCCCCACTGGAGGAGTTTCTCTGCAGGCCACAGATGAACATGTCCTGCTGCATCTCCACAGGGATGTGCTGGTCCTGGGGCTGGTGGATGGAGGGCTCCACAGGACCCTCCGATCCCTGCAGGTACTTCTGGAGCTTCCTCTGCACGCTGAGACTCACCTTGGGGCTCTGAGTCCTCTCCCGCCCTCCCGGCTCCCTCCTCTTGGACCACTTGTGTGGACTCTGAGGTGGCTCTGTCCCTTTTGGTTCATCTCCTCCACTGACACCCCTCTCGTGACCCCTAGAGAACATCCCTGAGGACTGTATGGGGACCTGGCTTCACTGGTCTCTGTCCTCAGAGGCCGACCAGCACCCTGGGGATTGAATCTCTGTGTGACCACACAACATCCTGACGATATAGAAGACACTGATCTGCTTACAGAGCCTTGTTCATGACTGGCGAGACAGAGAAGACAAAGACAAATAATGTGCAGAAAAAACATTTTGGGGGGGAAATGCTTGTTTTCTATCATGAACCTTCCCTTATGCATTCTTCTAAGCCATTTCATCCTTTACATTTCAGTCATTGGCATACAGCACACAAACCCCTCAGAGAATCAATACAATTTATACAAATTCGCATAATTCCACATCTTCATTTTGAGAGCTTGCCAGTATTCTAATTTTTCAGTCCAACAGACCAGAAAGCAGAGAGAGAGAAAAACAAGAACATATTCCTGCTGCTATAATGGCTCGTGAGATCATGATGAAAAAACAAAGTAAATAAGTGGCTCTATAGCCAAGATAAGTTTAATTGCAATGGATGACTGATTTGGTTTGCAAACAACCTACATAACCATCTTACTAGCTCATGCCAATGCATTTCTATGTACATTGCAGGCAGAATTCTATAAAAATACACAGACAACACACACAGACACTCAGGCATGGGAGAGTGGGAGTAGACAGCTTTAATCTCTGCAACGCCAGAGAGATAGACTATGGAGGCAAAGCAGAGTGTGGAATTGTGATTAAAAAAACACATTGATATTGGGGGTCATTGTGAGTCAGGCCAGTGTTCTGTATATCAGTGGGTTGGCCACTCACCCGCTCTCTTCACTCACAGAGAAGGAAGGATCAGGGAAATGATCGGACCATACAGCTGGCCTAAACTCTATAATTAGGACGTGATCAGAAGACAGCCTTGTACTTAACTGACGGCTCAATTCTATCCTCCGAGTCAGTGTCATTAGTGTGCACACACCAGCTGCAATAGAGGAGGTAGATAACTGTGACCCCCCCCCCCTGCTAGACACAGTGTGTGGGCTGGTTGAGTGACACAGGGATAACTAGGGAATCTGTTGGGTGACATGACCATACTATCGGACTTGAGTGACTAGTACTTAAATATATGCAAGGTATTGTAGAAAGATGCATGTAATTTAAAATCAAGGCATGTACAGTGCCTTGCGAAAGTATTCGGCCCCCTTGAACTTTGCGACCTTTTGCCACATTTCAGGCTTCAAACATAAAGATATAAAACTGTATTTTTTTGTGAAGAATCAACAACAAGTGGGACACAATCATGAGGTGGAACGACATTTATTGGATATTTCAAACTTTTTTAACAAATCAAAAACTGAAAAATTGGGCGTGCAAAATTATTCAGCCCCTTTACTTTCAGTGCAGCAAACTCTCTCCAGAAGTTCAGTGAGGATCTCTGAATGATCCAATGTTGACCTAAATGACTAATGATGATAAATACAATCCACCTGTGTGTAATCAAGTCTCCGTATAAATGCACCTGCACTGTGATAGTCTCAGAGGTCCGTTAAAAGCGCAGAGAGCATCATGAAGAACAAGGAACACACCAGGCAGGTCCGAGATACTGTTGTGAAGAAGTTTAAAGCCGGATTTGGATACAAAAAGATTTCCCAAGCTTTAAACATCCCAAGGAGCACTGTGCAAGCGATAATATTGAAATGGAAGGAGTATCAGACCACTGCAAATCTACCAAGACCTGGCCTTCCCTCTAAACTTTCAGCTCATACAAGGAGAAGACTGATCAGAGATGCAGCCAAGAGGCCCATGATCACTCTGGATGAACTGCAGAGATCTACAGCTGAGGTGGGAGACTCTGTCCATAGGACAACAATCAGTCGTATATTGCACAAATCTGGCCTTTATGGAAGAGTGGCAAGAAGAAAGCCATTTCTTAAAGATATCCATAAAAAGTGTCGTTTAAAGTTTGCCACAAGCCACCTCGGAGACACACCAAACATGTGGAAGAAGGTGCTCTGGTCAGATGAAACCAAAATTGAACTTTTTGGCAACAATGCAAAACGTTATGTTTGGCGTAAAAGCAACACCCTGAACACACCATCCCCACTGTCAAACATGGTGGTGGCAGCATCATGGTTTGGGCCTGCTTTTCTTCAGCAGGGACAGGGAAGATGGTTAAAATTGATGGGAAGATGGATGGAGCCAAATACAGGACCATTCTGGAAGAAAACCTGATGGAGTCTGCAAAAGACCTGAGACTGGGACGGAGATTTGTCTTCCAACAAGACAATGATCCAAAACATAAAGCAAAATCTACAATGGAATGGTTCAAAAATAAACATATCCAGGTGTTAGAATGGCCAAGTCAAAGTCCAGACCTGAATCCAATCGAGAATCTGTGGAAAGAACTGAAAACTGCTGTTCACAAATGCTCTCCATCCAACCTCACTGAGCTCGAGCTGTTTTGCAAGGAGGAATGGGAAAAAAATTCAGTCTCTCGATGTGCAAAACTGATAGAGACATACCCCAAGCGACTTACAGCTGTAATCGCAGCAAAAGGTGGCGCTACAAAGTATTAACTTAAGGGGGCTGAATAATTTTGCACGCCCAATTTTTCAGTTTTTGATTTGTTAAAAAAGTTTGAAATATCCAATAAATGTCGTTCCACTTCATGATTGTGTCCCACTTGTTGTTGATTCTTCACAAAAAAATACAGTTTTATATCTTTATGTTTGAAGCCTGAAATGTGGCAAAATGTCGCAAAGTTCAAGGGGGCCGAATACTTTCGCAAGGCACTGTACCTGTACATGGAAATCCATGATTTTACCTACACTGTAGTGAGACAATAAGTTAGTAAGCACTTATGCAACAGCCAACTAACACTCAAGGATTATTTGCTGGTCTTAACCTATTAATCTGCCTCTTATCCCCACTGATCCTGGGTGTTGGAAGACGGCTCAGGCAGGAGCAGCCCAACCCTATGCACTTGCTATGTAGCATTATGCTGTTAAGCAACAACCCGCTGAGGGGAATCAGTGCTGCACAATTTTCCTCCCTGTGCTGTTGTCTCTGCATCAGACAGAGTGACAGACAGACTGGTCAGTTTAACCACCATATTTCTGTGTGCTTCTGTGGCCATTTGCCCAGACCGAGAAGTCTGTTTCAGACAGAGCACAGCGTTAGCTGAACTTTTTCCCCATCAGCTTTTCAGGCAGTTTTCACCAAGGTCTAACTGGACTGGCGTTTCTGATGCATATAACTAGATACAGTGGGGCAAAAAAGTATTTAGTCAGCCAACAATTGTGCAAGTTCTCCCACTTAAAAAGATGAGAGAGGTACATCATAGGTACACTTCAACTATGACAGACAAAATTAGAAAAAAAATCCAGAAAAATCACATTGTAGGATTTTTTATGAATTTATTTGCAAATTATAGTGGAAAACAAGTATTTCGTCACCTACAAACAAGCAAGATTTCTGGCTCTCACAGACCTGTAACTTCTTCTTTAAGAGGCTCCTCTGTCCTCCACTCGTTACCTGTATTAAGGGCACCTGTTTGAACTTGTTATCAGTATAAAAGACACCTGTCCACAACCTCAAACAGTCACACTCCAAACTCCACTATGGCCAAGACCAAAGAGCTGTCAAAGGACACCAGAAACAAAATTGTAGATCTGCACCAGGCTGGGAAGACTGAATCTGCAATAGGTAAGCAAGCAGCTTGGTTTGAAGAAATCAACTGTGGGAGCAATTATTAGGAAATGGAAGACAAACAAGACCACTGATAATCTCCCTCGATCTGGGGCTCCACACAAGATCTCAACCCGTGGGGTCAAAATGATCACAAGAACGATGAGCAAAAATCCCAGAACCACACGGGGGGACCTAGTGAATGACCTGCAGAGAGCTGGGACCAAAGTAACAAAGCCTACCATCAGTAACATACTACGCCGCCAGGGACTCAAATCCTGCAGTGCCAGACGTGTCCCCCTGCTTAAGCCAGTACATGTCCAGGCCGGTCTGAAGTTTGCTAGAGAGTATTTGGATGATCCAGAAGAAGATTGCGAGAATGTCATATGGTCAGATGAAACCAAAATATAACTTTTTGGTAAAAACTCAACTCGTCGTGTTTGGAGGACAAATAATGCTGAGTTGCATCCAAAGAACACCATACCTACTGTGAAGCATGGGGGTGGAAACGTCATGCTTTGGGGCTGTTTTTCTGCAAAGGGACCAGGACGACTGATCCGTGTAAAGGAAAGAATGAATGGGGCCATGTATCGTGAGAATTTGAGTGAAAACCTCCTTCCATCAGCAAGGGCAATGAAGATGAAACGTGGCTGGGTCTTTCAGCATGACAATGATCCCAAACACACCGCCCGGGGCTTCGTAAGAAGCATTTCAAGGTCCTGGAGTGGCCTAGCCAGTCTCCAGATCTCAACCCCATAGAAAATCTTTGGAGGGAGTTGAAAGTTTGTGTTGCCCAGCAACAGCCCCAAAACATCACTGCTCTAGAGGAGATCTGCATGGAGGAATGGGCCAAAATACCAGCAACAGTGTGTGAAAACCTTGTGAAGACTTACAGAAAACGTTTGACCTCTGTCATTGCTAACAAAGGGCATATAACAAAGTATTGAGATAAACTTTTGTTTTTGACCAAATACCTTTTTTCCAGCATAATTTGCAAATAAATTCATAAAAAATCCTACAATGTGATTTTCTGGATTTTTCCCCCGCATTTTGTCTGTCATAGTTGAAGTGTACCTATGATGAAAATTACAGGCCTCTCTCATCTTTTTAAGTGGGAGATCTTGCACAATTGGTGGCTGACTAAATACTTTTTTGCCCCACTGTACATACCAAACATGAAAATGACCAATAAGAAGGGCAAGTGCAGTCAAAAACATGATTTTTCGGTGTTTTATATATATTTCCACACTATGAGGTTGGAATAATGCTGTGAAATTGTAAAGATTATGATAATGCCCTTTTAGTCTATGAGCTGTTTGAAAAGACCACCTGAAAACTCTGTCCGTTTTGGTGGGATGGAGCTTTAGGCCTTTCCATGGTAACATTACCATGCAGTAAATTAGTTAGACTGATAAGAGAGTTCCAAACCTCTCTGCCAATAACAGCTAGTTTTCAGTTTTCCCCTCCCCACTCAGACCTTTCCCAGACAATGCTAGCAAAATTCTTGATTGAGAAATTGCTCTTTGCTAAGAAGCAATTTTTGTTTATTGTTGGCCATTTAATTGAAAACAATCACAGTAAGGTAGTGAATCGTTAGCCAGACATGATTTGATATTGAGATAATAATGGTTGCATTGGACCTTTAATACATTCAGTCACTAACAAAGTGATTGACTCTATCAGTCTATTTTCTGTTAGTTGAAGAGATCTGTGGTGAGTCGTGACATTTGCATTACAGCACCCTTGTGGAGCAGCAGCATGTTAAAAGTAATCGACCGTACCAAGGGGAATATATTTACTCGTAATGTAGAGAGGGTCTTGTGTTGAGCGCAGCTAATGTTGATTACTCTACAACAAGAGATGCCAGCCATCATTGGAATTCATTGAAATTCCACGACTGCCTCTGTCTGTTGTTACTCACTCAAATGGATTCAGGGAGACATTGGCTCCACTGTGACTGTGAAACAGCGGATAGATAGAGCATTGGCATTTGTTATGGCAGATGGCCTAAAGTTTGTAATAAACAGTGATGGATGTGGATAGAATTTCTATATCACGTTATGTTTCGAACTTAATAGAAATGTATAGTCAGAGTAGAAACCAGCCCAAATGATCAGACAAATTCACCTTGGCTGGGGCAAACAAGGTCAATGTTTCCTTGCCAACCTTGAAAGCAAATGTATTTATTCTATAGCCCTAGTACTATAATAGACATAAAAGTTTCAAATGTAACACATTATAACATAAAAGTACTGCAATAATGACTTTGCTCCCATCTGAATTGATAGGGGAGTAATTCTATGGCTGTTAAGACGGAACAACTAAGAAAATGTAAAAGCATGAGAGGTGTTAAAGTCCATCTCCAGCTTGCGCACAGGACTCCCTGGTGGGAAACATTCGTAACCCTCTCCTCCACCAGAAGTTTAACCTCTGTCCAATACCACTCAAGTACTGGAGGTGTGCATTAGCATGATAAGAGCACAGTTGACGGGAAGGCATTATCATGAATAGCACTAAGACAGCTAGCTGCCAGACCAACGGTGCTGTTGTTAGTGATGCACATTTATAAAAGCTGCCCAGGACTGTCAGGAATCACATATCAAGCCAATAATGTTATTAGCAATATAAGTACAGGATAGGTTTAAAAGACTGTTAGGAATCAGATATCCTCATGGTGGACATGGACTTTCCATTTAAATTGCATTTTATTTAAATAATCCATTAACTATCTTTTTATTTGTACCTTTATTTAACTAGGCAAGTCAGTTAAGAACAAATTCTTCTTTTCAATGACGGCCTAGGAACAGTGGGTTAACTGCCTTGTTCAGAGGCAGAACGACAGATTTGTGCCTTGTCAGCTCAGAGATTTGAACTTGCAACCTTTTGGTTACTAGTCCAATGCTCTAACCACTAGGCTACCTGCTGCCCCAACTATGACAATCTGGAAATAAACAGGGACAAAATGAACAGACATTCCCAGGTAAAATATACATTGTTTATCTAAAATCACTTTCACAGCAGTTCTTAGCTGGGCTCCTGAAGACAACTCCTGGCCCATTTAATGTATGCAGCCAGTAGCCCATATAATCTGAATGGCCAGCGGCTCAGCCTCAGCAGTAAGCTGTCCAGACCATGGAGAGGGGGAGCCGGCTGGTATGTCTGGGTAACTCTGACTGAGTCACTGGAGTGCCCCAGAGCAATGTCTTTTCTCTCTTTCCTTCATGTTCTGTGGCCTAGAAAAAAAGTCTGGCTTGGTTTGCTCGTGTTCAACTGATCAATTGGCCGCTCATTCTATTCCTATTCATGCAACAGGAGCAACGTTGACATTTTCAGAATTATATTGGACTATATCACAATGTCAAACCTGGGTTCAAATACTTGTTCAAATATCTACATTACTTTCACATATACTGAACACAAATATAAATGCAACATGTAAAGTGTTGGTCTCATTTTTCATGAGCTGAAATAAAAGATCCCAGAAATCTTCTATAAGCACAAAAAGCGTATTTATCTTATTTCTGTAATTAAAGCCCTTCAGTGGGGAAAACTCATTCTAATTGGCTGGGCCTGGCTCCCCAGTGGGTGGACCTATGACCTCCCAGGCCCACCCATGGCTGCACCCCTGCCCAGTCATGGGAAATCCATAGATTAAGGCCTAATTAATTAATTTAAATTGACTGATTTCCTTCTATGAAGTGTCAATCTACGAAATTGTTGCATGTTGCATTAATATTTTTTTCAGTATAAATTCGAAGAAAGTACAGATATATTTCATTTGAAAAGACAAGTAGTTTAATTATTTTATGAATTTGGAAAAACACTTGCAAAGTATTTTAAAATACTCAGATACACTCTCATGCATTTAACCCAGTTATTTGAAAATATAATTATCAATAAGTATTTGACAATTCAATTTTAAATAATTATTTGAAAATACTCTCAAATGCAATTTGGTAGACTATTTGGTTTTTACAAATAACCATTCTATACTAAAATAAAAGTACTTGTTTTGGACTGTGTATTTGAAAATACTCAAATACAAAGAAAAAAGTATTTTAAAAACCAGATAATTTAATACACATAAATCCGCACAATATTACTCATTGTTATGGAAACATTTTTCTATTAGCCATACATTTCATGAATAAAAGTCAGAGTAGTCGAGAGCAAACATTCTCTTAAGTTTATGTAGCGCAATTTTAAATGCAAACTTTATGCAATAATACCATTTCTAATGATGCATAAAATTCAATAAACCTTACCTCATGAAGGCAGAAAAAGGTAATAGTATACTGTAAGAATCTTTGAAGGCGAGAGAAGTCACTTAGTGGGGACCGTTGACTCCATGTGGAAAACCACTCAATAGAAGACAAGCGCCAAATCTTAAAAGTCATTTTTCCCCCTTTTGTTAAATATCCCCAGGTGCTTATAATTCCATGAGCTACATTCAAAGCACATTGGACTGCTCGTCTTCACCCAGATTGACAGACGCAGGAGAAGTGTTGACTCTCTCATTCCAGATGTACAAACCCAGGAAGGGCAAGCGCGAGGAATCTAGGCTCACATGACAGTTCAGTCCCAGTTAAGTACCCCTCCCTCCCGCTCTTCGTGCATTCCCTCTCTCGTTCCGTCCCCTTTCTCTCTGTCCTCTGGCGATGTATTCCAGTACAAAGCTAATCTGAAGCTGTGAAAATGCCAGCTCTGTCTCCCTCTCTCCATATCCCCCCTCTCTCTCCACCTCTATCTGTACCATCCTGCTGTCCTCACTCTCTTTCCATTTGACCCTTATACCGGCCCTATAGCAATCAGTATAATGGAAACAGCACCATTCCAACCCCTTCCTCATAATCTAGAAGAAAAAGAAACGCACACCTACTTAGGCGAGGTGCTGGCTAGCGGAGCAGAAAACTTGAAAATAAAAGAGAGCCGCACACTCTAGGAGCTCAGATGCAAAAATGGAATTACCAATGTTTCGACAGCCAAGCTGTCTTCATCAGGGTATAATCATAAACACTGTGGAATGACTCATCAATATAGTGTCAAAAGACACAGATAATCATGGCCAAGAGTGGCCTAATATCATTGGTTAATTCTCAAATATTAAAATGGCATACAAAGAACAGCATACAAACAACAAATGGATAGCATACGATCGTAGATTAATTTTAGACTACACAAGCTTACAAACAATTACAATGGCAAAGTAACAAAAATCACAAGAATGGCTTCAGATCAAAGTCTATGTTGAGACCGAAGGGAGCAAGGGTGTTTAAGTTAAAGATCCAGGCAGCCTCTCGTTTTAACAATAAATGATCAAGGTCACCCCCTCTCCTAGGGAGGGTGACATGTTCGATGCCAATATAACTCAGAGACGAAATCGAGTGGCCTGCCTCCAAAAAGTGGGCCGCAACTGGGTAAGTCAAGTTTTTACACCTAATGGTGCTACGATGCTCTGAGATACGTACTTTTAATTTGCGCTTTGTTTTACCCACATCATTTTTACCACAAGGACAAGTTATGAGATAAATAACTGCCTTAGTGGAGCACGTAATAACACCTTTGATTGGGATCAATTTCCCTGTTTGTGGGTGTTTGAAGGATCTACATTTATAAGTGCCATTGCATTGAGCACAGCCACTTGTACAGCCACTTGAGCACTTGTCATTTCCATCCAGTAGGGGCGCAAATAGACGTTGTTCAGGAATATCTTGGGGTGGTAAATCAGAGTGTACCAACTGATCTCTGAGATTTCTGCCCCGCGAGAATACGACCAAGGGAAGGTTCGAAAACACATTACCGAGACTATCATTGGATTTTAGAATGTGCCAATGTTAGTGAACGATTCCCTTCATTTGTTCAGAACGCTTTGAATAGCAGGTAGTTAGAACACAAGAATGCGTATTTTTGCGAGACTGACCTTGAAAAAGGTAATGTCTCGGTTTGTTTTGAATTTTCTCAATGGCAATAATAATCTGATAGTTTTTGTAGCCCCTCTCCTTGAACTTTCTTTGCGTCTCAGCCAACTTTCTTTGCGTCTCAACCCCTTCCTCATAACCAGGCTGTATGGCTTAATTAATGGAATGCATCGCAAGACACCGCACTACTATAACTGTAACCTGTTCATTACGACCAGCACTGGTTTCTAACCGCGGATCAATTGGTTTAATGGAGTGCATGACTACAAACAACATTCTGTGCTACAGCTGAAACCAGTCCTTCTAGTCTTCTACACATTCCTCATACTGTATATGAACCAGACCTGGGTTCAAATACATGTGTATTTTAGTATTTAAAAAAATTATAATAATGTGTATTTGAGTATTTCCAAATACACAGCCCAAAACAAGTACTTTTATTTCAAGACATGCTCCAGAACTTTGGCGACTACAAAATCTTTCTTAAACCTCCTGTTGTGGGCTGAATGTGTCAATGTGTAGTTCATACATGCATAATCTATGAACATAATTACTGTGTTACCTCAGTTAGCTACAAAATCCCTAGTTTGAAAACAACTGTTTTTCTGGAAGCTGTGCTGCGCCATGTTCCCTACATTTCCCTCCATGTGGGCCAGCCCCCTAGCAATTAGAGTTCTAGCCAACGATCTTCAGCCCCTTGCCATTTGAGTGACAGCTAGCAAGATGCACACACTTCAGAGCGAGAGAGTGCAATGACGTGGTGCACATATTTGACATAGTACGCTATTTTCTGGGGGTTGTGAGCACTACTTTCAGAACTACTACCTAAAAGATATACAGAAGTACAAGAGAATCTAAGTATTTGAATTGTTATTAAATCAAGCAAATTGCATTTGAAAGTACTTATTTCAAATTCCTGGGTTAAATGCATGCATTTCCAAATACATTCCCATATTCAACTACTTGTTTTAATTTCAAATAAAGGTTCTGAATACTTGTTTTGAAATTTATTGAAAAGTAATTGAAATACCTGCAATAGTATTTGAACCCAGGTCTGATATGAACAGTCTCTGAACAACAGATAGACTGACGATATCTGACCATTCTTTTGCAGTTTAAACCTTAAAAAGGTAGTGATGGAGAAACAAAGCATCCAGAAGCATTGATGCTTTCCAGTCAATTGTATCAGAAATAGGTTCATTACTCACAGCTTTGATCCACACAGTGTACACTAGTGGCACATGCTGGTCAAAATAATTTAAAAGCAGCCAAATTATTATAGATGACGTCCCACACGGTGTAGCGCATGCGCGGAGTAGCCTTTTTGTCTTATACCGTAACCAATACCAAACCAATCAGGTGATTGTTTGACGAAATTAAACTTCGGACGTCATTGATCACGTGCTTCTGATACAGGCATCGGCACACTGTTTCGAAGTAAACTGCTTAGCGATTTCGACGCATGCCTTGGAGCTCCGGTATAACTACTTAAAAAAGGTCCACTATGCAAGAAATCGCTCTGTCATTTCCTGGTGGCTAAAATTAAAATAGTTTGCCTAATTTCAGTTCATGTGACAAAATAAGCAAGTAGTGTTGAGAATCATTGAACAATCTACACTGCTGTGAAATATATTTTCCATAACCAAAAATATAGTATTTTTCAACTATTTGAAGCTGGTATACAACACCAAAAGTAAGGCGCAACAACACAACCTAAGACCGGGGAGCATAGAAATAGTGCACATAGAACAGATCTTCCACTTCTTAAGACTTGCTTTCAATAAGAAAGGCAGAACTATAACTCACATTTCTATGTGAATTTGGTCAAGTCACCCAAAAAGTTACATATTGCAGCTTTAAGGCAGCTCCACCTAGCCATCTACATCACAGAGAATCAGGATAAATTGAGGTTGACAGAGATGTCATTCCTTTTTTGATGTATTCAGTTTGGAGATTCAGGTTTTTCCGCCCTCTTAACTCAATCAAATGCACTTGTGTAGTAAGCGCCGAGTCTACAATGTAAAATCAGCATGGTTTCTCACAGCACTTTTCTGCAAATATCCCAGCCCATCCAATTATTTAGTACAATTTATTTAAAAAAATCTGTATGTGCAAAACATTTTCACTATCCTTATACTCCCCAAAGTGAGCATCACAGGATAAAGCAAGGCCTAAATTTGCTCGGCAAAATGCACAAAATAACAATGTGATAAACATTGAAGCTGTACTTCTTTATTCCCATCACACTTGTTCCCTATATTCCTGCACACTTGTTACCTATATTCCTGCATCTTTCCCTCACTCTCCCATTTAGTTGTTCAGTCTCTCTCCTAGGCGCAATTCACCACTCCATTAGTGAAGTGGCTACAGAGGGAGAATGAGTCAGAGATGGGAAGTATTTCTGAATTTAAAATACGCATTTCAATAACCTTTTAGTATTTTGTATTTCACTGGTCTGCTCTACAATCCAATGTATTTTGTAAGAAGATACTTTAGAAACTTGACATTTGTATTATCAAAATACAAAATCATTGTATACACAATTTTTTTTATAGCAGTTCACAATTTTGTGACCAACTTTCACCCTGCATTGGTATCAGAAGTCTGATGGCACTATGGTGAGATAAGAGTGTCTGCTAAATGACCAAAATGTTAAATGTAAAATAAAAACTTAATGCATGATGGGTATTATTCTAATGAGCTCTGCCCCCGAAACATGGCCAATAAAAATACCATGTGTGCTTTGCAATTGTTTATTTTTACATTTAGGTAATTTAGCAGACAAGGTAGATAAACAACTAGTACTGCACCTCAGTCACTGGCTTCATCAATAAGTGCATCGACGACGTCGTCCCAACAGTGACCATACATACAGGTCCCAACCGGAAACCATGGATTACAGCCAACATCCACACCGAGCTAAAGGAGCTAGACACCAAGCCGGATGCTTATAAGAAATCCCGCTATGCCCTCAGACAAACAATCAAACAGGCAAAGCGTA
Source organism: Oncorhynchus mykiss (assembly GCF_013265735.2). NCBI lineage: Eukaryota > Metazoa > Chordata > Actinopteri > Salmoniformes > Salmonidae > Oncorhynchus > Oncorhynchus mykiss. Next base: position 26,626,862 of record NC_048593.1, on the reverse strand, counting down.
AATATGGGACTAAGATTGAATCATACTACACCGGCTCTGACGCTCGTCTGATGGAAGGCTTGAACAATATTAGACTACAAAGGGAAACCCAGCCGCAAGCTGCCCAGTGACGTGAGCCTAAAAGACGAGCTAAATGCCCGTTATGCTCGTTTTGAGGAAAGCAACACTGAAGCATGCATGAGAGCACCAGCTGTTCCGGACAACTGTATGATCACGCTCTCCGTAGCCGATGTAAGCAAGACCTTTAAACAGGTGAACATTCACAAAGCCGCGGGCCAGACGGATTAACAGGACGTGTACTCAAAGCATGCACAGACAAACTGGCAAGCGTCTTCACTGACATTTTCCATCTCTCCCTAACCGAGTCTGTAATACCTATATATGTTTCAAACAGACCACCATAGTCCCTGTGACAAAGAAAACTAAGGTAACCTGCCTAAATGATTACCGCCGCATAGCACTCACGTCGGTAGCCATGAAGTGCTTTGAAAGGCTGGTCATGGCTCACATCAAGACCAACATGCTGGAAACCCTAGACCCACTCCAATTCGCATACCGCCCCAACAGATGACGTAATATCAATCATGCTACACACTGTCCTTTCCCACCTGGACAAAAGGAACACCTATGTGAGAATGCTGTTCATTGACTAGAGCTCAGCGTTCAAAACCATAATGCCCACAAAGCTCATCACTAAGCTAAGGACCCTGGGACTAAACACCTCCCTCTGCAACTGGATCCTGGACGTCCTGACGGGCCACCCCCAGGTGGTAAGGGTAAGCAACAACACATCTGCCACGCTGATCCTCAACACTCAGATCTGAGGTAGCACGAGAAGAGGAGAGGCTGCAATTGAGAGGTCCTTTGTGGTGTATGTGAGAGTAATTCATTTCTGAGTTAACAATCCATCAATGATAATTTTCCACCTCTGAAGCGCAGAGCCACTAGGGTCACATCTAACTCAAGAACAGTGAACCGCTGTTTGATATTCACACTCAACCAGCAAACATACACATAAGTAAACGCATCTTGATGAATACTTGGAATAAGCAATTTAGATTGCCGATTTCGAACTACCAGAGGTGAAGCTCAACCAAGCAGATGGGGAAAAAATACAAATGGGGAGCAGGATAATAAACGTGTGGTTGTGAATGTGTAGAGTGGGTAAGATGATTAGAAGGTAATATATGAGAGGAAAGGGGACATAAGATTAACATGGGAAAAAAACCTACCTCCTGAAGCTGATCCCTGACTTTGTTGATGGCCTTCAACCAGTGTATTCTGTATGAAGAGAAGGGAAAGGGAGACTCATTGTCGTGTAAACTGAGATGTGTGGATTGAGAGATCAAGTGAGAGAATCACCAAGAATGTACTTGTACTATTCAGTGGAGGTTCAAAATTCACAACTCTTTCTTTCTCTTATAAATGACTCACCTTTGCAAATGTTTGTTGGATCTTTTCTCTACTGAGTGGTCTAATTTCTTCAACGAGCCATTTAAGCTTTTCCCCACATCCAGGCAGGGTCTGCCCAACTTCTTCCCCAAAACATTGCTGGGGATGTGTCCATTGGTAGGTTGCTGGACATTGATGGAGGGGTGGAAGCCGGTACTGTGATAGGAGTGTAAGGACTCTTCCAGCCCTGAGCCTGGAGCACTCTCCTGGCCTGTCTCACTAATCTGGGAGCTGGTCTGGCTCAGGTTCCCAGAGGACCCAAAGCGACTACTTTCTACCGGACTGGAGTGGTGAGGGAAGAGACTTAATATTAGAATAATCATTGTTGTGATGAAGAAAAACTAGGTTCATTAATTGGATATAGACATTATTCTTTAGTTTCTACTGAATTGTACAACATTTTAAAAATACATCCAACCTCACAGAGAAAATAACTACCTGTTGGCAAATTAGAATGAATACACCAATTGCCTGAAATGAATTTTAATGTACCAGATTATCCCAATAAATGTTTGTCTGTACTGGTTTTCTTGTATTACTATTTCTGGGAGACCATGAGTGATTGAAATCTCTAACTTGATCAAACTGAATGGCAACAGGGAATTCTGTAAGGTTATATATATATTCTTAGAATTATAATTGCAATGTATGTACAACTTGAATTAATCGTACACTAGGAGTTTAAGAGTAAGAAATATTTAGCTTATTGTCAATATCACAACAGGTATAAAACACTTCCCAATCAACCACCAACACAGTAGCACAACTGCTTAAAACAAACACGGTTAAAAGGAAAGAGACAGAACACAGTACTCAGTGGGTTGGATTGCGGAGCTGGACCCTGGTTACGCTCCCCAAAATATCAATGCATTATAAAGGGTGTATGCCTCTACTGGCCTTTTAGCACTCAATAGGTCCTTCTTGAACTGGTCGTCCAGATGCATTCCAGAGGTGGGATCTGCAGAGAGGGGTGGTTCTACAAGGCTTTCCTTCTCCTTTTGGGAAAGGGATGCTGAAGGATCTACCTCAGGTGTGGAGATGAAAATCTGGGGTTTGGCTAAGTCACCAGGGGGACCTACCGAACTTTGATCGCTTGTCTCCTTGATTGGCTTATCATTAGTTTTAGGCTGAGTGGTAACAACTGGGGGAGCTTGTAGTTTGGGAGGTTTGGCAGCCCCCCAGAAACCTCAGAGGGAGTGGATGGTTCTTGCTTTGCTACACTTATCTTGTCCTCCTGAAACAGGCCTGCAGATATTGTTTTGAATCCTGAGAACACACCACCACCTGCTTCTGCATGAGGAATTATGGGAAGGGCTTGGGGAATTGTTGGTGTAGATCAAAACATGGATCCAAAAGACTTTCCAGCGTCATCAGTTCCTGAAATAAAACCACCAAACAGGGACATGAGGGCTGGCTCTTTAGTCTTAGGCAACTGGTCGGCTGGGGTAATCTTCTGGCCACTTACCACTGGTGGGCCTGATTTAGTCAATTTCCTTACTTTCAGGCTCTCCCACAAAATTACCCTGTGCTTCTCATGTATTACTGCTCCTTTCACAGCCTTTTGTTTTCCAGACGAACTGGACTGATCCTTCGTTGGAGGTAGTTCTGCTTTTGAGGGCTGTTCTGTTTTAGCAGGTTGCCCTGATGCTGTCGGGATATCAGCTTCTTTTGATTGACAGTTGACAACTGAAGCAGGAGGTTTTTCAATGCCTTGGCCTTGGGCTACTTTAACAGCCTTAGGATCAGGTTTGAGGGAATTTGACTCGAGGTTGAGTTTTGGCGTCAGGTTGTCCAGGTGACTCAATTGTGAATCTTTGTGCAACGTAACTGTCTGCCTCCCGGGTCTTTTATTTTGGCACTGCTATCAGCTGGGGTGGTGTCAGGTATAACTGTTGCTATTTTCTTCTCTGCGGGCATTGTTGGTGCCGTTTGAGGAGTAGTTGTAGCTGGTAGGGGACTAGACCCTCCCAACAAACCCCCAAACCTAGAACCTGCAGTTTGAGGGGGAGCTGTGCCAGGCTGGGGAGTAGACCCTCCAAACATGGAAAGAAATCCAGTAGCTTGGGTCTGTTTGAGGAGTAGTTGCAGTGGGCTGGGGACTAGATCCTACAAACAACCCTCCCAGCATAGAACATGCAGTTTGAGGAGAGTCTGTAGGTGGTGGCTCTTTAAGGGCTTCTGGTTCTTTAGTTGTGGCAGGTTCCTGAGGTGCACACTCTGGGATGGATTCCTTTTGGGTAGTGGCACACTCAGAAGTAGGTACTGTGGTTGCCGATTCATCAAAGCTAGCTTGTGGGGGTGACAAAGGGCCACTTAACATGGAAAATACACTTCCGTGTGTGGTTCTTTAGGCACTGTAGATCCTGGAACGGAGGACCCTGAAACGGACAGAGCTGCTGCTGAAGGATGTGGGGCACTGGGGCCACCAAACATGGAAAACAATAATTTTGCTGGGCTTTCATTGGCAGTTGAACCAGAAAGGAGTCTTCCAAGAATCGAGTTAGCCTCTGGTTGAGGCACCTGAGAGGTGGACCCAGATTGAGATGTTGCCTGTAGTGGACTTGGTCCACTGAACATTGAGAATAAACTTTTACCAGGTGGTTTTGGGGGAGGTGCTTGTGATGAGGACCCAGTTTGGGTTGAGGCCTGCTGTGGACTAGACCCACCAAACACGGACAATAATCCAATACCAGGAGTTTCCTCTTTAATAGTCAAATCAAATCAAATGTTATTTGTCACATACACATGGTTAGCAGATGTTAATGCGAGTGTAGCGAAATGCTCGTGGTGACAGTTGTTGGTGGTTGTGGTGTTCCAGAGACCATGTCTCCAATTTCTCCCATAAAGCCAAACAGTCTGCCTGATGGTTTTGGGGGTGGTTCCTATTTGGTTTGTCCGGTTGGTGGAATAGTCTGTGATCGGCCCAGGGTGGGGCCAGTGATTGTATTAGGAGGAAATACTTGTGACATGCTTTTACCTGATTGCTGACCAAGAGCTGGCTGTTGGACCCCACTTTGCCCAGAACCATCCATTGTTTGTTGTTTCTGAAGTGAAGGTATGCATGGTGTCAACTGAGAACCTTGTTTTGTGAGTCTGTTTGGCTAATTTCTAACTACAGGTTTTTAGTTGCAGTTGCTGTGATGGAGGAGGCTCTGCACTAAAGAAACTGCCTATTGACCCAAATGGACACAGAATATTCTAGTCTTCCTGTTTATGTGGGTCTGTGATCCCAGGTAAGCTAGCAGTGCAACCAGTCCCATCTTGTTATGACAAAGCCTCTGAGGGTTTAATGGGCTCTGGCATCAGCTCCTCAATCAGTAAGGCAGACTTGAAAAAGCTCATAAATCCCCCCTGTGGTGGTTCAGCTTGTTTTTCAGCAGTTTTTTCCAGCTGGTCTATCTGTGGTGTGCTGTGCTGAGCTTGTGGCTGTAGGGAAGAGGCAGGTTTATTGAGTGAGCTCATGGAAATGGTTAGGACTGTGGGCTGTGTTGGTGGAGCAGCTTGCTGAGACATGATGGCTTGTCGTGAAAGTCTAGGTATCTGAGTAACAGTCTGATCACTATATTGCCAATTAGCTGAATAAGATAGATTCTCCTCATAGTATCCCCATGATATGAAATGCTATTAAGACTATAACAGCTGCTATTATCAAAGGAGTTCCATTTGCCAAACTTAGCTTTATTCCTTTTGGTGGTCAAGTTCAATGCACCCTCTTCTTCAGTCCAGTACTGTTTCTGTTCAATCATTCGATTAGAATGCGTGAGGTGAGGTTACACGTGGTGGTGAGGTTACACGTGGTGGTGAGGTTACACGTGGTGGTGAGGTTACACGTGGTGGTGAGGTTACACGTGGTGGTGAGGTTACACATGGTGGTGAGGTTACATGTTGCTGCCTTTCTTGGCTGAGGCACATTGTCTGTGAAATATTTTTTTAAATAGCCCAGAGAGCAGAACTCTGGATTGACAAGGCTGCTAGTTAGTTGATTTTGACTTTGCACCTGTTGACTAGGCTGTTGAGTTGGTTGATTTTGTCTTTGCAACTGCACATCCTGCATGTTTGGGTACTGCTGGCTAGGGGGATTGAGAGGAGTTGCAGAAAGTGTCTGAGGGATTAGGGACTGATTGGTACGGTACAGTCGTGGCAAAGTGTTTTGAGAATGACACAAAATAATAATTTTCAAAGTCTGCTGCCTCAGTGCTTTTAGATATTTTTGTCAGATGTTACTATGGAATACTGAAGTATAATTACAAGCATTTCCTAAGTGTCAAAGGCTTTTACTGACAATTACATGAAGTTGATGCAGAGTGTCAATATTTGCAGTGTTGACCCTTCTTTTTCAAGACCTCTGCAATCCGCCCTGGCATGCTGTCAATTAATTTCTGGGCCACATGCTGACTGATGGCAGCCCATTCTTGCATAATCAATACTTGGAGTTTGTCAGAATTTGTGGATTTTTGTTTGTCCACCCGCCTCTTGAGGATTGACCACAAGTTCTCAATGGGATTAAGGTCTGGGGAGTTTCCTGGCCATGGACCCAAAATATCAATGTTTTGTTCCCCGAGCCAATTAGTTATCACTTTTGCCTTATGGCAAGGTGCTCCATCATGATGTAAAAGGCATTGTTCATCACCAAACTGTTCCTGGATGGTTGAGAGAAGTTGCTCTCAGAGGATGTGTTGGTACCATTCTTTATTTCATGGCTGTGTTCTTAGGCAAAATTGGGAGTGAGCCCACTCCCTTGGCTGAGAAGCAACCCCACACATGAATGGTCTCAGGATGCTTCACTGTTGGCATGAAACAGGACTGATGGTTGCGCTCACTTTGTCTTCTCTGGACAAGCTTTTTTTCCGGATGCCCCAAACAATCGGAAAGGGGATTCATCAGAGAAAATGACTTGACCCCAGTCCTCAGCAGTCCAATCCCTGTACCTTTTGCAGAATATCAGTCAGTCCCTGATGTTTTTCCTGGAGAGAAGTGGCTTCTTTGCTGCTCTTCTTGACACCAGGCCATCCTCCAAAAGTCTTTGCCTCACTGTGCGTGCAGATGCACTCACACCTGCCTGCTGCCATTCCTGAGCAAGCTCTGTACTGGTGGTGCCCAGATCCCGCAGCTGAATCAACTTTAGGAGACGGTCCTGGCACTTGCTGGACTTTCTTGGATGCCCTGAAGCCTTCTTCACAACAATTGAACCGCTCTCCTTGAAGTTCTTGATATTCCGATAAATGGTTGATTTAGGTGTAATCTTACTGGCAGCAATATTCTTGCCTGTGAAGCCCTTTTTGTGCAAAGCAATGATGATGGCACGTGTTTATTGCAGGTAACCATGGCTGACAGAGGAAGAACAATGATTCCAAGCACCACCCTCCTTTTGAAGCTTACAGTCTGTTATTCGAACTCAATTAGCATGACAGAGTGATCTCCAGCCTTGTCCTTGTCAACACTCACACCTGTGTTAACGAGAGAATCCCTGACATGTCCACTGGTCCTTTTGTGGCAGGGCTGAAATGCAGTGGAATGTTTTGGGGGGGATTCAGTTCATTTGCATGGCAAATAGGGACTTTGCAATTAATTGCAATTCATCTGATCACTCTTCATAACATTCTGGAGTTTATGCAAATTGCCATCATACAAACTGAGGCAGCAGACTTTGTGAAAATTAATATTTGTGTCATTCTTAACGTTTGGCCACGACTGTAGATACTTTGCTTGCAGAAGCAAATTCAAAAATTCCAGAAAGGAGACCACCTTGTTGAGCAGGTTCTGGAACTGTATGTTATCTAGAAAAGCCTGGATGTTGTCTAGAAAAGGCTGGTTTCTCAGTGGACCACGGTTTGTTCCTGGCATATTCTGTTGGTTGAAGTTCTGTTGATTACGAGTTGTTTGGTTGCTCAAAACATTAGCAGAACACAATTTAAACAACCCAGATAAAATGCCTACTTGTTGAGGGGGTGCTTGATGAGATGGGTTTGGTGCTTGTTGCTGACTTGGATGATTGCTTGGAAAAGCACCTTGCTGTTGGGCCTGGGGAGGTTGTACACCTAAGTGATAGGCTTTCTGCAGATGAAAACCTCAGAAACCCTGAGAGAATACCCCCCGGCTGAGAATGAGGACTTGCACTTGTGTGGGAGGTTGCAAGGGAACTGTTGAGGATTACTGGATCAGGGGGTTGACTGTTTGGGGGAACTTGCTATGGTGGTGGGTTCCCAGATAAGTCACCCGCAGAGCCAAATCTAAGAAGTCCTGTTAAAAAATCTTGAGGTTCAGGTTGAGGAGGAGCATGCCCAAGAGGCATTGGAGGTGGTCTCTGATGTTGCTGCATATGCTACTGATGTGGATCTGGAGTCAATTGGTGATGCTGGGCCTGTTGTTGACTGGGATTTTCTGGGGGTTTGGAGGCATGGACATCCTCACCAGAACCAAATTTCATGATTCCAAAGAACATTCCTCTTTCTGGGTATGAAGGCTGTTGGGAAGAGACAGCATCAGAGGAAAGAAACAGACATTTTAGCTTACTGCCTAAAGATGGCTCCTCCATAGGGTTATCTAAGCTAATATCTGGTTCTGACTCAAATACAGGATACATTGCAATAGGGAGGGCCCTGCGAGAAAACAGGGTTAACTGGTACAATTAATGAGCTGAAATATTTATTGAAAGGGATAAAGAACCCTGAACTCATCACTGGTTCTAGTTGGCTAATGGGCTTCCCACCCACTGTAGGCACATATTGCTGAGAGGCAGTCAGTCATGTCTCCCATGTACAACTTTTCCTTGTGCATTAACACATTGTTTATTCTGGGGTGTATTTCTTGAATTATCAAGGATTCTGTCTCCTATCACAGCCCTTGACTGTTCACCTAGTTGGATACATTTCTCATCCCAGTTTGCAAGATTTTGAGAGTCCTCTCTTGAGCCACTTCTCCCTCTGTGGAGTTCACTACCTCTTCACCTGAAAAAAGTTTCCCAAAACAAATTTTCTCAAAAGCGAAAGTGACTGCTGGTGTTTGTGGCATCGTTGCAGAGTCCTGAACTTTATCACTTGTACTATTTAGAATCTCTGTTCTAATGACTGGTGTATCTTGATTGTGGACTTGTGTCTTGGCATCAGACTGGGAAGGTAAATTGAAGGAAATGTTCTGCTGGGGTGAACTGTAGGAGATACAACAGATACAGGAGCAGGGTTGGTGGATTTTGGAATGAAAGAAAACAGTGTGGATATACCAGATTGAGAAGATGGTGCAGGTGATACTTCTTTAGTTTCTGCAGAACCTGATCTGGGCTGCTTGGGGCTGAGCTAACCTTGTCAGTGAAGGAACTGAGTAATGAACTCATTGCATTTTTCACTCCAGATATTCCTGGTTTAGGTGAAGCCTCTGTCTGGGTCTCCTCCTTGACATCTCTAGGGGTCCTTGGGTCCTCTCCAGTAGATTCTATACTTACACTGCCCTGAGAAAATAACCTTGATATGGATGACTTGGACCCATACCTGCTTATTTCCTAATATTTTTCAGCCAGGTAATCTGATATTGTTTCAACTAGGCACTGGAGCTCATCCATGGGATCCATATACTTGTCACGTGGTTCCTCCACTGGAGACAGCATTGCTTCAGGAGCCCATCCTCCCATTTCCACCTTTCCCCTCTTCTTAACCAGATAACTCTGATGCTTGTCTATGTAACTTCCATGGGATGAAGCATGTCTGCCTTGGCCATGGCCCCTCCCATTCTCAGAATGAATGGTCTTTGCTAAGGAGGGAATTTCCTCTAGCTCCTCCTCCGATCACTTGGAGTAGTGCAGCTCCTCCTCTGAATCGTACCCTAAACCTGTCTTCATTCTGGCAGCTTCGTCCTCCTGATACACTATGTAGTTCTGCAAGGTGTCCCTCAGCATGTTTTTGGCGCACATCCTAGTCTTGTAAAGAAGTCTGTTCTTGTATGGCTTGAGACACGTGTCATCTGCTCCTCCTCGATCTTTAACACCTGGCGCAGCACCAGCTCCCCTCTCTTCTGGCGGAGGAGTGCAAGATTAGGGGGGAAAGGCTCATCTGTGAGTTTCTCTGACTCCAAGTCGGCCAGCCCTCCTGGATTCCAAATATTTTTCGTCCACTGCCGATCGATAGTGTCATAGCCCGCTGGGTAGATGGCAGGTAGGATGCCACTGCGTTGTGTGCTTTGGGAGAGTGAGCTGCCTGAGGGCTCAGTGAGAGCTCTCCCCATGCGGAGGATAACATCGTCCTCAGGCCAATGATTCTCTTCCTTGTCCAGTAACTCGCTCAGCTAATTTCTCCCCTGCACTTTGTACTTGCTCTCCTAATCCTCCGCACCCATACCATAATCTACAGGGATGATCCTGACCCTCACTTTATGGTTTATGGCTCTAGGGTAGCTAAATTTATTAAGGTAGAGGTACAATGGGATGTGAGAGGAAACAATAGCAGAAAAGAAAACAATAGCAGAAAACAATACAAAGATTGCATATTATAACAGGACAAAAAAAGTAAGATAAAGACAATGTGACAGAGACAATAAGCATTAAATACATACATATGATAAAAATGTGGTGAATTTGTGTTTATGTGTATGTGAGTCTATTGGTAACAGTGTTATTAAGATTGTTTGATATAAGTGCGTTGTGTTCGTGAGGACCGAAATTCACCTCCTCATTCTGGGGGATTATCAACAACAACATAAAATCCAAGCTGAATCATCTCTGTCCAAAGTAGTATTACAGACCACATAGAGACATGGTCGAGGAGGGCAATCTCTATTACTAAACCAACACCAGGGTCCCAAAAACCCATATGTGACCACAGCAGGCTAAACTAAGCTCAGTTTCATTAAAACTACCAAAATAAGTTTTGTAAAAGAATACGTCTGAAGGAAAAAAAATTCCTGGCTGTAATCCCACTTTTCTTTTCAGATGTTATGGAATTATCCGGATCAGCTTTCTATCTGTCCACACAGACTGACATTTACCACAATCTCATTGAGCCACATGTTTTACAAAGCAAGTCACACATGTAAGAGTGCAAATAACCATTCTACACTGGATACATGACTGGAGTTAGCAAATTATTTGTGTTTCATTCTGGAAAACTTCCAAGCAGTTGGACAATTTTGACAATTTGACCATTTTGGTATAAGACCAAATGTGTTCCTTCTTAACTACAGTGCCTTCAGAAAGTATTCACACCCCACAACTTTATCCACATTTTGTTATTTTACAGCCTGAATTTATAATAGATGAAATTGAGATTTCTTGCCACTGGCCTACACACAACATAGGGAAAGAGGGATACCTAGTCAGTTAACCAACAATGTATTCAACTGAAATTTTTCTTCCACAATTAACCCAACTGAATCAGAGAGGTGTGGGGGGCTGCCTTAATCAACACCTATCAACACCTCTTCGGCGCCCGGGGAACAGGGGGTTAACTACCTTGCTCAGGGGCAGAATGACAGATTTTGTAGCTTTTTCCTTAATACAAAGTGTTACAGTGCATTCATAAAGTACTCAGACCCCTTCTCTTTGTCCACATTTTGTTACGTTACAGCATTTTCCTAAAATGTATTAAAACAATTAATACATTTTGCAAATTTATATTAAAAAAACTAATATCATATTTACGTAAGTATTCAGACTCTTCACTATGGGACTCGAAATTGAGCTCAGGTGCATCCTGTTTCCATCACCTTTGGTTAGAAAGGTAATCCAACTTTGGCAAAAACCAAGCTTTGAGGTTGAAGGAATTGTCCATAGAGCCCCGAGATAGGATTGTGTTGAGGCACAGATCTGGGGAAGGGTACCAAAAACATTCTGCAGCATTAAAAGGTCCAAAAGAACACAGGGGCTGCCATCACTCTTAAATGAAAGAAGTTTGGAACTACCAAGACTCTTCCTATAGCTGGCCGCCCAGCCAAACTTAACAATCAGGGGAGAAGGGCCTTGGTCAGGGAGGTGACCAAGAACCCGATGGTCACTCTGACAGAGCTCCAGAGTTCCTCTGTAGAGATGGGAGAACCTTCCAGAAGGACAGCCATCTCTGCAGCACTCTACCAAAATCAGGCCTTTATGGTAGAGTGTCCAGACAGAATCCACTCCTCAGTAAAAGGCACATGACAGCCTGCTTGGAGTTAGCCAAAAGGCACCTAAAGGACTCTCAGACCATGAGAAACAAGATTCTCTAGTCTGACGAAACCAAGATTGAACTCTTTGGCCTGAATGCCAAGCGTCACGTCTGGAAGGAACCTGGCACCATCCCTACGGTGAAGCATGGTGGTGGCAGCATCATGCTGTGGGGATGTTTTTCAGCGGCAGGGACTGAGAGACTAGTCAGGATCGAGGGAAAGATGAACAGAGCAAAGTACAGAGAGATCCTTGATCAAATCTGCTCAAGAGCGCTCAGGACCTCAGACTGGGGCGAAGGTTCACCTTTTAACAGCACAACAACCTTAAGCACACAGCCAAGATAACGCAGGAGTGGCTTCGGGACAAGTCTCAATGTCCTTGAGTGGCCCAGCCAGAGCCCGGACATGAACCCAATCGAACATTTCTGGAGAGACGTGAAAATAACTGTGCAGATATTGCTTCAACAGGTTGCTTCAACAGGTTGCTTGTCATTATGTCGTATTGTCTGTAGATTGATGAGGGAAAAAAACTATTTAATCCATTTTAGAATAAGGCTGTAATGTAACACATGGGGAAAAAGTCAAGGGGTCTGAATACTTTCTGAATGCACAGTATGTTTGGGGCAAATCCAATAAAACACATTACTGAGTATCACTCTCCATATTTTCAAGCATAGTCGTGGCTGCATCATGTTATGGGCATGGTTGTAATTGTTAAGGACTGGGGAGTTTTTCAGGACAAAAAAGAAGTGTAATGGAGCAAAGCACAGTCAAAATCCTAGAGGAAAATCAGTCTTCTGTCTAACAGACACTAGGAGATAAATTCACCTTTCAGCAAGACAACCTAAAACACAAGGCCAAATCTACACTGGAGCTGCTTACCAAGAAGACAGTGAATGTTTCTGAGTGGCCAAGTTAGAGTTTGGACTTAAATCTGCTTGAAAATCTATGGCAATACTTGAAAATGGCTGTCTAGCAATGATCAACAACCAATTCAACAGAGCTTGAAGAATTTTGAAAAGAATAATGTGCAAATATTGTACAATCCAGGTGTGCAAAGCACTTAGAGACCCAAAAAGCCTCACAGCTATAATCGCTGCCATAGGTGATTCCAGCATGTTTTAACACAGGGTTGTGTATACTTATGTAAATGAGATATATACCTCTATACTTAATTTTCAATAAATTTGCAAACATTTCAAAAAACTTTTTCACTTTGTCATTATGTATTATTGGTGTAGATGGATGAGAAAAAAAATCAATGTAATCCATTTTGAATTGAGGCTGAAACAACACATTGTGGAATAAGTCAAGGGGTATACTTTCTGAAGGCACTGCATGTTAATAACAAATATATATTCTATTAACTAGATAAAAATTCTATACAAATTCTATACTAGATCCAATTATATACATAATTCAATATCTATTGGGTTAACTTGCACTGTTGCCCACAACATTATTAGATTGAAGAATCACTCCTTCGGGGGAACTATTTATATTATTCAAGCAGGTGACATTGTTAACCTCCTTCTTATGCTGTGTTAAAGGATGTGTCAGCAACAAATAAACATAACCTGACTAGATTTAAAGCTGCCAACCTTACTTGAGAAATGTGCTTGTATTCTGATGCTTGATTCTGTCATTCTGTACCAGGAGGGTGGATGTCCCCAAATCATCTGAAAGAGGGACACCCTCCAAGAAACAAAAGAGCTAAGCCTCAGGCCCTCAGTTAACTGGGTTTATTTGCAATATAATCATTTAATAGTTTTCTACGTGAAAATCAAGCCATCAGAACAAACCAACAGAAAATAAATGACTGCACTTCAAAAACTCTATTCATGTCTTAACTCTTCTTCACTGTGTGTCAATATGTATGACTGTAGTATACGTGAGGTGTGCCATCTTTAATGGCTGAATTTGTATTTTGCATGTGTCTTTGTTTTCTGTGTAGGGGCATGTCCTGTATGTTTGTGTGTGTTATTCAGAACCTCTACCTGCTCCCGCGGTGGTCTCTGTAGTCCATGTCAAAGCTGTGCATGGAGTCTGTGCAGGAGTCCAGGTGGTTCTGGAGCTGGGGGCCCATGGGGTACTGGTGCATGGAGGAGTTGGGCTGGGCCGTAGTATGGTAGCGCGGGGGCAAGCTGTTGCTGGTCTCACTGCGGTAGTCACTGTCCCGGTCGTCCACTGCACTGTCATGGTCATCCAGGGCTGTAGAGGGACAACAGGACAAGCTCCACAACACAGAACATCTAGAGACCTCTACATCCTCAAACTGCTAAAATGACTACAGAATCTCCATTCTATACACTGAGGTCAGGAATGATCAGGTAAGAGGGAGGTAAGGAGGGCAAGGGTCATGCACTTTTGAATGCAAAAAAACTTCAGTGAGAAGGGGAAAGTGATGCATGTGAATATATAGGCCATTAAAGGTAGAACCCTTAGTTGCTACATCCATTTTTAATTTTTAAGGAAAGTATTCTGAACCCTTGACTTTTTCCACATTTTGTTACATTACAGCCTTATTCTAAAAATCATTACATTGATAGGGGGGGGGGGGGGGGGGGGGGGACTAAGTACAAACAGTTAAAAAAAAAAGTTTGCTAATTTATTTAGCTAAACACTGAAATATTACATTTACATGAGTATTCAGACCTTGTACTTTGTTGAAGCACCTTTGGCAGCGATTACAGCCTCGAATCTTCTTGGGTATGACGATACAAGCTTGGCACACCTGTATTTGGGGAGTTTCTCCCATTCTTCTCTGCAGATCCTCTCAAGCTCTGTCAGGTTGGATGGGGAGCGTTGCTGCACAGCTATTTTCAGGTCTCTCCAGAGATGTTCGATCGCGTTCAACTCCGGGCTCTGACTGGGCCACTCAAGGACATTCAGACTTGTCCAGAAGCCACTCCTGCGGTGTCTTGGCAGTGTGCTTAGGGTCATTGTCTTGTTGGAAGGTGAACCTTCAACCCCAGTCTGAGGTCCTAAGAACAAATTTTCATCAAGGATCTCTCTGTACTTTGCTCTGTTCATCTTTCCCTCAATCCTGACTAGACTCCCAGTCCCTGCCGCTGAAAAACATCCCCACAACATGATGCTGCCACCACCATGCTTCACCGTAGGGATGGTGCCAAGTTTCCTCCGGATGTGACGCTTGGCATTCAGGCCAAAGAGTTCATTCAAAGAGACCATTCTCATGGTCTGAGAGTCCTTTAGGTGCCTTTTGGCAAACTCCAAGCAGGCTGTCATGTGCCTTTTACTGAGGAGTGGCTTCCTTCTGGCCCCTCTACCATAAATTCATGATTGGTGGAGTGCTGCAGAGATGGTTTTCCTTCTGGAAGGTTCTCCAATCTCCACAGAGGAACTCCAGAGCTCTGTCAGAGTGACCATCAGGATCTTGGTCACCTCCCTGACCAAGGCCCTTCTCCCCTGATTGCTCAGTTTGCCTGGGTTGCCAGATCTAGGAAGACTCTTGATGGTTCCAAACTTCTTCCATTTAAGAATGATGGAAGCTACCGGGTGGGGTGTGGGGGGGGGGGGGGGGGCATGAAATGCTGCAAAAAAAAATTGGTACCCTTCCCCAGATCTGTGCCTCGACACAATCCAGTCTCGGCGCTCTACGGACAACTCCTTCGACTTCATGGTTTGTTTTTGCCCTGACATGCACTGTCAACTGTGGGACATTATATAGTCAGGTGTGCCTTTCCAAATCATGTCCAATCAATTGAATTCACCACAGGTGGCCTCTAATCGAGATGTAGAAACATCAAGGATGATCAATGGAAACAGAATACACTTGAGCTCAATTTTGAGTCTCATAGCAAAGGGCCTGAATATTTATGTTGTTGATAAATTTGCAAAAATTCCAAAAAACTGTTTTCGCTTTGTCATTATGGGGTATTGTGTGTCGATTGCTGAGGATTATTTTCTATTTTTTCTAATTTAAAACAAGGCTGTAACAAAATGTGGAAAAAGTCAAGAGGTCTGAATACTTTCTGAAGGCACAGTAATTTATAAATGCCACCTGAGCTTAGATTAACTGTCATACCACATCAGAACCCAAAATATAAGCTTGTTATACTCAAATGTTTGTAAACAAACAAAGCATATCCTCAAAACATGGTTAAAACTATCAATTTGACATCATGGACTGTCAGTCCTTGCATATGTCATTGTAAATAAGATTTTGTTCCTGACTTGGCTAGTTAAATAAAGGTTACCGTTTTCATTTTTTTTTTTTTTAAATACATAACTCTGTCTATGAATTTGAGTGGTTACATTTCTCTAGCCCCATTCCTCAGCTTTTTACCAAAAACACAGGCGGGTGACAGCTTTGTTTCAATTAAGGATTCCTGCTTTAAATACAGCCAAAAATGGACACTCCAGTCAAAAAGTGATATTCCAAAATGACTGCGTTAAGTAACTCAATTGCAATGTTGACATAAGGGAATTCTCTCTCCTTAGTGACCCAGACTCAATTTTGGCATCAGACAGGTCCTGACAGGTCCTGAGACAGTTCCTGAGTGGCCTGCTTAAGGGGACATAGGCCTTATCGCTCCAGACGTATATGTGAGATAAATAGATAGCTCAGGACAAACTGATGTATTGTTAGCATCTCTAAAAATCAGAGGGGAAAACAAGTTGTCAAGGTGACACCTGAACACAGGCTGGCAAACCGTGCGGTTGCATCTCACAGACATCTGTTCAGGAAGTCAACTGCCACTATGCTTTATCAAGGTCACCCGCTGACTACAAAAACATAGATCTAGGCCTAACTGCTATTGTCCAGTTATGTTTCCATAGAAGTAGTAATAATAACCAGATTTGTGTTTCCATGTCCTGTGGGGAAATTGATATAGATGATGAAACTCAGATGGCATGAGGTGTAGTGCGATGAGGTGGGGCTGGGGGATATTTCCCCTGGCTGTAGCGACTATTGTTGGTGCTGGAAAACATGCACAAAGCATTGAGGATTGGCCAAGGTGAAGCTTTGGGAAGGTTTAGAATTCATCAGAAAAAGACTGTGTATTACATACTCAGTGTGTCAGTCCATCCAAAATAGTTGCCTGGTGAGGGTGTTGGCGGAGAAGTGAGAGGTAGTGGAGAGTATGCAAAAACAGTGCCTGACGTGGGAGGGGGAATTATGACCATAACATACACAGTGGACAAACAGAGACACCACTAGCAGACATGCATGAACGTGGCATCCCTGTGTTGACATTCTTCATAACTTTGGATAAGTAGTGACTGTTCTGGAAAATTAAGATTGGATAAAAGGCTTACTTGATGTCAACTCTGAGCTAGGAGATTTACACATAACTCAGGAATAGGACAAGGAAATAAATAACATAAAAAGGCCAAACTAATGGAAGACAGAGGGAGCCAAGGCTGATGAGAGAGCTCCATCTAGTGGGATATTATGGAGTGGAAGTCAGTCCCACTCACAGCATTGGGAGGCAGCGGGAGGCATGAGGCGTCTCTGGACCTCATCCTGCAGAGGGTACCAGAGAGAGGAAAGGAGACAACAAGAATTGTGACCTCTGACCATCATAATACACAAAAACAAAATCATCATCCTCAACACCAAACTCAAACTCCTGCATTTGTCATAATATTGTCATCACCACCATGACTTCAATGCCACTGCATGCAATAGTTCGACCTACCATCTACGTTATCACTTCAGAGCACACAGTGATAAACACACGCTCATGTCAATACAGTACCTAACCAGAGTTTTCTGTGACATGCAAAAGCGAGGTGTGGAAAATGTCAAATGACAACAGGGTTAGTCGCATCTTCCATTTCCATGTATTTTACCGTGTGCTAGTGAATGCAGAGAGCCAAGTGTAATCTGGAGATAAGGTTACAAAATATTCAACCGCATTGTACTGGGAACTTTACAATTTGTAAACATAGAGAGGGTATTTTCGAAAATACTTCACCTCTGTAACTGCTTGAAATATAAATAGGTAGAATTTGTTGCTACATTTTTGACATACATGTTCCTGGTGAAATAGCGCCTTAGCATGTAGGGTAGGCCTTACCTCATCATAGATCCTCATAGTGTTGATGCGATCCAGCTTGCCGGTCCAGTACTGCGCCTCGTCATCTGGGATGTCTGATAGAGAGGGGAGTACACACACAGAGTGGGATGACTGGTGAGCTGCATCCTTCCCTACCCCATACCATCCTAAACCATCCACTCTCCAACATGCTGCTATTATATATTCATGGTCCTTTTAAATATATAATGAGCCACTTAGGAAAGAGACATTAAAAATAGTTGGCTATGCCCTGAAACTGTACTGTTGGGGGACAGGGACCATGAATGACAGGGCTCCACTGTAGTAATGTTTGTCATGACAGATGCAAATGATTGCACAGAAGAGCACAAGACAATGACGTTAGTACTGACAGGGATAGAACTTCACAGTGACATAAGCGCAGAGAAATAGACTTCTAGAGACTGCAAAACTGTGCAAACCTTAACTTGATGACATTACCAGCCTAACAACTGACAAAAATGTGCAGACAGGTAAATTATACATTGATGCCTCCTACCAAACCACTGGTCTGTTAGAGCAGACCCCCTCTCCCTCCCTGTGACCTGATGTCCCATGATCCTTTACAGAGAGACACTGGACATTAAAGTGTTTCCCCTATATTAATTCAACATTTAGCCTATATTAATTTATCATTCCCCTATATTCATTTACAGCAATAGATTTTTTTTAAACAATTCTAGGGGAAATCCTGGACTTTAAAGAGAGCTGAACACAAATACGCCAGAGGTTCAAAGGCAGATGAAACCAAACCCCTGTCCTGGTGAAAGAATGGGATCAGTGGTACACAGAACCCAGACAAACACACAGCCTCCCTTCCCTACCGCTACCTTCAAAGGCCTGCCCTTAAATACCTGAAAGCTGCTCTAGTCCCTCTCATAGACAAACACTTTTAACTTATTGATCTTGTTTAGTCCCCTCCTGTACTCCCTGTTCACCCATGACTGTGTGGCCAAGCACAGTTTTTGATTGATTGATTTATTTGACATAAAAAGTAACAATTTTTCTCCCCAATTGGTAGTTACAGTCTTGTTCCATCGCTACAACTCCCGTACTGACTCGGGAGAGGCGAAGGTCGAGAGCCGTGCATCCTCCAAAACACAACCCTGCCAAGCTGCAGTGCTTCTTTAAAAAATGCACGCTTAACCTGGAAGCCAGTGTGTCGGAGAAAACCCAGTACACCTGGCGACCGTGTCAGCATGCATGCGACCCGGCCCACCACAGGAGTTGCTAGTGCATGATGGGACAAGGCTGGCACACAGCTGGAATCGAACCAGGATCTGTAGTAACGCAGCTAGAACTGAGATGCAGTGCCTTAGACCACAGCACCACTCAGGAGGCCTTTTTTTATGTTTTACTTTCGTTTATTTAGTAAATATTTTCTTAAACTGCATTTTTGGTTAAGGGCATGTAAGTAAGCATTTCACGGTAAGGTCTACACCTGCTGTATTCAGCGCATGTGACAAAAAACATGTGATTTTATGCACACCGACACCAATACTGGCAAAGTTAAGGGACAGCGATGTAGAAAGTGATCCGTAAATTACATAACTGTTCGCTACGCAACCTGCTGGGATTTCAACCAATCCCTATCAGGTGTGGTGGCATATGTTAAAGCACAGGTCACTGGAGAAGGCTACTACTGTATAATCATTACTGTATTGTGCCCTATACATGTTCCATCTACAAAAACAGACCTATAACATTTCAGCATCATACACCATACCAACTGTAGCTACTGTAACTGTAGACACAGTTTGATGGACAATGGACCCTGGTACACAGTACAGAATCAACAAAAACATTTAAAGAGATAACATATGATATAAAATAGATATCCTATGGGAAGCTAAGTGCCCAACAGAAACATTGTGATCAATATAACATTTTACCAAAGGGCAGCTCAAAGTGGGAGTCCAGAAGAACCTGGTGGTGTGTTGGGTTCTTGGTGCCGTAGATCTCATCAGCCTTCATCAAAACCTCAGCATCCAGGAAGGTCCAGTCCCCTGAGCCCTCCTGAGGGAAGAGAAAGGGCTAGGTCCGAGGTCATAGACAGAGAGACCAGAAACTAACTGGGAGGTGAACCAGTGCCCAAACTACTCTGTACATGTTTTATATAACATTTGAACTGTGTGTTGTAAATGTTGGTTTTCAACATCGGAGCTGGATGTGTGTTCTCTAAATGTTTTGGCCAGTTGTGTTGGTGGTGTGTAACGTTGTATGAGTGCATCATCTGCCCCTCTCACCTCCTCTGACTGGCGGATGCTCTTGAGGGGGATCCAGGCAGTCCCCAGCATGGTGTCCCAGATAAGGCCTTTGTTCCACACCTCCACAATGAGGCCCAGGTCCAAACAGTTGATCTCACTGGAAAAACAGGAGAGAGAGGCAATAAAGGAGAGGGGGTCATAATCAACTCTCATTCAATACAGACACACAGTTTAATAGAGCGACAGATCAGTAGAAAGAAAGCGACACAGTGATTGTCTAACAAATGTATAATGGTTTCATTCACTATGTGTTGAGTCACCTCCATGACATTGAAATAATTATTACAGAAACTATGGCTAAGCGCCGTCTGGCTGTTCACTGATCCCTTGGTCTTTGATTAGGCCTATGCATCATGTCAGATGTCGTGATGCCTTCCATCCTTAATTTGCCATTTGAAAAGGATGCAAATACAGCTTGCTGACAACAAAAGAGCATCTCACTTGAAAGCGACCACTGCTCATAATTTCTTCATCTCATTTGCGGCACTTCAAAAGGAAGATGAGAGAAGAGATACTTATCAAAAGTGCACTGCCCTCAGTAAAGGTGGCAGTAAGAGCGAGCCCAGGTGCAAACAAAAATATTCTAAACAACTAACACTAAAGGCGATGTACCAAATGAAGACAACACTATTACTGTAATGAGCAGACCAATCACCTTCACATCTCTTTGGCTCTTACGTGGCCACAGTGAATGTAAACATGTACTTGTATAAACTGCTTACAGTCATATAGTACTTTTATAAAACAAATATAAAAAGAATGAGTAAACCATTTTTAACATTTCCTAAAAAATATTAAACCAAGACTCTTTTTGATCAATCACACACACCGACTTCACTTTGAGCTCTCTCTATCGTTCCGCATCATGGAAACACAAATTAAAGAACCCATAGACCCACTCCACCATGAAAACAGCATTCAAAAATCCATTAATAGAGAGATAGAGATCAGTAGAAAGACAGCGACACAGTGATTGTCTAATAAATGTATAATGGTTTCATTCACTATGTATTGAGCTACCTTATCCCAGACCTGCTTTTTTGGACTCTCTCTCTACCGCACCTGCTGTCTATTACTCTGAATGATCGGCTATGAAAAGCCAACTGACATTTTCTCCTGAGGTACTGTACTGACCTGTTGCACCCTCTACAACCACAGTGATTATTATTATCTGACCCTGCTGGTCATCTATGAACGTTTGAACATCTATAATCTCCACACGGCACAGCCAGAAGAGGACTGGCCACCCCTCAGAGCCTGGTTCCTCTCTATGTTTCTTCCTAGGTTCCAGCCTTTCTAGGGAGTTTTTCCTAGCCACCATGCTTCTACATCTGCATTGCTTGCTGTTTGGGTTTTAGGCTGGGTTTCTGTACAGCACTTTGTGACATTGGCTGATGTAAAAAGGGTTTTATAAATACATTTGATTGATTGATTAAATAATGTTCCATTTGAGCTCCCCATTGTTTGTGGAGTGAGATGGGAATGAACAGGCTCCTGCAGCACAGGGACACAAAGGCTTTGGAAAACGCTTGAAAATAAGCACTACACAGAACACCTTGTATTCTACTGCATTTATTATTTTTCCCATTACTTTCTAAAAGACACTCAAAAAGCAGGGGTAGGATGGAGTAATGCCTAACTGATTGTCTCCATGGCAACCAGATGAGTGTTTTGAGGCTTCATTCAACCATTTTTCTATGGCTGGCCATGCTTTCCACCTGGCTACCCCTACCCCGGTCAACAGCTCTGCAACCCCACAGCATCTTGCCCAAGCCTCCTCCATTTCTCCTTCACCCAAATACAGATAGCTGATGTTCTGAAAGAGCTGCAAAATCTGGACCCCTACAAATCAGCTGGGTTAGACAATCTGGACCCTCTAAAATTATCCGCCGCAATTGTTGCAACCCCTATTACTAGTCTGTTCAACCTCTCTTTCGTATCGTCCGAGATCCCTAAAGACTGGAAAGCTGCCGCAGTCATCCCCCTCTTCAAAGGGGGAGACACTCTAGACCCAAACTGTTACAGACCTATATCTATCCTACCCTGCCTTTCTAATGTCTTCCAAAGACAAGTTAAACAGATCACCGACCATTTCGAAACCAACTGTACCTTCTCCGCCATGCAATCTGGTTTCCGAGCGGGTCATGGGTGTACCTCAGCCACGCTCAAGGTCCTAAGCGATATCATAACCGCCATCGATAAAAGACAATACTGTGCAGCCGTCTTCAACGACCTGGCCAAGGCTTTCGACTCTGTCAATCACTGCATTCTTATCGACAAGACTCAACAGCCTTAGTTTCACAAATTACTGCCTCGCCTGGTTCACTAACTACTTATCAGATAGAGTTCAGTGTGTCAAATCGGAGGGCCTGTTGTCCGGACCTCTGGCAGTCTCTATGGGGGTGCTACAGGGTTCAATTCTCGGGCCGACTCTTTTCTCTGTATACATCCATGATGTCGCTCTTGCTGCTGGTGATTCTCTGATCCATCTCTATGCAGACGACACCATTCTGTATTCTTCTGGCCCTTCTTTGGACACTGTGTTAACAAACCTCCAGACAAGCTTCAATGCCATACAATACTCCTTCAGTGGCCTCCAACTGCTCTTAAATGCAAGTAAAACTAAATGTATGCTCTTCAACCAATCGCTGCCCGCACCCGCCCGCCCGTCTAGCATCACTACTCTGGACAGTTTCTGACTTAGAATATGTGGACAACTACAAATACTTAGGTGTCTGGTTAGACTGTAAACTCTCCTTCCAGACTCACATTAAGCATCTCCAATACAAAATTAAATATAGAAACAAAGCATCATTTCACAACAAAGCATCCTTCACTCATGCTGCCTAGCATACCCTCGTAAAACTGACTATCCTCCCGATCCTTGACTTCGGCGATGTCATTTACAAAATAGCCTCCAACACGCTACTCAGCAAATTGGATGTAGTCTATCGCAGTGCCATCCATTTTGTCACCAAAACCACATGTACTACCCACCACTGCGACCTGTATACTCTCGTTGGCTGGCCCTCGCTTCATATTCATCGCCAAACCCACTGGCTACAGGTCATCTATAAGTCTTTGCTAGGTAAAACTCCACCTTATCTCAGCTCACTGGTCACCATAGCAGCACCCACCCGTAGCATGCGCTCCAGCAGGTATATTTCACTTGTCATCCCCAAAGCCAACTCCTCCTTTGGCCGCCTTTCATTCCAGTTCTCTGCTGCCAATGACTGGAACGAATTGCAAAAATCACTGAAGCTGGAGTCATATCTCCCACACTAACTTTAAGCGTCAGCTGTCAGAGCAGCTTAGCGATCATTACACCTTTACACAGCCCATTCGTACATAGCCCACCCAACTACCTCATCCCCATGTTGTCATTTATTTTTTTGCTCCTTTGCACCCCAGTATCCCTACTTGCACATTCATCTTCTGCACATCTATCACTCCAGTGTTTAATTGCTAAATTGTAATTATTTCGCCACCATGGCCTTACCTCCCTAATCTTACCACATTTGCACAGACTGTATATAGATTTTTCTATTGTGTTTTTGACTGTACGGTTGTTTATACCATGTATAACTCTGTGTTGTTGTTTGTGTCGCACTGCTTTGCTTTATCTTGGCCAGGTCGCTGTTGTAAATGAGAACTTGTTCTCAACTGGCCTACCTGGTTAAATAAAGGTGAAATATATATATCTATTTTTAAATTCAAGCACAGAAACATTAAGGCTCTCCTCTATGTCACTTCCTGGAGCACCCTGTTGCGGAAACAGTGAGAGACAACACAATCAAAGACAACACCATCACATTCAGTGTAAACATAAGCCATCAGTTCAATGAGACAATCTCATGAAGGCTCTTAAACATTACATAGGCTAAGCTCTAGCAGTGAACACAAAACACCCCCAGCGTTGTATTTGTATCCCTAAAGAACAATATCCTGTCTCTAATGACTGAGCAGCATAGCACAGGAGCTATGGAAACAGCTCTAGAAATAAGGTGAGCTGGGGTGTACGGTGTATATATTGATCCATAGCTTTCGCTACATTCCCGTTTTCTGTCAGCCCTGGTGGCCTGAGCCGGTCTCTTGGTGGGGATGGCCATTATCTCACAAGGAAATTGTAGTCTGGACTGGACTCTAGTCTCCAAGGCCCTCTGGCTAGCATAGAAACAGAAGCCTGGCCTGACAAACCAAAATACCATTTGGCAATCTGCTATCTCATTAAGAGGAGAAAGGTGCATCCATCCACTTAAGTACTCTGTGAGTCAATTACATAGTATGCAATCAAAATCAATTATGTGAATCTGTTACATAAAAGGTTGACCCACAGAACCAACAGGCTACAGCTTTCTGGCAAGGAAACACGTCATTGGAGAAGAAAGAAATCCAGCAGAGCCAGTTTCAAGTTAACAGTAAACTTCAGACTCGCTGACAAGTGCTAATGCATTGTGTTTCATGAACAGTACTACAGAACCAAGCATTTACACTCAGAAACATCCTTGAAACAGATGTGGAAAAATATCATAAAAATTGCATACACAGATGCGCACACACAGGAGTAAGCCTAGAGCTAAAAACTGCCCAGCCTACATACGGAACACTGAAAAGAGGAAATTAGATGAGTAACCATGAGGAAGTGAATAGTTGTGAGAAAAGGTAAGCTAATTTTCCCGAAACAACAACCCACCTGGCAGGCAACAACGGGGACAAAACATTCCTGGAAATCCCCGACTGTGGCCTGCTCTCACATATTACTGTCTGAAAATCATAAACCTGAACTGTAGCTACATAGCATTAGCACCAGAGGCAGACTAGCTGCCCTGCTCTCACCTGTCTGAGTGGAAGAGTACTCAGGTGGTTGCGTCTGCTGCATAATTCCAAAAGACAGTCAGCCTTAATCAAATAAAGGTGTTAGTGGCTGAGCATGGAGGATATACTGTACTGTTACAATAAGTCTGTTGAGCTCAGAGCCATAGACCCTCCCTTCATCGTTCCTCTCTGATCATCATTTAAACAAAACAAACCTGATGTTACCTGATTCTATGTTGACACTGTATGAAAATGTGACACTTGACACTTACAGAGCCTCCAGACAGACTACTGGTATTCTATCCGCCACACACAGCAAGTATGTTGTGGCTTATACGACATACACTACATGACCAAAAGTATGTGGACACCTGCTTGTTGAACATCTCATTCCAAAATTATGGGCATTAATATGGAGTTGGTCCCCACTTTGCTGCTATAACAGCAGGGAAGGCTCTCCACTAGATGTTGGAACATTGCTGAGGAGACTTGCTTCAATTCAGCCGCAAGAGCATTAGTGAGGTCGGGTACTGATGTTGGGCGATTAGGCCTGGTTCGCAGTCTGCGTTCCAATTCATCCCAAAGGTGTTTGATGGGATTGAGGTCAGGGCTCTGTACAGCCCAGTCAAGTTCTTCCACACCGATCTCGAAAAAAACATTTGTGTGGACTTCGCCTTATGCACGGGGGCTTTGTCATGCTGAAACAGGAAAGGGCCTTCCCCAAACTGTCGCCGCAAAGTTTGAAGCACAGAATCGTCTAGAATGTCATTGTATGTTGTAGCGTTAAGATTTCCATTCACTGGAACTAAGGGGCCTAGCCCGAAACATGAAAAACAGCCCCAGACCATTATTCCTCCTCTACTAAACTTTAAAGTTGGCACTATGCATTGGGGCAGGAAGCATTCTCACAGGATCCGCCAAACCCAGATTCATCCATCGGACTGCCAGATGGTTAAGCATGATTCATCACTCCAGAGTACACATTTCCACCGATCCATAGTCCTATGGTGGCGACCTTTACACCACCCCAGCCGACGCTTGGTATTGCGCATGGTAATCATAGGCTTGTGTGCGGCTGCTCGGCCATGGAAACACATTTCAGGAAGCTCCCGAACAGTTATTGTGCTGATGTTGCTTCCAGCGGCAGTTTGGAACTCAGTAGTGAGTGTTGCAACTGAGGACAGACGATTTTTACGCATTATACGCTTCAGCACTCAGCAATCCTGTTCTGTGAGCTTGTGGGGCCTATCACTTCGTATTAAAAATGTGTGTGACTGTCCTGTGTATCAGTGTATCAGTGTTCCGTTACTTGTCGTGTTTTGTGGATGTCTGGAAGAGAAGCTACTGCAAAATTATTTGGGGATCCAAATAAACAAAGACTGAGTGCATAGGACAGGAATAGAGAGGTCTAAGAAGTGTGTGGTTACTGGTCACTTACAACATGAAGTCCTGCTCCCAGCATGGCTGGTCCCCTCTCACGGTAATGGAGGTGCTCTTGACATTCTGCACCTTCAGCGTCACATAGCTATTGAACTTACCTGCAACACAGAAAGGAGGGGAAAAGAGGTGAAAAGCATGCATATAATGAAATGAAGTAATGGTGGGAAGAGGTACTGATATTTAATATTCGTACTAACAGTACTTATGCTCACCACATTACAAAGATAGATTGTCATGTTGAAAGGAAAAAAAGAGTAGATTACTGTGTACACGTAGGAGACCAAGTCTCCATACTACTTTGTCTTTATAGGACATGAGCAGTAATCTGCATGACGTCAAATGATTTGCCAGGTGGAGAGCTTCTGTGTACAGGTAAGAAAGACAATTGTGGTGGCAGACGTAGCAATGATGGGATAGTAACAGTAGATAATGCTAGATTGGCCAACTGCTTCACTTTGACTTTGTGTGACTGAAGGACAGTCGGCGACGTAGGTGAGAGTGAAAGCAGATAAGTCAGTTTCCCCATCCCTTCCCCCCACCGCCCTGCACCCAGACCAATTCACTGACCCTGGTAATCTCACTACAGAGGAGTGCCACACAGCCAGGCAGGCAGCAGATATAGCCTAGCCATCCATCCTCTCTCCTGGCTGATGTGATTCACTCACTGCAGAGCAGCCACCCTAAAATAGCTCTGGGCATGATCACCATTTCACCTCTGACACTGAGACATAGGCCAGTACAGTAGGACTACGTGATGCAGAGACAGGCGAGACCAGCTTCTACAGCAGAAAAGGTCTCTGTCATCTCTCATACCATCAATTTAAAGACCAAGGTTAAAAGACCTTGTTTGATTTATAAACATATTTAAAAGTCATCACTGTGAAGCAGGTAGTGGCAAATCATTTCATATTTATTGTAGGGGCAGATGTGGTGGCACCACAGGTCACAAAGAGGTGGGGCCAACTTCTTTCTCATGATCATGACCAGTTAAAACTGCACTCTTGTTGTCCCATTAGGTCTTCTTTTTTTGCCTTTCCAGTAGCCCAACATAGCTACACTGGGGTGTTGCAAAATCTATAGTTTTTTTTTCTGCTACAATGAAAGCGTACATTTTGGTCAGGGTGAGCAGAGCGCAAGTCACTTTATCCTATTGCTCTCATAGCAGAAGTCCATCTAGCACGCTGGGGGTGATGAAACAACAGAACTCCATTCATTTTCAATAAGGGGAAGCGAAGTGGGCGGGGGACCGTTGGTTGATGCGAGCATGGGTGAGGGAACATGAACAGGTTGGGACCAAAGTTGGGAAAAGCTGAACTTTTGTTGCGTGCGCTGTGGTGCTATTGACCAATCGAAGCTCACAGGATTGGCTGTAGATACCTAGCACTACCCATCTTGTTAGAACCGACATGAGGGTGAAGCTTGCGTGGCTATCCATGTAGTGGATCATTGGCTGTCAGGCCTGCTGTCAAGCATGAGTTGCACGTCAAAAAAACTTGAAAACAGAACTAGAATGGAATTTTAAGCTTGAACAGCGCAAGCCTCTGCTCCATGCCCAGGTTTCTGATTATTCTGGCATGAGACCAAGTCCATATTATGGCAAGAACAACTCAAATAAGCAAAGAGAAACAACAGTCCATCAATATTTTAAGACATGAAGATCAGTCAATCCGGAACATTTCAAGAACATTGAAAGTTTCCTCAATTGCATTCGCAAAAACCATCAAGTGCTACGATGAAACTGTCTCTCATGAGGACCGCCACAGGAAAGGAAGACCCAAAGTTACCTCTGCTGCAGAGGATAAATTCATTGGAATTATCAGCCTCAGAAATTGCAGCCAAAATAAATGCTTCACAGAGTTAAAGTAACAGACCAATCTGAACATCAACTGTTCAGAGGAGACTGGGTGAGTCAGGCCTTCATGGTCGAATTGCTGCAACAACAAAAAACAC
Organism: Oncorhynchus mykiss; assembly: GCF_013265735.2. Lineage (NCBI taxonomy): Eukaryota > Metazoa > Chordata > Actinopteri > Salmoniformes > Salmonidae > Oncorhynchus > Oncorhynchus mykiss. The sequence goes on along the minus strand of NC_048593.1, from coordinate 26,598,748 downwards.
AACTAAAGGACACCAATAAGCAGACACTTGCTTATGCCAAGAAACACGAGCAATGGACATTAGACCAGTGGAAATGAGTCCATATTTGAGATTTTTGGTTCCAACCGCCGTATCTTTGTGAGACGCAGAGTAGGTGAACGGAAGATCTCCACATGTGTGGTTCCCAACGTGAAGCATGGAGTAGGTATGATGGTGCCTTGCTTGTGACAGTGTCAGTGATTAATTTTGAATTCAAGGCACACTTAACCAGCATGGCTACCACAGCATTCTGCAGCGATACGCCATCCCAGCTGGTTTGTACTTAGTGGGACTATCATTTGTTTTTCAACAGAACAATGACCCAACACACCTCCAGGCTGTGTAAGGACTATTTGACTAAGGAGAGTGATGGAGTGCTGCATCAGATGACCCGGCCTCCACAATCACCCGACCTCATCCCAATTGAGATGATTTGGAATAAGTTGGATGCAGAGTGAAGGAAAATGCTTAGCATATGTGGGAACTCTTTCAAGACTGTTGGAAAAGCATTCCAGGTGAAGCTGGTTGAGAGAATGCCAAGAGTGTGCAAAGCTGTCATCAAGGCAAAGGGTGGCTACTTTGAAGAGTCTAAAATATATTTTGATTTTTTTTAACACATTTTTGGTTACTACATTATTCTGTGTGTGTTATTTCATAGTTGATGTCTTCACTATTCTACAATGTGTAAAAATAAAGAAAAACCCTTGAATGAGTAGGTGTGTCCAAACTTTTGACTGGTACTGTATATTATTTAGTATATGTAAAGTCAAGATTAAATCAATAAATAGTCTGATGGGTGACAATATTAGCCTATCATTTGTGAATGATATATTATCACATGTGAATTATGACCCGCATAAGAAACAATGCCTTTTTTTGTGACTTTTTCTAATCATAGTTGCACACCTCATGTAGCCTAGCCCATAGGCATATGTGTTTTAATAAGGTTTGTATCACAACTGAAGTGGCCAAATAACTAATTAAAATTAAGCACATTAATCCGCTTTACAAGTGGTGTAGAGCCTAACTGGCATACATTAGCAGCGTGAGTTTCTAGTTTTGGGAAGATAATTTTCACCATAAAAAAGCACCTTTATAATAAAAGCATTACATGCATAATTGCATTTGCGGTCACTTTTGATAATGGTGTTTTCCGTTAAAGGAACATTTGCGCTTATAGCTGCACTTATAATGTGAAGAAATAGCCTAAGAGTTTAACATTTTAAGCTAAACGTTCTGATCTGTTGCGTCAGCCACATTGCATAAAAAGTATTTTTTGATGGTAGTCGTTGTATTAATTTGGGATCAATCACATCCCACAACTGTCCCAGACTATGTTTGGAATATTTATTTCTTGCACAGAATAGGTCGACTGTTGTACTATGAAGGATAGGTTGACATAGGTTAGTGCTTTTGATGTTCGTTAGGCCTACTCATCTTGTTGGCTGACGTAAAGTAAAATGTGGACAGTTCTTCAATATGCACACAGTGGCGTCCCCGATGTGTGTCTTCACTTATAGTCGGTTAGAAAGACCCTATCACCTGACTGAGAGCCATGTGAGTGGGAGGTGGTTCGAATTGCGCAGCACACTCAGGGAGAAGGGCACAATGCTGCACTCCAGGCCACAAAAGGCCTGGATTTTTTTAGGGTGCATTACAGCCACAATGAGGATGCTGCCATGATATTCGAGGCATTATCAAGTGCTTGTCAAATTGTGAATAAGTGACTGATGTAGTGTGTACAGCCTGCGCAAAAAACAAAGCAGAGCTCATGACTTTCAAGTAACTTTTTTCAAATCATCATTAGTCTCATCATTCCGCTTTACAATGTATTAAAAATCAAAACATAAAGTTACTAAACTAAAGTTGCATTAATAACTATAAATTAAGCATATAGGAGTACATATTTCTTTGTTAACCGGTCAATACTGAATCGCCGCATGTGAGCATTCCCTCAAATCATTTGGAGAAAATATTTCCATTTTTTTCAGCTTTGTTCAATTGTATTCTTCATACAAAAAAAATAGATTTAAAAAAAATAATGCCACAGAATTATGAGCAAATCTTGTCTGCTAAATTAACTAGTGTAGCCCACAGCCATTTGGCATAGCCACATCAGGACAACTCAGAGGATGCTATTCTTTTCTTCTGAAATAGACTACATTTTCTTCATATCATGCTTCTTTAGACCGGTCTAAATAATGGATTTATTGTGAAGGTGTAGGCTATATTACATGGATTTATTAGACTTTTTTAAATGGCTTGTAGATTATGTGTTGAAGCCAGGAGATACTAAATGTGTTTATATTAATTTAACGGTCATTTACCGAGAGACTGACAATTATTTCCTTGACAATCACCGGCTGACAAAATTTTGTGACCGTCACAGCCCCAGTGCAACCCAATAATAGGAATGTTAATGTTTTGACTTACAGGGGAATTCTGTTATAGACAGAGACAACTGCGATGAGACAATAGGACTAACAGGGTGGAGCAGGGGCTGCGTCATGTAGGCCTATATAGGCTACATCTGTAATTCAAAAGTTACAGGTGCACATTAACACAGTCCAGTCTATGTCATCACTATTTGTTGATGTGATTAATTCCAGTCAATCATTTTGTATTAAAAAAGGCCTAGTTAGCCTACCAACCAAAGTTAGAATATAAACCAAATTTGATCACATTCACATTCTATTAACACAAATAAATTGGCTTTGGCTATAAATATATAACGTTACCGCTTCGTTTCCCCTGACCAAATTGGACAGATCGCTAATGTTTAGGTGTAGGCTGCTACAACATTTCTGTAAGGAGTTTTTGCTTGTTCTTTTCCCATTAACCAGTAGCATACCACCCTGCATACCACTGCTGGCTTGCTTCTGAAGCTAAGCAGGGTTGGTCCTGGTCAGTTCCTGGATGGGAGACCAGATGCTGCTGGAAGTGGTGTTGGAGGGCCAGTAGGAGGCACTCTTTCCTCTGGTCTAAAAAAATATCCCAATGCCCCAGGGCAGTGATGGGGGATGTTAAACGGGTGTCCTGACTCTCTGATGTCATTAAAGATCCCACGACTCTTATCGTAAGAGTAGGGGTATTAACCCTGGTGTCCTGGCTAAATTATCAATCTGGACCTCAAACCATCACAGTCACTTAATAATCCCCAGTTTACAATTGGCTCATTTCTCCCCTTTCTCCCCAAGTTGTTGCTGCAAATGAGAATGTGTTCTCAGTTAACTTACCTGATAAATAGTTGGCTAAAATAATACCAGTTGAAAGTGTGCTCTGTTTTCTATATATGTGCGCCATGCGCAACCTGAGATTTCCGTGGATCTGAATAGTCAACACACACACCTTTATGTAGGACTATCTACCTGGGAAAAGATACATGGTCACTTGACTTCCCAATGCCTCTCCACAGTGGCAAAAAAACATTTATTTTGCCATGGACACAAAGCTTCAGTTCAGTCAACAGAGCTGGTACACAATGAGAATGTGTGTAAAAAACGATACCCGATGTTTTCAATTTTAGCGGTCTTTTAAGCATTGTAGTACATTGTAGTACAGCGCGGCTTGGAACGGAACATACCGGATTTCGGCCGCTGGCTCTGGACATCCATACCTGGATCTCACAGCTAGCTAGCTGCTATCCGTGTGACTATCGGCTTTCGTCGATTCCGGAGCTAACATCAATTGTTCCGGAGCTAGCCAGCTGAAGAGTTCCATCAATCACTCCTGGGCTGCAGTCACCTATCCGGACCCGTTTTGCTGCCTACGCGGAGCCCCACCGGGCCTTCACAGCTGGACTGCCGACGTTGTCTACCCGAGGGAATTGTCCGGCTGGCTCCTCCGGCGCAACGTTGCCTGGGCGCCCATCTGCGGCCTGCTAGCCGTTGGCTATCTTATCGGCTGCTCTCTGAATAGACAATCTGACAAAAAAAAAATTATTTTTATTTTTTATTTTTTTTTATGTATTTATTTTTCTTCTTGGGCCTCTATAACTATATCTATTGTTTTTATTTTTGTTGTTGTTGTGTGATTTGGATTAATCCCCTCTACCACAGGGAAACCCACTAATCTACTGACGGAACGCAAGAGTTGGCTAATAACAGACCTCCATCCTATGCTAGCTTGCTCCTATGCTAGCTTGCTACCGATTTAGCTGTCTAAATCGCCGTGACCCCCAACCAACCTCTCCACTCACTGGACCCTTTTGATCACTCGACTGAGCATGCCTTTCCTTAATGTCAATATGCCTTGTCCATTGCTGTTCTGGTTAGTGTTTATTGGCTTATTTCACTGTAGAGCCTCTAGTCCTGCTCGTTATACCTTATCCAACCTATTAGTTCCACCACCCACACATGCAATGACATCTCCTGGTTTCAATGATGTTTCTAGAGACAATATCTCTCTCTTCATCACTCAATACCTAGGTTTACCTCCACTGTATTCACATCCTACCTTACCTTTGTCTGTACATTATACCTTGATGCTATTTTATCGCCCCCAGAAACCTCCTTTTACTCTCTGTTCCAGACATTCTAAACGACCAATTCTTATTGCTTTTAGCCGCACCCGTATTCTACTCCTACTCTGTTCCTCTGGCGATGTAGAGGTGAATCCAGGCCCAGCCTAGCTCCACTCCTATTCCCCAGGCGCTCTCTTTTGACGACTTCTGTAACCGTAATAGCCTTGGTTTCATGCATGTTAACATTAGAAGCCTCCTCCCTAAGTTTGTTCTATTCACTGCTTTAGCACACTCTGCCAACCCGGATGTTCTAGCTGTGTCTGAATCCTGGCTTAGGAAGACCACCAAAAATTCAGACATTTTAATTCCAAACTACAACATTTTCAGACAAGATAGAACTGCCAAAGGGGGCGGTGTTGCAATCTACTGCAAAGATAGCCTGCAGAGTTCTGTCCTACTATCCAGGTCTGTACCCAAACAATTTGAACTTCTACTTTTGAAAATCCACCTCTCTAAAAACAAGTCTCTCACCGTTGCCGCCTGCTATAGACCACCCTCTGCCCCCAGCTGTGCTCTGGACACCATATGTGAACTGATTGCCCCCCATCTATCTTCAGAGCTTGTGCTGCTAGGCGACCTAAACTGGAACATGCTTAACACCCCAGCCATCCTACAATCTAAACTTGATGCCCTCAACCTCACACAAATTATCAATGAACCTACCAGGTACCTCCCCAAAGCCTTAAACACGGGCACCCTCATAGATATCATCCTAACCATCCATCCTAACTTCTCCCCAGACCTGACTGCCCTTAACCAACACAAAAACATCCTATGGCGTTCTGCATTAGCATCGAACAGCCCCCGTGATATGCAGCTGTTCAGGGAAGCTAGAAACCATTATACACAGGCAGTTAGAAAAGCCAAGGCTAGCTTTTTCAAGCAGAAATTTGCTTCCTGCAACACTAACTCAAAAAAGTTCTGGGACACTGTAAAGTCAATGGAGAATAAGAACACCTCCTCCCAGCTGCCCACTCCACTGAAGATAGGAAACACTGTCACCACTGATAAATCCACCATAATTGAGAATTTCAATAAGCATTGTTCTACGGCTAGCCATGCTTTCCACCTGGCTACTCCTAACCCGGTCAACAGCACTGCACCCCCCACAACAACTCGCCCAAGCCTTCCCCATTTCTCCTTCTCCCAAATCTGCTCAGCTGATGTTCTGAATGAGCTGCAAAATCTGGACCCCTACAAATCAGCCGGGCTAGACAATCTGGACCCTTTCTTTCTAAAATTATCTGCCAAAATTGTTGCCACCCCTATTACTAGCCTGTTCAACCTCTCTTTCGTGTCGTCTGAGATTCCCAAAGATTGGAAAGCAGCTGCGGTCATCCCCCTCTTCAAAGGGGGTGACGCTCTTGACCCAAACTGCTACAGACCTATATCTATCCTACCATGCCTTTGTAAGGTCTTCAAAAGCCAAGTCAACAAACAGATTACCGACCATTTCGAATCTCACCATACCTTCTCTGCTATGCAATCTGGTTTCAGAGCTGGTCATGGGTGCACCTCAGCCACGCTCAAGGTCCTAAATGATATCTTAACCGCCATCGATAAGAAACATTACTGTGCAGCCGTATTCATTGATCTGGCCAAGGCTTTCGACTCTGTCAATCATCCGTTTTGTCACCAAAGCCCCATATACTACCCACCATTGCGACCTGTACGCTCTCGTTGGCTGGCCCTCGCTTCATACTCGTCGCCAAACCCACTGGCTCCATGTCATCTACAAGACCCTGCTAGGTAAAGTCCCCCTTTATCTCAGGTCGCTGGTCACCATTGCATCTCCCACCTGTTGCACACGCTCCAGCAGGTATATCTCTCTAGTCACCCCCAAAACCAATTCTTTCTTTGGCCGCCTCTCCTTCCAGTTCTCTGCTGCCAATGACTGGAACGAACTACAAAAATCTCTGAAACTGGAAACACTTATCTCCCTCACTAGCTTTAAGCACCAACTGTCAGAGCAGCTCACAGATTACTGCACCTGTACATAGCCCACCTATAATTTAGCCCAAACAACTACCTCTTTCCCTACTGTATTTAATTTATTTATTTTGCTCCTTTGCACCCCATTATTTTTATTTCTACTTTGCACATTCTCCCATTGCAAAACTACCATTCCAGTGTTTTACTTGCTATATTGTATTTACTTTGCCACCATGGCCTTTTTGCCTTTACCTCCCTTATCTCACCTCATTTGCTCACATCGTATATAGTATTGTTTATACTGTATTATTGACTGTATGTTTGTTTTACTCCATGTGTAACTCTGTGTCGTTGTATGTGTCGAACTGCTTTGCTTTATCTTGGCCAGGTCGCAATTGTAAATGAGAACTTGTTCTCAACTTGCCTACCTGGTTAAATAAAGGTGAAATACAAATAAAAATAAATCAAAATAGTAAACACACATACACGTTGCGGTCTAAGGCACTGCATCTCAGTGCAAGAGGTGTCACTACAGTCCCTGGTTTGAACCCAGGCTGTATCACATCAGGACGTGATTGGGATTCCCATAGTGCGACAAAGTCATTGTAAATAAGAATGTGTTCTTACCTGACTTGCCTAGTTAAATAAAGGTTACACACACACACACACACACACACACACACACACAAACACACACAAAAGACCAACAAGTTATTTTGTTGGCATTTACATACAGTGGGGCAAAAAAGTATTTAGTCAGCCACCAATTGTGTACCTATGATGAAAATTACAGGCCTCTCATCTTTTTAAGTGGGAGAACTTGCACAATTGGCGGCTGACTACATACTTTTTTGCCCCACTGTATACTTTTCGTAGCTGTTTATTTACCAACACAGACAGATGCTGGCACTAAGACTGCACTCAGTCAGCTGTATAAGGAAATAAGCAAACAGGAAACCACTCACCCAGAGGCGCCGCTCCTAGTGGCCGGAGATTTTAATGCAGGGACACTTAAATCAGTTCTACCAATTTCCATCAACATGTTAAATGTGCAACCAGAGGGAAAAAAATTCTAGATCACCTGTACTCCACACACAGAGATGCGTACAAAGTGCTCCCTCGCCCTCCATTTGGTAAATCCGACCACAACTATATCCTCTTGACTCCTGTTTACAAGCAAAAATTAAAGCAGGAAAGACCAGTGACTCGGTCTACAAAAAAGTGGTCAGATGAAGCATGTGCTAAACTACAGGACTGTTTTGCTATAACAGACTGGAATATGTTCCGGGATTCTTCCGATGGCATTGAGGAGTACAACACATCAGTCACTGGATTTATCAATAAGTGCATCAAGGATGTCGTCCCCACAGTGACTGTACGTACAGTGCCTTGCGAAAGTATTCGGCCCCCTTGAACTTTGCGACCTTTTGTCACATTTCAGGCTTCAAACATAAAGATATAAAACTGTATTTTTTTGTGAAGAATCAACAACAAGTGGGACACAATCATGAAGTGGAACGACATTTATTGGATATTTCAAACTTTTTTAACAAATCAAAAACTGAAAAATTGGGCGTGCAAAATTATTCAGCCCCCTTAAGTTAATACTTTGTAGCGCCACCTTTTGCTGCGATTACAGCTGTAAGTCGCTTGGGGTATGTCTCTATCAGTTTTGCACATCGAGAGACTGACATTTTTTCCCATTCCTCCTTGCAAAACAGCTCGAGCTCAGTGAGGTTGGATGGAGAGCATTTGTGAACAGCAGTTTTCAGTTCTTTCCACAGATTCTCGATTGGATTCAGGTCTGGACTTTGACTTGGCCATTCTAACTTCTAACACCTGGATATGTTTATTTTTGAACCATTCCAATGTAGATTTTGCTTTATGTTTTGGATCATTGTCTTGTTGGAAGACAAATCTCCGTCCCAGTCTCAGGTCTTTTGCAGACTCCATCAGGTTTTCTTGCACAGTGCTCCTTGTGATGTTTAAAGCTTGGGAAATATTTTTGTATCCAAATCCGGCTTTAAACTTCTTCACAACAGTATCTCGGACCTGCCTGGTGTGTTCCTTGTTCTTCATGATGCTCTCTGCGCTTTTAACGGACCTCTGAGACTATCACAGTGCAGGTGCATTTATACGGAGACTTGATTACACACAGGTGGATTGTATTTATCATCATTAGTCATTTAGGTCAACATTGGATCATTCAGAGATCCTCACTGAACTTCTGGAGAGAGTTTGCTGCACTGAAAGTAAAGGGGCTGAATAATTTTGCACACCCAATTTTTCAGTTTTTGATTTGTTAAAAAAGTTTGAAATATCCAATAAATGTCGTTCCACTTCATGATTGTGTCCCACTTGTTGTTGATTCTTCACAAAAAAATACAGTTTTATATCTTTATGTTTGAAGCCTGAAATGTGGCAAAAGGTCGCAAAGTTCAAGGGGGCCGAATACTTTCGCAAGGCACTGTACATACCCCAACCAGAAGCCATGGATTACAGGCAAAATTCGCACTGAGCTAAAGGGTAGAGCTGCTGCTTTCAAAGTGCGGGACTCTAACCCGGAAGCTTACAAGAAATCATGCTATGCCCTGCGACGAACCATCAAACAGGAAAAGCATCAATATAGGGCTAAGATTGAATCATACTACACAGGCTCCGACGCTCGTCTTATCTGGCAGGGCTTGCAAACTATTACAGAATACAAAGTAGTCTACAAATCACTTCTATGCTCGCTTCGAGGCAAGCAACACTGAGGCAGGCATGAGAGCATCAGCTGTTCCGGATGACTGTGTGATCACGCTCTCCGTAGCCAACGTGAGTAAGACCTTAAACAGGTCAACATTCACAAGGCTGCGGGACCAAACAGATTACCAGGACGTGCGCTTCAAGCATGTGCTGACCGACTGGCAGGTGTCTTCACTGACATTTTCAACATGTCCCTGTAATACCGACATGTTTCAAGCAGACCACCATAGTCCCTGTGCCCAAGAACACAAAGGCAACCTGCCTAAATGACTACAGACCCGTAGCACTCACGTCCGTAGCCATGAAGTGCTTTGAAATGCTGGTAATGGCTCACATCAACACCATTATCCCAGAAACCCTAGACCCACTCCAAGTTGCATACCGCCCAAACAGATCCACAAATGATGTAATCTCTATTGCACTCCACACTGCCCTTTCCCACCTAGACAAAAGGACCACTTATGTGAGAATGCTATTCATTGACTACAGCTCAGCATTAAACACCATAGTACCCTCAAAGCTCATCACTAAGCTAAGGATCCTGGGACGAAACACCTCCCCCTGCAACTGGATCCTGGACTTCCTGACGGGCCGCCCCCAGGTAGTGAGGGAAGGTAGCAACACATCTGCCCCCCAGGGGTGCGTGCTCAGTCCCCTCCTGTACTCCCTGTTCACCCACGATTGCATGGCAAGACTCCAACACCCTCATTAAGTTTGTAGACTACAACAGTGGTAGGCCTGATCACCGGCAACAACGAGACAGCCTACAGGGAGGAGGTCAGAGACCTGACCGGGTGGTGCCAGAATAACAACCTGTCCCTCAACGTAACCAAGACTAAGGAGATGATTGTGGACTACAAGAAAAGGTGGACCGAGCACGCCCCCATTCTCATCTATGGGGCTGTAGTGGAGCAGGTTGAGAGCGTCAAGTTCATTGGAGTCCACATCACCAACAAACTAGAATGGTCCAACCACACCAAGACATTCGTGAAAAGGGCACGACAAAGCCTATTCCCCCCCAGGAAACTAAAAAGATTTGGCATAGGTCCTGAGATCCTCAAAAGGTTCTACAGCTGCAACATCGAGAGCATTCTGACTAGTTGCATTACTCCCTTTTATGCAATTGCTCGGCTTTCGACTGCAAGGCACTAGAGGGTAGTGTGCACGGCCCAGTACATCACTGGGTCTAAGCTGCCTGCCATCCAGGACCTCTACACCAGGCGATATCAGAGGAACCCTAACAATTGTCAAAGACCCCAGCCACCCCAGTCATAGACTATTCTCTCTACTACCGCATGGCAAGCGGTACCGGAGTGCCAGGTCTAGGACAAAAAGGCTTCAACAGTTTTTACCCCTAAGCCATAAGACTCCTGAACAGGTAATCAAATGGCTACCCAGACTATTTGCTTTGTGTGCCACCCACCCAAACTCTCTTTTACACTATTGCTACTCTCTGTTTACCATATATGCATAGTCACTTTAACTATACATTCATGTACATACTACCTCAATTGGTCCGACCAATCAGTGCTCCCGCACATTGGCTAATCTGGCTATCTGCATTGTGTCCCGCCACCCACCAACCCCTCTTTCACGCTACTGCTACTCTCTGTTCATCATATATGCATAGTCACTTTAACCATATCTACATGTACATACTACCTCAAATCAGCCTGACTAACCGGTGTCTGTATGTAGCCTCGCTACTTTTATAGCCTCACTACTGTTTTTCACTGTCTTTTTACTGTTGTTTTATTTCTTTACTTACCTATTGTTCATCTAATACTTTTTTTCCACTATTGGTTAGAGCCTGTAAGTAAGCATTTCCTTGTAAGGTTGCATTTCCTTGTACCTGTTGTATTCGGCACACATGACGAATAAACTTTGATTTGATAGCTAATACTTACAAGGATTCCTAAATCATTGTTTACCTGTTTGGGGTAGGGGGCAGCATTTTCACTTTTGGATAAATAGCATGCCCAAACTGAACTGCCTCCTACTATGTCCCATATCCTAATATATGCATATTATTATTAGTATTGGATAGAAAACATTCTGAAGTTTCTAAAACTTTTTGAATCATGTCTGTGAGTATATCAGAACTTATTTAGCAGGCGAAACCCTGAGGACAAACTATTCAGATTTGTTTTTTTGAAGTCACTGTCTTTTCAATATGTTTTCATGGGGAATCCAGAATTCTAATCGACTTTCCTGCAGTTCCTACCGCTTCCACTGGATGTCACCAGTTTGTATAAATTGGTTGAGGTTTTTCTTTTGTGTAAAGAAGAAGTACCATAGCTCAGAACGAACGTCACTTCATGTGTACCTTTTGATAGAGGCGTGTAACCAGAAAAGTAGCGTCAGTTTGTTTTGCTCCTGTATTGAACACAGATCATCCCGTCTTCAATTTGATCGATTATATACATTTAGAAATGTGTAAAGTTGTATTACAAAAGTAGTTTGAAATATTTTGGCAAAGTTTACAGGTAACTTTTGAGATATTTTGTAGCGACGTTGCGTAAGTTGGAAGCGGTGTTTTTCTGGATCAAACGCGCCAAATAAATTGACATTTTGGATATATATCGACTGAATTAATCGAACAAAATGGACCATTTGTGATGTTTATGGGACATATAGGAGTGCCAACAAAAGAAGCTCGTCAAAGGTAAGGCATGATTTTCATTTTATTTCTGCGTTTTGTGTCGCGCCTGCAGAGTTGAAATATGCTACTCTTGTTATTTACGGTTGTGCTATCATCAGATAATAGCATCTTATGCTTTCGCTGAAAAGCCTTTTTGAAATCTGACACGTTGGCTGGATTCACAACGAGTGTAGCTTTAATTTGCTATCTTACATGTGTAATTTAATGAAAGTTTGATTTTTATAGAAATGTATTTGAATTTGGAGCTCTGCATTTTCCCTGGCTATTGGCCATATGGGACGCAAGCGTCCCGCCTACCCCAGTGAGGCTAAGAATAATGAAAATGACTGCAGGTTCTACTGGTCATTGTTTTCAGGCTCGTTGTATTGGTGCTAGCTAGGTACCAACGATATATCGTACATCCCTGATACACACCACATTTCACAGAGACAGAAACAATTCATTGATTGACACTAAATGAGGTAATGCAGTATGTTGTTAGTCCCAGAGGTCTAGTTATATTGACACCTGCTGTAAGCTATACACCGAGTGTACAAAACATTAGGAACACCTGCACTTTCCATGACAGACTGACCAGGTGAAAGCTGTGATCCCTTATTTATGTCACTCATCTACACTTTCAATTAGTGTAGATGAAGGGGACGAGACAGGTTAATGAATGATTTTTAAGCCTTATGACAATTGAGAAATTGATTGTGTATGTGTGTCATTCAGAGGGTGAATGGGCAAGATAAAATATTTAAGCGTCTTTGAACAGGGTATGGTAGTAGGTGCCAGGAGCACCGGTTTGAGTGTGTCAAGAACGGTAACGCTGCAGGGTTTTGTGTATCAAGAATGGTCCACCACCCAAAGGACATCCAGCCAACTTGACACAACTGTGGGAAGCATTGGAGTAAACATGGGCCAGTATCCCTGTGCAATGCTTTCGACACCTTGTAGAGTCCATGCACCTAGGGCACAAGGGTGTGAAACGCAATATTAGGAAGGTGTTCTTAATGTTTTGTACACTCAGTACAGGTCTCCAGTGGGGACATCAGGTAAACAGCCAGGCCTAGGGCTCTGGTTTGAGAAGAAACAGGTCTAATTAGAGTATCAGGAGGCCAGTCAGCAATACAGACATTATGACCATGATCTGGAGACACTCCCCATCTCCCCCTTACTAATTAGATGCCCCATGCCTCGTCTTGGACCACACTTGCTGCTTCTCATGAATACAAGTTCAAAGATAAGAGGAGGAGGCGGCCTGGATTAGATTAGAGCTACTTAGTGATTGTGGTCTCTATCTGAAAGAGCTCTTTCACCTTGCACAAAGGACTGATAGCATCTTACCAGAAAGAAACGGCCACCCTCTGTCATAACACACACCCGCACATGCACGCACACAGAGAGCACACTTGGATTGTCGTGTGGACCGACCATCAAACAGCAGACTTTGATAAGTACCCACACTCTGAAAGTAGACAGAAGATCTGTCCAGGTTACTGAGTCATACGAGCGACAGAACCCCTCGGTCTTTCGCTCCAACTCACCACACATGCCTTAGTCAAGTGTCTTCATTCATTATTGACACATCATCAGTTTTCCAATAAATTAGTTAGAAAAACACGGATGGTTGGAAGGCTGACATTTACTATTTGGACCTCTCATCAATGTTGTATGTCATAGAATACATACTCCTCTGTCACAGGGCACACCTGGGTAGTTGTGTTTTATGAATAGTGGTAGGTAAGTATTTGCAAATAGCACTAACAATCAAATGTATGTGTATATTTGTATTCTGGGCCAATTCATGTCAAGCCCAACCAGTCAGTTTTTCCACTGCAAATTAATCTATCCAAGTCAAAATATTTAGCTGTAGTTGGGTTAAAATCGGATTCCATAATCATGTGTATCCAAATGCAATACGGCCTGTGCGTCTCTGATGGCTCTTCCAGGTCACTAACCGTGGCATCACCAAAGTAAGGCTATTGTACATGTGTCTATCTTGCACCGTCATGCAATTATTAAGAGACTAGAGACAATGAGCTAATCCTAAACAACTAGTGTTCTCGTATTAACTAATTGAGTCAAGTAAAAGCAAGGATGTAAAGGTGGAACACAAAAGCATATGATGTGTGTGCAAATTTAAATGAGGATTTACCAATACAAAATGATGAATGTAAAGTCAAATCAAAGAGTTACTCTAAGTTAGGACTGCATTTACTCAAACAACTAATTGGTTTATTAGTCCCGAATGAATTAACACTCAAACAATAGCAGTTAACATGGAATATATAATACAAAATAAAACAGAGTAAATGTCTATCACAATAACACAGTCATAGGGTTTATGAGATAGGTAAATCCCTATACTGTTTGCCCTCACTTTTAAGTGGAGTGCGTGGGGATTTGGATTTTGCCAGCACTGATCTGACCAGTAGTGGCATGTAGCCACATGAAGCCAGGCTTCCCCAAAATATTGGCAAAAAAAATAAAAATAGTATCCGTTTCCAAATTTGAATTCAATTTGCAAGAGGCTGAATGTACGGTCTCCCCCCCGGAGAAAGGATCAGAGCAAACGAAACAGCACCCGAAACAGCACCCCTTTGTCTCTGTATGTGTAGCCCATCTATCTATCGATAGATCTATCTGATGCTGTCTGGTCAAAAAGTGTATGACATTGTTGCCGCCCGTAGGATTGAATGCAAGGGATGCCAGCGGTCATTTGGCCTACCCTGATGAAAAGGTATAAAATAATATTAAAATCAGCAGTGAGCTAAACTGAGTGAGCTCATATATGAATGGTTCAGTTGCACCCTAAAAAAATAAGCGCCATACCAATCACATCAATTGAAAAATGTCATTGACAGAAAAAACTTGTATTGTTGCATCTCCCTGTGTTGTTGTCCTCCGGTGGCTAGCTAGTTAGCTAGCATTTAAAAAAATATATAATTTTAACCTTTATTTTGATAGGGGAGACATTGAGACCTAGGTCCCTTTTCCAATTGTGATTACACACACACACACACACACAGAGATAAATCAGAACCATGGCGAGCCAAATCATATTTAGCTTACGTATATAGGACTAAATTGTTATTGGTATCTTTTAGTTGTCACTGTATTAGATTAAGCAGAGGTGATTTGATAAAGTTGAAATGGTGCTGGTATAGTGGAGGCAACTCCTGTTTGTTTGAGACTTGCAGTAACTCTCCGTGGTTCTAAATCAATAGTTGTTTAGTGGTCCGAAAATGTCAGAAACATGAACTTGCTTAACCGTGCTGTAGGTTATGTAACTGTTTGTTACATGCAATATGCTTTGTGGACTTCACCAGACAGAGGTTGCTCTCCGGTTTTGTGATGAAAGAAAGGTGTGGTTGAATTTATTCTGCCACTTCTTATTGTCTCAGCCTTAGGCATATATACCAGTGTCAAGGCATATGAACTAACAGGTTATAGAGCAAACAACGCAATTATCAAAACACATAGGCTGCAATATGCCAGTAGCTTCCCCAGTGATTTTACACACACACGACTACTGCTGAGCAGCTCACCTGCACATGGGATAGAGCTAGGAGGGAAGCAGGGACAGAAAGCCCCATTGGATTACGCTAATACAAAAGTCAACCAACCACTGCCATACAGGAGAAGTAGGTGCAAATTACTTCCTGCTATGAAGGCTTTTTAAAAAGGTTCACAAACAGTCCTAGTTTCGGTCAACATAACTCCTAAATAAAAAGGTAGTTTAAGGACTTACCTGGAGATCCTTGGAGTTTGGCTTTCTTTACTGAAATAGAAAGAGAAAAAACAACTGTTAGAAACAAAGACATAAAACTGTGTTTTTAATAAAACCTAGACAGCAAGTCGTTATGCCTGCTCATGATTTACTTCAAGGATATCATACGGACTCTGATAAGGCTGATTGCTGTAGGCTAGCCCTACATTGTGTACAATTCATGTGATCGGGTGTTCACTTCACGTCACTTCGGTGTCCCCCTAAGAGGCCACAGTCAGAGCCAGGATATCCGTCATGCTGAGAGTGTAACCGGATCAGTGAATCATGGAACAGAAAGAAGTCACACGGACACCAATCAGCCACGTGTTATCAACCACAACGACAGAAAAACAAGGGCACATGACATTTGTCGGTGAGTTCTGACATTCATTGATATGCAGACCGACAGATGGGGCACATGTTGATGAGGCATGGAGTAGGATTGTGTTAGACGTGGCCAGACGTGTCTGAGTGAGCATCACAATATTCTCTCAATCTATCAGCAGAAAACACCAGCCTATCACATTTTTGAGAAGCACCAAATACTAACAAAAAAAAGTGGCATGGGGGAATAGAATCCACCACTGTTAATAATTGACCACGTTTACATGCGCACAGTATACCAGATAAGGTCTTAAGCTGTTTACATGCAACTTTTAAATCCCGCTAACGAATAGCCCTGTATCCATGAATACACCAAATACTCCTAATGGAAGTTCATATGGGTTAAATGGAATAGTAACTGAAGTCAGTACACTGACTGTAGACCTATAACCTCTCATATGTAGCATGATATTAACTCCTGCTGAATTAGGCATTTCTTGCAGAAAAATGATACAACAAGTGTGCGTGTAATGTGTCATCTTTGAAACTTATGCAAGAAGACAGTATTTCAACCACATAAAATATGCACCCAAGACAAACTGTAATCTATTCATAAACATTAATTCTAAAACATTCATTCAGAAGTTATGACAGAAGAGAAGCTGCATGTACAGCACATTCGGAAAGTATTCAGACCCCTTGACTTTATCCACATTGTTACGTTACAGCCTCATTATAAAATTGATTAAATAAATAATTTCCCTAATCAATCTACACACAATGGCCCATAATGAAAAAGCGAAAACAGGTTTTAAGAAATGTTTGCACATTTAATACTTTATTTTTATTCAGACCCTTTGCTATAAGACTCAAAATTGAGCTCAGGTGCATCCTGTTTCCAACTTGATATAAGTCCATCTGTCATAAATTAAATTGATTGGACATGTTTTGGAAAGGCACACACCGGTCTATATAAAGGTCCCACAGTTGACAGTGCATGTCAGAGGAAAAACCAAGCCATGAGGTTGAAGGAATTGTCCTTAGAGCAGCAAGACAGGATTGAGTCGAGGCACAGATCTGGGGAAGGGTACCAAAACATATCTGCAGCATTGAAGGTCGCCAAGAACACAGTGGCCTCCATCATTCTAAAATGGAAGAAGTTTGGAACCATCGAGACTCTTCGTAGAACTGGCTGGCCGCCCGGCTAAACTGGGCAATAGGGGGAGAAAGTTCTTGGTCAGGGAGGTGACCAAGAACCCGATGGTCACTGACAGAGCTCCAGAGTTCCTCTGTGGAAATGGGAGAACCTTCCAGAAGGACAACACTCTCTGCATCACTCTAGCAATCAGGTATTTTTTATTTTATTTAACTAGGCAAGTAAGGCCTTTATTGGTGGAGTGGCCAGGCGGAAGCCACTCCTCAGTAAAGGGTACATGACAGTGTCGTGGCAGAATCAGAATTAGTTGGGTAACATAGATAAGATGTTTTATTTTCATAATATGCTTGTGAGATACTTGTCATTTAGAATGTATTTTGTGTACTATATTGTTGGCCGGTTGCAGTTATCGGTTCTCTGTCAGGGTTCAGTTACTTGGGCCACAGAAAGGGGAGAGGTCAAGCTTGTCTTCATATGTAAATGTATCTTTTAAACTATGTGAAGGGATGATTGAGGGGGAACCAATTATCTCTTGGCTCCACAATGTCTGTGTGCCAGTCACTGTCTCTCTGTGATCTTGTCCAGGAGGGGGTGTATTTGATATATGCCATTGGGTGAGGTAATGGTGTTGGTCCTGAGTGGTACCAAGAGCGAGATAAGAACATAGTTTAGGAGACCAAAGCTGAACGATAATTTATAGCCAATGCTGTCTGGCTATGTGTGTCTTCGCTATAAAGGATCTCAGTTGCAATGTGTAAGCACTCTCAGAGAATTCATTTATAGACACTGAATTGATCTGAGAGTCACAGGGTTGTGATGGAGCTCATAATAATTAAAGATGGACTTTATGATAACTCTGACTTGTGTGGTGGTTTGCTCTCATGATTTGGTAAATACAGGAAATTTCCACTACTACGACAGCCCGCTTGGAGTTTGCCAAAGGGCACCTAAATGACTCTTAGACCATGTAAAACAAGATTCTCTGGTCTGATGAAACCAAGATTGAACTATCTGGCCTGAATGCCAAGCATCCCATCTGGAGGAAACCTACAGCAAAGTACAGAGAGATCCTTGATGAAAACCTGCTCCAAAGCGCTGAGGATCTCAGACTGGGGTGAAGGTTTGTATTTGCTATGGATCCCCATCAGTTGCTGCCAATCGGGATCTTCCTTAGGTCCAACAAAATTAAGGTAGTTACAAATATATTGTAAAGATACATTTTTTTTTTTTTACAACAGATTTCACAACACACCAAGTGTGTGCCCTCAGGCCCCTACACCACATATCGACAACACAAAATCCATGTGTATGTTATCATGTGTGTCGTGTCTTTGGCTTTACCGGATTAAGTGATATGAGGTGTAAACCCATAACACACACGTTTTTCCAGCAGCAGACTATGATCGATAATGTCAGAAGCTGCACTGAAGTCCAACAAAAAAGCTCCCAATCTTTTTATCATCAATTTCTCTCAGCCAATCATCATTTGTGTAAGTGCTGTGCTTGTTGAATGTCCTTCCCTAGAAGCTTGCTGAACGTCTGTCAATTTGTTTACTGTAAAATAGCATTGTATCTGGGCAAACACAATTTTTTCACAAAGGTTGGTAACAGGCTGATTGGTCGGCTATTTGAGCCAGTAAAGTGGGCTTTACTATTCTTAGGTAGCGGAATTACTTTTGCTTCCCTCTAGGCCTGAGGGAACACACTTTCTAGTAGGTTTAAATTGAAGATATAGCAAATAAGAGTGGCAATAACGTTCACTATTATCCTCAGTAATTTTCTATACAAGATGTCAGACCCCGGTGGCTTGTCATTGTTGATAGACAATTTTTTAACCTCTTCCACACTAAATTTACGGAATTCAAAACTACAATTGTCTTTTATAATTTGGTCAGATATAATTGGATGTGTAGTGACAGTGTTTGTAGTTGGCATGTCATGCCTAGATTTGCTTATCTGGCCAATTAAAAAAATAATTAAAAGTAGTTTGCAATATCAGGCGGTTTTCTGATGAATGAGCCATCGGTTTCAAAAAATTATGGGTTGAGTTTACCTTTTTTCCAATAATGTCATTGAAGGTGCTCCAAAGCTATTTACTATATTTCTTTATGTCATTTATCTTTGTTTCATAGTGTAGTTTCTTCTTCTTTTTATTCAGTTTAGTCACATGATTTCTCAATTTGCAGTACGTTTGCCAATCGGCTGTGCAGCCAGACTTATTTGCCATTCCTTTTGCGTCATCCCTCTCAACCACACAATTTTTCAAATCCTCGTCAATCCACAGGATTTAACAGTTTTTACAGTCATTTTCTTAAAATGGTTGCATGCTTATTAGTAACTGGGATAAGCAATTTCATTAACCTCTTGAAGCTGTGTGTTGCAATATTGCTCCTGTGATTTCATGAATATGAATATTTGTATTAATATTATTTGACTGTTGCGCTATGCTATTCACTGGTTGCTGACGAAAATAATCCCATGACAGGGATGGGTAGCGTCAAGAAGTTAAAGTGTCAAGTGCAACGTTTTTTTGCTCCTCATTACACACCACCGACCAACAAATATTCTTCACATCAACAACATAGGAATCACTCCAAAACGTATTTTATGTGTTAAGGCCCGTCCTTTGGTTTTCCTAGATATGGCTAGTATATTGTGATCACTACCTCCGATGGATCTGGAAACTACTTTCAAGCTATTTTCTGCAGCATCAGTAAAAATGTGATAAATATATGTTGATGATTTCATTCCTGTGCTGTTTGTAACTACCCTGGTAGGTTGACTGATAACCTGAACCAGGTTGCAGGCACTGGTTACAGTTTGAAGCTTTTTCTTGAGTGGGCAGCTTGATGAAAACCAGTCAATATTTATATAATCCAGAAAATATACATCTCTGTTGAAATCACATACATTATCAAGCATTTCACACATATTATCCAGATACTGACTGTTAAGCTACATATGTTAACCTTTCTAGCGCAGGCATTCCGCTAGCGGAATATTCCTCTGAAAAGGCAGCGCACGAAATTGAAAAATGTTTTTTAGAAATATGTAACTTTCAGACATTAACAAGTCCAACACAGGAAATTAAAGAAACTTCTTGTTAATCTACCCATCGTGTCCGATTTCAAAAACGCTTTACAGCGAAAGCACAACATATTATGTTAGATCACCACCAAGTCAAAAAAAACACAGCCATTTTTCCAGCCAAAGATATGATTCACAAAAAGCAGAAATATAGATAAAATGAATCACTAACCTTTGATGATCTTCATCAGATGACACTCATAGGGCATCATGTTACACAATACATGTATGTTTTGTTCGATAATGTGCATATTTATATCCAAATATCTCAGTTTACATTGGCGCGTTACGTGCAGTAATGTTTTGATTCCAAACATCCGGTGATTTTGCAGAAATACTCATAATAAATGATACAAGTGTTATTCACAGAATTAAAGATAGATTTCTCCTTAATGCAACCCCTGTGTCAGATTTTTTTTTAACTTTACGGAAAAAGCATAATCTGAGAACGACGCACAGAGCCCAATCCAGCCAGAGAAATATGCGCCATATTAAAGTCAACAGAAGTTAGAAATAACACTATAAATATTCACTTACCTTTGATGATCTTCATCAGAAGGCACTCCCAGGAATCCCAGTTGGACAATAAATGACTGATTTGTTCCATAAAGTCCATAATTTATGTCCAAATAGTCACTTGTTGTTAGCGTGTTCAGCCCAGTAATCCAACTTCATGAGGCGCGAGCTCTTCGTCCAGACAAAAACTCGAAAAGTTCCGTTACAGGTCGTAGAAACATGTCAAACGATGTATGGAATCAATCTTTAGGATGTTAACATAAAAATTCAATAATTCTCTGTATTCTCTGACCACCACACTCATCGCAGTCTGTGATCACGCCTACCACCGTCGTGTCGTCAGCAAACTTGGTGTTGGAGTCGTGCGTGGCCACAGTCACACGAAGGGACTAAGCACAAACCACTGATGGGCCTCTGTGTAGAGGGTTAGTGTGGAGGAGGTGTTATTGCCTACCCTCACCACCTGGGGCCGGCCTGTTAGGAAGGCCAGGACACAGTTGCAGAAGGAGGTGTTCAGTCCCAGGGTCCCCAGCTTGGTGATGAGATATGGAGGGGACTATAGTGTTGAATGCTGAGCTGTAGTCTATGAACAGCATTCTCACATACTGTAGTTATTTTTCTTGTCCAAGTGGGAGAGGGCAGTGTGAAGTGCATTTGAAATTATGTCATCTGTGGATCTGTTTGGGAAGTATGCAAATTGGAGTGGTCCAGGGTGTCTTGGATGATGGTGTGTATGTGTGTCATGACAAGCCTTTCAAAAGCACTTTGTATTTACAGATGTGAGTGCTATACGTCGATAGTCACAGCTGAATCTGTGCCAAAGTCAACATGGCCCATTTCATGAGTGGTAGCTATAGCCTTCAGCCCAGAGCCGATATTGCCTGTAATCCATGGTTTTTAGTTTGGATACGTTTGCATAGTCACTGTGGGTGCTACGTCATCTATGCACTTATTGATGAAGCCCGTGACTGTTCTGGTAAACTCCTCAATGGTATCGGATGAATCCCGGCACATATTGCAGGAAATTAGCTTCAAAACAACATTTTCCTCGGTCGCTCAAATTAAATAAAATCAAGCTGGTGGTGTATTTAATATAGGCTCAGTAAACAATAAAAACATGTGAAAAGGGGGGGCCCTAGGGGGAAAAAGGTTGGGAACCCCTGCTCTGCACAGACACTCATTTCCTCTCCCTCACACTGGGAAATTCTCAATTGGGCAAAGGTCTGTACACTCCTCGACTCCTCCATCCCCCACTCCTTCATGAAACCAATAAGTGGTCGCAATATGTAGGAGACAGTGGAGGCTCCTGAAGGGGAATAGGTTTGTCGTGCCCTCTTCACGACTGTCTTGGTGTGCTTGGACCATTCTAGTTTGTTGGTGATGTGGCACCACATGGCCAGGTCTCTGATCTCCTCCCTATAGGCTGTCTCACCATTGTTGGTGATCAGGCCTACCACTGCTGTGTCATCAGCAAACTTAATGATGGTGGAGGATGTTCAGGATCATCCTACCATGGAAGAGGTTTGAAATCCCTTACACTCCCATTGAAACAACTGTTTTCTCAGATGAGAAAAGCATGCACACATTTAAAAATGATAAGCTACTTATCCTTGTAACTATACTGAACATTTATTTAATTTTTTCATCCCAGCCCCCGTCCCCGCAGGAGGTCTTTTGCCTTTTGGTAGGCCACCATTGTAAATAAGAATGTTCTTAATTAACTGACTTGCCTAGTTAAATAAAGGTTCAATAAAAATGAATTTAAAAAAATTAACACAACATGCAACAATTTGAAAGATTTTACTGAGTTACATTTCAAAAGGAAATCAGTGAATTTAAATAAATAAATAAGGCCCTAATCTATGGATTTCATATGACTGGGCAGGGGTGCTGCCATGGGTAGGCCTGGGAGGGGGGGCATAGGCCCACCCACTTGGCAGCAAGGCTCACTCACTCGGGCGCAAGGCCCAGCCAATCAGAATGAGTTTTTCCCCACAAAAGGGCATTGTTACAGAGAGAAATACTCATCAGCACCAGAAATAAGCTTTGTGTGCATATGGAACATTTCTGCCAAGAGTGTGCAAAGCTGTCATCAAGGCAAAGCATGGCTACTTTGAAGAATCTAAAGTATATTTTGATTTATTTAACCATTTTTGGTTACTACATGATTCCATATGTGTTATTTCATAGTTTGGATGTCTTCACTATTATTCTACAATGTAGAAAATAGTAAAAAAAAGAAAAACCCTTGAATGAGTAAGTGTGTCCAAACTTTTGACTGGTACTGTAAGTGTTTCCAGACAGGCTCTTCTAGGCCACCAGGCTGTGACTCTGGCCTGTGAGTTGGCACGATGGCATGATGTCCCAATCAAGCTGATGCCTTGTTAGCAGAGGAAAACAGAGCAGAGAGCCATAAAGTGAGGGGCCATTATGATGGAAACTGATGCTCATCTCTCCTCTGCTCAGCCCTCCATCTTTGTGGAAGCGGCTGTGTGAAGCCATCAGTGTTTGGCCAGGGGCAGTTACTCAGTTACCCCATCAACATACTGTTTTCTAATCTGCTCTACGGTGTGCTCAACTAATGTCTAGCCATATTGGTTTCTTTACTAAATAAGCTGACAAGAGGGACATATTTGATATTGGCAACCACAAAATATCACTAAGCAGTAAAAGTTATAATAATTTGAGCCAGGGTGTATTAGTTTTAGTAGATTAAAAACACAGCATAGCAAAGAAAATATGGGATAGAAAAAAGCTAACAGCAGTTCCACAAAACAATACTACATACCAACATAATTTATTACATCCACTCAAACTTTAACTGCCAGCAGCCCAGCACGAGGCGCATTTTAATATTGACTCGCTTGCGACTGTTACTTAACTCAGAGGATTAGTACTGGTAACACTTAAATTGGCACTCCAGTCTCCTTTTCACCTCATTGTTAAATATTACTGAACTGTCAGAGCTAGAAGCACAAGCATTTCACTACACCTGCAATAACATCAGTTAAACATGCGTATGTGACCAATACATTTGATTTGATAACACCTGGTTTACTTAACAAAAGTCACATCTCAATAGGAGGTCCAGGTAAGTCATGACATAGCACAAGTGTGCTCATCTATTATCCCTCAAGCAAGGGGGGAAGCCGATGACATCACAGATTCCCATCAGACCATCTCCTTGAATGCCCTACTCGCTGAAGTTTGCAGTTATGTCTAAAAATATTTTTCTCAAAACATAGTTTTCTTACCTTTTAGTACTGTGTTCTTTACTGTATTTATAAGTGAGATAAAGGTAAAACAGTAAAAGTTTTTTTTTAAATAGCTGGAGGACATCTTTAAGTTGGGGACAGAGGAGGCACATCATGTGAAAACATGGTGGATGGGAGGGACAGAAACTCCTGACTCTGGCCCTGCATGCCTGGAGTGCTGTGGCTAGAGAGCGTCGTCAGGCGGGCCCAGGGAGACAGGAAGCAGGAAGATAAATTCAGCAAGTTGGGTCAAAGGCTCTGCTGCGGCTGGTATTGTTCTGTATTTACACATTGCACTGAGCATATGAAGTGGAGGCTATGGGCGGGTGGGCGAGCAGGCGAGAGAGAGAAACAGATGTCTATAGGATTACTTTTGCAATCTCTCAGCGCTCTCCCCCTCTCTGCTCTCACAATTTTGCTACTGTACTCACAATCTCTGTCTGTTCTATTGGACTTGTTCTTGTTTCTCCCTTTCAACATGACATCTTTCCCATGTCATTCCCCTCTCACACGATCTTCATGATTTAAAGGCCTAGTCCATACACCTTCGAGCTGTCTGTCTGTCGCTTTATCTATATATCAGATTATTGACACAGCTGAATCTGTGCCAAAGTCAACATTGCCCATTTCACGACATTGTTTGCTTTCATTTCATGAAGACTGTCACGAACACTGTTTTTCTATAGCACTAAGAGACACACATCACTGTTTTTTCAGAGGAGCCACAGACTAAATCCCAGTCCATGTCAATGGCACACTTAGCATATGAAAAGGCTTGGTGGTACTCCAAAAATATTCTGTCTGCAAAAATGATCTACCAAATCAGGATGTCTATCCAGGATCCACACATTACAATCCCTAGGTTTTCTGGAGAATATTATTAATGGTCCCTGTGTACTGTCCACCTAGCCACGCTCCACACACAGCAGGGGTCTCTGTGACTGTCCCTTGTCCACCCTATCCTGTTTCACACACAGCAGGGGTCTCATGACTGTCCCTGTCACACGTGGGCACTTGGAGGGGAGACCACTTATCTGTTGTGTAGACATCACCATGGAGAGGGGCCTTTCTAAAGGTAATAAATAAACCAAAAACCATGGCGCTGCTGTACGGGGGAATGGGTGAGTCACAGCAGCCAATCACATACAGGCCGACCAGACGGTTTAGTGGGGACTCAATGGAGTGGCAGGTAGCCTAGCATTTAAAATCTGTAATTTTGAGTGTTCATTAGGCTACTTGTCTCTGGATATGCTGTGTCAACCCATCCAGACTCCTTATGACCCATTCACTGCCACACGCTCTCATCTCTTCTGGCCTGTGACAGGCCCAGATAGAGACTTGGCTATAAGAGGTGTCAAACAAGATTGCTCTGGATGAGGATAATTAAGGTTAGCCCATGGACAGATGCCAAGAGAAGACAGATACCATTTATACTGTTTTGTTACCTGACCAAGTCTGGACGTGACAACAATAGCCGCGGACTGAATTAGGTAAACTGAAAATTTTTAAGACTCACTTGCATGGTGTGATGAGCCTGACAACTGAATTTGTAGTTGGTTAGAACTGTGATCACAGACAGACCTAGGTGGCAAGACACACAAGCTCCTATAATAAGTACCTCTGCCAACTGGTCACAATCACACATCTGTGCCATAATGTACCTGCCAAAATATAATGATTGTAGAGATATGAAAATAATACCTCAGAGCGTGGTTGACACTGGCATGTCTGCTATGTACACTTGCATGAAATGGACAAAAACATGTTTTGAACATTATTAGTCTTGATGGAGATAGGCCTGAAGGACTAGACTTGACACTCAACACCTGCCTGTTTTATTTTCTCTCAGTGTCAAAAAGAGAAAGAGTGACCGTACCAGCCACAGAGGTATTGACGACAGGGGGAGATAATAAAACTAATCAGATACTAGTAATCATTTTTCTATTTGGGTATTATTTTGTAACATTTTAGTATTTTTCCCAAAATGGCCGATTAATTAGGGCCAATTTCAAGTTTTCATAACAATGGTAATCGGCATTTTTGGACACTGAAAATGGCCAATTACATTGCACTCCATGAGGAGACTGCGTGGCAGGCTGACAACCTGTTATGCAGTGCAGCAAGGAGCCAAGGTAAGGTGCTAACTAGCATTTAACGTATCTTATAAAAAAACAATCAATCTTAACATAATCACTAGTTAACTACACATGGTTGATGATAGAGGTCGATCGATTCATCGGAATGGCCGATTAATTAGGACCGATTTCAAGTTTTCATAAGAATCGGAAATCGGTAATTTTGGACCGATTTTGCCATCTTTTTTTTACACCTTTATTTAATCTTTATTTAACTAGGCAAGTCAGTTAAGAACACATTCTTATTTTCAATGACGGCCTAGGAACGGTGGGTTAACTGCCTTGTTCAGGGGCAGAACGACAGATTTTTACCTTGTCAGCATAGGGATTCAATCTTGCAACCTTACGGTTAACTAGTCCAATGCTCTAACCACCTGCCTCACGAGGAGCCCGCCTGTTACGCGAATGCAGTAAGAAGCTAGGGTGAGTTGCTAGCTAGCATTAAACTTAATCAATCATAATCACTAGTTATTACTACACATGGTTGATGATATTACTAGTCTATCTAGCGTGCCCTGCGTTGCATATAATCGATGCAGTGCGCATTCACGAAAAAAGACTGTCGTTGCTCCATTGTGTACCTAACCATAAACACCAATGCCTTTCTTAAAATCAATACACAGAAGTATATATTTTAAACCTGCATATTTAGCTAAAAGTAATCCGGGTTAGCAGGCCATATTAACCAGGTGAAATTATGTCACTTCTCTTGCGTTCATTGCACGCAGAGTCAGGGTATATGCAACAGTTTGGGCCGCCTGGCTCATTGTGAACTAATTTACCAGAATTTTACGTAATTATGACATAACATTGAAGGTTGTGCAATGTAACAGGAATATTTAGACTGATGGATGCCACACGTTAGATAAAATACGGAACGGTTCCGTATTTCACTGAAAGAATAAAAGTCTCGTTTTCGAGATGATAGTTTCCGGATTCGACCATATTAATGACCTATGGCTCGCATTTCTGTGTGTTATTATGTTATAATTAAGTCTATGATTTGATAGAGCAGTCTGACTGAGCGATGGTAGGCACCAGCAGGCTCATAAGCACTCATTCAAACAGCACTTTTGTGGGTTTTGCCAGCAGCTCTGCTGTTTATGACTTCAAGCCTATCAACTCCCGAGATTAGGCTGGTGTAATGATGTGATGTGAAATGGCTAGCTAGTTAGCGGGGTGCACGCTAATAGCGTTTCAAACGTCACTCGCTCTGAGACTTGGAGTAGTTGTTCCCCTTGCTCTATGGGTAACGCTGCTTCGAGGGTGGCTGTTGTCGTTGTGTTCCTGGTTCGAGCCCAGGTAGGAGCGAGGAGAGGTACGGAAGCTATACTGTTACATTGGCAATACTAAAGTGCCTATAAGAACATCCAATAGTCAAAGGTATATGAAATACAAATGGTATAGAGAGAAATAGACCTATAATTCCTATAATAACTACAACCTAAAACTTCTTACCTGGGAATATTGAAGACTCGGTAAAAGGAACCACCAGCTTTCATATGTTCTCATGTTCTGAGCAAGGAACTTAAACGTTAGCTTTTTTACATGGCACATATTGCACTTTTACTTTCTTCTCCAACACTTTGTTTTTGCATTTTTTAAACCAAATTGAACATGTTTCATTATTTATTTGAGGCTAAATTGATTTTATTGATGTATTATATTAAGTTAAAATAAGTGTTCATTTAGTATTGTTGTAATTGTTATTATTACAAATAAATTAATAAATAAATAATAATAAAAAATAATATATAAAAAAGAAATAAAATACATCAATAAATGTAAAAAAAAATAATACAAATAAAACAAAAATAGTCTGATTAAGCGGTATCGGCTTTTTTTGGTCCTCCAATAAATCGGTATCGGCGTTGAAAAATCATAATCGGTCCACCTCTACTCCAGACAGCATTCTAAAAAAAATTATAACATGTGCTTTACCTGATATGTAATAGGACTATACTATCTTAAAGTAAGTGTCCAGTGTTTCCAGATATCTATGAAATATGACCTATAATGAATTACAATATGAGTGAAATTGTTTAATCATGTTAAAAAGCAGCTTTTCTCTGTTGAAATGGGGTGGGCGTACCTCAATAACAGAATTGTGAGGGCGAATACTGGTCATTAAAAATATTCATGTGATAGACCAATGATTGGCAAGCTCATCCTCCTCAAAAAGATGACATCATCCTCTCCGAGGCAATAGCAAGCATTTCTGAAACATCTTTTTAAGATACAAGTTTGAGGTGAGGATTTTGATTTTCCTCCAATTTACACTTTGGACACAAATACGGGTACAGGATGAGTCAACAACATTATATGGGTATGAGTTAACAGAATATGAACAGAACAGTTAGATTTAATGGATAGTTACTTCAAGACAGTTTAGGATGTTAAACAGAGACACTGCCAAACATGTCTAGTAAATTAGATATTTAGAGGAAATGGACATGGTGATCTAAGACATCCACAATCTAAAGATAAAAGGCTGTCTAGTATCTAGAATCACACACACCTCGTTAAGATGGCATTGGTTTACATGATATTAAAATCAAACAAGTTATAAATATACTTTGATATCCAATTACACTATTACACCTGCTAAAAATATTTATCTAGTGAAACTGCTTTTTACTACATATTCCAATGTAGTAATTTGGAAAACTGTTGACAAATGTCAAAACATTGACAAATGTTGAGTCACAGCTGACAGAGAAGAAAACACTGGGAAACAGCTGGTGAATAATTACGTAATGTAGACATGCAGTCTCCAAATCCAAATAAAATAAACTATTTTATTATAATATCTGAGCTTCATGAGTTTCTCCTCCCTATCTGTATAAGGGAGACAAAAACGTAAATAACTCGGCTTCAACAAGGGAAAAAAACGTAAACAATCACGGTCGCATAAGTTCAATTCGTTCAGTTTGGTCCATCCTGCTGTCAAAACCGTTACATATAATGTTTGCGAATAACACTCTGCTTTACTTGAGACAATTGTATTTCTTTCGCTTTAAGAAGTCAACATAAATGAAAATGTATTAAAGAAAAATGTAATAACTCACCTCTTACACAAAGTAGAGACATGGCAAAAGTTTATCTGACAATTCCTCTAGTTCAAAAATGCGCTCGGCACGGCAACATTACAAACAATGCCTCCAATCACTTTTTAAATTCTTCGCAGAATTTCCAGAGTTAGAGGTGGGCTTGAGATGCTGGAAATGGAAACATAAATGTTCGGCAGTGAGCAATAGGTGCCTGCCAAAGGCACGCCATGGAAAAAATCATTAGACTAACCTGACAGCACCGCGATAAGAGGGCGGTGCCGAAGTACTCTGTAATGACATCTAGCCCATCCATTGAGGGAGCATAATCTCTGAAAAGGGCGGACCGTACAGAAGGTTCTGACCAATCGATGAAGAGAGACTGAAAACCACAGTTGAGGGAACAGGTGGTGACGCAGACTCCTAGATAGTGTCCTGCGCTGTAGTTTTTTTGTTTGTAATTTTTGCAGACTCTCTTATCTAGAGAGCAATTAGGGTTAAGTGCCTTGCTCAAAGCCTGGAGTTGTTTTGTCCGCTGCATTGCCAGTTGGTCTTCTTTGGTTATCATCCTTTACAATCAGATTCAGATCCCTTGTAGTTTTATATTGTTTCCTTGGAATTCTAACATGTTGCCATGACATAGAAAGCTTTTGCATGTAGACCTATATTAAAACACTATTGAATAGCCTTTCACTGAAAAATGTCATTTAATTGCAAATTCAATCAATACTATTACTATTTATGTCTACACAAGCAGCCCAATTCTGATATTTTTTACACTTGTTGGTCTTTTGACCAATCACATCAGATCTTTCACATCAGATATTTTTCAGACTTGGGCTGCCTGTGTAAATGCAGCCTTAGAGTCGAACTGGTACCCCCTGTATATATTCTCGCTATTGTTATTTTACTGCTGGTCTTTAATTATTTGTTACTTTTATTTATTTTTTAGGTATTTTGCACAAAACTACATTGTTGGTTAAGGGCTTGTAAGTAAGCAATTCACTGTAAGGTCTACACCTGGTGTATTCGGCACGTGTGATAAATAACATTTGATTTGAAATAGTACTGGTAATTGAAAAAAGTAATTTATGCTCGATTTTTTTTTCCAGACATTTGATTTTCTACATAGATATACAGTGCCTTGCGAAAGTATTCGGCCCCCTTGAACTTTGCGACCTTTTGCCACATTTCAGGCTTCAAACATAAAGATATAAAACTGTATTTTTTTGTGAAGAATCAACAACAAGTGGGACACAATCATGAAGTGGAACGACATTTATTGGATATTTCAAACTTTTTTAACAAATCAAAAACTGAAAAATTGGCAGTGCAAAATTATTCAGCCCCCTTAAGTTAATAGTTTGTAGCGCCACCTTTTGCTACGATTACAGCTGCGATTCAGCCCCTTTACTTTCAGTGCAGCAAACTCTCTCCAGAAGTTCAGTGAGGATCTCTGAATGATCCAATGTTGACCTAAATGACTAATGATGATAAATACAATCCACCTGTGTGTAATCAAGTCTCCGTATAAATGCACCTGCACTGTGATAGTCTCAGAGGTCCGTTAAAAGCGCAGAGAGCATCATGAAGAACAAGGAACACACCAGGCAGGTCCGAGATACTGTTGTGAAGAAGTTTAAAGCCGGATTTGGATACAAAAATATTTCCCAAGCTTTAAACATCCCAAGGAGCACTGTGCAAGCGATAATATTGAAATAGAAGGAGTATCAGACCACTGCAAATCTACCAAGACCTGGCCGTCCCTCTAAACTTTCAGCTCGATCAGAGATGCAGCCAAGAGGCCAGTGATCACTCTGGATGAACTGCAGAGATCTACAGCTGAGGTGGGAGACTCTGTCCATAGGACAACAATCAGTCGTATATTGCACAAAACTGGCCTTTATGGAAGAGTGGCAAGAAGAAAGCAATTTCTTAAAGATATCCATAAAAAGTGTTGGTTAAAGTTTGCCACAAGCCACCTGGGAGACACACCAAACATGTGGAAGAAGGTGCTCTGGTCAGATGAAACCAAAATTGAACTTTTTGGCAACAATGCAAAACGTTATGTTTGGCGTAAAAGGTTAAAATTGATGGGAAGATGGATGGAGCCAAATACAGGACCATTCTGGAAGAAAACCTGATGGAGTCTGCAAAAGACCTGAGACTGGGACGGAGATTTGTCTTCCAACAAGACAATGATCCAAAACACAAAGCAAAATCTACAATGGAATGGTTCAAAAATAAATATATCCAGGTGTTAGAATGGCCAAGTCAGAGTCCAGACCTGAATCCAATCGAGAATCTGTGGAAAGAACTGAAAACTGCTGTTCACAAATGCTCTCCATCCAACCTCACTGAGCTCGAGCTGTTTTGCAAGGAGGAATGGGAAAAAAATTCAGTCTCTCGATGTGCAAAACTGATAGAGACATACCCCAAGCGACTTACAGCTGTAATCGCAGCAAAAGGTGGCGCTACAAAGTATTAACTTAAGGGGGCTGAAAAATTTTGCACTGCCAATTTTTCAGTTTTTGATTTGTTAAAAAAGTTTGAAATATCCAATAAATGTCGTTCCACTTCATGATTGTGTCCCACTTGTTGTTGATTCTTCACAAAAAAATAGTTTTATATCTTTATGTTTGAAGCCTGAAATGTGGCAAAAGGTCGCAAAGTTCAAGGGGGCCGAATACTTTCGCAAGGCACTGTAAATGGATAGAATCAGCACCATTTCTGTTATTCGGTTAAATGTGTCGAGCAAGCATATGATAGACAACAACCCATGCTGAAATAATAGTTAAATAACTATAAACTACTACGGATTGGAGTAATTTTGATTATGTCACAAGTAAATTCTACAATATCACTGATGCATATTGTTAGACCTTTATTGTCCATTGACATGGAAATGATGAACCATTGTATACCAAACAAAAATATAAATGCAACATGCAACAATTTTACTAAATTACAATTAATATAAGGAAATCAGTCAATTGAAATAATTTCATTAGGCTCTAATCTATGGATTTCACTGGGGAGCCAGGCCCAGTTCATCAGAATTAGTTTTTCCCCACAAAAGGGCTTTATTACAAACAGCTGTCCGGGTGGCTGGTCTGACGATCCCACAGATGAAGAAGCCGGATTTGGATGTTCTGGGCTTGCGTGTTTACAGTTGGATGTACTGCCAAATTCTCTAAAACGACATTGGAGGCAGTTTATGCTAGAGAAATGAACATTAAATTATCTGGCAACAGCTCTGGTGGACATTCCTACAGTCAGCATGCTAATTGCACGATCCCTCAAAACTTGAGACATGTGGCATTGTGTTGTGTGACAAAACTGCACATTTTAGAGTGGTGTTTAATTAGCTTACTGATATACCATACCTGTCAGGTGGATGGATTATCATGGCAAAGAAGAAATGCTCACTAATGGGAATGTAAACAAATTTGTGCTCAACATTTGAGACAAATAAGCTTTTTGTGTATGAAACATTTCTGGGATCTTTCATTTCAGCTCATGAAACATGGAACCAACACTTTACATGTTGCGTTTATATTTCTGTTCAGTATATTTTTCCCTTACATTAAAATACATACTTTACATCCCTAGGTGGCCAACACCTTTTCATTGTTGAGTCTGAATGATGTCATTATACCTAATGCAGCCATTAGGATCACCTACAGCTTTGGTTGGGGTGGTTCATATAATTGGTGATATTGTAGCAGCTGTGGTGGAACAGCAAGAGTAGGGGCTAGTGTGACATCGCTGGCAACAGGCGCCTTGACTGATCCACAAATCACCTTGCCACATAAATAACTACTCATTATTTGTAGATCAGTCAGTCACCAGAAATGGTTTAGAAAAGCTGTAAGTGGCTTGGCTGGTACTAGTAGACAAAATATCCCTAAATAACTCAACAGCCCCTCCCTGAGGCTTCTATGTGTAACATGCATACTGTGGTGGAAATCATGATAAATGATTTTTTTTTTTACTGAGATTTAATTTTCAAACTTTCAGTGACTGAATTTTGTATGTATATTTACTACAATGAACAATATGGAAAAATAAAAAAATATGAAATCCCTGCTGTGTACACTTCCAAATCATTCAAACCGATAATTTCCCCAAGATTTATTATGATGAGATGTTACAATCTTCCCTAAAGCCAGTCACAAATCCTTTAATAGTGACAGCATCATCATTAAAATTGTACATGGAAGGCCATTTATTGGTATTTTGGTTAGGATAGTGTATTGTCATTGAATGTATACACATTTCCTATGTTATGTCAAACATTCCTCATTCACAGATTACCCTTTTGATCTGGTATTGATGTGAAATAAAACATTGCACTTCCATAATGTATTTTTGATCTGAGGTAATTTTTGAAACTTTTTTGGTTACTACATGATTCCATATGTGGTATTTCATAGTTTTGATGTCTTCACTGCTAATCTACAATGTAGAAAATAGTGAAAATAAAGAAAAACTCATGAATGAGTAGGTGTGTCCAAACTTTTGACCGACACTATATATTTAAATCTGACCTTTGTTCCCTTCTCTGCTTGCTCTGAACCAGGGAGGATCTTAATGTCAGGGCACAAGCTCTCACTTACATGAACTAAAACATTCATGAGACTATGAAATTAAAACATATGAAGGACAAATAATTGGACATGAAGAAGACAGGAGATTATCATTGCAACAGTACATCACATAAAATAGATCATATCCTATTCCCCGGGAGCTAATTCAGAACGCCCTAAACCAGTCTAGCAGTTTACTATCATACCTACCACTGCAGTCCTTTGATCTGTTGATGCAAGAGAAGAGTATCAATACGACAGCTCGTGGATTTGCAATTGGAACGTGTGTACGTACTGTGTACAATACCACTCATTCAAAATAAAACAGTGTAAGTGACATGTATTGTCTCAAATGGGTTGATGTTTCCAGGCTGTTAAGCATTCCCAAAGTTTTTACGTTCTTATCCTGCCCTTCTGTTTCTATGTCCTGCAGCGTGTCCTTTGGGCCAGACAGAGGTGCTGAACAGGCACTCGTGGTTGTTCTGTGCCTGACTCTGAGTGGTCTTGACATCATTCACTACTGGGCTGGTGGTGCAGGGTCCTCACTCTTCTCCATCGCCCACTCTGGGGTCACTGGGGTCACACATTCTATATTTTTTGAGCTTTGCTTGGCCAGGCTGCCATAAATAGCCATAGCCTAAAGAGAAGGGAAAAATAGATACTGTTACTGTTCTGAAATAGGAAGAAGAGCGAGAGACAGGGAAGATGGCCTGTGCAATCACACATAATTAAATAGCTTAAGAAACAGAGACAGACCTGTGTGACCATGCCACTGATGTCACCAGAGTTGGAGGGCAGCAGGATAGTGTTGGACTCTTTGGCTAGCTTGGAGAAAGCTGAGACGTACTGCTCAGCCACACTGAGGGAGGCTGCCGCGTTTCCATTCTGTCCAAAACACAATGACAGTTGGGTCAAGTGCCATTTAGACACAATAGATCAACATGTACACACTTACATGAACACGATGAAGCCATCACAGCTACTTTACCTGCTCAGCTAGAGCCTCTGACAACAACCGGATAGCCTTAGCCTTGGCCTCTGCTTTGGCTAAGACAGCATTGGCCTCACCTAGGTGAAGATAAAGATAAGAGTCATTCATCAGAAATGGTGACAGAGACTAGAGTCCTGTCCAGAGGGTGTACTTGTACATCAAGCTTCCTTACATTACAGAAACATTTGTCATTTACCCAGAGTGACTTACAGTCAGTGCATTCAACTAAGTTTGATGAAGCAAACAGGAGCCGTTCGGGGCCTCCCGGGTGGTACAGTGGTCTAAGGGTTCGAGCCCAGGCTCTGTCGCAGCCGGCCGCGACCGGGAGGTCCATGGGGCGACGCACAATTGGCCTAGCGTCATCTGGGTTAGGGAAGGTTTGGCCGGTAGGGATATCCTTGTCTCATCGCGCACTAGCGTCTCCTGTGGCGGGCCGGGCGCAGTGCGCGCTGACCAGGTCGCTAGGTGTACGGTGTTTCCTCCGACACATTGGTGCGGCTGGCTTCCGGGTTGGATGCGCGCTGTGTTAAGAAGCAGTGCGGCTTGGTTGGGTTGTGTTTCGCAGGACGCATGACTCTCGACCTTCGTCTCTCCCGAGCCCGTACGGGAGATGTAGCGATGAGGCAAGACAGTAACTACTAACAATTGTATTTTGAGAGTTTCTCCCATTCTTCTCTGCAGATCTTCTCAAGCTCTGTCAGGTTGGAAGGGGAGCGTGGCTGCACAGCTTTTTTCAGGTCTCTCCAGAGATGTTTGATCGGGTTCAAGTCCGGTCTCTGGCTGGGCCACTCAAGGAATTGTCAAGAAGCCACTCCCTGTGGTGTCTTGGCTGTGTGCTTAAGGTCGTTGTTCTGTTGGAAGGTGAACCTTCACCCCAGTCTGAGGTCCTGAGCACTCTGGAGCAGTTTTTCATCAAGGCTCTCTCTGTACTTTGCTCTGTTCAGCTTTCCCTTGATCCTGACTAGTCTCCCAGTCCCTGTCGCTGAAAAACATCCCCACAGCATGATGCTGCCACTACCATGCTTCAACGTAGGGATGGTGCCAGGTTTCCTCCAGATGTGACGCTTGGCATTCTGGCTAAAGAGTTCAATATTGGTTTCATCAGACCAGAGAATCTTGTTTCTCATGGTCAGAGTCCTTTACGTGCCTTTTGACAAACTCCAAGCGAGCTGTCATGTGCCTTTTACTGAGGAGTGGCGTTCGTCTGGCCACTCTACCATAAAGGCCTGATTGGTGGAGTGCTGCTGAGATGGGAGTACCTTCCAGAAAGACAACCATCTCCACCTAGGAACTCTGGAGCTCTGTCAGAGCGACCATCGGGTTCTTGGTCACCTCCCTAACCAAGGCCCTTTCCCCCCCAATTGCTCAGTTTGGCCAGTCCGCCGGGCTCTAGGAAGAGTCTTGGTGGTTTCAAACTTCTTCCATTTAAGAATGGAGGCCACTGTCTTCTTGGGAACTTTCTATACTGCAGACATTTTTTGGTACCTTTCCCCAGATCTGTGCTTTGACACAATTCTGTCTCAGAGCGATACAGACAATTCCTTCAGCCTCATGGCTTGGTTTTTGTCAACTGTGGGAGCTTATATCAGCAGGTGTGTGCCTTTCCAAATCATGTCCAATCAATTGAATTTACCACAGGTGGACTCCAATGAAGTTGTAGAAACATCTCAAGGATGATCTATGGAAACAAGGATGACCCTGAGTTCAATATCGAGTCTCATAGCAAAGGGTCTGAATACTTGAGTAAATAAGGCTTCTGTTTTTTATTTGTTATAGGTTTTCAAAAATGACTTCAAACCTGTTTTCGCTTCGTCATTATGGGAAATTGTGTTGATGGGTTCTGACTACTAAACTTGAACAAAAAAAATTCAGAGAGAGAGGGGAATGTAGAACGCTTACATTCTGTCAATATGTTATTGTTGGACATCAGGGATCCTATGGGGAGGAGTAAGGAATTTGGGGCCGAGGTCAGGTCAGAGGAAGAACAGATATCCCTAAGGTTCTGGATAGCAACAGAGGTGTATTTGTGAATGTGAATATGTTTGTCATTTGCAGCTGTATGACACAGTGGGTGAATAAACTTGGTTTGAGCTTTACTAAGCGTCCATGAGTTTTCTTTACTCTGTTTATTTGGAACCTAACAGTGTATAGATTTACATGTTTTTATTTAATCTATTTTATAATAAGGCTGTAACGTATCAAAATGTGGAAAAAGTAAAGTGGTCTGAATACTTTCTGAATGCACTGTATGTGTATCAACCTACCAGCTGCATTATTGATCTGTTCTGCTTTCTGTCCTTCCGAGGCCAGGATCTGAGCTTGCTTGCGACCCTCAGCAACATTGATGGCTGCTTCCTTGTGCCCTTCCGACTCCAGCACAGTGGCTCTCTTCTTACGCTCTGCCTCCACCTACACAATGAAAGGCAGTCAGAAAGAGTGTATAGATGTTCTATTTTAATTTGACCAGTTTCTCACAGCAGGAAAACAATCCTGTAGCAACAGGAAATGCAAATTATTATGTGGATTATAATTAATGGACATTTTTGTGGGTTGATATTTTTTCGTAAGGGCAAATCAAGTCTGAAATTTGAAAGTTTAAAATTAAGATGTCCTTCAGCGATGTTTTTATACTTTTGCTGATGAAAAGCGATATCCCAAGCATAAATACAGTAAAGTACACACACTAAAATAGTAATAAAATAGGTTTTGAGCAAAATAGTGTTCTATATTGCTCCTCTATTGTCACTCAAGAAAGGAGAGGCCGATGACATCATGAATCCCTAGCTGACCAACCCCTTGTATGCCGTACTTCTTGAAGTTTGCAGTTGTCTAAAAAACAACCCCCCCCCCCCCATTGTGCTGTGTCATGATTTACCTGGACCACCTATTGAAATGTGATAAATGAGCTGAAAAGGAGACTCGAGTAGGACTTCAAAATACACTACAAGTTTGCATTTTCTGCAACAACAGAGTGATCAAATTAAGAGAGTACATCTGTACACATACAAAACTGATAGGCTAAGATTAAGCTCATGTTCAGCGATAATTTCAGGTTGAAGATCTGTCTCCCAGTTTGTTGGCAGCAGGGCCAGCCCCTCTCACCTGCATCTGCATGGACTCTTTGACACGAGGTGGAACATGTATATCCTTGATTTCATAACGAAGGCAACGGATTCCCCAGTCATCTGATGCCTGGTTTATGGAGTGGACTATGTTGGTATTTAGGGTCTCTCTTTCCTGAAGAAAGAAATATATAAAACAATAAGGTAATGAGATAAATAAATACAAATTCACTCTGAAACACAATTTTGAGTCTCACCCTGAATACTTTGTCCAGGGTCAGTTTTCCTAACTCTGAGCGCATGGTGGTCTGAGCAAGTTGGGTGACAGCATACTCTGGGTCCTCAACTCCATAGCTGGCCTGGAAGGAAGTACATCTTGTTATCAACATCTAAAAACAAAGCAAAAACATTCAATAAACAATAACATCAAGACATCATGGTTTTCACCAACCTACCTTAAAAGGATCCAATATCCTAAGATAGAGGACTCCATCTATCTGTAGTGTCACATTATCTGTGGATGTAATCAGACATCAGTTAATCCAGAGCCGAGGACCAACTGACTACATTGCAGTGAAAATGACAGTGACAAACACAGTGATGTCACTCACCTAAAGAGACCGCAGACTGCTCTGGGACATCAATAACAATCTCTTTAAGACTTTGAACATAACGAATTTTGTCCAGGATTGGGATAAGGATATTCAAGCCCTACAGAATATACAAAAGAGGACAAGATGCATAAAAATGATCAATTTGAGATATATATATATATAAATATATTCAGGATTTATACTTTGATATAGTGTGATAATATAATTAAGGGTGCAGATCACTGGCTAATTGCAGATCAATGGGTAAGTTACCGGCTCCAAGATGCGATGGAAGCGGCCCATCCTTTCCACAACCCAGGATTCTTGTTGTGGTACAAACAGAACCACAGTGTTCATGGGTAGACTGGATGCCCATCGCTGCTGGGCTTGTGTCGCCCACAACACTGGCACTGTGGGCACTGTCCTCTGGGAATGCTGGAGGGAAACAATAACAAACACCATCAGAGTGACACATTGTTGCATCATGACCAGAAAATTACTCCATGAGCGTTGGAACTTGAAAAGCTACATAATGATGGAGCTTGAAACCTCAGTGATTAGCTATGACCCAAAACATGATAGAAATTAGATATCTAAATAGTTATTCATTCCTTGCTTGTTATTCACCGGTAGTTTCAACAATAGCCAGCTAGCTATCTACTGGTACTCTTTCTGGTTTCAATGCTAGTTAACATGATGGATATGAGTTGAATACCCAGGGTGCGTTCAGCAGGACACAACGTTTTGCAACATTCAGATACAAATATGCTATGTAGAACAAACATGCCGCTCTGACATGTTGAATAAGGAATAACGTCAGCTCTATTAATTCATGAAACGGAGGGCTGAGCACACCCCCATCCACATCAACTGGGCTGTAGTGCAGCAGGTCGAGAGCTTCAAGTTCATCGTTGCCCACATCACTAAGGAATTATCATGGTTCACACACACTAACAGTCGTGAAGAGGCCACGACAATGCTTCATCCCCCTCAGGAGGCTGAAAAGATTTGGCATGTGCCCTCATATCCTCAAAAAAATACTAGAGCTGCATCATTGAGAGCATTTTGACTGACTGCATCACCGCTTGGTATGGCAAATGCTTGATTCCACCACAAGGCGCTACAGAGGGTAGTGCATATGGCCCAGTATATCTCAGAAAATGGTACCGATGCACCAAGTCTGGAACCAACAGGACCCTGAACAGCTTCTACCACCAAGCCATAAGATTGCTAAATAGTTAGTTCGGGTAGCTATTGGTTAACTATCTGCTTTGATCCTTTTTCCACAAAATGCCAATTTATGCTTAATACGAAAATGTGGTTGGAGGTTCCGTGTGGAAGGTGTGACGCAATTGCGAAGCTTCCAGAATCATACAGAGGCCAAATTGAGCTCCTTACCCCATCGCCTCCCAAATTTTGTAACAATGTGGTGGGCTCCATAAAGCTCCGCAGTGACCTGATTGATTGGCGGGAGGTGCTATATAAACACAAATGCACATCCTTGACAGCACTGCTCCGTGAAGCAGTATGAATGCCCAGACTTCTGCAGAGGCTGTGTCACCGTAAATGCTGCCAATACAGACGTCAGATTGCCCACCTGTGTGTAAACTGAAGATGGATGCCACAAACGTGTTTGTGTGTAAAATATTGTTGGCTGCAACTGTTAAAACCAGTTAAAACAGTGTACAGCAGTGACGGTGGGTGCCTTTTGAGGACAATTTTTATAGTTTATGATGAGGGAGGGCGATTTTCTTTTCATGAGCATGGACTTATTTCTAGTACAGCATTTTGGATGAAAGATTTGAGGTGACACATGGACAGACAATGACACATTCAATACCGCCTTGCACACTCTTGCCTGTATCTAGCTAAACTAATGTGTAATCATTAGTACAAGAGTTGTAAACAAGTTTCTATTGGACAAATGCAGTTTTGTTTATCCCTGTTTCGTTCTGTTTAAAAAACATTTTAACAGAATCAGCTGAATAAATACTCCCCTAATCACACAAAAACAGTTAACTTTCCTAGCCATATACAAACAGCTTGTTGCATTCCATCATGCATCTACACACTCTCATCCTCTG
The DNA here is from genome assembly GCF_013265735.2 of Oncorhynchus mykiss. NCBI lineage: Eukaryota > Metazoa > Chordata > Actinopteri > Salmoniformes > Salmonidae > Oncorhynchus > Oncorhynchus mykiss. Next base: position 26,558,274 of record NC_048593.1, on the reverse strand, counting down.
AACCTTTTCCCTTCCCTTGTGGACTTCAATGCACAACACATCAGCTGTCTGTGACCAGGTGAAAAAACCTTTCCAAGCCAAACCTTCATATCATAACTGCTACACACAGGCTACATCCCTGTCACCATATAACATAAGGTAACGTCATAGTCAACATAGCTACTAGAACTAAGGTGTTTGTAAACTCACTACAATCATGCAGTACAGTCAGTAAGCAGTTTCACCAGTGGGCCCTGGTGGCAATACATTAGTAAAACCAAAAGCTTACCTTGACTAGGAATTGTTCCACTGTTGGATAGTAAAAGCCAGCTAGCTAACAAAGCCTCCCTATACTTGAGCTGTGTGTGAGTAAGCTAAACTAGAGCTATATTTCATTTAAAAAAGCAAATGCAGCTCTGTCCTCCTCCTTTATTTTTGGGGGTTCAAAATTGTTGTCTATCTTTTTGAGTAAACTACTCAACACATTTTATGCACAGCAGTGCTAGCTTGGTGTAGCTTGTGCTTTCAGTACTAGATTCATTCTCTGATCCTTTGATAGGGTGGACAACATGTCAGTTCATGCTGCAATAACTCTGGAAGTTGTCATTATTACTGTGTAAGTCAATGGAAGGGGGTGAGAACCATGAGCCTCAGTTTTGTATTGAAGTCAATGTACGGAAGCTAGCAGTCCTCTGGTTACACCATGGTGCTATCCTACAGAGGGCTGTTTTTTAAAATGGTTTTATTTCACCTTTATTTAACCAGGTAAGCTAGTTGAGAACAAGTTCTCATTTACAACTATGTTGAGGCTACTGTAGACCTTCATTGCAAAACATTGTCATTTAATCAATTATTTGGTGACATGTGAATCGATTTTGTATAGTTGTATCTAAAAAGGATACATTTTTAAACGTTTAAATATTTGTATGAAATTCACTGATGTGGTTGGTCCTCCGCTTCCTCCTCTGGTGCACAGCAAGTGTGTATTTTGAATTTCTAAAATGATTTTGACATATGAAAGTTGATGGATTGATGTTTCTAGAACTGTACTGCAATTGAGAATCGATTCACATTTAAATAGAGTATTTGGCTGTTTTGGATTCCAGAGCCAATTTGCCCTGGTCTAATATCGGGCTAGTAGCTAGCTAACTGGTTTGGCAAGCTAGCAAACTAACTGCATTGAAATACCCTGCATTTTACCTTTAAAACAGCACCACCGGTCCGGCACAATGTTTGGAGCATTTTCTTAGCGTGGTTGTTGGCTGATATGTATGTGGCTTAGTTTAAAATAAAAATGAATATCCTCTCGTATATGACACTCGGCCGACCCAGGAAACGAAAGTTACAACTTGAGGTGGTGCACTGGTTAAACACGTCCCCTTGTTGATATGGGAAACGGAACTCTGGCGATTATCTGTCCAGGTGATGCGTATCTTACTGCAACAAATACATTATTCTACCTTTAAAACATATACATTGTGAATGTTTAATAAGTTAAAAACTTTCTGATGTCTTTAAGCATGGTTGTGTAGGTTGACAACAACCTGAGTTCAAATTTCCCGCACTTTTCATATGTTGTAGTCGTTGATTTATATAAACATTGGTTGCAGTGCGCATGCCGGCATAGATCGGATGTGGGGGTTACAGCGAGACCTGACCGTGTGGCGACATGCACTTCCCGCGTGGCAATGTAATCAATAGCTGGAGTCCCAATGAAAATAAGAGGGGAGTATTATCGGATTGTGTGTACCCGAGGCTCCTGTCTCGATGCTGGCTGGCCGGCCCTGGCAGAGAGAATAAAAAACGGAACGCTAAAACAAGGTCAGAAGTTAGTATAGCCAGGTAGCTACAGTAGCTAGCACCTGCAACTGATCAGCGGTAGTTATGGTAGCACCGATGAGGCCAATCATTTTTACATTGTGCTGGGCTCTAAGTTACATCAGAACAAAAGCTGATGACCGAGGTAAAATTTGTTTATATTGGATATTCGGTTTTCTCACTTCAATATCTATTGAACCAAGCATGCCATGACTATGAAGCTGTTATATTCTGAATCAGGGGTGGATAGTGGAAAATCTACTGCTTCTTTTGTTGTTGAAAATATGTATATATTTTCCACCGTTCAATCTTCAATAGCTCTTAGACAAAGTGTGCCATGACTATGAAAATGAAATATTCTGAATCGGAGGGTGATGGACTAACATTATTATAATAACATTTTTTTTAAATGTATCTGTCACATGTGCCGAATACAACTTTACTGTGAAATGCTTACTTACAAGCCGATAACCAACAATGAAGTTCAAGAAAGAGTTAAGAAAATATTTACTACATAAACTAAGGTGAGAAAAATGTAATTAAATCGAAAAGTAACACAAGAAAATTACATAACAACGAGGCTATATACAGGGGCGACCAGTACTGAGTCAATGTGCGCGTGGGTACAGGTTAGTTGAGTTGGTTTGTAAAGTGACTATGCATAGATAATAAACAGCGAGTAGCAGCAGTGTAAAAACAGGAACACCTATTTGACAATGCTTTTCATTGACTACAGTTCAGCGTTCAACACCATAGTGCCCACAAAGCTCTTCACTGAGCTAAGGACCCTGGGACTAAACACCTCCCTCTGCTACTGGATCCTGGAATTTCTGACGGTCTGCCCCCAGGTGGTACAGCTGCACCATCGAGAGCATCCTGACTGTTTGCATCAACACCTGGTATGGCAACTGCTCGGCATCCGACCGTAAGGTGCTACAGAGGTTAGTGCGTATGGCCCAATACATCACTGGGGCCAAGCTTCCTGCCATCCAGGAGCTATATACTAGGCGGTGTCAGTGGAAGGCTAAAAAAAATTATCAAAGACCACAGTCACCCAAGTCATAGACTGTTCTCTCTGCTAACGGACGGCAAGGGGTACCGGAGCGCCAAGTCTAGGTCCATGAGGCTCCTTAACAGCTTCTACCCCCCCAGGCCATAAGACTGCCGAACAATTAGTCAAATTGCCACCCGGACTATTTACATTGACACCCCCCTTAATTTTGTTCACTGCTGCTACTCGCAGTTTATTATCTATGCATAGTCACTTTACCCCTTCCTACATGTACAATTACCTTGACTAACCTGTACCCCTGCACATTGACTCGGTACTGGTGCCCCCTTGTATGTAGCCTCGTTATTTTATTGTTTCATTTTATTTCATTTTTTACTTTAGTTTATTTAGTAAATATTTTCTTAACTATATTTCTTGAACTGCATTGTTGGTTAAGGGCTTGTAAGTAAGCATTTCACAGTAAGGTAACGACCATCAGTCCTAATGGCCTGGTACTTGGGGCTCAATTGTCTCTATAACCACTCTGGCATCAATGCAAATGGGATGGAAATCACATCAAACACTTATCATCAAAACAGTATGTGCTTTTAAAATTCACATCACTGTGATTGATCAATTTGAAGAAAGAAGTTCAACAAAAGGTTGATACTGAGTGGAGAACATGGTCGTTGTGGATGTTGTTTCGAAGCCTAGCACAACGAAATGGACAGCTCTTTCTAAAGTGATGATGAATTCAAAACACCCATATACTTAGTAAAGCTTATGCATAAGCATAGCCCTAATATAAAACTCACCAAAAAAAGAAACGGCCCTTTTTCAGGACCCTGTCTTTCAATGATAATTTGTAAAAATACTAACTTCACAGATCTTCATTGTAAAGGGTTTAAACACTGTTTCCCATTCTTGTTCAATGAACCATAAACAATTAATGAACATGCAGTTGCAGACTGTAGGCAATTAAGGTCACAGTTATGAAAACTTAGGACAATAAAGAGGCCTTTCTACTGACTCTGAAAAACACCTAAAGATGGATGCTCCGGGTCCCTGCTCATCTGCGTGAACGTGCCTTAGGTATGCTGCAAGGAGGCATGAGGACTGCAGATGTGGCCAGGGCAATAAATTGTAATGTCCGTACTGTGAGACGCCTAAGACAGTGCTACAGGGAGACATGACGGACAGCTGATCGTCCTCGCAGTGGCAGACCACGTGTAACAACACCTGCACAGTGTGCAAATCAGGTGCAGTCCATGAGGAGGAGATGCACTGCAGTACTTAATGCAGCTGGTGGCCACACCAGATACTGACTGTTACTTTTGATTTTGACCCCCCTTTGTTCAGGGACACATTATTCAATTTCTGTTAGTCACATGTCTGTGGAACTTGTTCAGTTAATGTCTCAGTTGTTGAATCTCGCTTTGTTCATACAAATATTTTCACATTTAAAGTTTGCTGAAAATAAACGCAGTTGACAGTGAGAGGAAGATTCTTTTTTTGCTGAGTTTATAAGTCCAAGCCCTAAATAAAAACAATTAAAATACCTGAATTTGACACATTCAAATTTAGCCTACATTTATATTGCATTAGTAATTGATTTTGAATAGTCGAGGAATAGGGAATTTTAAATGATAGGCTCACATATTACCTTTAGCTACAGAATATCTCCCACTGTGAGTTTCCATCTCCATTCCTTTTTCCACTGTGCAGAGAGAGGGTCTGTCAGCAGTTTAATTAAATATGTTTCTTTGTGAAAACATATTACTATCGATGTTCTTGAACAGATTTCACTTTGCTTCCCAAATTAAGCACTGGGTAGTTGCAGGAACAGTGTTGGAGAGCCCATGGCATACAGAGATTGGGCGGAATATCACCTGTCGGTGAGTAGCCTTACACGACATGAGTGAACAATGTAATGGCGGGAAAGTGATCTCCATTCGCTATTCCAGTGCATACGGATGACATGTCTTTTTTGTCTTGCCCCTTTACTTGCCCATTTGATAATGGCTCATTCTAGATCCCCAAAATATTAAATGGTGGAAAAAGTACTAAGTTGTCATACTTGAGTAAAAGTAAATATACCTTTTTTAAATATACTACTTGAGTAAAAGTCTAAAAGTATTTGGTTTTAAATATACTTAAGTATCAAAAATAAAAGTAGAAACCATTTCAAAGTCCTTAATAAGCAAACCAGACTGAAGAATTTGTATTTATTTTTTATTGCTCGACAGCCAGGGGCACACTCCAACACTCAGACATAATTTACAAAAGAAGCATTGGTGTTTACTGAGTCTGCTAGATCAGAGGCAGTAGGGATGGCCAGGGATGTTTTCTTGATAAGTGTGTGAATTGGACCATTTTCCTGTCAAAATGTAGCAAGTACTTTTGGGTGTCAAGTAGTAAAGTACAGATGCCCCAAAAACAACTTAACTAGTACTTTTGGCTTAAATACTTTACACCTTTGCTAATTTTAGATATTAGTAAAGACAGGATTCAATTGAGAATAGTCTGATGGGTGAAAATATGATCACTTGATGAGAGAACAGTGTGTGCAGCCTAAAGCAAGGTAGAGAGCAAGCTTTTTCCTTTTTTTATGACTTTCTAAATTCATCATTGGCCTAAAGTCGCATCTTGCAGACCATATATATATATATATATATTTTAATTTCTAAAATGTGTGTCTTTCACAACTAAAATTGTTACATAACTCAATCTAGGATATACAGTGGCAAGAAAAAGTATGTGAACCGTTTGGAATTATCTGAATTTCTGCATAAATTGATCATCAAATTTGATATGATCTTCATCTAAGTCACAACAATAGACAAACATTGGGTGCTTAAACTAATAAGACACAAATTATTGTATTTTCTTGTCTATATTGTATATATCATTTAAACATTCACAGTGTAGGTTGGGGAAAGTATGTGAACCCAAAGGCTAATTGGAGTCGGCTAACCAGGAGTCGAACCATTGAGACGAGATTAGAGATGTTGGTTAGAGCTGCCTTGCCCTATAAAAAACACTCGCAAAATATGAGTTTGCTATTCACAAGAAGCATTGCCTGATGTGAACCACGCCTTGAACAAAAGAGATCTCAGAAGACCTAAGATTACGAATGGTTGACCTGCATAACGCTAGAACGGGTTACAAAAGTATCTCTAAAAGCCTTGATGTTGATCAAGACAAATGGTCTATAAATGGAGAAAGTTCAGCATTGTTGCTACTCTCCCTAGGAGTGGCCGTCCTGCAAAGATGACTGCAAGAGCACAGCGCAGAATGCTCAATGAGGTTAAGAAGAATCCTAGAGTGTCAGCTAAAGACTTACAGAAATCTCTGGAACATGTTAACATCTCTGTTGACCAGTCTACGATACATAAAACACTAAACAAGAATGGTGTTCATGGGAGGACACCATGGAAGGAGCCACTGCTGTCCAAATAAACCCAGTGCTGCACGTCTGAAGTTTGTAAAAGTGCACCTGGATGTTCCAAAGCGCTACTGACAAAATATTCTGTGGACAAAGGAAACTAAAGTTGTGTTGTTTGGAAGCAGTTATTAAATCCAAGGGTTCACATACTTTTCCCACCCCGCAAGTGTAATGTTTGTTATTTGTTTGTTATTAGTTTAAGCAGACTGTCTATTGTTGTGACTTAAAATATGATCTGATCTTCATTTATGACCAATTTATGCAGAAATCCAGGTAATTCCAAAGGGTTCACATACTTTTTCTTGCCACTGTAGTACCTGTTTAAATTGATCACTTTTACACAGCCACTTTTATTTTATACAGCGAAGTTCAATTATAATATAAAATAATGTCATGGGACTTAAGCATATCTTGTCTAATAAATGAACAACTCTACAGCCTTATGGCAGGGTGCATAGCCAGATAACATACAGTACATTTGGCTAACTCATATTCTGTTCTTCTGAAATACATTTTCTTAAATAAATAATGAATTTATTGTGATGGTGTATATTAAATAGATGTATTATACTTTTCCAAATGTAAATGTTCCAAAGGCACACATCAGTGGCCTGGAGATGCTAAATGTGTTTGTTAATTAGTCTACCTGTCAATTACCTTGAGACCAGCAGTCTTTTGCATGACAATAACCAGCTGACAAAATGTAATGTCTGGCATTGATTTTTCCACATTGAATGACCTTTGTCTTGTCTCTATCTCCCTGTAGAGTGATTCTAAGGTGGTGCCCCAGACAGATCTGGTACCTACCCTTGCCTTGCTCCTGGGCATCCCCATCCCCTACAGCAGTGTGGGCAGGTCCTGCTGCCTCGGTTCCCTGCAGACAGCCAGATAGGGGGTGCACCAGCAGGTCTCAGCCAGGCGGAGGCCAAACAGGTAATCACAGAGCTGTAATCATGCCAGATACATTCATGTGCTGTATATTGAATATTACAGTTTACTGCACGTCTCTGCACATATTTGAACCATGAATAGCCAAAGACATCCAGAGTGTCTGTCTCTCAGCTGCATGCAGACTTCTCCCGCCGCCTCCTCTGAGTACCTCACCACTGTCAATGATGGCCACTCTCCCACCCCAGAGCTAGTGACCTCCCTGCAACTGTACCTGACCTCTTTTCGGGACACCTGCCGAGCCACATGGGCATGCTTCGACCCAGCCAAGATGGCTGCCGGCATAGCTTTCCTGGCATGTACCTGCGTGGTATGATGTCCTCTGTGCTGGTGAGGGAGAGTGGTCTGCTGAGGGTCCCTTTGGTGGCAGCCACTGGGGTAGGGGTGTGTATAGCTGCAGGTCAGCTGTTTACACAGGGCTATGCTGAGGGGTCCTGGTGCCTAGCGGCTGTAGCCCTCTCCTCTGAGGTACTGCTGCTCTGGAGAGCCTGACTGGGCCAGCAAGACTGCTGAGGGTGGAGAGGTAGCCCCAAGGAGTGACTGACTGACCCTGCCTCGCTTCTTATTTACCCCTCCCCTCTTGGTGCTCCTCCTGCGCTGTGACTCCCTGCTCTCTGACAGCTATGTAATAGCAGAGGGCTGTGTGGTCACCTTTCTGCTTTTCTCCTTGAGCCTCTGTCTCCTTCCATCTCACCTGGGACGGCCATGACCCCCTGGCATGCCTGGGGGTGTTTTTAGGCTCTCTCTCCCACTCCTTTCATGGCTGTCAGGAGGAGCCATCCCTTCCTGCCATCCCTTCCTGTTCCCCTCCCGCCTGTCACAGGTGCAGGACAGCTGTCTGAAGAACCTGATCTACATCCTGTCTCTGGCCTCCTGGATCTACAGTAACTGCTGTGGCGCTGCAGCAACCTGAATAGTCCTGGTGGTACGGTGTTCACGGCCTGCTGGATCCTGCCCCGGCTGTCGGTCTGTTTTGGGCTTCAGTGGGCTATGGCTGAAACCCCGGAGGACAGCTTTAGGAACCTGGTTGAGCTGATCAGCCTGGTCCAGCGGGCCCTCCTCAGGGCTGCCTTCTCTCTGCTGGGCTTAGGGCTAGCCCTGCTCTGGCTGCCCAGGCAGAGCTGCACCACCTCCTCTCCCCCGCTCTACCAGCACATGCACTGCTCTCTGGAGGAACCAGCCAGGCAGGCCAAATATATTTTATATTTGAGATTCTTGAAATAGCCACCCTTTGCCTTGATGACAGCTTTGCACACTCCTGGCATTCTCGAAGGAGTTCCCACATATGCTGAGCACTTGTTGGCTGCTTTTCCTTCACTCTGGGGTCCGACTCATCCCAAACCATATCAATTGGGTTGAGGTCGGGGGATTGTGGAGGCCACGTCATCTGATGCAGCACTCCATCACTCTCTTTCTTAGTCAAATAGCCCCTAACAAGCCCAGAGGTGTGTTGGGTCATTGTCCTGTTGAAAAACAAATTATACTCCCACTAAGCTGCAGAATGCTGTGGTAGCCATGCTGGTTAAGTGTAGATTGAATTCTAAATAAATCACATACATATATTGATCATGAATATGAAGCTCAGTTTCTGCTGACGTGTCTGTATGTTTGCGCGTGTGCAGTGGCTTGGCCGCTGGTGTGTGCGGGGGACGAGGAGGAAGAGGAGGCAGTGGGGAGGAAGGCAAGGACAATGCTATCATGGAGATGAGACTGACAGAGAGTCCCCAGCAGTTCAGCTCTGCCCTTCTTCAGCTAGCAACACGCTACCTATTCATTAATGGGGCACATATAAACAAACACAGACACACCCCTGCGATTGACTCAGGAGCTCCTCTCTTCTCTGATCTTTGCATCAGTCTGTGCAACTGGTATCCTCAGGAGACATCTAATGGTGTGGAAGATTTTTGCACTCAAGTGCCAATTCACATGAACCACAGTATATGTTTTTAGTGTCCTTCCTTCCTGCTCTGTGTGATAGATCATGCTCTCAAAAGGAGTTATGCGTATTCTATACCATGTTATTAATCATCACGTCTTCTCTGCCATTTTATTAAGCATGATTTATTTTCTAAAAATCTCTAAATTTGCAGGTTGATGTTCGAGGCCTAAGGGTTCCCGGAGCAGTGTCTTTGTTCTGGTGGAGGTGACCCTCGTGATGAGAGTCGACATGGCAGTGGGCCGTTGGTTTAAGAGACTCTTCCTTGACACGTCTAGGTAGCGCTGCTCATGCTCCTGCTCTGTTGCAACTGACCAGGGCTCACTCTAAGGTTCTCTACTCTGTACATCCCTATCTGGTTCTAGGGGCGAGGCAAGGGGAGACACGAGGATGGACATAAGTGATCTGGGGAAGTCTCCATAAGGACAGCCATAAAGATCTGGAGAACGCGAGATGTTATGTTTGGGTGACTCCATCCTCAAAATGATGAACTCTAAAACTATTGAACTACATCTGTAAAATTGGGAAAGGTCCAAACTTTACTTGCCAATGTATTGCATATCGGGAGAACCGATATCGAGGATGTTTGCAGAGTGGATGGGAAAGGGACCTATGAGACCCACACTCTTGCACATACTCAGTTAGGTGAGATGTGTCAAAAGGAAATGAGTGGATAATGTGCAAAAGCAATGATTGAATCCATCCGTGCAACGTGCATTATGTCTGTCATCTCAATTGTCTGCTGAAGGAAATGATCTATTCTTATCTTGTGTTTCTATAATTGTCTAGTTTTTTTAAACAATCGATGTGCAGCACCAAAGATAATAGGACAATGTTTTAATGCAACAGCAATAACTTTCTTAATTCATCTCTAATAAACAGTTTAATTCATAACAATGTTTTCTAATCACAAATATACAGTAGTCTTACATGGGCCAGTAATACACCTTTCCCTGGGACAGGTGTCCAGCTTTGATGAATGCCTTGTGTGAGGTGTTGGATGAAAACATTTAAATAATAATGATCCAGGACATAAGCATTGAATGTTTATTTATTTCTCTGTGGTAGATGCAGTGTGCTCTAGGTTACTGGACAAAGACATGTTACATTTCTCAGCTGTAGTCTAAAATGCATGAAAATGAAAGCTGAGCTAAGGTTGAATTAGCCCTATGCAATAGAGCTGCCTTGCTCAAGTGAATGATTTATGTCTACTTCTCATGGTGGCAGGTAGTGGGTACTATATACAGTTGAAGTCGGAAGTTTACATACACCTTAGCCAAATATATTTAAATTCAGTTTTTCACAATTCCTGACATTTAATCTTAGGAAAAATTCCCTGTCTCAGGTCGGTTAGGATCACTATTTTAAAAATGTGAAATGTCAGAATAATAGTAGAGAATTATTTCCGCTTTTATTTCTTTCATCACATTCCCAGTCGGTCAGAAGTTTACATGCACTCAATTAGTATTTGGTAGCATTGCCTTTAAATTGTTTATCTTGGGTCAAACATTTTGGGTAGCCTTCCAAAAGCCTCCAACAGTAAGTTGGGTGAATTTTGGCCCATTCCTCCTGACAGAGCTGGTGTAACTGAGTCAGGTTTCTAGGCCTCCTTGCTCGCACACTCGTTTTCAATAGGGTTGAGGTCACGGCTTTGTGATGGTCACACCAATACCTTGACTTTGCTGTCCTTAAACCATTTTGCCACAACTTTGGAAGTATGCTTGGGGTCATTGTCCATTTGGAAGACCCATTTGTGACCAAGCTTTAACTTCCTGACTGATGTTGCTTCAATATATCCACATAATTTTCTTTCCTGATGATGCCATCTATTTTGTAATTTGCACCAGTCCCTCCTGCATCAAAGCACCCCCACAACATGATGCTGCCACCCCTGTGCTTCATGGTTGGGATGGTGTTCGTTGGCTTGCAAGCCTCCCCCTTTTTCCTCCACAAACATAACGATGGTCATTATGGACAAACAGTTCTATATTTGTTTCATCAGACCAGAGGACATTTCTCCAAAAAGTACAATATTTGTCCCCATGTGCAGTTGCAAACCGTAGTCTGGCTTTTTTTATGGCGGTTTTGGAGCAGTGGCTTCTTCCTTGCTGAGCGGCCTTTCAGGTTATGTCGATATAGGACTAATTTTACTGTGGATATAGATACTTTTGTACCTGTTCCCTCCAGCATCTTCACAAGGTCCTTTGTTGTTCTGGGATTGATTTGTAGTTTTTGCACCGAAGTACGTTCATCTCTAGGAGACGGAACGCGTCTCCTTCCTGAGCGATATGACGGCTGCTTGGTCCCTTGGTGTTTACACTTGCGTACTATTGTTTGTACAGATGAACGTGGCGTTTGGAAATTGCTCCCAAGGATGAACCAGACTTCGGGGTCTAAAATTATTTTTCTGAGGTCTGGGCTGATTTCTTTTGATTTTCCCATAATGTCAAGCAAAGAGGCACTGAGTTTGAAGGTAGGCATTGAAATACATCCACAGGTATACCTCCAATTGACTCAAATTATGTCAATTATCAGAAGCTTCTAAAGCCATGTCATCATTTTCTGTAATTTGACAGCTGTTTAAAGGCACAGTCAACTTAGTGTATGTTAACTTCTGACCCACTGGAATTGTGACACTGAATTATAAGTGAAATAATTGTCTGTAAACAATTGTTGGAAAAATGACTTGTGTCATGCACACAGTAGATGTCCTAACCGACTTGCCAAAACTATAGTTTGTTAACAAGAAATGTGTGGAGTGGTTGAAAAACAAGTTTTAATGCCTCCAACCTAAGTGTATGTCAACTTCCGACTTCAACTTTGTGTGTGTGTGTGTATACTGCTCAAATCCTAGATCTGAATGAATTAAATCGTTTTTTCTTTACATAGTTGAATGTGCTGACAACAAAATCACGCAAAAATTATCAATGGAAATCAAATTTATCAACCCATGGAGGTCTGGATTTGGAGTCACACTCAAAATTAAAGTGGAAAACCACACTACAGGCTGATCCAAATTTGATGTACTGTAATTGCTGGACTATTAAGCGCACCTGAATATAAACCGCACCCACTGAATTCAAAAAATATGTATTTTGTACAAACCGGTCATGTCTATAAGCCACAGGTGCCTACCGGTACATTGAAACAAATGAACTTTACACAGCCTTTAAACGAAACACGGCTTGTAACAAAAATAAATAGGCTTTAACGAAACACGGCTTGTAACAAAAATTAAAACAGTAGCCTACCAAGAAAGTCATTGGTCACTATCTTCCTCCTCCTGTGCACTGAAACCACTGAAGTCATCTCCTTCGGTGTCGGAGTTGAATAGCCTCAGAATTGCTTCATCCGATGTTGGATCGATTTCATTGTCGCTCTCGTCACTTTCATCCGGAGGCAAATACCCCGCTGAGCGCATGCTGCCCCTTCAACACGCAGCAGTCCAGCCTTTCGAAACCCGTTGATGATAGTGGATTTTTTGACAATGCTCCACGCTGTCAGGACCCACTGGCAGACTTGACCATAAGATGCTCTTTTAGTGAAGGATTTCTCCCCACTTGTCATCCAAGCCTCCCACTGAACAAGGAGCGCCACCTTAAATGCACGATTTACACTGATGTCGAGTGGATGCAAATACTTTGGGCCATCTGCTTTTCTTCCGTCTGAAAGCTTTTGTTGTCTTTTTGCACTGAGTCAGTTCCTCACGCTGCTGTTTCCAACGTCTTATCATCGACTCATTAAGGCCAAGCTCCCATGCAGCAGCTCTATTTCCTTTTCCAACAGCCAGATCGATCGCCTTCAACTTGAAAGCTGCATCATATGCATTTCTCCGTGTCTTTGCCATGATGAGGGTGACAAAATGACTACCGTAATCAGAATGATGGGAAGTTTGAGCGCGCTCGATTTACGTCACATTATGTGACGGTGCTCAGTTTTTTGGCGGCATGAATCTTGTGAAAGCGGGAAAAATCCATAAATTAGCCGCGTCATTGTATAAACCGCGAGGTTCAAAGAGTGGGAAAAAAGTAGCGGCTTATAGTCCGGAAATTACGGTAATGTCCTTAAAACAAGTCAAAATGAGGCTCAGTAGTGTGTGTGTGTGGCCTCCACGTGCCTCCCTACAACGCCTGGGCATGCTCCTGATGAGGTGGCGGATGGTCTCCTGAGGGATCTCCTCCCAGACCTGGACTAAAGCATCCGCCAACTCCTGGACAGTGTGGTGCAACGTGGCGTTGGTGGATGGAACGAGACATGATGTCCCAGATGTGCTCAATTGGATTCAGGTCTGGGGAACGGGCAGGCCAGTCCATAGCATCAATGCCTTCCTCTTGCAGGAACTGCTGACACACTCCAGCCACATGAGGTCGAGGAATGTCTTGCATTAGGAGGAACCCAGGGCCAACCGCACCAGCATATGGTCTCACAAGGGGTCTGAGGATCTCATCTCGGTACCTAATGGCAGTCAAGCTACCTCTGGTGAGCACATGGAGGGCAGTGCGGCCCCCCAAAGAAATGCCACCCCACACCATGACTGACCTACCGCCAAACCGGTCATGCTGGAGGATGTTGCAGGTAGCAGAACGTTCTCCACGGCGTCTCCAGACTCTGTCACGTCTGTCACATATGCTCAGTGTGAACCTGCTTTCATCTGTGGAGAGCACAGGGCGCCAGTGGCGAATTTGCCAATCTTGGTGTGCTCTGGCAAATGCCAAACGTCCTGCATGGTGTTGGGCTGTAAGCACAACCCCCACCTGTGGACGTCGGGCCCTCATACCACCCTCATGGAGTCTGTTTCTGACCCGTTTGAGCAGACACATGCACATTTGTGGCCTGCTGGAGGTCATTTTGCAGGGCTCTGGCAGTGCTCCTCCTGCTCCTCCTTGCACAAAGGCGGAGGTAGCGGTCCTGCTGCTGGGTTGTTGCCCTCCTACGGCCTCCTCCACGTCTCCTGATGTACTGGCCTGTCTCCTGGTAGCGCCTCCATGCTCTGGACACTACGCTGACAGACACAGCAAACCTTTGCATTGATGTGCCATCCTGGATGAGCTGCACTCCCTGAGCCACTTGTGTGGGTGGTAGACTCTGTCTCATGCTACCACTAGAGTGAAAGCACTGCCAGCATTCAAAAGTGACCAAACATCAGCCAGGAAGCATAGGAACTGAGAAGTGGTCTGTGGTCACCACCTGCAGAACCACTCCTTTATTGGGGGTGTCTTGCTAATTGCCTATAATTTCCACCTGTTGTCTATTCCATTTGCACAACAGCATGTGAAATTTATTGTCAATCAGTGTTGCTTCCTAAGTGGACCGTTTGATTTCACAGAAGTGTGATTGACTTTATTTTTGTCAGATGTTAATATGGAATACTGAAGTATAATTTCAAGCATGTCATAGTGTCAAAGGCTTTTATTGACAATTACATGAAGTTGATGCAAAGAGTCAATATTTGCAGTGTTGACCCTTCTTTTTCAAGACCTCTACAATCCACCTTGGCATGCTGTTAATTACTTCTGGGCCACATCCTGACTGATGGCAGCCCATTATTGCATAATCAATGCTTGGAGTTTATGAATTTGTGTGTTTTTATTTTTCCACCTGCCTCTTGAGGATTGACCACAAGTTCTCAATGTGATTAAGGTCTGGGGAGTTTCCTGGCCATGGACCCAAAATATCGAAGTTTTGTTCCCCGAGCCACTTAGTTATCACTTTTGCCTTATGGCAAGGTCCATCATGCTGGAAAAGGCATTGTTCGTCACCAAACTGTTCCTGGATCGTTGGGAGAAGTTGCTCTCAGAGGATGTGGCTTATTCATGGCTGTGTTCTTAGGCAAAATTGTGAGTGAGCCCACTCCCTTGGCTGATAAGCAACCCCACACATGAATGGCCTCAGGATTCTTTACTGTTGGCATGACACAGGACTGATGGTAGCGCTCACCTTGTCTTCTCCGGACAAGCTTTTTTCCGGATGCCCCAAACAATCGGAACGGGGATTCATCAGAGAAAATGACTTTACCCAAGTCCTCAGCAGTCCAATCCCTGTACCTTTTGTAGAATATCATTCTGTCCCTGATGGTTTTCCTTGTTGAGAAGTGGCTTCTTTGCTGCCCTTCTTGACACCAGGCCATCCTCCAAAAGTCTTTGCCTCACTGTGCGTGCAGATGCACTCACACCTACCTGCTGCCATTCCTGAGCAAGCTCTGTACTGGTGGTGCCCCGATTCCGCAGCTGAATCAACTTTAGGAGACGGTCCTGGTGCTTGCTGGTCTTTCTTGGGCGCCCTGAAGCCTTTTCACAACAATTGAACCGCTCTCCTTGAAGTTGTTGATGATCCAATAAATGGTTGATTTAGGTGCAATCTCACTGGCAGCAAATTCCAAATGCAGTGGAAATGTTATTTTGGGATTCAGTTAATTTGCATGGCAAAGAGGGACTTTGCAATTCATCTGATCACTTCAGAATATTCTGGAGGATATGCAAATTTCCATCATACAAACTGAGGCAGCAGACTTTGAAAATTTATATTTGTGTCATTTTAAAAACTTTTGGCCACGTGTGTGTGTGTATAATATATAGAGTGATATTGGCACACCTTGTTATTAGTATTGATGAGTGAAAATAGGTTCAGTTGGCACAGATTTTGTTTGTTAAAAATATTTTTTTATATAACCTTTTGTTTAATATAACCAATTGATCTTATTGTGAAAATCAAATATTTTGTACATTTTGAAGTGTTAGTAGATTTTCTGTCTTTTCTCCAGAGGTAGGTAATTCCCAGAATACCAAAGGAAGACTTCCTGACAGTCAGGCTGATGCATGTAACATGTCAAGGTACTATACTATTCCTGCAATCACACAACTCCTGAACAGAATAGCTCTGCTCGAATGCTTGAAATGTGTCGCTGACTAACACATGAAACACTGTCCAGTTTTTCTTAAACAAATTGTAGCTGAAAAGGCACAGTTACACTTAAAACAATTATAAAAATGGGGCAGTCTCCTGTCTCAATTCTATAGAAGGGGCCACATGCACTCCCAGCCAAATAGAAGAGTCCAATGTGCAGCCCATTTTCACAGCTTGGTTGAGGCTGTGAGGCAGGTATTTATATGTTTTGTTGATTCAAGGTTAGATCAGCAGTTTCCATGGCTCTGAGAAAGTGGGAAACCTCCGCTGTGCCTGGGGAATTCTGGGAATTGTAGCCATTGACCACTAGCCAGTGTGACACTCCCCTCTGGTCAAACAGCCTTATCTTTGATTGTTGCAGAGTGAACTCAGGCTTTCCACAACTCCCTGATTCTTCATTATCACCCAGTTGAAGATTAACCTCATAATCATGTACAAATATACAGTGCTACTACCACAGCCTTTCCTTGAACACAATGCGAATAACTAGAAATCACATGACTAACACTGTCAGAGTATGAAGGAATAGTTGTGCAAGACAAGTATACAGTACAGTACATTGTTAAACAATAATGCTTTTTGTGAGGCTTATTTCAGAAGCTAGGATTGTTTTCGTATGGTATTGCTTTCTTGTGAAATGAGGTGTACATAGCGTGTCATTGTTGTTCTTACGGTATCTGGCTGGGATACTGGCGAGATGACTTCCCAAAATCCAAGGATTCTTGAAACTGTTACAGGAATTTTCTGCTTGGACTGCTGGCCAAAAACAAGCCAGAGTCTGTAGTCTACTATCATACATACAGCCCTGTTAGTACTGGCTAATTGTTTAATGATTGGACAACTACATTACTCTGTAATGACAGTGACACGTGTGTATGACAATACACTGAGCACAGCATCAGCAGGCCTGCTTAAACATAGGTCTGACATGAGGTGAGCATGGGGTGAGCACCTTTTATTGATAACCACCAAGGTCTATTAGGGTTTGACATGGGTTTGTTACTGGTTACGGTATTAAACATGCATGGCCTGTGAAACAGAAGAACATGAGAACAGACATTAGCACCGTCATCCTCCATTTGGCATCGTCATCCAGTCTCGGTAACTCAGAGCCGTTGGTTATGCACGTCACTGTTGCAGCAGAACAAAGCACTGACTGACAGTCCCCTTACCTCCACTGGATGGCTGCCATCTACTGTGCAAAGCCTTACCTGCATATCCTGTACCTCTCATGCTAATACAGTGGCAGGAGCTCTATTTCCCGTAATATATTTACACAACAACAATGCCAGCAGAGACCTGGCAGGCGTTGAATAGTTATAAGAAGCGGGTGAGAGTTGACAGACAATGGGGTGATTATGTACCATGTCACTTTTTAAAGAGCTGTCACAATGACGGATAATTCCTCGAAACCCATCTGAACAAATATTACGAGATACAAGTTTGAACAGGCAAGTTCATCAGAAATGTGGTGGGGTTAGTTAAGTATGAGATAACAATCATTGGTCTATCACATTAATATTTTTAATGACCAGTATTCGCCCTCACAATTCTGTTATTGAGGTACGCCCACCCCATTTCAACAGAGAAAAGCTGCTTTTTAACATGATTAAACAATTTCACTCATATTGTAATTCATTATAGGTCATATTTCATAGATATCTGGAAACACTGGACACTTACTTTAAGATAGTATAGTCCTATTACATATCAGGTAAAGCACATGTTCTATTTTTTTTTATAATGCTGTCTGGAGTAGAGGTGGACCGATTTATGATTTTTCAACGCCGATACCAAAATGGGAAAACGGCTGTGCCAGTCGTTATAAGCCATGCAAATTTTGAGTGCAAAGATTTTTGAACCAACGGAGGATATTTATTAATAAGTACTTTGTATTTATCTGCCATACTGTGTACCCCTTTGATAAAACACATTGTAAAAGGAGCTGCTGTAATCACTGCGTTTTGGAGTAATAGGCTACCTCTCTCTGGCTGGATCCATCATAAAGACCCCATTAATAGCAAAATGAGCTGGAAGGGAGACAGATTTGTCTTGATACAGGACCAAAGTAAACACTAAGCCTTCGCCTCTCACTTCATGCCTCATCAGGCTTCATAAACCCACTGGATCACATTGCAGAAGGAAAAGGTTTGTATACCACTGTTGAGTTTCAGCCTAGACCTGACAGGTTTAGGTTAGATAAACAACCACTGGAATGGACAGGTAACTGCCAAAATAATGTAAACACTTGAGGAAATGAGGGATACAAATTGTATTGAAAGAGTTAATTCAGCAATTAACATCACATCATGCTTAGGGTCATGTATAAAAATGCTGGGTAGACCATTATTTTGACTACCGTGGCTATGCCTCCATAGGATGACAATGCCCCCATCCACAGAGCTTGATAAGGTCACTAAATGGTTTGATGAGCATGAAAACAATGTAAACCATGCTATGACCGCCTCAGTTACCAGATCTCAACCCAAGTGAACACAGATTCTACCACCATCAACAAAACAGCAAATTCTGAAATTTCTTGCGGAAGAATCCCTCCAATAGAGTTCCAGACACCTGTAGAACGTATGCCAAGCTGCATTGAAGCTGTTCTGGCTCGTGGTGGCCCAACGCCCTATTAAGACGCTTTATGTTGGTGTTTTCTTTATTTTGGCAGTTACCTGTATAGTTCATGCTACAGTGCATTTGAGATGTTCTTTCATGATGATGTGATTGCAGGGTATGGTCGAAAGATACAACATAAAGGTACACTATATTACCAAAATGATGTGGACACCTGCTTGTCTAACATCTCATTCCAAAATTATGGGCATTAATATGGAGTTGGTCCCACCTTTGCTGCTATAACAGCCTCTACTCTTCTAGGAAGGATATCCACTAGATGTTGGAACATTGCTGCGGGGGCTTCCATTCAGCCACAAGAGCATTAGTGAGGTTGGGCAATGATGTTGGGGGATTAGGCCTGGCTTGCAGTCGGCGTTCCAATTCATCCCAAAGGTACTTGATGGGGTTGAGGTCAGGGCTCTGTGCAGGCCAATCAAGTTCTTCCACACTGATCTCAACAAACCATTTCCATATGGACCTCACTTTGTGCACGGGGGCATTGTCATGCTGAAACAGGAAAGGGCCTTCCCCAAACTGTTGCCACAAAGTTGGAAGCACAGTATTGCCAGGAATGTCATTGTATGCTGCAGCGTTAAGAATTCCCTTCAATGGAACTAAGGAGCCTGGCCCGAAACATGAAAAACATCCGCAGACCATTATTCCTCCTCCACCAAACTTTACAGTTGGCACTATGCATTGGAGCAGGTAGCATTCTCCTGGCATCCGCCAAACCAAGATTCATCCATCGGACTGCCAGATGGTGAAGAGTGATTCATCACTCCAGAGAACACGTTTCCGCTGCTCCAGAGTCCAATGGCGGAGAGCTTTTCACCACTCCAGCCGACGCTTGGCATTGTGCATGGTGATCTTAGGTTTGTGTTTAGCTACTTGGACATGGAAACCCATTTCATAAAGCTTCCAACGAACAGTTCTTGTGCTGACGTTGCTTCCAAAGGCAGGTTGGAACTCAGCACTCGGTGGTCCCGCTCTGTGCGCTTGTGTGGCCTACTATTTTGCGGCTGAGACGTTGTTGCTCCAAGACGTATCCACTTCACAATAACAGCACTTACAGTTGACTGGGGCAGCTCTAGCAGGGCAGAAATTTGACGAACTTACTTGTTGGGAAGGTGACATCTTATGTTGAAAGTCACTGAGCTCTTCAGTAAGGCCATTCCACTGTCAATGTTTGTCTATGGAGATTGCATGGCTGTGTGCTCAATTGGATACACCTGTCAGCAACAGGTGTGGCTGAAATAGCTAAATCTACTAATTTGAAGGGGTGTCCATGTTCTTTTGTATATACTGTATAGTGTACCTCAGATCTGTGTTCCGTCTGTCACACAGTAATAAACACATACATAAAAGAAAGAGCACTGACTGACAATAACAGCCCCCCTCTTCCATACACACAAACACACACACATCCAGATGCACACAGACACACAGGAATGTGGCCATCCTAATTCTGGGATATCAGTAATTATAGATGAGGTACAGCTGAAGCCGGAAGTTTACATACACTTAGGTTGGAGTCATTTAAACTCGTTTTTTAACCACTCCACAAATTTCTTGTTAACAAACTATAGTTTTGGCAAGTCTGTTAGGACATCTACTTTGTGCATGACACAAGTCATTTTTACAACAATTGTTTACAGACATATTATTTCACTTACATATCACTGTATCACAATTCCAGTGGGTCAGAAGTTTACATACACTAAGTTGACTGTGCCTTTAAACAGCTTGGAAAATTCCAGAAAATTATGTCATGGCTTTAGAAGCTTCTGATAGGCTAATTGACATCATTTGAGTCAATTGGAGGTGTACCTGTGGATGTATTTCAAGGCCTACCTTCACACCCAGTGCCTCCTCTTCTGTCTCCAAGAGATGAACGTACTTTGGTGTGAAAAGTACAAATCAATCCCAGAACAACAACAAAGGACCTTGTGAAGATGCTGGAGGAAACAGGTGCAAAATAATCTATATACACTAAAACTAGTCCTTTATCGACATAACCTGAAAGGCCAAGGAAGAAGCCACTGCTCCAAAACGTCCATTAAAAAGCCAGAATATGATTTGCAACTGCACATGTAGAAATGTCCTCTGGTCTGATGAAACAAATATAGAACTCTTTGGCCATAATGACCATCGTTATGTTCGGAGGAAAAAGGGGAGGCTTCAAAGTCGAAGAACACCATCCCAACCATGAAGCACGGGGGTGGCAGCATCATGTTGTGGGGTTGCTTTTCTGCAGGAGGGACTAGCGCACTTCACAAAATAGATGGCATCATGAGGAAAGAAAATTATGCGGATTTATTGAAGCAACATCTCAAGACATCAGTTAAAGCTTGGTCACAAATGGGTCTTCCAAATGGACAATGACCCCAAGCATACTTCCAAAGTTGTGGCAAAATGGCTTAAGGACAACAAAGTCAAGGTATTGGAGTGGCCATCACAAAGCCCTGACCTCAATCCTATAGAAAATGTGTGTGCAGAACTGAAAAGGTGTGTATGAGCAAGAAGGCCTACAAACCTGACTCAGTTACACCAGCTCTGTCAGGAGTAATGGGCCAAAATTCACCCAACTTATTGTGGGAAGCTTGTGGAAGGCTACCTGAAACATTTGACCCAAGTTAAACATTTTATAGGCAATGCTACCAAATACTAATTGAGTGGATGTGAACTTCTGACCCACTGGGAATGTGATGAAAGAAATAAAAGCTAAAATAAATAATTATCTCTACTTATTTGACTTATTCTGACATTTCACATTATTAAAATGAAGTGGTGATCCTAACTGACCTAAGACAGGGATTTTAAATATATTTGGCTAAGGTGTATGTAAATTTCCGACTTCAACTGTAAGTATTCCTCTTGTCCAGATGGGATAGAGCACTGTAATGGTGATTGCATTGTCTGTGGACCTGTTGGGGCGGTATTCAAACTGAAGTGGGTCTAGGGTGGCAGGTAAGGCGGAGGTGATATGATCCTTGACTAGTCTCTCAAAGCACTTCATGATGACAGAAGTGGGTGCTACGGGTTGGTAGTCATTTATTTAAGTTATCTTTCCTTTCTTGGGTACAGGAACAATGGTGTCCAACTTGAATCAGTGGGGACAGCAGACTGGGATAGGGAGCGATTGAATATGTCCGTAAACACCAGCCAGCTGGTCTGCACATGCTCTTAGGACGCGGCAAGGGATGCCGTCTGGGCCAGCAGCCTTGCGAGGGTTAACACGTTTAAATGTTTTACTCATGTCGGCCACGGAGAAAGGAGGGTGGGGAGCAGTCCTTGTAAGCGGGGGGCCACGACAGTGGCACTGTATTATCCTCAAAGCAGGCAAAGAAGATTTTTAGTTTGTCTGGAAGCGCAATGTCGGTGTCCGTGACGTGGCTGGTTTTCTTTTTGTAGTCAGTGATTTCCTGTACACCCTGCCACATATGTTTCGTGTCTGAGCCTTTGAATTGTGACTCCACTTTGTCCCTGGCATTTCGCTTGTTTGATTGCCTTACAGAGGGAATACACTGTTTAAATTCAGCTATATTCCCAGACCTCTTTCTGTGGTTAAATGCGGTGGTTTGCGCATTCAGTTTTGCATGAATGCTGCCATTCATCCACGGTTTCAGATTAGGGTAGGTTTTAATAGTCACAGTGGGTGTCACGAACACCCCCTCCAAAGGTGCGGACTCCGGCTGCAAAACCTTGAACCAAATGGGAGGGTTAGGGGGGATGACTAGTGTTGGTGGGGGCTCCGGTGCGGGTCGTAGCCCCCGCCCAGACTCCGGATCCGGCCACCGCGCCGGGCTGAACGCCGTGCCTGGACTGGGCATCGGTGCAAAAGATCCCTTCCCATCCAATATCTCCTCCCAAGTCCAGGATACCTTCTCCTGCTGGGCACGCTGCTTGGTCGTGTTGTGGTGGGATATTCTGTCACGAACGTCGTTGAAAGCATACTCGAACTAACGTGCAGCGTGATCTGGGTTCCACATCTTTTTTATTGAAGTAAGTGAACCGCACAACAAAACAACAAAGAAACAACGAAATGTGACTAAATGGTGCACATGCACAAAACACAAAATATTATCCCACACAGATTGGAAAAATGCTACCTAAATATGATCCCCAATTAGAGACAACGATTACCAGCTGCCTCTAATTGGGAATCATACAAATCACCAACATAGAAAAATTAAACTAGAACCCCACATAGAAATATTAAACTAGACTACCCCCTAGTCACACCCTGACCTACTCCACCATAGAGAAACAAGGGCTCTCTATGGTCAGGACGTGACAGTGGGTACAACATCTCCAATGCACTTCCTTATAAACTCACTCACTGAGTCAGCTCATAGATCGATGTTGTTCTCTGAGGCTGACCGGAACATATTTTCTACAGGTTTTTGGGTCTGCGTGATCAAAACAATCTTGAAACGTGGATTCCGATTGGTCAAACCAGCGTTGAATGGTTCTCGTCACTGGTACATCCTTGAGTTTCTGCCTATAAGACAGCAGGAGCAAGATGGCGTCGTGGTCGGATTTGCCGAAGGGAGGGTGGGGTAGGGCTTTGTATTCATCGCGGGAGTTAGAGTAGCAGTGATCGAGTGTATTACCACCGTGAGTACTGCAATCAATATGCTGATAGAATTTAGGTAGCCTTGTTCTCAAATTTGCTTTGTTAAAATCCCCAGCTACAATAAATGCATCCTCAGGATATATGGTTTCCAGTTTACATAGAATCCAGTGAAGTTCCTTGATGTCCGTTGTGGTGTCTGCTTGGGGGGAATGTACTGTACATAGCTAACATGGCCGGCATTTGATTTGGTAAGAATTCTAGGTCGGGTGAGCAGAAGGACTTGTGTTCCTGTATGTTGTTTTGATTACACCATGAGTCGTTAATCATGAAGCATCCACCCCCACCCTTCATCTTCCCAGAGAGGTGTTTATCTCTGTCGGCGCGATGCATGGAGAAGCCCGGTGGCATGTATGTATCCCGAGAGAGCCATGTTTCCGTGAAACAGAGAATGTTGCAATCTCTGATGTCTCTCTGGAAGGCAACCCTTGCTTGAACTTCGTCTACCTTGTTGTCAAGAGACTGGAGTAGTTTATTCGGGAGCGGTGGGCAATGTGCACCTCTACAGAGCCTGACCAGGAGACTGCTCCGTCTGCGCCTTCTGCGGCGCTGTTGTTTTGGGTCGGCTTGTGGGATTAGATCCATTGTCCTGGGTGGTGGTTCAAACAGAGGATCCTCTTTGGGAAAGTTGTATTCCTGGTCGTAATGTTGGTAAGTTGACATCTCTCTTATATCCAATAGTTTTTCCCGGCTGTATGTAATAAGACTTAAGATTTCCTGGGGTAACAATGTAAGAAATTATACATAAAAAAACAAAATACTGCATAGTTTCCTAAGGACTCGAAGCGAGGCGACCATGTCTGTCGGTGCCATTGACGATTTCATTAAGGTGTGTGTGTTTGTATGTGCTTGAGTGCCTGTTTGGTTGTTAAGGGTTAATGTAATGTGTCCTTAAATACTGCATCTGTGTGTGTGTATTGGGGAAATGTGGGTGGTGGTGGTGTTTTTATAACACCCCACCACCCACATGTATGGCTTTCAGAGGGGCTCTTCAATATTTCATAAAATTAGCTCTTAAAAACGTAGCCAGGTGCCCTGGAGCCAGACGACTTTATTGGGCTCACATCAAGTTCAGTAGACTGACTGGAAGGAAGCTGAGTGAGGTGGGAGGTGTAGTGTTGTGTTTGTGTGGGCGGGTGTTAAAATGGATGGTTTGGGGAGATGGGCGGAATGCGTGGGATGTTTTAGTTATGGCCGATTTGTAGGAAAGTGGTTAGCTTGGGAACTGTGTAAATGTACAGAGCATGCTATCACTACAGGTTTTTGGGAGAGTATAGAACTGAATACCAATCACACACACACACACAAATCACCTCTTGTTGTCTCGGTGGAACTCCCAGGGTGGGTCTTCTTGATAAGTCTGCTGTGACGTAACTGATGCCTTGACCTTTCGGCGTGGCTCCATTAGGGCGGGCGGACAGATGGCCAGGCCCGGCTGTTCTCTCCCCCCTCCTGCTCTGGTGATGACTGCACTGCTTCTGTTTACCACTGGGAGCAGGATGGTGGTGATTGTCCAGCATCCCTGTGGTGCCCTGTCTGTCAATAACACAGCACACCCCTAGAAGCTGGGTCAGTCAGCAATCCTCCCCCTGAGCTTAGTGGGACGCTGGCTAACCTTTACACTGAGCTTCATTCAGTCACACAAGAGACTTTGCATAGACACACTCAGGGCTTTAATGGGCCCTGAACCTGCTGTCACTCTAAGTGAATCATTGCTGTGGAAAATAATAGTATTGCTGTGAGCAAAATGTTATAAGGCCTTTTACGCTCACTTGGAGCCAGCATCAAATCAAATCAAATGTTATTTAAGTGTTAATGTAATCCGTTATGAAATACTGTGTCTGTGTGTATTGGAGAAACTTAGAGGGTTTTCATTGAGCCTCTCCACTCCGCTCTGCCCTCAACACTTCCTGGGCATGCTCCTTTATTTGTCCAGTTAGCTGCTTAGGGTAAAATGGTTAGTCACTACTACCTACAGTGCTGTTGGCGTTTATTTATTTACTGTTTTGAACTGTTTTATTTATCTTGATAGAGCAGATGTCACCTAGTAAAAACACTAAAAACTCTCAACGACCATTTCAACTTTGGATGCTTTAGGGAAATGGTCAGATAATGGTTTTGATGGTGTGTTAAAATGAATTATTTATCTAAAGCCATTATTTTTGTTCCTTGGGAATTGGACACTTAGCATAGAAATACGTAGTACAGAGAGTGATTTAGGAGGGTTAATGCCATTCATTTATTTCAGCACTGTCACATAATTCCAAAGCCTTTACCCTCTTAGGATTCAAGTAATGAGCTACTTCAGGCCAGGATACCAGACAAGTGGACCTTCATTACATAAGCATACACATGACATACTGCAGCACCTTGGAAAAGGTATCAACATGTTACCCTAACTAAGGCAAACTGTTATGTCCACAAAGCCAGGTCTGAAGCAATGCTTATGCAAGTATCATGAAGGCCTAATGCGTGGGCTTCAACCTTCATCCTAAGGAGATATTACTTTCCAATGCATGATTTAAACTCCAACAAATAATCCTCAAAGCCGTACAAATCTAAATGGCAGTGTTCAAATACAAGATTGGAATGGCAGCAGCAGCAGATAATTCTACTTTGTCATAGCATACATACGCAGGGGTTGGACTACTACATTACAAGAGAAAATGTACTTATGGCTGAATGTACAGGCCAGATACTGGGTTAGTGTCCATTACAATATCAGAATCATCAAAAATATATGGATCTTGAACAAGTGAGTGGAAAAACTGAAAATAGCTTAGAGGGTACAGGAATAAATGCAGCTTTTTAATGCATAATAATATGTCATTATACTTGTATGTATGGCATGTCTTAATATATAATATTATGTATGCGGATAGCTGTTATTCCTGTTTGGTACATGTGCTGATCTGGAGCAGTTGCACGGTCAGTCCTATACACTCATTGACCAAGATTTGAAGGGGCTTCAAAATCTCCCTAAATGACAGATACTATTTTATGATCAACAAGTATGATGCCAAGTGATACAAAACAGTGTTACAATACAGAAGCTGATCCAAATATGATGCTTTACCCAATAGCAGGATATGTGATAGCATAAGACAGCCTATCATTGTCCTTCTAATCCAATTGAATTGATCATATAGAGGTTTGTAAGACTGTAGCATGACAAATTGACTATATATAGTAGTTATCGTTTAGGGGAATGTGTGCCTACCAGGATACCCCGAGTCTTCAAAGCATCAGTGAATTGTTGGCTTGTGTTGAAAATGGGCTGTTGCTTTTTATCCTGTGTTTCAGGAGTATCTATAACCAGTGGATTGTCAGCTTGTGTTGTCAGGTTGTTTATCATTTTACCCTCAGTAAGTACTTGTAGGTCATTGATTGTTGTTGTCAGTGGGTCGTTGACTGTTGGTGTTAGTTGGTCATTGATCTATGGTGTGAAGCAGGAGATCTGTGGATGGCTTATTCTGTCCAGTCTCTGCGTGGTACAGTATTCCCCTACAGTGCAAAGGTACCGGCTCTCCACCTGTCCTACACAGGGACTTCCAGGGGTGGCCTTCTCTCTATGGTGGGGCCCGGCCCAGGCAAGGTGAGATCACTGGGGCTATAGGGGCAGGCGGATATGCATTGCCGAGCTGTTGGGCCGGGCAGCGAGGATGTAGATGGCACTCTCCCTCAGGAAGTCATCCCAGCTCACTGGTCTGGTGATGGGAACAGAGAAGCGGTTAGGGAGCCATATCCTCTAAACTGAGGTCAACTAAGGACAGACACACACACACACACACACACACACACACTCAAGCATGCATAGGCCTGCAAACACACAATTATATTTATTACATACCTGTCATCTTTCTGAGTGCTTCTCTCACTGCTGGAGCTGGCTGGGCTGCTGTCAGATATTGGGCCAACATGGCTAATACTGCAGCAGGAAAATAACACACAAGACAGACAGATTCACTATACGCTACAACAGGTGGCATTGAGTTTCCAACATGTCTGCCAAGGACAAGACACCCTTTAGCTTTGAAACGCAATTTGTTTAATCTGTGAAGAGGTCAGGTAGAAATCTAATGCAAAACCACATTGAAAATATCTCAGTGGGTTATTGAGACCAAATGGCTTTATTCCAGGCCACAGCCCAACTCATGAATTATTAAAGATAGAGCAAGAGACAGGCTCACGGTTTGCTCTGCATGTAAACCTCTTCTATGAAAGATGAATACTTGAACACTTTCTGCTACATCCTCAGTCTTGTTGCACTCTCTGGCTTAATATTATGTATATATTATACACTGTGAGTAATCTCTATGAGCACCTTGTTGTCTTGTCTGACCTAAGAGGTGAATTAGAATGCATGCTCGGTCCTTGGCGTAGGGACCAGACTCTTTCACATCCACTTGGCCCCCCGTGTCTTCTTAAAGCTTACGAGGGAAGCCTTCTAGAGCTTCTCACAGTAGAACAAAAGTTTGCCTTTTGAACCCTCTAATGAGAGGACTGGATATGTCTTATCCACAGCTCAAACCAACAGGGAGTCATCATATGAAGGGCTCTTTGTGTATAAGCAAGACATCTCAATTGTTCTTGGACTTTTATAGATCCCACCTGTAGTGTTTTCTCTATGATTCCAGTATTCCTCAGATGGACTTTATCCTGGCCTTGGTGAGAGGGTGAGTGAAATTATGGGTGGAACTTCAAAAAGGAATAGGTCGTGTGAGATTACTTGTGGATTGAGGGCTTGGAGAAGCTAAAGAGAAGACAAAATACTGATAACCCATGCAGTGCTTTGTCACTTACCCACAATTCACAGGAGAACACAATCCAATGAGTCTGAAGGATGGGACATAAGGTGATAAGGCGGATGGAATGGTATGACATGACATATAACAATGGAGGCCAGTACAGGGTAGTCCATTCACACAGTCACATGCACACACACACACACACTGACTCAATCAGTGAATGATTGTGAATGAATCAGTACCTGAGAGAAAGTCTCCAATCACAGACAGTGCAATTATCCACACTGAGATGAGGAGCGGTGAGATGAAGAGAGGTGAGCGATAGAAATAAACCTAGCTAAAGTTAATTGTTCCATTCAGCTCAGAGCAGCCAAGAACTAATGGAGTCAATGGGACTCCAAGATCTGGGTCTGACACCAATGATAAACATAAGTATTCTACTCAAGGAGGGTTCACTGTTTAATGAATTAGAATCAACTTTGTGCAGGTTGGCATTTATTGTCATGAATCTTGAACTGAAGGCAGCTCTGCAGAGTGGTCACTAGCTAGCACAGCCACAAAGTCATACAAATCTGATTTTAAACTTAACCTTAACCCTGACATTAACCACACTGCTAACCCTAATGCCTAACCCTAACCTTAAACTAATACCAAACACTCAGTTCTGCCTCCATGCGTATGCATGACTCTCTCCATCAGAATTGTCATCAAACCCTCTATTTCAAAGATGTATTTTCCCTAACCGTGCACCTGCATGCAAAGCAGAAAAGTAAATTCATCGGCTGCAACAGGGGAAATGAAACTGATGAAACCCCAGTAGTAAGCTTTAGTTCACACCTCTCAGGCACAGTCAATGACGTTTCTGCATCTCATGCCACGTTAAATTGAACATCTCTTTGTTAAGTGTTATTAGTTCTAGAGTATGAAGCGGATTAAAGAGGCTTGAGGAATTTTTCACATTACCTTGTACTGATTGAGTTCTATTTTCCCCTTGAGTAGAAGCTCCTGACTGTGAGTCTGTGACAGACATTTAATTAACTTCTCAACCTCTTTAATTAACTTCTCAACCTCTGTGGATGGATGTTTATGGGCTCAACAGTGTTGTGCTCACCTCACATTGCAGGACTGGGACTCCATGCTGAGCTTCTGAAACCAGGACTGCTGGGCCCAGCGGGTCTCTGCTCCTGTGACCACACTGTCTTTATCCAGGTCCAAACCCATGAACACTGACCGCACATGGTCCCGCTCCTTAGCACTCAACAGCCGCACCAAGGAGTTCTGGGAACAAAGGCATCCAGAGGATGAGATTTTGTGTGTGTGTGTGTGTGTATGTGTCTATATGCACGTGTGTCAATGTGTAACACACCACACTTGAATGCCACAGACTTAGTGGGTTCTGATGGATTCTGGTACCTCTGTGCGGAACTTCTTGAGCACTTCCAGGGACTCGTGGTAGAGGAAGTCAGACCACTCGATCTGGCCCCTCTTCTCCGGGTCCAGGGCAGCGAATTGGGCCAACACCTCCTCCTCCTGTTCATCAGAGAGGTCCTTCTCAAACAGTTGCTTGGACACAAAGTGTCGGTACTGCAGCAGCTCATCTGACACCAGGCACGACTCTATACAGCAAGAGCAGTTCATCACAACACCCACAAATTAATCTCCACAAGCAGTGATCCAGATGCAATTAGTTTATGATTATTATTAATTTCACAAATTCCGAGAACGCCTGTCATTTATATCACACGGAAACCAGGCTGAAGCACAATGTGCAGTTTTATAGAAACCTGTAACAGACAATTGCTAAGAAATACATACAGTAACGAGAAGCTACAGAGGCATATTGATTAGTTACTATGAACCTGTTGTCATGACGTTTCCCTGTTGGGTGAGGCTTATGCCCCCCCCCATAAATACCTTTCCCCCTATTCTCTCCACTCTACAGAATGGATTCTTGGAAAGGCCTTTGTAAACATAGAGATTGTATGGTAACATCTACAAGTTGGGGAATGGAACAATATTTCTGTAATCCAACCAGTTGACAGTGTCCGTTCGTACTTAAAGCATATGATGTCAGAACAATTGTTGTCTGGAACATTATTACCGATGACAGGACAACATAAATTGTATCTTAGAAAGTCTACACATTCTAGTTATCAGATTCACATGGAATTGTTGTGAAATTTAAATGTTTAAATATGAAACTATTTGTGAAAAGTTTAAATTTTAGCCTTCTAAATGAGAGAATTGTTTTCATAAGTAAACTATGCTCACACAGTGGCCACACCCAAGTGAACAGACATTGGTTGGATAGGGATGAAACACGCCTTTCTCTTCTCCAGTATAAAAGCCCCCGTGACCCAATTCACATCAGACTAAGAAAACCCCAGCGTGAGCTGTGGTTGCGAATGGTTGAATATCCACTCTACATAATGAAATTTCTATAAGATTTACATCGCGTGGAAGGGACAATCACCACGCTGGAAGGATGAATTTCTACTAGACCATCCAGAATACAGCGCAAGCTGATTATGGTAATTTGGTATGAACTTTAAACTCTTATTTACTAAAGAAGTGATACATCCTACACGTCAAGTTATCAGCTGCAGCTGTAAATGTACGTGGCCTAGGAAAGGACAGACAATCTCCTGAGAACAACAGGGTACTTCAACGTATCCGCTCTACAACACTATGACCAGAAAGATTCTTCAAAGGACAATGGCAATCTCTACTGGGCAAACCAGTCTTCCATCTTCGACCCATCTATCGAAGCGCAGCTCAGAGTAAATATAATCATGCATTTTCCTTTTCCGAAAAGGCAGTAATTAGAAAGCATAAGATTCTGTATTTACAGTAGCATAGCTTCTCAAGGTCTGATAGAGACCCAATCCCCTTTGTCCCTCAGTCTTCCCGCTCTTTCATTCAAACCCAACCCCCTTTCTTTGTGTAACCAGCTGTCATATCGGTTTTGTCCGCTCAGGACTTTTTCTTTTATGACATCATTAGTAATCGATGTATGATCTATCCTGTGTATATGTCATTCTGTGTGATTATTTAGGTTTTTAGTAAATAAATAATTAAGCCAATTTTTGTATTGCTGATTCAACTTGTTAGCCAGGGTTCGTGCAGATAACCAAGAATTTTACGACATTCAGATGAGACTGAATAAGGTGATGATTAATAATTAACTGCTATTGATATAAAAGATCTTCAGATCTTTAAGAGTTTATTCGGGAAGACAACTGCTCTATAAACACTGTTCCGTGGTGCCCCAGGTTATTAACAAGTTAACTGTTGCATAGTTTAATTCGATCATGTAATCAATCAAACATTTGGTAATCGATTTGATAAAATAGCCTGTCATATAATTTAATCGGTCAGAGACACGACATTGTGCATTACAAAAACAGAGAGCTTTTGGCACCATTCTGTTCTCAGCAACCTTTTGCTTATGTGCTTAGAGGGTTGGCTCAGAGATGCTTGAAGTGAATGAGAACAACCTGTATACACAATGTACTGGGGGTATTGATCTATTAATCACTGTCTACAGTGCTATACCCAATAAAGCCTACTTGTCCCAGATAATGCAGATCTGTCGGCTGTGTAATGTATTGTTTTCTAGAGGTGCAGCAGAAGCACCATGACATTATGACTGACCAGGGATGATCTTGCACTGCTTGAAGGTTTCCATCAGGCTGTACATCTCCTCTTCAGTCAGGAGCAGGTTCACGTTGTCCTATGGGAGAAAGGGGCGAAGGTCACTATTAATGGGGAGAGATCTGATACAAACTCATGTCTGAAGCTAATTAAGTATGGGTCAGCCCAAAGTGTGCCCCGCTGCCCTCATATGCTCTATAATGGAGCAAACCCTAATGGATTCATGTGCTGTGTGTCTAAATTCAGTTCAGGGTGCATCAGAAATGATCCAGAATGCCTTTGTTAGCTTATTATGCAGTTTCTCAGAAGCTATTTTTATAGACAAGTGTGTCAAGTGTGTACTAGATGGTTTGGAATAAACGACCATGGTAATAGGAAAATGTAAGCCCAGCAGCCATTTTACTACACTCCTTGGCAAGGGTGCAGTTCAGGTCAAACACACATTAAACCTTCTATTAAGTTAATTATCTGCAGCAGGTGTGTGGAGGTTGCTAAGTCTCTCTACGCTGTTTATCTCTGATGAGCAAGTTGAGGGGAGGGAGTTGGAGGATGAGAATGACAGACTGTAATACTTGGGGTGGATAATTGGCCATGGTATGTGAAATCTCTGGATAGCCCAGGGTTATGGAAATCAGGCCGTTTGATTTCCAGTAGCATCACCTCCGAAAATGTATTTTGATTAAAGATTTTATGCACTAATATGGAGCTCAAAACAGGATATGAGTCCAAAACGAAGGCTTTGGGTGTGCTCTTTGCATTCTTGCTAACCCCTTAAAGGAATCAAATAAACAATAGTTCCAGGAAAGACAGGCGTATCCCTTAAATAATGTATTCCTCACATGTATGCTAAAGAGTCCAAACTCTGCCTGCCAGATATCATACAATAAACTCTTCCTATGTGCCACTGATTTGGAACTGTGGTGCTGGGTTGTCAGAACAGGAGCACACCAGAAGAGGAGGGCGTGCAGGAGTGGTGAATCAAATCTGGGGGCTGCTGAAAATGGCCTGCTGGGTGACATTTTTACTTTTCCAGGATTTGCGTAAACACACTGCGTTCAATACAGGTCTGCAAATAAACCCATAAATGCGAGTGCATTGATCAGCTGTGTACCATAGTCTCTCACTCGATATCCACAGTGCTCAATCTCCTCAGCACGGGGATACTGCTGACTTCATGTTTAAAAGAGAGAAAGCTTTTCTGTATCTGTACGTAGTGGGATGTGTTGAGCTGGGTGTCTAGTTAAACACCACAACCCACTTTCTTGGTGTGTGTTTGTGTATTCTCTGGCAGGTTTGTTAAACTATTGCTCAAGATCAGTTCATGGTGAAAAAAAACCCCTTTTGAAATCCTCAGGGAGAATAACTAATCATAAGTGTCAACAATAGAAATCAATTGGATGACGCGCACTAGATGTTTCCGATTTATATTTTAATCTCCCGAGTAATGCTTAAAGTTTTTTTTAAATGTATTTGTTCATCCACAATCCAAACAAGTTTAAATACAGTAGGTTACTCTATCCTGAGCACTAGGGGGAGTTATAAATGATTATAAATGATTACAAGCAATTAATTATTATGTTGCAAAGACCCTTAAGCAACCACAATAAAATAATAGGGACACGAGGGTGACTTTTTGGTCCCCTCGATAGTGGAAAAGTCTAGTCAGTGGTGACGGCAGCACCAGCTCTCACCACCTCAGGCAAATCCCCAAGCCCCATGACTGTGGATGAGAGGAGATGTGAGAATGACACAACACCAAAGCTGTGAAATTACATTTCAAAGGGGTCATTTTGGATGACTTTCCCAGGCGATAAAATAAATAGTGTTTGTTTCTGAAGCTTCGACGACAGTTCTTAGAGCTCAACTCTTCATAGATGAAAAGGTGTATTTTTCTCACTGTCACTTTCATCTTCTTCCACTATCACGCTTCTCTTCACTTTCTGCCTCACACTCATACTGATTATGGGCCAGCGAGGAAGAAGTCAATTGGCCCTATCGATGTCCCTTCTCAAACTGCCTTAAAATTGTACTCATCAAAGTCTCTCAATCAGCTTCAACTCTCACAGTCTGCAAAAATACAGATGTAGGATCCTAATTTGAGCCAGTTCACACCAGCAGGAAAATAATCCGTCAGCAACAGGAAATGTTCATTATCATGTGGATTATAATTATTTGACATTTTTTGTAGGATTTTATTACATTTTGCGTAAGGGAAAATCAAGTCTGAAATTTCTAAGTGGAAATTACAAACTTCAGAAGGCTTTTTTAATTCTCAAATACACCATAAGTAAATTCTCCTGCAACAGACGGATCAAATTAATATCCTACATCAGTAAGATAAGCCCTCTACTTTAGTCTGAAGAGCACTTTAGGAAATGCACCCTTATGCTGTCTACACTTTAATTGTACCATATTGCACATTGATTCTCCAAAGATTAGTGGAGTGTCCTTCATGTTGAAGACAAAGCTATTTAATTCATTATGAGATTAAAAATCTTGGCACGCATTCAACATTTCCTCCAAATGATGTATTACTGTCTTTTTTATAAACATACACTTGGGAAAGAGGATCTGTCTGGAAGTATAATAAGAGAATACACTTATATACAGATGTGTGTGTGGGTGCAAGGTGTGTTCAGGTTCATAAAGTGTGTGTTGTTTAAAGTTGTGTCTGTTATAGTAACAGTAGTGGGTATGCATCATACAAAGGTGAAATAGCAGTCTTTGTGGAGTGTGGTTTGTCTTTGTGAATAGCCAATAGGAGGTGATTATTGACTGAGTGACTGACACAGTAGTAACAGCTCCAGCCTGTCGCGGTGTGAGCTGTCTCCCTCATCTCCTGCAGGAGTTCGGGACGCAGGTAGCCCATTTCACTCAGACAGCCATCATGGAAGACCCGTGTGCAGGTCCTGCAGGGAAACAGGTCGTCGGCCGTCCACACCTCACACACCTCACACATCTCATCGTTCACCGGCTGGGGAAAAGGCAAATCAGGTCATTGGGTTAAAGACCATACTCCTAAAGCATGAGGTGGGGGTTGAATCCTAAATAGGAGACTTGTAAGTTCTGTTCCAAATCCACTTGCTGAAAGATCCATCTACTGTATATGTCTGAGAATCATATGAAGTCACTGACTTATCCAAATGACTAAGTAGTATGGGCTGAAAAGAGGATTTTGAACCTATAACGGTAAATTCATATCTACTTCACCATAGAAAGATGAACTCGTGAATACCATTTTTATGTCTCTGAGTGCAGTATGAAGGAAGTTGCTAACTAGCGCTAGCATGCTTGCAGATAAGACTTCCATAGACTTCCAGTCATTGCGCTAAAGCTAGTTAGCATTGACTCGCAAAACTACCTCTAACTTCCTTCATATTGGAAACAGAGACCATACAAATGGTATCCATAAGTTCATCTAAGTAGGAAAGTATATAAAGGGTTTCATTGCCCAAGTCCCAAAGCATCCATTTAACATATTTTCATAATCAAACTTTTCATACCCACTCCATTAAGCTTTTCCATTAGGGTTTTAAATATAGAAATAATCCCCTGTGACACACCTCTCTCTCACAAAGACTGTCAGAAAGACGAGCTTTGAATCACATGTCACCATGTTGAAGGCTAGCTCTTCTCTCCTGAATGTTACAGTCTAGACAGGTTATTGGATTGATCAAACAGTGAATGCAAAGAATGATGTGTCAATACCGCCATACACTCAAACAAATATGATTCAAGTTTAGATTCAAAGCTTAGAGTGCACTGTTTTATTTCATAGTATTGTATCATTTTAGAGTCATCAGTTTAGTGTCTCTCTTTCAGGTGATTTCAGGTCCATCCCTCAGGACTCCATTCACAGGCAGAAGACGTATGACTGTTTACACAGTCAATATTATTATAGTGGGAACTTATACCATAGCGCAGTCAGTCAGTCTCTTAGTATTAACCTCTAATACTGCTTTGACCTCAGGATGAAAAACATTACTATCGTCACAGTCTTATGGACTGACCTCATTAAACCTGGTCCCTTACAGGTGACTATAGCCAGGAGGAATCATACCTCCCCCATGCTCTATAATCAAACCTATTCCTAGAGACATAGTGGTCTATACTCGCATCACATTATGAAACAGATGTAACTCAACAACAGTTTCTAGCTATCTTGTCTGGTATCATTATGTGTGAGTCATCCTGTGTGAGGATTCTAACTACAGTTATCTGTAGAGAGCCTGATAGGAAAGGAGAAGTTTCTCTATTGATTTTACCCAATCATGAAGGAGGCTGAAATTGCCTGCCAATATCATAATTATATCTGATTCCACCAAGACTTTGAGTACTTCCTTGATGACTAATCTACGAAAAACACAGTACTGCTCATTTTCCTCTCTTATGTGAAGTATCCTACAGCTCCAAACATGAACATTTGAATTTAAGGCTGATATCTGATATCTATTATCTTTTGTAACAAGTGTTATGTTCATCTTTATAACTACAGCGACTGAAAAGACTGCAACACTTAACAAAGAGCTGCAGTTAGTTTCAGAAGGTGTGGCAAGGAATAAGATAGTCCTAAATCTTTCAAAAACTGAAAGCGTTGTATTTGGGACAAATCGTTCACTAAACCCTAAACCTCAACTAAAACTTGTAATGAATCATGTGGAAATTGAGCAAGTTGAGGTGACTAAACGCTGGATTGTAAACTGTTAAACATATACAGTGCCTTGCGAAAGTATTCGGCCCCCTTGAACTTTGCGACCTTTTGCCACATTTCAGGCTTCAAACATAAAGATATAAAACTGTATTTTTTTGTGAAGAATCAACAACAAGTGGGACACAATCATGAAGTGGAACGACATTTATTGGATATTTCAAACTTTTTTAACAAATCAAAAACTGAAAAATTGGGCGTGCAAAATTATTCAGCCTTAAATTAATACTTTGTAGCGCCACCTTTTGCTGCGATTACAGCTGTAAGTCACTTGGGGTATGTCTCTATCAGTTTTGCACATCGAGAGACTGACATTTTTTCTGGACTTTGACTTGGCCATTCTAACACCTGGATATGTTTATTTTTGAACCATTCCATTGTACATTTTGCTTTATGTTTTGGATCATTGTCTTGTTGGAAGACAAATCTCCGTCCCAGTCTCAGGTCTTTTGCAGACTCCATCAGGTTTTCTTCCAGAATGGTCCTGTATTTGGCTCCATCCATCTTCCCATCAATTTGAACCATCTTCCCTGTCCCTGCTGAAGAAAAGCAGGCCCAAACCATGATGCTGCCACCACCATGTTTGACAGTGGGGATGGTGTGTTCAGGGTGATGAGCTGTGTTGCTTTTACGCCAAACATAACGTTTTGCATTGTTGCCAAAAAGTTCCATTTTGGTTTCATCTGACCAGAGCACCTTCTTCCACATGTTTGGTGTGTCTCCCAGGTGGCTTGTGGCAAACTTTAAACAACACTTTTTATGAATATCTTTAAGAAATGGCTTTCTTCTTGCCACTCTTCCATAAAGGCCAGATTTGTGCAATATACGACTGATTGTTGTCCTATGGACAGAGTCTCCCACCTCAGCTGTAGATCTCTGCAGTTCATCCAGAGTGATCATGGGCCTCTTGGCTGCATCTCTGATCAGTCTTCTCCTTGTATGAGCTGAAAGTTTAGAGGGACGGCCAGGTCTTGGTAGATTTGCAGTGGTCTGATACTCCTTCCATTTCAATATTATCGCTTGCACAGTGCTCCTTGGGATGTTTAAAGCTTGGGAATTTTTTTTGTATCCAAATCCGGCTTTAAACTTCTTCACAACAGTATCTCGGACCTGCCTGGTGTGTTCCTTATTCTTCATGAAGCTCTCTGCGCTTTTGACGGACCTCTGAGACTATCACAGTGCAGGTGCATTTATACGGAGACTTGATTACACACATGTGGATTGTATTTATCATCATTAGTCATTTAGGTCAACATTGGATCATTCAGAGATCCTCACTGAACTTCTGGAGAGAGTTTGCTGCACTGAAAGTAAAGGGGCTGAATAATTTTGCACGCCCAATTTTTCAGTTTTTGATTTGTTAAAAAAGTTTGAAATATCCAATAAATGTCGTTCCACTTCATGATTGTGTCCCACTTGTTGTTGATTCTTCACAAAAAAATACAGTTTTATATCTTTATGTTTGAAGCCTGAAATGTGGCAAAAGGTCGCAAAGTTCAAGGGGGCCGAATACTTTCGCAAGGCACTGTATATTGGGCAAAACATATTGATACAAGAGTTACTAAGATGGGGAGAAGTCCATTATCAACAAGGCAGGTCCTACAGGTCCTAGTTTTGTCGCACCTGAACTACTGTTCAGTTGTGTGGTCAGGTGCCACAAAGAGGGGCTTAGGAAAATTGCAATTGGCTCAGAACAGGGCAGCACGGCTGGCACTTAAATGTACAAGGAGAGCTAAAAATGAATGATATGTCAATCTCTATTGGCTCAAAGTGGAGGAGAGACTGACTTCATCACTGCTTGTTTTTGTAAGAAGTGTTGACATGCTGAATGCACCGAGGTGTCTGTTTAAACTACTAGCACACAGCTCAGACAGCCATGCATACCCCACAAGACATGCCACCAGAGGTCTCTTCACAGTCCCCAAGTCCAGAACAGACTATGGGAGGCACACAGTACTACATAGAGCCATGACTACATGGAACTCTTTTCCACATCAGGTAACTGATGCAAGCAGTAGATAAAAATATAACTTATGGAACAGCATGGACTGTGAAGAGACACACACAAAGGTACAGACACACGCATACGCACACAAGCGCTAGCACACACACTACACACACGCACACTGTAATATTGTTGTAAGGTGGTATTATACATTTTGTATTGTAGATATGTAGTGGTGTAATAATGTTATATGATGTACTGTTTTATATTTTGTTTTATATGTACTGTAAGTGCCTTAATGGGTTTGGACCTCAGGAAGAGTAGCTGCTGCCTTGGCAACAGCTAATGGGGATCCTTAATAAATACAAATTCAAATAACAATATTCTGTTGCTTCTACACTTTGGCCATCCGTTTCAATAACGCAGTCTACTTCCGGCGCCGACAGAGATGGCCGCTTCGCGTTCCTAGGAAACTATGCAGTATTTTGTTTTTTTACGTGTTATTTCTTACATTGGTACCCCAGGTAATCTTAGGTTTCATTATATACAGTTGTGAGGAACTACTGAATATAAGAGCAACTTCAACTCACCATCATTACGACCAGGAATATGACTTTCCCGAAGCGGATCCTGTGTTCTGCCTTCCACCCAGGACAATGGATCGGATCCCAGCCGGCGACCCAAAACAATGACGTTGTAAAAGGGGCAAACGAAGCGGTCTTCTGGTCAGGCTCTGGAGACGGGCACATCGCGCACCACTACCTAGCATACTACTCGCCAATTTCCAGTCTCTTGACAACAAGGTTGATGAAATCCGAGCAAGGGTAGCATTCCAGAGAGACATCAGAGACTGTAACATTCTTTGCTTCACGGAAACATGGCTCACTCGAGAGACTCTATCGGAGTCGGTGCAGACAGCTGGTTTCTTCACGCATTACGCTGACAGAAACAAGCATCTTTCTGGTAAGAAGAGGGCGGGGGGGTATGCCTTATGATTAACGAGACGTGGTGTGATCATAACAACATACAGGAACTCAAGTCCTTCTGTTCACCTGACTTAGAATTCCTCACAATCAGTTGTTGACCGCATTATCTACCAAGGGAATTCTCTCCGATTATAATCACAGCCGTATATATTCCCCCCCAAGCAGACACATCGATGGCCCTGAACAAACTTCATTTGACTCTATGTAAACTGGAAACCACATATCCTGAGGATGCATTAATTGGAGCTGGGGATTTTAACAAGGCTAATCTGAAAACAAGACTCCCTAAATTCTATCAGCATATCGATTGCGCAACCAGGGCTGGTAAAACCCTCGATCATTGTTATTCTAACTTCCGCGACACATAGAAGGCCCTCCCCTGCCCTCCTTTCGGAAAAGCTGACCACGACTCCATTTTGTTGCTTCCAGCCTACAGACAGAGACTAAAACAAGAAGCTCCCGCGCTCAGGTCTGTTCAACACTGGTCCGACCAATCTGATTCCACGCTTCAAGACTGCTTCGATCACGTGGATTGGGATATGTTCCGCATTGCATCCAACAACAACATTGACGAATACGCTGATTCGGTGAGCGTTCATTAGAAAGTGTATTGACGATGTTATACCCACAGCAACAATTAAAACATTCCCAAAACAGAAACCGTGGATTGATGGCAGCATTCGCGCGAAACAGAAAGCGCGAACCACTGCTTTTAACCAGGGCAAGGTGACCGGAAACATGACGGAATACAAACAGTGTAGCTATTCCCTCTGCAAGGCAATCAAACAAGTGTCAGTATAGAGACAAAGTAGAGTCGCAATTCAACGGCTCAGACACAAGAGGTATGTGGCAGGGTCTACAGTCAATCACGGATTACAAAAAGAAAACCAGCCCCGTCGCGGACCAGGGTGTCTTGCTCCCAGACAGACTAAATAACTTTTTTGCTCGCTTTGAGGACAATACAGTGCCACTGACACGGCCCGCTACCAAAACCTGTGGACTCTCCTTCACTGCAGCCGACATGAGTAAAACATTTAAACGTGTTAACCCTCGCAGGGCTGCAGGCCCAGACGGCATCCCCAGCCGCATCCTCAGAGCATGCGCAAACCAGCTGGCTGGTGTGTTTACGGACATATTCAATCAATCTTTATCCCAGTCTGCTGTTCCCACATGCTTCAAGAGGGCCACCACTGTTCCTGTTCCCAAGAAAGCTAAGGTAACTGAGCTAAACGACTACCGCCACGTAGCACTCACTTCTGTCATCATGAAGTGCTTTGAGAGACTAGTCATGGACCATATCACCTCCACCCTACCTGACACCCTAGACCCACTCCAATTTGCTTACCACCCCAATAGGTCCACAGACGACGCAATCGCAAACACACTGCATACTGCCCTAACCCATCTGTACAAGAGGAATACCTATGTGAGAATGCTGTTCATCGACTACAGCTCAGCATTTAACACCATAGTACCCTCCAAACTCGTCATCAAGCTCGAGACCCTGAGTCTCGACCCCGTCCTGTGCATCTGGGTACTGGACTTCCTGACGGGCCGTCCCCAGGTGGTGAGGGTAGGTAACAACATCTCCACCCCGCTGATCCTCAACATTGGGGTCCCACAAGGGTGCGTTCTGAGCCCTCTCCTGTACTCCCTGGTCACCCACGACTGCGTGGCCATGCACGCCTCCAACTCAATCATCAAGTTTGCAGACGACACTACAGTGGTAGGCTTGATTACCAACAAAGACGAGACGGCCTACAGGGAGGAGGTGAGGGCCCTCGGTGTGTGGTGTCAGGAAAATAACCTCACACCCAATGTCAACAAAACAAAGGAGATGATTGTGGACTTCAGGAAACAGCAGAGGGAGCACCCCCCTATCCACATCGACGGGACAGTCGTGGAGAGGGTAGTAAGTTTTAAGTTCCTCGGCGTACACATCACGGACAAACTGAATTGGTCCACCCACACAGACAGCATTGTGAAGAAGGCGCAGCAGCGCCTCTTCAAACTCAGGAGGCTGAAGAAATTTGGCTTTTCACCAAAAGCACTCACAAACTTCTACAGATGCACAATCGAGAGCATCCTGTGGGGCTGTATCACCGCCTGGTACGGCAACTGCTCCGCCCACAACCGTAAGGCTCTCCAGAGGGTAGTGAGGTTTGCACAACGCATCACCGGGGGCAAACTACCTGCCCTCCAGGACACCTACACCACCCGATGTCACAGGAAGGCCATAAAGATCATCAAGGACAACAACCACCCGAGCCACTGCCTGTTTACCCCGCTATCATCCAGAAGGCGAGGTCAGTACAGGTGCATCAAAGCAGGGACCGAGAGACTGAAAAACAGCTTCTATCTCAAGGACATCAAACATAACATTGAGTGGCTGCTGCCAACATATTGACTCAACTCCAGCCACTTTAATAATGGAAATTGATGTAAAAATGTATCACTAGCACTTTAAACAATGCCACTTAATATAATATAATGTTTACATACCCTACATTACTCTTCTCATATGTATATACTGTACTCGATACCATCCACTGCATCTTGCCTATGCCGTTCTGTACCATCACTCATTCATATATCTTTATGTACATATTCTTTATCCCCTTACACTTGTGTGTATAAGGTAGTCGTTGTGGAATTGTTAGGTTAGATTACTCGTTGGTTATTACTGCATTGTCGGAACTAGAAGCACAAGCATTTCGCTACATTCGCATTAACATCTGTTAACCATGTGAATGTGACAAATAAAATTTGATTTGATTTGATGTGATAACGTCTTAATCTTAAAGAAAGGAGGACCAAGGCACTCTTCATATAATTAATTAAAATGCCTTTATTAGTATGGCATGTTCAATAGAAACAAAGATTTTTTTTAAACCGACGCGTTTCGGCTGCATGGCCTTCGTCAGGGAGTCCCAAAGAACACCTTCTATCTACCAAAATGGACTATTGTGTACCTTAGTAGCGCTTCCCTTCCTCCTCTTTATACGTCTCAATCTTAATGTTTTGTCTGCTCCTCTCTAGTCTGTCCCTGCAGATGTAACATATTATTCCTCATTACTGAAAATAGTCCACTCTGTTCTACCTTTTGTTTCTGATGAGCACCATTAGAGTGATTTAAAGCATAAAAACAATCTCAATCCTCTCTGAGAGTCCTATTATAAAAGTCTGCTCTTCCTAATAGCCACAAGCGACAAATTGGTCATCTGGTCCAGTCCTGAACCCCGCCCCCGTCTCTGACCACTTCAGGACCCCTATTAGTCATGGTGACCCTGGGATGTGAGGCAGAGGCCAAGGCCTCCTCACAGAGACAGCTTGAGCACCTGCCCACACAACAGCATTCTCTCTATGAAGAGCACTTAGACGCCAACACAAAGGCTCTACCGTAGAGTAGAGGGAAAATAGCTGGTGTGACAAAAGCATACATCAAACACACATTATCTCACCTATGGGGGGAAATACTAAAGACTCAGCATACTTAACAGATGTTTAGGTCTCTTTTCAGTCGAAACATCCTAACTCAACTGGAGTTCATGGAGATAAGTCTGCTGTTGCCATGGTAATTCCTTCTCACACATATCTTAAAAATTCAGGGGTTTAAAGAACAAAGCAAACCCTTTATTGTACTGTATCCCACACTATCTTACCTGCTCTCTCTGTCCCAGTGCTATCTCCATAGGCTGGTCAACGTTGGCATCTCTCTTGGGACGTACAAAGGCAGTTGGGGTGAGCTGATGGCCGGTCTTGTCCAGATCCTCAGGCTCCACCCCCTTCCCGTCCCGTAACCTATTCCAGGCCTCCTGGTTGACCTTACACTCGTCCTTGGTGGGGGCTGGAGTTGCAGCCTGCTGGGAGGTCCCTGAGGGCCCCGCTTTGCTGTCTGCCTCTCTGTGCTCTGTCTCCTCCTTCTCCTCCAGGTTGGGTGGTGGCGAGGCTTCAGTCGGCCCCTCTCTTTCCTCTTTGGATCCTTCCTCCTGGTTTGTTGTGGATGGGGCGCGTTCCTTTACCCCTTCCTGAAAGGCGGAGACGACCGAGGTGCATTTCTGCACCTTCTCCACCTGATGCTTCTTAGACATGAGCACTCCCATGACTACATAGAGAGAGAGAGAGAGAGAGAGAGAGAGAGAGAGAGAGAGAGAGAGAGAGAGAGAGAGAGAGAGAGAGATGGGTACTCATTACTGTGTGCATGGCATACCTTTTGTTTGAGAGATATGGCTAATTGGACTTGCCATTTTATCAAGCGTTATGATTAATGTGATATGTTGACCAACTTTGTGTGCGTGTGCATAA
Organism: Oncorhynchus mykiss; assembly: GCF_013265735.2. Classification (NCBI taxonomy): domain Eukaryota; kingdom Metazoa; phylum Chordata; class Actinopteri; order Salmoniformes; family Salmonidae; genus Oncorhynchus; species Oncorhynchus mykiss. The sequence continues at coordinate 26,514,653 of NC_048593.1, read as the reverse complement.
TGGTTCCATTCTCAGGTACAGTTACACACCCCCCTGGACTGGTTGAACTAAAGTTGTTTCCATGTCATTTCAACATGGACTAGACGTTGAATTGACGTCTGTGCCTTGTCGGATCATGATCTATCACCAGACTGAGCTCAGCCATTCCTGGTCCTGGATTGCCACCATTAATGCTCATCAATCACATTAAATTACTTTAGATATGAGCATTAAACATAAATCAACAAATAAAATGAACGGGAAGAGTAGAACAAAACACAGTAGTCTTCAGTGGCTCCTGTAACAAACAAAGAACTACTTTCACTTATTCCACTCGGCTCATTCGAGACCATGAATTCCGTTATTGAAAAGGGGGCTGTTGGGGATTCAAGTTGATTACATGGTACTTAGAGGACACATGTCGCGATCTGAAATGCAATCTCATCCAGCCACGCTCCAGATAAGTGGTTGTGTGAAATCCAATCCCATTCATCTAGAGTACCATCGGAGTGCTTCCCTGCCTCTGTCCTGTCCTCTCTTTCTCAGTTAGCTCTAATATGACTACAGTTTTGAGACTTCTGTGCGTGGGCCTTCTTGGTATATTATTGAATCTTGCTCAATGACAGGATTTGGAGGATAGGACACTCTTCCCAAACACCCATCGGCCTTTACTGCCTTTGCTGGTACAGCCTCTTTCTGTGGACCTCCTGAAACTAGCAGCTCAGACAGATGGACGGGTGGACAGTCAGACTGACAGACAGGGAGCAGGGGGACACAGTGTGAACACAAGCTCATCAAAGTCTTTTGAGTGCCAGGAGGAGATGATTATGCTGCTGTAATTAATCTCAGCCAGTGATGTGTCCATCCTCCTCCAGAGTGTTGAGGTGACGGGGGACGGGTGACACATCAGACAGACAGACACAGTAATGAGGCTCTATGATAGACTATCTAACAGGGCATCCGAGGAGAACCACAGGAAGGTCACAGTCAAGCTCCACTAGAGGCCATCCCTGGTTGACCAGACCTGGCACAAACACACTTCCATATCCTGACTAAAAGGGCCTGGAACCCCCTGATAGACATAAGACATTGTCCACCTTTCATTACGTAGCATCCTCCCACGGAGATGGAGCTGGAGCCTCCGCTGCTCACAGAGAGACTGAGCAGTGTAGGAGACCTCACCGTTTTGAGGTTAACTTGTGAATTTTAAACGAGGGCCTTATTTATTGTTCTTCTGTGGTCAAGTCAAAGCTGACACACGTGGGTCAGTGCTTTGCACACTGATGTAATAAAGGGAATTTAGAAATCTGCCACTGGTTATCTAGCAGGTCTACTAACCCAAAGCCTTGGCCATGAAACTGTCAAAAATGCATAACATTTGAACATTATACTTCCCCTCACACTTGACTGGTGTTCTCATTAGAGTATCTTACACTAATCTTACCTCAGAAGACACTCAGAATGTGAGAATTCATAGATGTGAAAACTGTATTTATTTACAAACGGGACTAAAGACTGAAAATGTCTGGAGGGTGGCAAACAACTATCTTTTGGCCCACATACTACAACGCAGGCTAAATCCATAGAAATGAGGAGGAGTGCTGTGGTTCCCTCGGGCTGTGTGTTCACTAGCTTCCTACAGGAGCAGCTGCCTGTGCTGCTCTGCACAGAAGGTTGAACCACTCTGAATGATTTAAATGCCCCTGGATAAAAATAAGAAGTAGATGGGGAGGAAAACATGGCCACTCCTTGGGACAGGACTTGTATATACTGCACACTCAATACCATCTACTGTATCTTGCCTATGCCGCTCTGTACCATCACTCATTCATATATCTTTATGTACATATTTATCCCCTTACACTTGTAGTAGTTTTGGAATTGTTAGCTAGATTACTTGTTGGTTATTACTGCATTGTCGGAACTAGAAGCACAAGCATTTCGCTACACTCGCATTAACATCTGCTAACCATGTGTATGTGACAAATAACATTTGATTTGATTTTGATTTGATGCATGGCAGGACTTGATGCAATCCCATTCTGAACAAGCTCCACCGCAACAGTCTGGATATTCTCCCACTAGGTCTCGAGATACTGTATGGGCGGAATTCTAGGCACTTTTATGGGCACTTGTATCTTTCATATTGTTGCATATAACAAGACTCGTAAAGCCTATGGTGAACTGGGTACATAGTGTTACACAGCAGGAATAATGATTGTGCAGTGTTTTTGGCAGAGCTACAGCAAATAGAATTTGCACAAGCTAAATAAGAGCACTTTCTCATAGAGTGTTTTTTTATTTTTATTTATTTCACCTTTATTTAACCAGGTAGGCAAGTTGAGAACAAGTTCTCATTTACAATTGCGACCTGGCCAAGATAAAGCAAAGCAGTTCGACAGATACAACGACACAGAGTTACACATGGAGTAAAACAAACATACAGTCAATAATACAGTAAAACAAGTCTATATACAATGTGAGCAAATGAGGTGAGAAGGGAGGTAAAGGCAAAAAAGGCCATGGTGGCAAGGTAAATACAATATAGCAAGTAAAACACTGGAATGGTAGTTTTGCAATGGAAGAATGTACAAAGTAGAAATAAAAATAATGGGGTGCAAAGGAGCAAAATAAATAAATTAATTAAATACAGTTGGGAAAGAGGTAGTTGGTTGGGCTAAATTATAGGTGGGCTATGTACAGGTGCAGTAATCTGTGAGCTGCTCTGACAGTTGGTGCTTAAAGCTAGTGAGGGAGATAAGTGTTTCCAGTTTCAGAGATTTTTGTAGCTCGTTCCAGTCATTGGCAGCAGAGAACTGGAAAGAGAGGCGGCCAAAGAAAGAATTGGTTTTGGGGGTGACTAGAGAGATATACCTGCTGGAGCGTGTGCTACAGGTGGGAGATGCTATGGTGACCAGCGAGCTGAGATAAGGGGGGACTTTACCTAGCAGGGTCTTGTAGATGACATGGAGCCAGTGGGTTTGGCGACGAGTATGAAGCGAGGGCCAGCCAACGAGAGCGTACAGGTCGCAATGGTGGGTAGTATATGGGGCTTTGGTGACAAAACGGATTGCACTGTGATAAACTGCATCCAATTTGTTGAGTAGGGTATTGGAGGCTATTTTGTAAATGACATTGCCAAAGTCGAGGATTGGTAGGATGGTCAGTTTTACAAGGGTATGTTTGGCAGCATGAGTGAAGGATGCTTTGTTGCGAAATAGGAAGCCAATTCTAGATTTAACTTTGGATTGGAGATGTTTGATATGGTTCTGGAAGGAGAGTTTACAGTCTAACCAGACACCTAAGTATTTGTAGTTGTCCACATATTCTAAGTCAGAGCCGTCCAGAGTAGTGATGTTGGACAGGCGGGTAGGTGCAGGTAGCGATCGGTTGAAGAGCATGCATTTAGTTTTACTTGTATTTAAGAGCAATTGGAGGCCACGGAAGGAGAGTTGTATGGCAGTGAAGCTTGCCTGGAGGGTTGTTAACACAGTGTCCAAAGAAGGGCCGGAAGTATACAGAATGGTGTCGTCTGCGTAGAGGTGGATCAGGGACTCACCAGCAGCAAGAACGACCTCATTGATGTATACAGAGAAGAGAGTCGGTCCAAGAATTGAACCCTGTGGCACCCCCATTGAGACTGCCAGAGGTCCGGACAACAGACCCTCCGATTTGACACACTGAACTCTATCAGAGAAGTAGTTGGTGAACCAGGCGAGGCAATCATTTGAGAAACCAAGGCTGTTGAGTCTGCCGATGAGGATGTGGTGATTGACAGAGTCGAAAGCCTTGGCCAGATCAATGAATACGGCTGCACAGTAATGTTTCTTATCGATGGCGGTTAAGATATCGTTTAGGACCTTGAGCGTGGCTGAGGTGCACCCATGACCAGCTCTGAAACCAGATTGCATAGCAGAGAAGGTATGGTGAGATTCTAAATGGTCGGTAATCTGTTTGTTGACTTGGCTTTTGAAGACCTTAGAAAGGCATGGTAGGATAGATATAGGTCTGTAGCAGTTTGGGTCAAGAGTGTCCCCCCCTTTGAAGAGGGGGATGACCGCAGCTGCTTTTCAATCTTTGGGAATCTCAGACGACACGAAAGAGAGGTTGAACAGGCTAGTAATAGGGGTGGCAACAATTTTGGCAGATAATTTTAGAAAGAAAGGGTCCAGATTGTCTAGCCCGGCTGATTTGTAGGGGTCCAGATTTTGCAGCTCTTTCAGAACATCAGCTGAATGGATTTGAGAGAAGAAGAAATGGGGAAGGCTTGGGCGAGTTGCTGTTGGGGGTGCAGTGCTGTTGACAGGGGTAGGAGTAGCCAGGTGGAAAGCATGGCCAGCAGTAGAAAAATGCTTATTGAAATTTTCAATTATGGTGGATTTATCAGTGGTGACAGTGTTTCCTATCTTCAGTGCAGTGGGCAGCTGGGAGGAGGTGTTCTTATTCTCCATGGACTTTACAGTGTCCCAGAACTTTTTTGAGTTAGTGTTGCAAGAAGCAAATTTCTGCTTGAAAAAGCTAGCCTTGGCTTTTCTAACTGCCTGTGTATAATGGTTTCTAGCTTCCCTGAACAGCTGCATATCACGGGGCTGTTCGATGCTAATGCAGAACGCCATAGGATGTTTTTGTGTTGGTTAAGGGCAGTCAGGTCTGGGGAGAACCAAGGGCTATATCTGTTCCTGGTTCTACATTTCTTGAATGGGGCATGTTTATTTAAGATGGTTAGGAAGGCATTTTTAAAAAATATCCAGGCATCCTCTACTGACGGGATGAGGTCAATATCCTTCCAGGATACCCCGGCCAGGTGGATTAGAAACGCCTGCTCGCTGAAGTGTTTCAGGGAGCGTTTTACAGTGATGAGAGGAGGTCATTTGACCGCTGACCCATTACGGATGCAGGCAATGAGGCAGTGATCGCTGAGATCTTGGTTGAAGACAGCAGAGGTGTATTTAGAGGGGAAGTTGGTTAGGATGATATCTATGAGGGTGCCCGTGTTTAAGGCTTTGGGGAGGTACCTGGTAGGTTCATTGATAATTTGTGTGAGATTGAGGGCATCAAGTTTAGATTGTAGGATGGCTGGGGTGTTAAGCATGTTCCAGTTTATGTCGCCTAGCAGCACGAGCTCTGAAGATAGATGGGGGGCAATCAGTTCACATATGGTGTCCAGAGCACAGCTGGGGGCAGAGGGTGGTCTATAGCAGGCGGCAACGGTGAGAGACTTGTTTTTAGAGAGGTGGATTTTTAAAAGTAGAAGTTCAAATTGTTTGGGTACAGACCTGGATAGTAGGACAGAACTCTGCAGGCTATCTTTGCAGTAGATTGCAACACCGCCCCCTTTGGCAGTTCTATCTTGTCTGAAAATGTTGAAGTTTGGAATTAAAATGTCTGAATTTTTGGTGGTCTTCCTAAGCCAGGATTCAGACACAGCTAGAACATCCGGGTTGGCAGAGTGTGCTAAAGCAGTGAATAGAACAAACTTAGGGAGGAAGCTTCTAATGTTAACATGCATGAAACCAAGGCTATTACGGTTACAGAAGTCGTCAAAAGAGAGCGCCTGGGGAATAGGAGTGGAGCTAGGCACTGCAGGGCCTGGATTCACCTCTACATCGCCAGAGGAACATAGGAGGAGTAGAATAAGGGTGCGGCTAAAAGCAATAAGAATTGGTCGTCTAGAACGTCTGGAACAGAGAGTAAAAGGAGGTTTCTGGGGGCGATAAAATAGCATCAAGGTATAATGTACAGACAAAGGTAAGGTAGGATGTGAATACAGTGGAGGTAAACCTAGGTATTGAGTGATGAAGAGAGAGATATTGTCTCTAGAAACATCATTGAAACCAGGAGATGTCATTGCATGTGTGGGTGGTGGAACTAATAGGTTGGATAAGGTATAGTGAGCAGGACTAGAGGCTCTACAGTGAAATAAGCCAATAAACACTAACCAGAACAGCAATGGACAAGAAATATTGACATTAAGGAGAGGCATGCTTAGTCGAGTGATCAAAAGGGTCCAGTGAGTCGAGAGGTTGGTTGAGGGTCACGGCGATTTAGACAGCTAGCCAGGCCATCGGTAGCAAGCTAGCAGAGGATGGAGGTATGTTGTTAGCCACCTCTTGCGTTCGGTCAGTTGATTAGTGGGGTTCCGTGTGGTAGAGGGGATTAATCCAAATCACACAACAACAAAGATAAGAACAATAGATATAGTTATAGAGGCCCGAGAAGAAAACATAATAATAATAAAAATAAATAAATTGTCCGATTGTCTATTCAGATAGCAGCCGGTAAGACAGCTAACGGTTAGCGGGCCGCAGATGGGCGTTCAGGTAACGTCGCGACGGAGGAGCCAGCCGGATCTCCTTCAGGTAGATAACGTCGGCAGTCCAGTTGTGAAGGCCCGGTGGGGCTCCGTGTAGGCAGTAAAACGGGTCCGGATAGGTGACTGCAGCCCAGGAGTGAATGATGGAACTCAGGAGTGATTGACGGAGCTGGCTAGCACCGGAACAATCGATGTTTGCTCCGGAATCGACGAAAGCCGACTGTCACACGGATAGCAGCTAGCTAGCTGTGAGATCCGGGTATGAATGTCCAGAGAGCAGTTGAAATCCAGGGACATGGAGAGAAAAATTGGTCCGGTATGTTCCGTTCCGAGCCGCGCTGCGCCGTACAAAACTGGCGATAGATTTTCGATAGATTTTCGAGCTAAAGGATAGCTGATGACCACATACTGTGGTTAGCTGAATACTAACGATTTGCCAGTAAAGAAGCTAACTAGCTTCTGATTAGCTTCTGGATTAGCTTCTGGGCTAGCTCCTGGCTAGCTTCTGGCTAGTTTCTGGCTAGCTTCTTGAAGTTTCTGGCTAGCTTCTTGGAGGATTACAGATCTGAGGTAAATAATACTTTTTTATAAATATAAATTGGTGAGGCTGGTTGCAGGAAAGTGTTTTGAAGATGAGTTGATGGAAAATAAAAATAAAATGTATGTGAAAAAAGTTGTAAATATATATATATACAGGACACGACAAGACGAGGACAAAAGACGTCTGAACTGCTATGCGATCTTGGAGTGATAAAGTCTGAATATATTTGTGTTGCCTATAGAAACATTTAAATCAGTTTTATCAGCTTGTCAGCTTTAACAAAGACATCTGGGTTTGCTCTATGAAGCAAAGCACCCAATTGTGGTGAACAGGATGGCTGGAGCTCACAGCACTGTCTTGGTGTAATGAAATATTGATACTTTTGGAGGAAGATGGCGCCATGGTGCTCTTTAAATCCCTCTGATCTAGCTCTTGCTCCCAGTAATCCCTTTTGTAGGCTCTCTACACTCCACTGGTCAGACATGATTTATGAGATGAGACCATGTCTGGCATTGCCAGCCCTGCTCAGAGCCCACTGAAGGGAAGTGATACAATGAACAGTACCATAATTCACCAACACAACACGGTGCACTGATGAAAGCCAGTCAATTTGATTTGACATTTATTTTGTACGTTTCATGGATAATACCCCCCAAAATACTTGAAGTCCTTGGTGTAATAGAGAATCTATTTTTGTCCCGCGGAGACGACATTTTGGCAAAGGCAGAGCGTATGCAAAACAGGACATTAATCTTGGGTTGGAATTAGAATGGGTTGGCTCCTGTGAGCCTTGCAAAACAGTGTATTAGGACACCTTGGTTGTCCATTAGTATTCTGTCAGACACCTCGTCTGCACAGGTGTCCCTGAGGAATGTCATCCACGTTAAGCTCCTACAATAGCAATCTTTTATCCTAGATTATGCAAACTGGTGGATTTAAGAGAATATGTTTGATATAGACTATTTGTACAGGCTTTTCCCAACAGACAGTTTATGATCATAAAGAACAGCTCTAGTTTCTGTATTGAACCCAGTTTGACAGTAGGGGTTAAGGTGCTGGGTCTGATTACAGAGTTGGTTGTCCATGTGACAGTAGTGACATGTTTTTCTTCACAGGTCCATTCTCGGTATGTGCAGATTAGAATCCCAACCAGTCCTCCTTTTCATGCCAGGATTGTGGGGGGATATTAATTGAATGGGGGCGCCACATAGCATTCCTGTTCATGGGAATGAATCCCATTTAGCCAAGGATCTCATCCACGGACCAGCAAACCAAAGACCTGGAACTAATTACACTAACAAGTTCCACCAGGCCAGGCCTTCACCAGTGAGCAGAATTGTAAACACAAATACAAGCACACACAAAATAACCATACACACACAAAACAACCACACACACACAAAACAACCACACACACACACACACAAAACCACCCACACACATACAAGACAACCATACACACACAAAACAACCACACACACACAAAACAACCACACACACACACACACACACACAAAAACCACCCATACACACACAAAACAACCATACACACACAAAATAACCACACACACACACTGGTAAACATACACAAAAATACCTGAGACAAAATCTCCCTGACCTGCTGGGATTCCATATCTCTGGTACACCGAGAACACAGAAGCGCCTGGAAGTGGAGGATGGAGGAATTTAATTCTAAATGCATCCTTAGAGAGGAGTCCCCATGTTGGCATTCACAGGCTGCCAGGCAAACTGAGAGGCTGTGCCAGTGCCAGCCAATACACTGAGGCTGAGAGAAGCTGACAATGGGCACTGTGCAAAAGGCAGGAGATCTGTCACAGGCTGGGGAGCAGGACTCAGTCCAGGGCACTAGGATTCCCCAGGCACAGGGCCTGTGTTTACCAAAGGATTAGCCCAGGATGGGACACACAGGCTGTAGTAGTACTGAACCAAAGGTAGGTTGAACCACCCAACGAGAGGTTATAATGCATGACATAATCATGTGTGGCTAGCATCCGCACCCGTCTGAGAGCTGACCTTGATCGGCTGCAAAACGGTCTGATGCCAAGCCTTCATTACACACCAGCAAATGTGCGTTTCACCCTGGTTGCACATAAAGAGATGCGAGGAACTTCATGACACTAGATCACTAAATCCCGCCTATGAATGTTCATTTTAAAACACAGCCATCAATCATTGTCTGGTAAGGAAAAATTCTATAGCTGCTGCAATAACCCCAGATTCGATTCGAGCCTTGTCATCCTTGACGCATCAATCAAAAAGTATTTGGAAATGCATCTGTGAAACGTTGTGTTATCTAACAATATTGCTGTTAATCTCTGTCATATTGAAAATATAAATAAACGGAATTTACCTGAGATAAAAATCGGACAACTCTCCACCGTGACTTGAGAATTCCTTTTTTCTTGTGCCTCACGCACGGCCACCCAGCATTTCCAGGCTTCGATTGAATGAAAAGTAGGCGATGTGCGGGTTTAGCTTACTCGTGTTTCTTTACCACAATGCATTGAATGGTATTTTATGTATGCGTGACACTCACTCAAATAGCCTCACTTACAAATCTATAGTGCAAATGTGATCGAAATAACCTATAGCATAGGTGATAAGAGTGATGCGAGTCCGTCAAAAAGATTGCTTGGACAGCTCCAGTGCTGAAATCTCTTTCTTGTCACTTGCGCGCGTGGAGAGCTACAGGGCAACTCTGTCGAAAATGCAGCCGTATGTATGCACAGCACAGTTACACCGAGACCGAAGTTGAACCATGAAGCAATGCTATTCACTATTCGGACCCACACTAACAACGAGCCTTGCTAGTCAGTCAATCGACATTTTTGAGGAACTATATAACTTGCAGGCTACTCAATCTAAAATGTTACCTTCTTGATTGGCCGGGGACCAGATAAAAAAAAAACCTGCTTGTGCCAGAATACACTAATAACCAATAACCTCCCAGAAAGGTTGAAACGTCATATATGGGAGTGTTGAGGCTTTTACAGCCCCACTCAAACCTCTCATGAATCAATATCATCATCTCAGACAGCATCATGATTCAATATAGAGATTTTAATGGGAGCCTATGGTAAAATTTAAGTCAGGCATCTTGCAAATGCATTGAAAATTATACTTTGATATATTACATTACAGCCATGCACATTTAAACTGAGAGGTGAGAGAGGCGATTGAAAATAAATGGGAGTATGGCAAAATATCATATCTAATTTGATTTTGCCTGCATAACCTTACAAACATTGACTTTGTAAACATTGACTTTACAAACATTGCCCTTTCTATCTTTTCAAATATGTTTAATCTGTACTCTGTACTATAGAGGGGGATATAGTCTCTAGCACCTCCCAGGGTGTGGTTCCAGTGCATGGTGGGTTAAATGTAGGCAGAGCCATACATTATTGATGTAGAGGTGAATGCATAGTGACCCATAGGTGTCTGGGGGCTGGCCCTCTCCAGACAGAGCCAGGAGAAGGGAGGAATACTCCGCTTAGTGTAACACACAAAACTTGACCCCTCAGCTAACTCCCCAGTGTCTCTTTGTCCCTTACGTCCATCTCGGGATTTGTCATGAATAAGATATATCTATTTATTGTATTTTGAATTCCTTACCTGTTTCCATTGTTGTTGCAGACTCTCCACCAGTAAAATAGCAAACACCCTTTCTAAAATATCAAAAGGTAGAGTTCTCTTGAAGGTGGGACACAAAAATTGTGCAATGTTGAAGTTTTGCTTATAACAATAACAATGTTGTTTTCTGCATATCCGAGTTCCAGATTAGGTCTTGTTACACAGTAAACGTTATGTACTGATGTTCAATTCACTGTCTTAGACTGTCTGTAATATTTATGCCTGTGCACTTTGAGGTCAAAGTAAAATGACTCATCATCTTGCAGAGGAGAGACGGCGGAGGAGTTTGAAAGTTCATCAATTATTCTATTGGTCTCACATGAATGTGGTCTTTTAATGAAGATAAACTGAACAGGTCGCGCTAGGTTTGAAGACAGGTGAGAAATCAAAACCCTTTACATGGACTTTTCTACAAAGAGGCAGGGTGTGTCACAATATCCTCTCTGCTTCCCTTTGCACCCATACCCTCCATGTGAATGGTAATGGTTGCAGTGCCTTATGGTCAAGCCAGGATTGATCTCTCTCTCTGTGTGTGTGTGTGTGTGTGTGTGTGTGTGTGTGTGTGTGTGTGTGTGTGTGTGTGTGTGTGTGTGTGTGTGTGTGTGTGTGTGTGTTTCCCTTTTCTTATACAGACCCTCAACTAAAGTATGAACCTTTAAAATACCTTACATTTTTTTCAGAGTCCTTGCCTTCTGTGATCCTTGTGACCTTGTCATTGTCCCAATGTAGACTACATTTCCTGAATGACTGACTGCTCAGGATTCAAACCAACAGAATGACAAGCACATCAGCAGGCATTCTGTGCTTTGACATGAAACTCTCTCTCTCTGTCTCTCTCTCTCTTTCTCTCTGTCTCTCTCTCTCTGTCTCTCTTGCTAGCTCCCTCTCTCACACGCCCCCCCCCCCCCCTCTCTCAAAACACATCAATATATAAAGCCTAGTCCAAAATATCTTACATATCAAACAACCAGAAAATAGTCTAGGGGATAAATACAGGGTATCTTAGTCTACAGATTAACCAAATGGAAATGTGAGAAGAAAAAGGTTGAGAGCTGCTTGAGGATATGAAGTAATTCAAGGCTTTTCTTCTGTAGTATACCATGTAATAAATAGCAAATAACTAGAGCGCAAAGACAGTCGGACATATTACACTGTAGCCTGAAGCCTCACACTAAATTCTTCAGCAGCTCAGTCATCCGTTACAGACCTTGCAGAGAAAAAACTAACATCTGTCGGTGTGGCATAGAGTTTGAACAGAGCAAGGAGTCTGGGTAGCCAGGCAAATTACACTGTCCCTAAGGTGATCATTTAGTATCCCCTTTTTTGTTCAACCTAGGCTGTTGAATTAGTGTAACTGATATGCCCACAGTCTCTCCTCATTACAAGAGCAGTCTTGCTGTATCTGTATTTTCTATTTAGTCGCGCCCATAACAGATGACAGAACGCTATCTATCAGGTGAGCCGAAGTATTTCTTCTTTGTTTCATCATTCAGAAAAGTTTCACACAGTGTATTCTTCATCAATTCCGGTCACACTGCCAAACACAGTGCCTGTCATAAAATTCTATGGAATGTTTATTTTAATATTGATAATTATTTTTTTTTTTAATTCAGAGAATATGGAAAAAATGACTTTACAGTTTATTGGTATTCAATGCAGCTCCCATCAGTGGCCTATCAAAACGCACTAATAGACTGAACAGTGAGGGTAGAACTTATTTAGATTTGACCGCCCAGCATGATCTCATTTAGCCTTACTTGATTCAATCACTTAACCTGATGCTGTACAGTGTAATGGTTTATAAAGACTTGAAGTGTAATGCTTCACTGTGCAGAGAGATTTACAGTCTAGTGCTGCTGAGGAGGAGCTCTCTTCTATTTAAAAAAAATCTTCAAATAGCTACAATTGAATATTCAGGTAGAGCAGGGGTTTACACAAAGAGATATATCTTTATGGGTTAACACCCCTCCAAAAATAATCTCACCCAGAATTTGTAGCATCCTTGACCTACGCATGATTGACCCTGGAATGTCTCTCATTCTCTATGAGATGACCCAGATTAGAATGGAGTAGGCTAAATGTTAAACTGTCCCTCATTGTTAGATGGGGTTTCATTTATAAACTTAAAGGGAAAATCCACTCAAAAACTATATATTGTTTTTATTAGCCCACTGTTGATACAGTCCCAAAATGATTTACATGTCAGTAGTCAAGTTTTCAAGATATTGGACTTTCAATAAGCAAAGTGATGATGCAAAAAGTCCAATAACTTGAAAACTTGACTGCTGACATGCAACATTTTTTGGGACTGTATCAACAGTGGACTAAAAAAAAAAAAAAAATTTTTTGAGTGGATGTTCCCTTTAAGTAAACATAGCTGTGCACATAGCGATCCTATTAAATTACTAGCGGGCTATGTTATAGACCCTCGATGTTCCAGAATGGGGTGAAAATGATAGCCATAGTGGTCAGGGAAAAATCCAAACCCGTCTAATTGGAATGAATGGCAGTAAGAGGCATAATCCACATTTTAATTATACAGGAAAATTAAAGTAAGGTATGTGATATACCAGAAATTGTGTAGTAGAATTATTGTCAACCTAAAATATTGTCATATAATGATAAATACAGTTTAAAAGGGTTTTTATGCACATTTCCTGTATAAATAACCTCTAAAATATACATAAACATACCATAAATGTAAAACAAGCTGAGAGTGCTATTATATGATACAATATCAATACTTGTTGCATTTAAACTTGTTAACGTCCTATTATCAACTGATTTCAGCCAGTGTATAGCTGTGGATTGACCTCATTGCTTGAATGGAATATTGGCATGTTGGCAGTTAATTAGAAAAATGTATGGAGTCACTCCTCTAAAACTGGCTTGCAAGCTACCAAACAAACAAACATACAGTAAAGATACATTTTTCTAATTCATTATTTTACACAATATCTTATCACAGCACTGGCAAACCATAGTTCACCAACCCCCTGACTAAAATGTCTGACCTTTATACCATCATAAGAAGGTTCATGTCCATTCTAATATTCCAATTCCCAATTATATGGCTGCACATCCATCCCCTAAACATAGCTTGAATAGGTGTGGGTTGTACAAATATTGTGAGGGACAATGATGCCAATACTGTTGCCTAGCAACTGAAAGGCTCCCCTTACTGATTTAGAATTGCCACAATTTGTGAATTGTTCAAAAGTGTCAAACATAGTCTCTGCCTTGGGAAGCAGCCCATATTACATCCTCATTATTATCACACCTGACATAATAGAATGTAATGGTAACTGGATTAGGGTCCTAATGCCGAAACGTGATAGAGACTACTGCAGTTAATGGACTCCTTCATTCAGGTGTCAATCTCCATTACAGAACCTCACTACATTGCTGTAAGCACACACACTGCATCTGGAAACTATTCAGACCCTTTCACCTTTTCCACATTTTGTTACTTTACAGCCTTATTCTAAAGTAGATTAAATAGCTTTTTTTCTCATCGGTCTACACAAAATACCCCACAATGACAAAGCAAAAATAGGTTATTAGAAATGTTTGCTTTATTTATAAATAAAAAACCCGGAAATATCACATTTACATAAGTATTCAGACCCTTTAGTCAGTAGTTTGTTGAAGCAACTTTAGCAGCAATTACAGCCTTGAGTCTTCTTGGCTTTGACGCCACAAGCTTGGCACACCTTTATTTTCGGAGTTGCTTCCTTTTTTCTCTGCCGATCCTCTCAAGTTCTGTCAGGTTGGATGGGTAGCGTCGCTGCACAGCTATTTTCAGGTCTCTCCAGAGATGTTAGATCGGATTCAAGTCCAGACTCTGGCTGGGACACTCAAGGACATTCAGAGACTTGTCCTGAAACCACTCCTGCCTTGTCTTGGCGGTGTGCTTAGGGTCGTTGTCCTGTCCTATTGTTATTTAACTGCTTCTTTTTAATTATTTGTTACTTTTGTTTTCTATTTTTTACTTAGGATTTTTTTTACTTAACACTTCTTTTTCTTAAAATTGCAATGTTGGTTAAGGGCTTGTGAGTAAGCATTTCACTGTAAGGTCTACAACTGTTGTATTTGACGCATGTGACGAATAACATTTTATTTGATTTCATTTGTTGGAAGGTGAACCTTCACCCCAGTCTGAGGTCCTGAGCGCTCTGGAGCAGGTTTTCATCGAGTATGTATTATTATTATTTTTTACTTTTATTTAACTGGGCAAGTCAGTTAAGAACAAATTCTTATTTTCAATAACGGCCTAGGAACAGTGGGTTAACTGCCTTGTTCAGGGGCAGAATGACAGATGTTGACCTTGTCAGCTCAGGGATTTGATCTTGCAACCATTTGGTTACAAGTCCAGCGCTCTAACCACTGCCGCCCGTATCTCTCTGTACTTTGCTCCGTTCATCTTTCCCTCAAACCTGACTAGTCTCCTAGTCCCTGCTGCTGAAAAACATCCCAACAGCATGATGCTTCCACCACCATGCTTCACCGTAGGGATGGTATTGGCCAGGTGATGAGCGGTGCCAGGTTTCCTCCAGATGTGACGCTTGGCATTCAGGCTAAAGAGTTCAATCTTGGTTTTATCAGGCCAGAGAATATTGTTTCTCATGGTCTGAGAGTCCTTTAAGTGCCTTTTGGCAAACTCCAAGCGGGCTGTCATGTGGACAGGAGTGGCTTTAGTCTGTCCACTCTACCATAAAGGCCTTATTGGTGGAGTGCTGCAGAGATGGTTGTCATTCTGGAAGGAACTCTGGAGCTCTGTCAGCATGACCATCGGGTTCTTGGTCACCTCTCTGACCAAGGCCCTTCTCCCCCGATTGCTCAGTTTGGCCAGGCGGCCAGCTCTAGGAATAGTCTTGGTGGTTCCAAACTTCTTCCATTTAAGAATGATAGAGGCCACTGTTCTTGTGGACCTTCAATGCTGCAGGCATTTTTTGGTACTTTTCCCCAAATCTGTGCCTCGACACAATCCTGTCTCTGAGCTCTACGGGCAGTTCCTTCAACCTCATGGCTTGATTTTTGCTTTAACATGAACTGTCAACTGTGGGACCTTGTATGCCTTACCAAATCATATCCAATCAATTGAATTTACCACAGGTGGACTCCAATCAAGTTGTAGAAACATCTCACGGATGATCAATGGAAACAGGATGCACCTGAGCTCAATTTCAAGTCTCATAAGAAAGGGTCTGAAAACGTATGTAAATAAGGTATTTCAGTTTTTATTTTGTATTAATTTGTAAACATTTCTAAAAACCTGTTTTTGCTTTGTCATTATGGGTTATTGTGTGTAGATTGATGAGGGAGTGTTTTATTTAATACATTTTAGAATAAGGCTGTAACATAACAAAATGGGGAAAAAGTTCAAGGGTTTGAATATTTTCAGAATGCACTGTATAGGTTACCCACTGAAACAAGCATTCTCCACTGGTCAGAGCCTAGGATCTTAGTACTGGTAAATTAGTCTGTGGCTTAACATTCAAAGTCATGCAACATACTCTAACTTGACTGATAAGATGAGAGATGTTGCTTCTTGTAGATTTGATAGGGTCAGGGTTAAGACCAGTTATCCTACACAACACATAGATACCAAACAATAATTTATACGTATACACTAGATCACTAACAGGGGGCACTGTTTTTAAGCCACCGCACCTCCATCTTGGCACTCACCCACCATTGTAAAAATATTTTGGGAGCTATATAAATGCATTTATTAACGTCTACATTTGTTTTGTCACATTTATTCTATTACATACACTGATTATACCAAACATTTGGAACACCTTCCACATGGATGCTGGCCCATGTTGACGCCAGTGCTTCCCACAGTTATGTTAAGTTGGCTGGATGTCAGAGTTCCGGTTTAGCATGTGATTGGAGAAGAAGCTCATGGACGAGGCTCCAACGCATTAGTTAATTTGCCAAATTTATACTTTGCATTACACTTTCGTACATATCATATTTGATTGATTAGTACATAAGTTACCTTATTGATTCAAATGTCACACAACCTGAGGAGCAGAAGACCTGTAACTAACGTGAATGGTAATGGCGCCGACTCCAGTCCAACTGTTACAGAGCCTCATGCGGTCACACTCCCCACAGATTTTCAGAACCTCCGTACGATTCTGGTCTCAGAAATTACAGCAACCATTGCCACTCAGCTCAAAAACTGCCATTGATGCTGCACTGGCCCCCTTCTCCGCTGTCCTAGATGGTATCCGAGCTGCTGCGGATGAAAAAGTCCATCAAATTGACGGCTTTGAACATGACCTGTGTGACAACAGTCACCGCATAGTAGCACTTGAGAAAACGATCGCCCGTCTGAGCTCCGAAAACCAAAAGCTGATTGACAAGACCGATGACCTGGAATCCCGTTCTCGCCACTGCAATCTTCGTGTTGTTGGTATACCAGAGAAACGTGAAGGAGGGGACTCATTTAAGTTCATTTCAGAATTCTTTGCAGATGTGCTGGGTACGGCCATCGTTCCATCACCCCCGAAGCTGGATAGAGCCCACCACATTGGCCCCTCCCCAGCGGGCGGAGACGACAACTCCAAGCCTAGTGTTTATTGACCGTTTTCACTACTAGCGTGACAAGGAGCGCATCCTCCAGAGGCAGGGCAGAGACCAGCTTCACTTTCCAGACCTCAGCTCGAATGTCGCCAAGAAAATAGCTAAATTCCTCGATGTGAAATGCAAACTTAATGAAAAAGTAGAATTCTCACTCCGCTTCCCTGCTCGTCTGCACATTGAACATGCTGGGGGGAAGCTACAATTCGACTCCCAAGAGGACGCCTTGGTTCGACAGTCACTTCTGAGCCGTATCTTGGATTTATGACCTACTCTTTTGCCAGGTATCATGCATAGCCTCTAAGTCGAAGGTATGTTTAACTTTTACTGCAGGGCCTTTTTTTCTCTCTACCTGTTGCCATTCCTTTTCCACTCGGCAGAAACACTAACGTTATTGAACTCTGATAAAAATGACTACTGTCTTGTGAGGTTGTCATTTAAGCTACACATTTGGAAGGTCCTTTTTATTTGGCTAGATGGCTAGCGTAATAATGCAAGGCTACAATTCCAGGCTTTTGCAGAGCTTTCTTCTGTTTTTTTATTTATTTTAGTCTAGATACTTACTGAAGGACTTTTCACCACTTTATTACGCCCTATTGACCATTCGTACATGTACAGACACTCCGCCCCTTTTCTTTTTTGTAACAGGGTAACATACTGTGGGACACTTATTTGGCCATCCTTAAGACACATTGTACGTGTTGCACTGATTGAAGACTCCCTGAGTCAGGACAGTTCCTTTACACTGTCATGGGATGTTTGTTTTGTTTGTTGACCTACTATACCGTTTTGTATTTCACGACTGGTGCTGTGGAACCTCTCCGCGTTTGGATAGGAAGGAGACTTTGGGTTTTACGTGGGATGGGAGGTTGAGGTTTTTTCAGCAGTTTTCTCTGTTATCTTTTCAAATGCTTGGTCTGTTTTCACACCTTTTTCGTTTCAATATTTTAGATCTAACAACGCTAATAATAGTACTATAGGTAGGCCTAATCCTATAAAGTTTTTTTTATCTTGGAACACTAAAACAATGAACAATCCTGACGAGGTCTAGGATCTTCTCTCATTTGAAGAAGCTAAAAGCAGATGTGCTATTTTATTTATTTATTTATTTTAATTATGTGTCCTTCTGCTATGTCAAAGTCCTTCTCAGATTTTATGGTTCAGAATGGGTGTACAGATCCATGGAGATGTCAGAATCCCCAGGCACGAGAGTATTCTTTCTTTTCACATGTACACCCTTCTTTCTCTCGTATTGACTCTTTCTTTATTGATCATAACTTTACTCCCAACTGTCACCTCTTCTGAATATTTACCTGTTGTAATTTCTGACCATGGACCTTTAGCCCTCGACAAAGTCCTATCAGGACAAACTCATACTCCTCTCTGGAGATTCAATTCTCTTCTCCTGTCTGATGCAGACTTCTGTAACGTTATCTCCACTTCTATTGATCATCTTCTTTTTTCAAATCAGACAAGCTCAACCTCTCATTCTGTCTTATGGGAATAATTTAAGGCCTATCTTAGAGGAGAAATTATTTCTTATTCTTCTCATTTAAACAAAACTCAGAAACCTAAACTAGAACTCACTAAAGCCATCCTTGACTTAGACCATCAGTATGCCCTGACGCCATCTCCAGAGCTATATATACAACGCTTGAACTTACAATATGAATTCAATCTCTTGTCCACTTCAGATGCAGGATGGTTACTATTGCATTCACGTGGTACCTACTATGAACATGGTGACAGGGCAAGTTGTCTGCTTGCACAGCAATTAAAATGTAGTGCTGCTGCCCGTCTGATTCCCCAAACTAAAGATTCCTCTCATAGCTTAATTTGTGACCCTACTGGGATCAATGACACTTTCAAATGTTTCTATTCCTCCCTGTATATGTCTAAATTTTCCATCAGATACTGGCGATAGGACTACATTTTTGGGTGAAACTGCAGATGACCTTGATTCTCCTCTCAGCCTTGAAGAAGTTATTCAGTCAATCAAGTCAATGCAGAGGATCAAGGCTCCAGAGCCTGATGGGCTTCCAAATGAGTTCTTTAAGAAATGCTATGCCAAGTTAGCCCCTTTACTTTTATCTGTGTATAATGAATCACTTGGTCATGGCTCATTGCCAGCTACCCTAACACAGGCTTCAATAGCTTTCTCCTTAAGAAGGGGAAAGACCCTACTTCCTGTTCTTCATTTAAGCCCCTAAGCCTCCTTAATGTGGATGTAAAGGTGCTGGCGAAGGTGATAGCGAGGCGTCTGGAAGTAGTCTTACCAAGACTCATATCACATCAACAAACTGGCTTTATGAAGGACAGATATTATTTTTTTTTACATTTGGATCATGTTTAACATGATTTATTCTAAACAATTCTCCAACTCCCCTGAGATGGTAATCTCACTAGAAGCAGAGAAGGCATTTGACAGAATTGAGTGGGAGTACCTATTTGCTGTTCTTAACTTCTTGGCGCACCCATACTGTTAACGGGATCATTTTCGGCAACATTTGCTGAATTGCAGATCGCCAAATTCAAATTAAATTACTAAAAATATTTAATATTCATGAAATCACAAGTGCAATATAGCAAAACACAGTTTAGCTTGTTGATAATCCACCTGGCGTGTCAGTTTTCAAAAAAAATTTACAGCAAAAGCTTCCCAAACATTTATGTTAGGACATCTCTCTCAGCAGACAAACATTACAAACAGCTAGCAGCAAAGTAACTTGGTCACGAATGTCTGAAAAGCAATAAAATGAATTGCTTACCTTTGATGATCTTTGGATGTTTGCACTCACGAGACTCCCAGTTACACAATAAATGTTCCTTTTGTTCGAAAAATATTATTTTTATATAAAAAAACCTCCACTTGGTTGGCGAGTTTGGTTCAGAAATCCACAGGTTCATGCAGGTCGTGACGGGCAGATGAAAATTCCAAAGAGTATCAGTAAAGTTCGTAGAAACATGTCAAATGTTTTTTTTATAATCAATCCTCAGGTTGTTTTTACAATAAATAATTGATGATATTTCAACCGGACGGTAGCTTTTTCAATAGTAGAGAGAGAGAAAATGTCTGCTCCAAGCTGTTGTGCATGCAAAACTCTGCTGGCACCCTGCCATCCACTGACGCGATGTGATCGTTCTCGATCATTTTTCAGAATCTGGTTGATATTTCTTTAAATGGAGGGAAGGCATGCAATGGAACAGAGAGGTTTCAGGAAAAACATTATTTCCTGATTGGATTTTCCTCAGGTTTTTGCTTGCAATATCAGTTCTATTGTACTCAAGACAATATTTTGACAGTTTTGGAAACTTTAGAGTGTTTTCTATCCCAATCTGACAATTATAAGCATATTCTAGATTCTGGGCCTGAGAAATAGGCAAATTCATTTGGGTACGTTTTTCATCCAAACATCAAAATACTGCCCCCTACACTCAAGAGGTAAAAAAATTTGGATTTGGGGACAAATTTAGCTCATGGATCCGTCCCTTGTATACATCTCCCCAGGCCAGTGTCTGTACCAATGACACCTGTTCTAATTATTTTGCCCAGGAACGTGGGGCACGCCAAGGCTGCCCAGTGTGCCCCTTCATTATTTGCTATCGCCATTGAGCACCTTTCAGTAGCTTTACGGGTATCCTCCTCTTTCCAAGGTGTAACACGGGAAGGAGTTGAATATAGGTAATCATGATATGCAGATGATTGGTTACTCTATGTGAATAACCTTGTAACCGATTTACCTTCTATCCTTTCTATTCTGGAGAACTTTGGCTCCTTCTCCGGTTACAAGCTGAATCTCCAGAAAAGTGAGTGTTTCCCAATCAATCCAGCAGTGCTACAGCTCCAGCAGACAGACTTTCCCTTTCAGCTTAGCCGCTCTTGTTTCAAATACCTTGGAATGAACGTAACTTGTTCATTACATGCTCTTTTTTTCTGCAGACTTTGTTCCCCTTATTGCGCAAATTAAACAGATTTTCAGAGATTGGGTAGCTTACTATCACTTATAGGAAGGATTAATGCTGTAAAAATGAACAGTTTACCCAAATTATTTTATTTATTTCAATCTATCCCATTGTTTTTACCAAAGTGTTTTTTTAAAGTCAATCAATCAGGCTGTTACCACATTTATCTGGGGAGGAAAGGTATCCAGAGTCAGTAGATGTTTACTTCAGAGATGCAAGTTTAGTCAAGGGCTGGCACTACCCAACTTTTATACTGTTTCTGAGCAGCCAACATTCAGAATTTGCCATTGTGGTTACATGCTCCAGATACCCCATAGTGCCACCTAGAGGCACATTCTTGTATTTATTATTCTCTTCCTGCTTTACTCGGCTCTTCTCTCCCAACATCCCCCTCTCGCTATACTCGCAACCCCTTAGTGCTTTCCACACTTAAGATTTGGTACCAGTTTCAACAACATTTTAAATTCTCCGCTGCATCTACTATGGGTCCTATTGATAAGAATAACTTATTCTCTGCTTCTCTAATAGATAATGCTTTATCTTACTGGACAAGGAAAGATATTTAGTCCTCCCAAGACTTATATGTAAATATAATTTTTTCTAGTTTTCACAACCTGGCCTCTAAATACTCTTTGCCTCCATCTTACTTTTTCATTTTCCTTCAAATTAGGCATTGTGTCTCCTCCCAATTTTATGGGTTCCCTGCTCCACCTCCTTGTCAACCCTGGGATGGCATATTGACACCATTACCTTGACAAAAAGCAGTAACTTCTCAGATCTATCTACGTATTTTGTCATTGGACAAATACTCCACCAACAAAATTAAATCTGCTTGGGAAAGGGAAATAGGTGTTGAATTTACACAGGAGTGGTGGGATGAGGCGATTGATAGAGTACGCGCCACTACATCTTGGGCTTGTCTTGGTCTCATACAATTTAAGGTTTTACAGAGGGTGCATTTTTCCAAATCCAGACTGACATATATCCAAATGTAAATGATGAGTGTGATAGATGTCATAACTCACCATGTGACCTTAGTCACATGTTCATTCAATGCTCTAAACTACAAAATTACTGGAATTCTATTTTTAAAACGTTATCTGAGGTGCTTGAAATTAACATTCAGTGTTGTCCCTTGATAGTTCTCCTTGGACCCCAAACATGCAGATATTGTTGCTTTTACATCGTTCTTAGCTCGACATAGAATTATTCTCCAGTGGAAGTCTGCTCAGCCCCCCTCTACCTCTCAATGGCTCAACGATGTAATGTTCTTCCTAAAGCATGAGAAAATGAAGTATTCTCTTAGGGGTTCCAATGATACATTTGTTAGAAAATGGCAAACATTTATATCATATTTTAATGGCTTGCAGAGGCATCTGATGATGTGCTTTAAGGTTTCCCAGTAGACATTACCAGTAGTCATTATATAATAGGTACAGTCATCAATATAATGCTATCCAGTCCAAGCAAGTTTGTCTAAGGTTTATTAATCATGTATTTATTTCTGTTGAAGTATTTTGAATCTGTATTGAGTTGTTTGTATCCCCCCCGTATTCTTGATTGTTTATCTGTTGTGAAATCTCTGTAGAATGTTTGTTTTCTAGGACCAAATTGAGGGAGGGTGTGGGATGAGTTAGCTATATGGGGTGATCAGGGTGGGTGGTTGGAAGGTGTTTGGGGTTGGGTGGTTGGGAGGGAGGGAATCGAGGTGGGTGGACTGAGGTAGGGCGGAGAGGTATGGAAGGGTCAGGGCGGTTGGGTGGATGTGTTGTATGGAGGGAGGGTGGTTGGGATATGGTAAAATCTTTGTACTTACATTGATGTACATTTTGTAAAACTTGAATAAAGATTTAATTTGACTGTCCCCATAAAATAACAAATACTTAAAAACCTGTCATTTTATCCTTGAAACGTATAATTGAAATACTGTAGAATTCCATTCATTCCTATGGAGGACTGCCTCTTCTGGGCAGTGCCAATATGGCCAACCAGTGACTTCAAAGCCTCTCAACGGCCTATACATAGCATCAGCAATCCAAAGTTTATATATGTACATCATTGATACCAACACTAATGTACTGAACAAATAATGAGCCAGTAGCCTTAGTTAAATTACGCATTGACTGGTTGAGTTAGCTAGATGGAATCTATGGATGGTGACTCCTGCCAAGCAGTTGATTACAATGCTTTGTGGCCTCTGAAGGAAGAGAGGAATGCATGAGGATTCCATTGCTTTATCTGTTTGACTCCATCACCAAGTCAATAGTTCACATACGATGGAAGAAACCATGCAGAATGGTGCTTGTCTCCTTGGGTAGGAACATTTCAATCTCAAGGTTTGGACCGTTGTATTTGACAGTTTATACATTAACAAGGCTTGGTGATGGTGCATCATAGTATAGTAAGCTGAGCCAACAGTGTGGACCTGCCACACAGTCATTATGGACACAAACATCCATTAGTACCAGGGAGAGGAGGGCAAGGCAGAACCGCTGACAGCTTGAGCAGTGAATTTAATTATGTGTCACAGGTTTCTGCCTATTTATGGCATGGCTGGAGAGCAGAGGACAGGCTGTAACTCTGGTGAGCACAGCAGGAGATTTATGTCATTTATCTCTGGAAGAAGAAAATAAACCAAACATAATTTCGAAGCCTGGACCCTAGGATGTGTAGCTTGCCAACTGGGAAAGAAAATACATGTACTGTACCTACATGCCAAGATATGGGCGGAAAAAGAGAACAGAGTGAAATGTAATGATTCCCCTGGTTTCATTAACTGTGTAATTTCCCAAATGCTGAGGGGATTAATGTGAAGAGACATTTTATTGAAGCAATCAATTAGTTATTTTCTATTTAAACACTGTCATGACCAGCTGTGTGTACATCTCATAACTTTACATTCTGTTGATGGATATCAAATATGGATAAATGTGGTACAGAAGCACCAATGGTCCATACGGTCTTCAGAAATGAGGCATTGGGCAGAGTATCTGCCACATCTCCACCTAAGTTGGAGAGAGAGGAATCAGGAGGATGATGGGCGGGTGGGTGGTATTTGTACAATGTTAATCAAGTTAATGCTTCCTCTCTGACACAATGTAAATGAAGAACCATCTGAAGAAACGCAATTAGCAGCTTACAATAATAACTAACAGATGATCAAACTGTGTACAGTAATGCTTCGTCCTGGAAATGCTGCCTCCATAATCTACAGACCACCAGTAGTGATTTGAAGAATTACTATTGATTTCTGTGTATGAATGATGAAAGAATGATAGAAAAGCATCATCACTATAGTTGTTCGGGGATTCATCAAATGGCATTGAGGAGTATACCACCTCAGTCATCGGCTTCATCAATAAGTGCATTGACGACGTCGTCCCCACAGTGACCGTACATACATATCCCAACCAGAAGCCATGGATTACAGGCAACATCCACATCGAGCTAAAGGCTAAAGCTGCCACTTTCAAGGAGTGGGACACTAATCCGGATTTATAAGAAATCCTGCTATGCCCTCAGACGAACCATCAAACAAGCATAGCATCAATACAGGATTAAGATTGAATCATACTACACCAGCTCTGACGCTCGTTAAATGTGTCAAAGCTTGAAGACTATTACTGACTACAAAGGGAAACCCAGCTGCGAGCTGCCCAGTGATGCAAGCCTACCAGATGAGCTAAATGCCTTTTATGCTTGCTTTGAGGCAAGCAACACTGAAGCATGCATGAGAGCACCAGCTGTTCCGGATGACTGTGTGATTAAGATCTCGGTAACCGATGTGAGCAAGACCTTTAAACAGGTCAACATTCACAAAGCCGTGGGGCCAGACGGATTACCAGGACGTGTAATCAAGGCATGCATGGACCAACTGGTAAGTGTCTTCACTGACATTTTCAAACTCTCCCTGACCGAGTTGTAATACCTCCTCCCGGATACCCTAGACCCACTCCAATTCGCATACCGCCCCAACAGATCCACAGATGATGCAATCTCAATTACACTCCACACTGCCCTTTCCCACCTGGACAAAAGGAACACATACTATATGTGAGAATGCTGTTCATTGACTACAGCTCACCAGTTACCCAAGTCATAGACTGTTTTTTCTGCTACCGCACGGCAAGCGATACTGGAGTGCCAAGTCTAGGACCAAAAGGCTCCTTAACACATTCTACCCCCAAGCCATAAGACTGCTGAACAATTTATCAAATGGCCACCGGACTATTTATATTGACACCCCTCCTCCTCCATTTGTTTTTTACACTGCTGCTACTCGCCGGCTTATTATCTTATTATCTACAGTATGCATAGTCACTTCACCCCTACCTACATGTACAAATTATCTCGTCTAACCTGTACCCCTGCACATTGACTCGGTACCGGTACCCCCTGTATATAGCCTCGTTATTGTTATTTTATTGTGTTACTTTTTATTATTTTTTTATTTTATTTTTTTTGGTAAATATTTTCTTAACTCTTTCTTGAACTGCACTGTTGGTTAAAGGCTTGTAGGTAAGCATGTTGTATTTGGCGCATGTGACAAATAAAGTGTGATTTGATTTGATTGAAAGCAGAAGAATAGTCTGTCTTGTTCATTGAGTTTACAGACTTAAGACAACAAGCTGACTGAAAACGTTCTACTTTCATAAGTAGGCCTATAGATGTATTTTTAAGCATAGAGTAATTACAGTACTTGCTGAGAAGAAATGCATAGCTGGAACACGTATCTTAATATAGTCTTGATAAGGATTAAATGCAACCCAGTCATCTATGAAATAGAGCAAATTGAATTAGAATGGATTCTTGTACCATGATCTAATGAATTTATTTGAAGTATTCAGTTAAATTAAGACAATTGCTGCCTCAAGCAGTAAAAAGAAAAACAGGGTTACTGTCAAAAATAGATATGTTTAAATGTTATTTATAAACCCAGCTGAAAACGGTGTCTGACAGCAGTCTGACAAAGGCTTTGTCTATCTCTCAACATGAGAAAATATCTACTGATAGAAGAGGAGATGAAGAGATGAGCCAAGAATGGCCACCTTTGATAACCTAATTTGACTGCTGCTGCTGGCCTCTTAGTTGATTAATTATTTAATTTGACAAGTTACCATCTGAGACCTACTTCCATGAAAGAGACTGGACTCGGGAAGGCAAGACTGCCTTATTTTACCTCAAAAGAGTAAGTAGTAAGAACAGCATTGTCATGACGTTGCCCTGTTGGGTGAGGTTTATTTGTATTTATTTTATTTTATTTATTTCACCTTTATTTAACCAGGTAGGCAAGTTGAGAACTAATTCTCATTTACAATTGCGACCTGGCCAAGATAAAGCAAAGCAGTTCGACACATACAACAACACAGAGTTACACATGGAGTAAAACAAACATACAGTCAATAATACAGTAGAAACAAGTCTATATACGATGTGAGCAAATTAAGTGAGATAAGGGAAGTAAAGGCAAAAAAAGGCCATGGTGGCAAAGTAAATACAATATAGCAAGTAAAAACACTGGAATGGTAGATTTGCAGTGGACGAATGTGCAAAGTAGAAATAAAATAATGGGGTGCAACAACCCCCCAATAAATACCTTTCACTCTTTTCTCTCCAATCTACAGAATGTACTCTTGGAAAGCCCGTTGTTAACTTATAGAGTATGGTAACATCAAAAGTTTGGGGAATGGAACAATGTTTTCCTTTCTCAACCAGTTGAAAGTGTCCGTTCGTACTTAAAGAATATGATGTCAGATCAGTTAGTGTCTGCGACATTATATCTGATGATAGGACAACATAAATTATATTATATTAATTATATAAGTCTACACATTCTAGTATATAAGATTCACATGGAATTTTTGTGCAATTTAAATGTTTAAATATGAAACAATTTGTATAAAGATGAGATGTAATTTTAGCCTCCTAAATAAAATAATTATTTTATTGTAAAACGTAGGCCACTCAGTGGCCATGTCCAAGTGAACAGACATTGGTTGAGAACTATGAAACATGCCTTTCTCTCCTCCAGTACAAAAGCCAGTTGACGGAAGTCAACCTTAGTTTCCAACGACGTGAGGACTGGTATCCATACATTTAAAAGGGCTAATTTCAACTACAACCTAACAAAATTAACATTTAGTTCCCAACGACGTGAGGACTGGTGTCCATATGTTTAAAAGGGTGAATTTTAACATAAAGGTGACCATCACCACACTGGAAGAATTAATTTTGACTAGACTAGCCAGAATACAGCGCAAGCTGATTATGGCAACTTGGTATGAACTTCAAACAAGTATCGAGTTATCAGCTGCAGCTGTAAACGTACGTGGCCTAGGAAAGGACAGAATCCTCCTAATAATGACAGGGTACTTTAATGTATCTGCTCTACAACACTACAACCAGAAAGATTACTCAAAGAATGCCGATCTCTGATGGGTAAACCAGTCTTCCATCTTCGACCCATCTTTCGAAGCGCAGCTCAGAGTAAATATATATATCTTGCATTTTCCTCTTCCAAATGGGCGGTTATTAGAATGCATGGATGAGATTCTGTATTTACTGTAGCATAGCTTCGCAAGGTCCGATAGAGTTTCAATACCTTTGTCCCTCTGTCTTCCCGCTCTTTCATTCAAACCCAACCCCCTTCCTTTGTGTAACCAGCTGTCATATCCGGTTAGCCCACTAGGGGCTTTTCATGACATGATCAGTAATCGATGTGTGATCAATCCTGTGTACTGTATATGTAATTCTGTGTGATGATTTAGGTATTTAGTAAATAAATAATTAAGCCAATTTGTGTATTGCTGATTCAACTTATTAGCTAGGGTTCGTGCAGATAACCAAGTAATTACGACAATCAAAATGAGATGGCGATCGAGGTGGCGATTAATAACGGACTGTTATTGATATAAAAGATCTTCAGATCTTTAAGAGAGTGGATTCGGGAGATAACCGCTCTATATAAATTAATGCTTCCGTGGTGCCCCAGGTCATTAATGGGTTAATTGTTGCATGGTTTAGTTCAATCACGTAATCAATTAAACGTTAGGTAATCGATTTGATGAAATAGCATGTCATATAATTGAATCAGTCAGAGACACGACAGCATGCATTACAGAAACTAATTTATTCCTTTTGAGCATATCTAAAAACAATTCTGCTCAACACGTCTGTTCTATTTCCTGTAGGAAGTTCATTGTAATTTAGCAATATCTCTTTGATTTACTGTGTGGGTACTTCACTGACGATTACCTTCATAAAAGCGGTGATGCTTTAAAAGTTGGACAGTAATTAATTGAAAGTGCATTAGCTGTAGAGTAAGGAGAGAGACGGATCCCATCTTACCATGGCAAAAATCCAATAATCCGCTTTTCTGTGGTTTAATATTTTATAGCACTACTTCCTGTAAAGGAAATAGGTATAACCAGAACCTGATGTTGTGATGAACAGAGCATTCAAGCATGCCAGTGTTAGGTGTTAGGTCATGTAACACGTGACACGTGACTGCTTTCCATTGCATGCTTTTGCAACCAATTGAAGGCTGTCTGATTACTTGGCTCCTTTCATTTGCTGATGTAGGATTGAGAATTGGAGTTGATTATCATTGATTAGTCATGCCTGGACTGTGTCTATAAATTCCTGTCTGTCACGTGACCTGATTGCATGTCCTGGAATAAAGTCACGTCCTGTTGAGCTACGTATGCCCGTGTCCAAGTCTTATCTTTCATATAGCTGCTGTTCCATTCTCCGAACACTCCAACCTTCATATTGGAAGGGCCAGGCATTACTAATCATGATAATCAACTCCAATTCTCACTCTTCCACTGATAAGGATTTGGGTGTGGACGCACAGAGGAAGGAACTCCATGAAGTGAACACCAGCTCTACCTTCTATGTAAAATAAAATAAATGCCTGACCTTTTACCTGGTCTTGGTGTCACGCCTGCTCCCGCTCTTCTCCCCTGGCGCTCGAGGGCACCAGGCTCCCCAGCATTGCGCCTTCCTGCCTTTCCCCATCACACGCATGAGCATATTATTGGACTCACCTGCACTCAATCACCTGTTTATTACCTGCCCTATATTTGTCAGTTCCCCATCTCTGTTCCCCGCTGCTGCATTGATTGTCGAAAGTCGTTGTTTTGCCGTGTGCTGGCGCTGTGCCTGTCTTGTTTCATGCCTGTTCTTCATTAAATGTTGACTCCCCGTACTTGCTTCTCATCTCCGGCATCGGTCCTTACACTTAGCCTGGGCCCGGTTTCCCAAAAGCATTTTAAGGCTAAGTTCATTGCTAGAACAATATCTATGGCTCAAACGAGGAACTTAGCCATAAGAGGCTTTTAGGAAACCAGGCCCTGCTAATTTCCATATTTGCCAACTCATCCAGGATTCGAAAACCTACAGAATGCTCAACCAGATTTCTTAGAACCTTAGACGACTTCCTCTCTAATGAACACTTTGGCATACACTTGGCATTGTTAAATTGCCATCACAACCATAAATCAACAACTGTGCCCTGTTACTGTGTCCTATTAACCAGAATAAATGAGAACTATATACACAGCTCAAAAAATTAAAGGGAACACTAAAATAACACATCCTAGATCTGAATGAATGAAATATTCTTATTAAATACTTTTTTTCTTTACATAGTTGAATGTGCTGACAACAAAATCACACAAAAATGATCAATGGAAATCAAATTTATCAACCCATGGAGGTCTGGATTTGGAGTCACACTCAAAATTAAAGTGGAAAACCACACTACAGGCTGATCCAACTTTGATGTAATGTCCTTAAAACAAGTCAAAATGAGGCTCAGTAGTGTGTGTGGCCTCCATGTGCCTGTATGACCTCCCTACAACACCTGGGCATGCTCCTGATGAGGTGGCGGATGGTCTCCTGAGGGATTTCCTCCCAGACCTGGACTAAAGCATCCGCCAACTCCTGGACAGTCTGTGGTGCAACGTGGCGTTTGTGGATGGAGCGAGACATGATGTCCCAGATGTGCTCAATTGGATTCAGGTCTGGGGAACGGGCAGGCCAGTCCATAGCATCAATGCCTTCCTCTTGCAGGAACTGCTGACACACTCCAGCCACATGAGGTCTATTATTGTCTTGCATTAGGAGGAATCCAGGGCCAACCGCACCAGCATATGGTCTCACAAGGGGTCTGAGGATCTCATCTTGGTACCTAATGGCAGTCAGGCTACCTCTGGCGAGCAAATGGAGGGCTGTGCGTACCCCCAAAGAAATGCCACCCCACACCATGACTGACCCACCGCCAAACCGGTCATGCTGGAGGATGTTGCAGGCAGCAGACAGAAGCAGCAGTTCTCCACAGTGTCTCCAGACTCTGGCACGTCTGTCACATGTGCTCAGTGTGAACCTGCTTTCATCTGTGAAGAGCACAGGGCGCCAGTGGCGAATTTGCCAATCTTGGTGTTCTCTAGCAAATGCCAAACGTCCTGCATGGTGTTGGGCTGTAAGCACAACCCCCACCTGTGGACGTCGGGCCCTCATACCACCCTCATGGAGTCTGTTTCTGACCATTTGAGCAGACCCATGCACATTTGTGGCCTGCTGGAGGTAATTTTGCAGGGCTCTCGCAGTGCGGTAATTTTGCAGGGCTCTGGCAGGTAGCGGTTCTGCTGCTGGGTTGTTGCCCTCCTACGGCCTCCTCCACGTCTCCTGATGTACTGGCCTGTCTCCTGGTAACGCCTCCATGCTCTGGACACTACGCTGACAGACACAGCAAACCTTCTTGCCACAGCTCGCATTGATGTTCCATCCTGGATGAGCTGCATTACCTGAGCCACTTGTGTGGGTTGTAGACTCTGTCTCATACTACCACTAGAGTGAGAGCACCGCCAGCACTCAAAAGTGACCAAAACATCAGCCAGGAAGCATAGGAACTGAGAAGTGGTCTGTGGTCACCACCTGCAGAACCACTCCTTTATTGGGGGTGTCTTGCTAATTGCCTATAATTTCCACCTGTTGTCTATTCCATTTGCACAACAGCATGTGACATTTATTGTCAATGAGTGTTGCTTCCTAAGTGGACAGTTTGATTTCACAGTAGTGTGATTGACTTGGAGTTACATTGTGTTGTTTAAGTGTTCCCTTTATGTTTTTGAGCAGTGTATATACAGTGTGTCCTACCAAATGAACATGAAAAAGTAATGACTATAATGTTTAATAAATCAACATGACACAAGATAGGCCTACTTTAATAAGTGGTCAAAAACTGACTGTTACGAAAGGTAATATGTGACAGAGAAAACAGAGAGCTGCAGGGAAACATCCACTATCTCACTTATCTAATTACCCTCTTCCGCACGTCCTCACAAATTACTGTACGCCTGTCTCCCCAAATCACCAGCTGAATGAGCAAGTAAAAAGTGACTCTCTCCATGGCACATGACACCTCGCAAAAACACAGAAAAAGGATAGATGTGCAATGGCAACATGATCTCATCGATTCCCTGCACTCAAGTTTGTTTTCATCAGATTCAGCACCAATGAACCCAGCAGTGGTTCCTGAGATCGGTGCATCAAGTCTGACACCAACAGGCTCCTAAAATGCTGCTATCCACAAGCCATAAGACTGCTAAATAGCTAACTAAATAGCTAACAAATTGACTACATGGATTATCTGAGTTGACACAAAATGGCACTGTCTCTATGCACACTCACAAGGCCCTGCACGTTCACGCACACTGACACTCCAACACACAAACACTCACTCTATAATTTGCTCACACACATATCGTACATTTATACTGACTACACACACACACCCACTCATATGCAATCATCATATACGCTGCTGCTACTCTGTTTATTATATATCCTGATGCCATTGCCTAGTCACCTTACCCCTATACATATCTACCTCTATCACTCCAGTATCCCTGCACATTGTAAATATGTTACTGGAACTGACTCACCCTGTATATAGCATGCTTACTTACTTTCTCTGTTCTTCTTATTTGAATTGTTTATTTCTTGTGTGTTTTTGTTCTACCTTATTTGTAGGATTACACTGTTATTGATTACTGCATTGTTGGGGTTAGAGCTAGCAAGAAAGGCATTTCACTGTACTTGTGTATGTGACATTAAAAATTGAAACTGAACTGATAATTGACGCGGGGGAGATGCAAGATAAAGTCATATGTCCATCACACCCAAAATGCATGCGTCGTCTCATCGCTCCAGCAATGATGCTCTAATGAAATTTAGTCAGAAAGACAGGATCAGCTTGCATGCATAATTGATTGTGTTGCTGGGCCAGATGAAAAATGGGCATGCTGTTGTGCGAGAGTCGGAAAAGTGTTTCCCTTTGGCTTCATCCTAATGTGGAAGGAAATGGACTGCCACTTATCGAAGATGCACTGTTATGGATGCCTTGTTTGTTGTTGGTTGAACTCATCCTGTTGTCGGCATGGATACAGTGTAAAAAGAGAGGGTGCGACAAAGAGAGAGGAGAGGTCAAGAGGCTGACTACATGAATAAGGCTGTCTGGCTGGCGATATGGCCTCATGGTGAGGCTGTGCACCTAATTGGACAAGAAGAGCATAGCAACAAGAAAAGCCATACCTACTGTATAAACTTTAATCCAAGACAAAAGACTCCACATCCCATGGATTTTGTTTGATTCTAATGTTTTTATGTTTAAAGTATTTTACACTTTCAATATACAGATGGCTGGATCATTTGCTTCATCTGCTCTCGCCTCATACCCAGTAGGTATTTTTTTCTGCCTGCATTAGCAACTATCAAATCTGAACCGTTTAACCTTGTCCATGCTCTTTTCTTGCAGATTTTCAAATGTGTTTGAAAAGATGAACAGGACAGTTGTTTGGAAGCAGATAGGACAGCTTTTTGTAGCTAGAGCAACTAGACTTAAATGACAGCAACAAGATAGGCCTAAGAGTTTAATTAACAGCTTCTAGGTGTTTGTCTGTGTGTTGTTGAATAAGAAAGCTGGATATGTGGATAGATGGGTGGATATGTCGGATATTCCCTTCTGATAGTATATTTCCTTTGCTTATATCTGAAATTGACTTGGACTCGTAACGCACTGATTACTGTCATTGTTATTTGGGTTATATTTCTCTGAGATGGGTGTAGCTCCCTCCAGTAGCCACGAGCACAACCATTCCTTGATTTTAACTGGCGGCTTTATTCTGTAGTTTTAGTCAGAATTATCACCTTCCATGAGAACTATAAAGTAAATGAAAGTACAGTTAAGCACACTCTTACAACTTTCTTGTCTTACGAGTGACTTATTAGCTTGGTATAACTCTGAAGTGCTTACATACATAAACAGTTTAGCCGGCGCTGTAACAGTATCAGATTAAACACATGAATAAAGGAAGAATACCTCATTGGCTGCTTATTACAGAAGGTAGGAAATCAAAACTTCACACCTATTATTCCTGGCATGAATTCACGCTTCATCCTTAATTATTATAACGTTTCCATCCTAACATACACACTTCAACCTTTACGAACTACAGCCGATGACATGAAAACTTAGCTAACACAGCGTGGGATTGCCTTCACTCCAAAGGTGTGTTGCTACGATAATGTACAGTTATTAGCCACGTAGTTCAGCTTGTCTTAACATTTCCCCCGCATAGCGAACACGTAAACAATTCAAGCAAAAAACAACGACATAGACTTACAGGTTAATTGTCAGTTACAATGGGTATTTTGCATACAATTATGAGGGCTTCTCGAAAGGATGGATATGTGGTGGTGTGACTGTGTTAAATTATGTAATGTAGTGTTTCAAATGTTGTTTTATGTGTAATATAAATGTCTTAATGTGTTTGGACCCCATGAACAGTAGCTGCTGCCTTGTCAGGAACTAATGGGGATCCCTAAAAAATTAAAAAACAAATGGCTAAAATAGCTATAAAGCATGTAAAGTGGAAATTCAGTATGCTTTTGTATTTAATATTAAATTCCTGTAGCCCATTCCTTCAAACTGAGATCAAAAAGGCCTGGAGGAAGCAAGGGTTTTATGAGCATTGACACATTGGGTGTCACTGCTATAGATATACAGTACCAGTCAAAAGTTTGAACACACCTCCTCATTCAGGGATTTTTCTTTATTTTTACTATTTTCTACTTTGTATAATAATAGTGATGACATCAAAACTATGAAATAACACATTTGGAATCATGTAGTAACCAAAAAGTGTTATACAAATCCAAATATATGTTATTTTTGAGATTCTACAAAGTAGCCACCCTTTGCCTTGATGACAGCTTTGTACACTCTTGGCATTCTCTCAACCAGCTTCATGGGGGTAGTCACCTCTTGATTCTTCCTCAGGGTTTTATTACTGGACCCCCCAAGTAACGTCAAATGTAGAATTCTAATGTGCCATCTCACTGGACCAAAAAACAATTCCGACAACAGACTGGGCACATGTTTCAAAGGAAAATAGATGGACCAAAACACATTGCTGTACAACAAAAACCATGTCCGTCTTTTAAATATAGGGGAAAGCATTTTCTCTTCTCACCGTTATACATTTTCCAACACTATAGATTACGCTGTCAGGAAGTGAGTGGTAGCTGGTGAAGAGGCTTTCACCCTGTTGTCATGACATTGCCCTCTTTGGGTACAGCAAGCCCCATCCCCCTCTCCCTGTCTCCTACACCCAGCCTGCTGTGGTCAGAAAGAGGTCGTAAATTCCTGAAGGAGAATATCTCCTCTTGGCCACTTTATAGAGAGAGAGTAGAGTTTTCATAGAAGAGAACAAAGGAATTTCTTCCACCTCACAGAACTTGAGGTCCGAACAACATTTATGTTCTGGAAAGATCGGTGAAGAATCCAGCTACGAACGGGTCCGTTTGGTACATTTTTGTGAAACTCATGGGAGTCAATTCGGCCACATTACCATAACGCTGTTTATATAAAAGCCTCAGATATGAGGTTTACATCTAGTTGTTGTATAAGATGAATGAGTGAGGATGATACTGTTTGTAAAATTGTGTAATGTGATTTTGGACTGTTTAATGATGGAAACTCCAATTCCCTTTTGAGTTTAACTAAATCAGAGGACCACCCATGAGCACAGTTTGGACCTTGCGTCATGAGACAGCTTTTTCTGCAATTCCGAATAAAACCCCTACCTTGAGAATTTCTCAACAGACCATGTTTACCTCAATTACTAGAGGACAAAGGTTGCAGACCAGCTTACCTCCATAACGAGAGGGCCAAGGTTTGAGAAGATGGCTGAATCTTTTAACCAAACCACGTGGTTAAACTCTTAGACTATCGATACCGACAGAATACGAACAAGTCTTTGATATTAATTACTAGTCTGCAGCTAGGAATTCGGAATCATTGAACGCAAATACCGACAACTGCCGAAACATCTATCCATAACGACATTAATGAATGTCACTCTGAACTATCCATTCTAACCATGACAGAGAGGGCGGACAAACTCTCCAACAGAAAATAACTTTTCAACAGAGACCCCGACGACACACTGAGCGTAAATATATTTATTGATTGCAATTGTTCCCGAATGAGTGAGCATTAATGTGCAAAGGATTAGCATTTCAATTGTTATAATTATCAACTGTGTGTTGTCTTATCTCAGTCGACCCCCACTTCCCTTTTGTACACCAAGCCGCGATGCCGGTTTATCCCACTAGGTAAAGTCTGTTATCATTTCCTTGTAACTATCTACTGTTTGTTTATGCATATCTGTGAATTACTTAGTAAGTAAATAAATGATTTTAAGACAATTGATGTATGAATGTCTTATAGTGAAGACTGGGTTCGTACAGATAACCAACAATTTACAATGTTTGGAATTAAGACTAACGTGAGGTAAAATAAATAACTCATTAATTAAGAAGACTAATTGATCAGGTATTAAAATATCTGAAAAGTTGTATTAGGAAAATTATACGTTTGTAATCTGAATATTTTCCATGGTGCCCCGACTTCCTAGTTAATTACATTTGCCTGATTAGTTCATCAGGAAATGATAATTACAGAGAATATTTGATAAAAACTAAAAGTCTTCAGTTAATGATAGTAAAGACACGACACTGTTGTCTTTAAGAACATCCTCCCTCTGCATTGCCAGGAGCTGCAGGAACATAATGACATCGCCGGGATAGACAGCCTCTGGGAAACAGGCAGGCTTCCATGACCCAATCCCGTAACGAGTGATGATCCTGAACGGGCTTTATTATGATTATGGTCCCCTGAAGACTACCAGGTCTTCAGGGGACCACATTCCTCTTACAGGGCTTCTTAGGAGCACTTACTAGAGAATAAGGGACTGGCTGAGTAGCCACTCTCCGACCTGGACACGCTTATTTAATTTAGTATGCAACAATAAGACACAGAGATTTCTGCAATCCATGATCACGCAACCCTTGACTCTGTGGTGTGATGCACTTAAAGTTTATTACAGAAGGACTTCTGTTTAT
Source organism: Oncorhynchus mykiss (assembly GCF_013265735.2). Lineage (NCBI taxonomy): Eukaryota > Metazoa > Chordata > Actinopteri > Salmoniformes > Salmonidae > Oncorhynchus > Oncorhynchus mykiss. The sequence continues at coordinate 26,478,138 of NC_048593.1, read as the reverse complement.
TTGCAATAGAGGCTCTAATCTCATCTGCTGAAAAGCAGATAACTGTTAGAATTCCAGTTGGTGAAGAGAAGTGCATTTGGAAGGCAAACAAAGGAAACTCCACAATGGTCCACATCTGGGATTGAGGCCTATTTTGGTGATTTAGTTTGTTTCTTCCTTTGCTTTCCCCCTTCCTCTCTCAAACAGACATATAAAATGCCTACCCTTTCCTCTCATCAATAGTGATGTGTAGTTATGGTAATTATTGACTCAGCATCCTCATCCTGTTTCCTTCTGTCAACGTCGATGTTATCCACTCCCCTCCCACTGTCCAATGATTTTAGATATAAATAGGAGATGTAACAGGATAGGGAATTGGTTTGAAGGTTTGCTTCCATGTCCTCTACCACAAAAAGCTCTTCTCATATGTACTGTACACGGTGTGAAGGATGGGAAATGAGATGAGAGACTCAGCTGCACTCTGAGTAAGTTTTCCGGCTGTGACAAATATATCCGTTTTCTTCCCAGAACCAGATCAAACTGGGCTTTCAGGGTAAGTCTAAAACATTGTATCTGATAAGAACCCTCAGATCATGTTGAACCTGTTGAAAGATAGAGATATCATATCAAAGATATCATGTCAAACTGCAGAAAACGTTTTCTATGTTTCAAACTAAAAATAATGACCAGTTCGTTCACCTTGAAGTAATTCTGCCTCTGTGTGGGTTTAGCCCATAGCCTATTGCTACAGCAGCAACATATAAATAATTATCCTCTGATTACATCTCCCATAACCCCACAGCTGTTACCCCTGCTCTCATACAGAATGTAAATTCCCATGATGCTCTCTGTCTGACTCAGTGCCTTTGTTAAGTGGAAGGCTTCAATGTTCTCTCAGTCTCACCCTGCCTCTGATAAATGAATCAGAGATCAGCAGAAATGGTTGCTGCTGTCTGTCTGAGAGGTTTAGTTCTCCTCACTTGATCTACATGTTTCAAGCAGAACACCACAGTCCCAGTGCCCAAGAATGTGAAGGTAACCTGCCTAAATGACCACCGCCCGGTAGCACTCACGTCAGTAGCCATGGAGCGCTGTGAAAGGCTGGTCATGGCTCACATCAACACCATCATCCAGGAAACCTCCCCAAAAGATCCACAGACCTCCCCAAAATATCCATAGATGACACAATCTCAATTACACTCCACACTGCCCTTTCCCACCTGGACAAAAGGAACACCTACGTGAGAATGCTGGTCATTGACTACAGCTCAGCGTTCAACACCAGTGCCCACAAAGCTCATCACTAAGCTAAGGACCCTGGGACTAAACACCTCCCTCTGCAACTGGATCCTGGGCTTCTTGACTGGCCGCCCCCAGGTTGTAAGGGTAGGCAACAACACATCTGCCCCGCTGATCCTCAACACTGGGGCCCCTCAGAGGTGTGTGCTTAGTCCCCTCCTGTACTCCCTGTTCACCCACGACTGTGTGGTCAAGCACGACTTCAACACCATCATTAAGTTTGCTGACGACACAACAATGGTAAGCCTGATCACTGAAAACGATGAGAAAGCCTATATGGAGGAGGTCAGAGACCTGGCGGTGTGGTGCCAGGACAACAACCTCTCCCTCAATGTGAGCAAGACAAAGGAGATGACCATAGACTACAGGAAAAGGAGGGCTGAACAGGCCCCCATTAACATCAAAGGGGATGTAGTGGAGCGGGTCGAGAGTTTCAAGTTCCTTGAAGTCCACATCCCCAACAAACCATCATGGTCCAAACACACCAAGACAGTCGTGAAGAGGGCACGCAACACATTTTCCCCCTCAGGAGACTGAAAAGATTTGGCATGGGTCCCCAGAATCTCAACTGCTGCACCATCGAGAGCATCCTGACCGGTTGCATCACCGCTTGGTATGGCAACTGCTCGGCATCTGACCGTAAGCCGCAACAGAGGGACGTGCGTACGGCCCAATACATCACTGGGGCCAAGCTTCCTGCCATCCAGGACCTACAAAAAATGGTCAAAGACTCCAGTCACCCAAGTCATAGACTGTTTCCTCTGCTATCGCACGACAAGCAGTACCGGAGCGCCAAGTCTAGATCCAAAAGGCTCCTTAACAGCTTCTACCCCCAAGCCATAAGACCGCTGAACAAGTAATCAAATGGCCACTCGGACTATTTACATTGAACCCCCCCCCCCCCCCTTGTTTTTACACTGCTGCTACATTGTACCGGTACCCCCTGTATATAACCTCGTTATTGTTATGTAATCTTATTGTGTTACTTTTTATTTAATTTTTTACTTTAAAACCTGTTATGGATGATGCGAATTTTCGCAGCTTTTTGTTAAAAATCGCGCAACATTTCAAAGTCCTGCTACTCATGTCAGGAATATAGTATATGCATATGATAAGTATGTGTGGATAGAAAACACTCTGAAGTTTCTAAAACTGGTTGAATCGGGTCTGTGGCTATAACAGAATGTGTTTAGGAGTAAAAATCCCTGGTAAAACTGTTTACCAAAAACAAAACAAAAATATTTGTCCGCCATTCAATGAATTGTTTAAGACGAGAGAAAATATATGCGAACCCCCTGTAAACGCCTACAGCTTCCACACGATGTCACCATTGCTATCAATATCAGAATCATTTATCCCTGGTTACAACACGAATAGACCCCTCCCTTCTTCTGACGCACCACAGTATGTTGTGAAACTGAAAAAATGGACAATGTTTTCCAGACTTGCTGCTATCGAATACAGATCGCCCCGTGATCAATTTGATACATCATTAACGTTTATTAATACCTAAAGTTGGTTTAGAAACGTCGTTTGAAGTGATTTGTAAAAGTTTATAGGCGACTTTTGTAATTTTAAAAAGTGACGTTGCGTCTTGTAAATTGACTTTTTGCAGCATCAGACTGGCCTTCAGCAAATGACATTTTGGGTATACAATGACGGATTTAATCGGGAAAAAGACCCAATTGTGATGTTTATGGGACATATAGGAGTGCCAACAAAGAAGCTCGTCCAAGGTAATGAATGTTTTATATTTTATTTCTGCGTTTTGGGTAGCGCCGGCTACCGCAAAATCTGTTGTTTACGTGTCGTGCTGGTATTTTGGGGGGTGCATGCTATCAGATAATAGCTTCTCATGCTTTCGCCGAAAAGCATTTTACAAATCTGACTTGGTGGCTAGATTCACAACGAGTGTAGCTTTAATTCAGTACCTTGCATGTGTGTTTTAATGAAAGTTTGAGATTTAACGAGTACTAAGTAAAGTACTATAGGTGGCGCTCTGAAATTTACGCTGAGCTATCCCTGTGCAGGGACCACCTTTAACTTATTTAGCAAATATTTTCTTAATTCTATTTCTTGAACTGCATTGTTGGTTAAGGGCTTTTAAGTAAGCATTTCACAGTAAGGTCTACTACAATTCGGTGCATGTGACAAATAAAATGTTATTTGATTTGATCCCCTATAGAACTAAACTGAAGACTTTTGAGAACATCTTGGAAAGCCCATAGCTGGATCAGTCAGGGATGTGAAGGACTGAAACTAGTGAAAACATTGACCCCAGGTTACCTGATACCTCATGACAGACTAGTCCTGAAAGGATGAAAGGTCTTTGGCTGTCTTCCTCAAACGTGATGCCTCACACTATTCTATACATCAAACAAGCACTAGGTCAGCGTTCAGAACTCGATTAAAATATTCTTCCAACACCATTTCTCAAGTTTAAATACAAGAACTACACTGTACACTGTAGCTTCTTCAATTAAGTCTGCTATTGTAACACACTGATAAAAGCCTCCCATAGTTTCTCCCAGGCAGACCCAGGGATTACCCAGCATGCTCTGGGTAGATAGTGCATTAGTGAGCAGAGGTTGGAGGGGAGGGGGTGTAAAGAGTAGCCCACTGGCTCCTCCATCAGCCTAATGTGTTGTTCCTTCAACCCATTCAGTACCCCTAACCCATCCCCTAAATGTCCCTCACTCTCTCCAACACACACACATGCACACACACACACACCCTCCAATCCTCTTTCAGTGCACTGTCAGAGCTCTCTGGGAAACTGAAAGAAGGAAAGGAGATATTATCACAGCCCCTCACTCACTCCCACTGTCTCAGCCTCAAAGTGGCAATGGGTTGAGAAGGGCGGGAGCAGATCTGTGAATATCCCACGTGAGTGTACTGCTAAGGGGGAGCCCAGAGAGATAGAGGCAGAGAGAGAGAGAGAGATAGACTGCAGGGTTGGACTCATTTCAGAATGGAATTGAGAATGCCTCATAATTCCAATTCAATTCTTCCAATTCAAGTAGTAAACAGAATACAGAATTGCAAATTGAATTTGAGTCAAAGGAAATACAATTTACTTCAGTGAAATGTAATGAAATTAAAATGTCTCTTATATTCTATATTAGGTGTATTCTTCTTTCACTGGAAGTCTGCAAAGCCGCCCTCCTTTATGCAGTGGGTTAAGGAGGTGATGTCATCTCTGCCTCTGGAGAAGGTTAGGTACATTGTGCTTGGGTCCCGACAAAAGTTAGACTTAACCTGGGTCCCCATTAATACAACACGTGGAGAGCCTGTCTTAGTGTAACTTGCATATTTTGGAAAGCAGTCATGTCTGTTCTAGTGGCCATACATTGTGCTGATAAGTTCAACTATAATTATGATATCAATTCTATTTTTCTTTAACTTTTTCCATTGTTTCTGTTTCTGTCACATTTAATTTATTTTTCAATGTTATCCATGTATGATGCCTTGGTGGGTGGGTGGGTGGATTGGAGGGGTGGAGGGAGGGAGGGAGGTTGTTGGGGTTGGGGTTGTACTGTTATTCTGTTCTCATATCTGAAAATCTATAAATAAAGTACCCCAAAAATTAAGAAAAACCCTGGAATGAGTAGGTGTGTCCACACTTTGACGGGTACTGTACATGCATATAAAGTATTACAAACTCTTAAAATGAATGATCAAGGAAGACAAAGCCTATATGTGAATATTATAATGCATTAGTTTAACCCTCAAGTTGACACTGCCCACTGGGCAAAAACTGGTTGAAGTTGTTTAAGCATAATTTCAACCCCATAAATGTATGTGATGACTTTGAATCAATGTGTAAAACTGATTGGATTTATAAAAAGTCATCAACGTAAAGGCATTTCGTATTTTTTTTAAATATATATATTTTTTCACGTTGAATTCACATTAGTTGACAACTCAACCAAATGTAAAACAAAACTATTTGTTGAACTGACGTCTGTGCACTGTGAGTGAGGCCTTCAAAAAGAATGCAAACAAATGAAATGGTTGGTGGAAATACAATTTGCTATTCTAAGCACCCAACCCCAAGAGACAGAGAGAGAGAGAACGAGAGACAAACAGAGATCGACAGAGTTGAGAACATCATTTCCTGGGTGAGAGGCAGACTAAGAGGCTGCTGATAGGTGTATGATTGCAGGGTGTGGTATTTACCAGTGGGATGGACAACTGGGAGGACCTGACACAGGGCACAGGGTGCAGGCCATGGTGACACAGAGTGACTATGAAAGGGACTGAACTGAAGGGACAGAAAATAGAGCAGCAAGAGACAACCATTTCTGTTCTGCTCCTGAAAAATGTATACAGGCTAAAGCAAAAAGTGCTTTCCAAACATAGATGAGAAAACTTTGTTTATATTTCATAATGAATATAAAGCATTCCCCAATCCTGAGATATCCTCAATTTTGGCGAAGGAAAGGCTGAAGTTGGTTCCAGAGCAGATGTTTCTCTTATCAGTGCATTGTGGTCTGCAGGCAGTGAACGATTCTGGGATATGTGTGTGTGCGTGTCACTCCTTGTAAAGGCAGCTCTAGCCTTTAGCTCAGTGCGGATGTTGCCTATAATCCATGCTATTTGGTTGAGATGTGTACATACGGTTACTACGGTTACTGCGGGGACGACATCATCGATGCACTTATTAATAAAGCCAGTGATTGATGTGATAAACTCTGGAACGTATTCCAGTCTGTGCTAGCAAAACAGTCCTGTAGCTTAGCATCTGCTTCATTGGACCACTTCCGATTTGAGCGCGCCACTGGTACCGCTTGTTAGAGTTTTTTGCTTGTAAGCAGGAATCAAGAGGATATAGTATGGTCAGATTTGCCAAATGGAGGGCGAGGGAGAGCTTGGTATGCGTCTCTGTGTAGAGTAAAGGTAATCTAGAGTTTTTTCGCCTCTAGTTGCACAGGTGACATGCTGGTAGAAATGAGGTAAAACAGATCTGAGTTTCCTGCATTAAAATCATTGGCCACTAGGAATGCTGCCTCTGGATGAGGGTTTTCTTGTTTGCTTATGGCCCTAGATAGCTTGTTGAGTGTGGTCTCAGTGCCAGCATCGGTTTGTGGTGGTAAATAGACAGCTATGAAAAGAATAGATGTGTACTCTCTTGGTAAATAGTATGGTCTACAGCTTATTATTGGGTATTCTAACTCAGGCAAGCAGAAACCTTGAGACTTCATTAATAATAAAGATTGCGCACCAGTTGTTGTTAACAGAGACACACACCACCCCCCTTGAGGTTACCAGACGCTGCCGTTCTGTCCTGCCGATACATGGGCAAACCCTCTAGAATCCCATACTCTGCAAAAGTTTAATCTGATATAGAAATTTAAATTAAGAAAAAGATAGTGCTATCTTAGAAAAAGCCCATAAAAAATCTTTGCAAGCTAAAGAAGAAAATAAAATATCCTCATTAAGCAGGAATACAATTTTTACTTTTGAAAAGAGCCAACAACTACAAGTTAAACTAAAATAAAGCATACTATTTATTTGCAAATAAACCTGGCAAATATCTCACAGCTCTCAAAAAACTTCAAGAGGCTAAATATTTGGCTTGCCACCTAAAACCCTCACAGACTTTTACAGATGCACAACTGAGAGCATCCTGTAAGGCTGTATCACCGCCTGGTATGGAAACTGCACCGGCCACAACCGCAAGGCTCTCAAGAGGGCGGTCTGCACAATGCATCACTGGGGGCTAACTATCTGCCCTCCAGGACACCTACAGCACCCGATGTCACAGGAAGGCCAAAAAGATCATCAAGGACAACAACCACCCAAGTCACTGCCTGTTCACACCGCTAGAAGTGAACAGAAGGCGAGGTCAGTACAGGTGCAGAGACTGAAAAACAGCTTCTATCTCAATGCCATCAGACTGTTAAACAGCCATCACTAACACAGAGAGGCTGCTGCCAACATACAGACTTGAAATCATTGCCCACATTAATAAATGTATCACTAGTCACTTTAATAATGCAACTTTACTAATGTTTACATATCTGGCATTACTCATCTCATATGTACTGTATATATTCTTGCTCCATTCATTTACCTAGATTTGTGTATTAGGTAGTTGTTGTGGAATTGTTCGATTACATGTTAGGTATTGCTGTCGGAACCAGAAGCACAAGCATTTTGCTAGACTCACAATAACATCTGCCAACCATGTGTATGTGACCAACAAAATTTTATTTGATTTGACTAAATCATGCGAAACCAGTTATAATTTGTATGTGTGGGGTACAGAGATGAGGTAGTCAATCAAAAATCATGTTAAACACTATTATTGCACACAGAGTTAGTCCATGCAACGTATTACTTGTTAACTTCACTAGGGTAGGGGGCAGCATTGGGAATTTTGGATGAAAAGCATGTCCAAATTAAACTGCCTGCTACTCAGTCCCAGAATATTGGATATGCATATAATTAGTAGATTTGGATAGAAAACACTCTAAAGTTTCCAAAACTGTTAAAATACTGTCTGAGAGTATAACAGAAATGATATGGCAGGCGAAAACCCAAGAAAATCCAACCAGGAAGTACTATTATTTTGGAAGGCTGTTTTTCCATTGAAAGCCTATCCACCATACAAAGACTTAGGACCCAGTTCACGAGCTCTGTGCCTTCCTCTACATGTGACCAGTCTTTAGGCATTGTTTCAGGCTTTTACTCTGAAAAATGCGGGAGATACAGCACTTTCAATCAGTGACCAGTGGAAATTTCCATTCATCAGCCATGCGCCCTGATCATGAACGCGCCTTTCTTGTTTCTCCTTTCCTATTGACGAAGCTTTTGTCCGGTTGAAATGTTATTGATTATTTATTACAAAAACAACCAGAGGATTGATTTTAAACATCGTTTGGCATGTTTCTACAAACTTTTATTCTACTTTTTAAAAACTTTTTGTCCTGGAATTAGTGCATGCGCCTTCTGCATTCGGATTACTGGACAAAACGCGTAAACAAAAAGGAGGGGCATAAAGAGGGACATTATCGAACAAAACAAACATTTATTGTCTAACATGGAGACCTGGGAGTGCCACCAGATGAAGATCATCAAAGGTATGTGATTCATTTTAATGCTATTTCTGACTTTTTTGACACTTCTTGGCTGGAAAATGGCTGTATGTGTTTCTGTGGCTAGCTAACATAATCGCAAAGTGTGCTTTTGCCGTTAAGCGTTTTTGAAATCTGACACAGCGGATGCATTAAGGAGAAGTTTATCTATATTTCCATGAAAACACTTGTATAGTTTATCAATGTTAATGGTGAGTATTTCTGTCATTTTATGTGGCTCTCTGCACTTTCACCTGATGTTTGTTTGAGATAATGCATTTCTGACCACAACGCGCCAATGTAAACTCAGATTTTTTTTATATAGAATTAACTTTACCGAACAAAACATACATGTATTGTGTAACATGAAGTCCTATGAGTGTCATCTGATGAAGATCATCAAAGGCAAGTGATTAATTTTATCTATATTTCTGCTTTTTGTGAATAATCTCTTTGGCTGGAAAAATGGCTGTGTTATTTTGTGAATACCTAACATAATCCTTTGGTTTGCTTTCGTCGTAAAGCCTTTTTGAAATCGGACACTGTGGCTGGATTTACAACAAGTGTATCTTTAAAATGGTGTAAAATAAATGTATGTTTGAGGAATTTTAATTAAGCGATTTCTGTTGTTTCGAATTTGGCGCCATACAGTTTCACTGGCTGTTGACGAGGTGGGACGCTACCGTTAATACATTTTAAATTCAGGCCGTAACACAACAAAGTTTTATTTTTGAAATAGACACAAACAAGTACAAGAACATGGTTTAGTTTAATACAATATGCAAAAAAACAAGATATAGATTTTCCTTTTCTTTTCAAAACATTGAAAGCTTAAACTTTCCAGCTGAAATAATACATTTAACCTCTAGCGACGAGCAATCCCGTATCCGGGAGCGTAATCATAGCCTCAAGCGCATTACCATAATGCAACGTTTCGTATTCATGAAAATCACAAATGAAATGAAATAAATATATTGAAACACAAGCTTAGCCTTTTGTTAACAACACTCATCTCAGATTTTCAAAATATGCTTTTCAACCAAAGCTACACAAGCATTTGTGTAAGAGTATTGATAGCCTAGCATAGCATTAAGCCTAGCATTCAGCAGGCAACATTTTCACAAAAACAAGAAAAGCATTAAAATAAAATAATTTACCTTTGAAGAACTTCGGATGATTTCAATGACGAGACTCTCAGTTAGATAGCAAATGTTCATTTTTTCCAAAAAGATTATTTGTGTTGGCGAAATAGCTCCGTTTTGTTCATCACGTTTGGCTAAGAAAAAGACTAGAAAATGCAGTCACTACAACGCCAAAGTTTTTCCCAAATTAGCTCCATAATATCGACAGAAACATGGCAAACGTTGTTTAGAATCAATCCTCAAGGTGTTTTTCACATATCTATTCAATAATATATCAGTCGTGACTGTTGGTTTCTCATCAGAAGCAAACGGAAAAATACTGCAGCTGGAGATTACGCAATAATTGCAACGGAGGACACCAAGCGACCACCTGGTAGATGTAGTCTCTTATGGTCAATCTTCCAATGATATGCCTACAAATACATCACAATGCTGTCGACACCTTGGGGAAGCGACAGAAAGCCTAAGCTCATTCGTGTCCCATTCACAGCCATATAAGGAGTCATTGGCATGAGGCGGTTTCAAAAAACGTGGCAATTCCTGATTGGATTTTTATCTGGGTTTTGCCTGTAACATCAGTTCTGTGGCACTCACAGACAATGTCTTTGCAGTTTTGGAAACGTCAGAGTGTTTTCTTTCCAAAGCTGTCAATTATATGCATAGTCGAGCATCTTTTCGTGACAAAATATCTTGTTTAAAACGGGAACGTTTTTCATCCAAAGATTAAAATTGCGCCCCCTATATCCAAGAAGTTAATACAAATATTTTATAAAGGTCACACTTGAAAAATATACACAAATAATACATTATCTGATGAAATTACTTTAGAAATGGGCACAAGACAGGGTTGTCCCCTCTCTCCCCTCCTGTTTGTGTTTTGAACCGCTTGCAGTAAGAATTAGCGGGATCCAAACGTAACAGTGTCTGTGTTGGTAAACATGGATATAAACTGAAGTTATTTGCAGATGATCTCCTGATATACCTGACCAATAATGAAAACTCAATGGCCCCTTTCAGAATACTCAAACATCTCAGGATATAAAATTAACATGGAAAAAACAAAGTGATGGCAATAAGAAAAATAATAACTCCCGATATAAAGCAATCCTTTATGTGGACCACAAAAAAATCTGAAATACTTAGGATGCTTTATATATTTGCACTGAACAGAAATATATACACACAATGTAAGAATTCTAACATTTTACAATTCTAAGAGTTACAGTTCATGTAAGGAAATCAGTCCATTGAAATAAAATCATTAGGCCCTTATCACAGTTCACATGACTGTTGGTCAAAGATACACTACATGACCAAAAGTATGTGGACACCTCCTCCTCGAACATGTCATTCTGTATACTTCTGGCCCTTCTTTGGACACTGTGTTAACAAACCTCCAGATGAACTTCAATGCCATACAACACTCCTTCCGTGGCCTCCAACTGCTCTTAAATGCAAGCAAAACTAAATGCATGCTCTTCAACTGATCGCTGCCTGCACCCGCCAGCCCGTCTAGCATCACTACTCTGGATGGTTATGTGGACAACTACAAATACCTAGGTGTCTGGTTAGACTGTAAACTCTCGTTCCAGACTCACATTAAGCATCTCCAATCCAAAATTAAATCTAGAATCGGCTTCCTATTACGCAACAAGACATCCTTCACTCATGCTGCCAAAAATACACTTGTAAAACTGACTATCCTACCGATCCTTGACTTCGGTTACAAAATAGCTTCCAACACTCTACTCAGCAAATTGGATGTAGTCTGGCACACTGCCATCCGTTTTGTCGCCAAAGCACCATATACTACCCACCACTGCGACCTAAATTATCTTGTTGCCTGGCTCTCACTTCATATTCGTTGCCAAACCCACTGGCTCCAGGTCTTTGCTAGGTAAAGCCCCGCCTTATCTCAGCTCACTGGTCACCATAGTAACACCCACCCATGTGCTCCAGCAGGTATATTTCACTGGTCACTCCCAAAGCCAACTTGTCATGTTCACTATCTTCAATCTCCCTGTCATAGATGAGCCATGAGCCGTGCATGTAATTCCACATCTTTTAAGCAGTTATGCATTAGGGGGTGCTATTACATTTTTGGGATGAAAAACGTTCCCATTTTAAACAAGATATTTTGTCACGAAAAGATGCTCGATTATGCATATAATTGACAGCTTTGGAAAGAAAGCACTCTGACATTTTCAAAACTGCAAAGATATTGTCTTTGAGTGTCACAGAACTGATGTTACAGGCGAAACCCAGATAAAAATCCAACCAGGAAGTGCCGCATTTTTTTAAACCGCCTCATGCCAATGACTCCTTATATGGCTGTGAATGAGCTACGAATGAGCTTACGTTTTCCACGTATTCCCCAAGGTGTCTACAGCATTGTGACGTCTTTTTACGCATTTCCATTGAAGCAAGTGGTCACATGGTGTCTCTCGCAGAAAATCTTGCGTAAAATACTGAATCGTCCAGAATGTCATTGTATGCTGTAGTGTTAAGATGTCCCTTCAGTGTGGGGGCCTAGCCTAGCCTCCCCTAGGGGCCTAGCCCAAACCTTGAAAAACAGCCCCAGACCATTATTCCTCCTCCACCAAACTTTACTGTTGGCACTATGCATTCGGGCAGCTAGCGTTCTCCTGGCATCCGCCTAACCCAGGTTTGTCCGCCAGACTCCCAGATGGTGAAACGTGATTCATCACTCCAGAGAACGCGTTTCCACTGTTCCAGAGTCTGTATGGTGTGAGCCTATGTGTGCTGCTCTTTTCTGTGATATAACATTACAATTAGAAGTCTACTGATAATAATTAAATCCACAGAAAATGATACATGTGAATCTCTAAGGTCATATTCAAAGTATCTCCAGCACTAAATGTTGTATTCCATTACCATTTTGCCATCCACAGCACAGGTACAAATTCCCTGTGGAGCCAAAGGGGGGAAAAAGCTTAATATTATAAAGCTCATTATTAGCTCAGCTTCATAAATCACCAACAGATGACGCACTTTCACTTTCACCTCCTCATTACTGAGGATTCTGCTCTAATCAACCAAATTGATTGGAGACAATCTGCCATTGAAGTGAACTACCCTCATCTGATGTCTGTAAAAATTACTTTCAGTGTACATCCCATTTGAGCTATTTATCATAAGTCATGAGTTAGAAAGAATAGCGGTCTTGGAAACACATGCTATGGATAGTGGACTGCAACTTGACAGGAATAGGAATACAGCCTATGTTCTGTCGCCTCCCTGGCTGAACAGACTGATTGCATTTCAACTGTCATTCTGAGGAGTCAGTCTGTCCCCACGTATAGAGGTATTTTAGACTGACAGGTCTGGGTGTGAAGCTGGGGTTTAGAGGAGTAGCCTGATGAAACTTCACCCACATCGGGCTGCTATGAATATAGAGGTCACACTCTCATGAGCCATTAGATGGAGTTACAGGGAGACATGCAGCTGATGTCCCAGTGCTCCATTCTTCTAGCTGACATTCTGTTATCATTGGAGAGAGTTATGCTAGGCCACACCTTGGACCAGACCAAGTGCCTGCGCCTTTTCTTCGTTTGAGGAAATTAAACATAGAAGGTCCATAGAGCATAACTATGGAATGAGGTTTATAAGAATAAGGAATAACACATTTGGTTAAAGTGTAAATCTGTCTTTAAGTGTGTTAATGCATTACTTGTAAAGTGCCAAGAGAGTTGTTCATGGCAGAGAAAATATTATTGCACCGGCTCAGCCCTAAGTAAGTAGGGATGTAGGTTCATGCAGTGTTTAACACAGACTATAACTAAGAAGTTTCCCTGTACCTATCCCTTGATGATGTTAGAACCTGCTCTACTGACACCAGAGACAACTGGCTGGAGTTCATCATTGTGTTTATGAATGGATGTGAATATCTTGGAAATTGAATTACTAACTACTCCCAATAATGTTGTACAATGTAAAAAGCATGGACAAGTCTTTAACTGGACAAAATTAATACATCATTAATACTGAGATGAAAAACACAATATTTCTTTAAAAAAACAAACACTTTATTTACATAAAATGTATCTATACAATACAAAATCCAGCTTATAGGGACTTAAAGTGACTGTGAGAAAGGTTAGAAAAGACGCAGTGTTTTTTCTGCAGTACACGAAGTACACATGAAACAGTGTTGGTCAAAAAGAAAAATGGCAACTGGGAGAATTCAATCGATTCAACAGTATCACAGTGCATCCACCCTACAATGAGAACTAACGTTCTAAAATGTCATTGACAAAATGTGTCCAACTGCTGATTATTGTTTCTTGCAGAACGTGTTCTGGAGCTCCATGTTCAGGGATCAACCACAGTCTTTCAGTGTCTACTGTTCTTGCCTGAGGAGAAATAATGCACAAGGAGAAACAGTTTAATACAGACATGGGTGGAACTTCACCGTTGATAAAAGAAAATGGGTGGTGACCATGAAAACGTTATGCTTCTATAATTTATAGAATTGATTCATGTGGATTGCATCACACTTTAACATAGAATCCCACCATTTTTCCCTTTTCTGGCCTTTCCATTCTGCGATTTCCTCTTCAGTTGCTTGATGAGTTTGGTCACCCAGTTGTTATTGGTGGCAGGAGGAGCACACAGTCTAAGATTCTTCCTCGTGACAAACCTGTTGGCAGAAGTAACTTAGATCAGACATAGTTCCAACAATGCAGTCACACACAGCCAGAAAACATGAACTTGTGGTTACGGTGATGTGTTACATTTGGCAACGTATTGTGTGTGGAATGATTAATGTTGCTTACACAGTGGCAGGTATCCGACATCCTCCACTGACTGTCTGGATATGGAATGACTTCACCACTCTGTGGGGAAGTTTGGCATCGGTTGTTGTCAAGCAGCAGTCCATTGCTTTATCTGTGTTTGCTGCAGACACACACACACACAAACACAGGTTAGACTATCCCCTCTGTATCTTTGTGCATTCTCTCTGTGTATGGCATTCTACTAAAATTACATTTCAACATTCTCCTGAGAAGACGAAGAGCGTATTCAGTTCCACAGATAACTAGTAATCAAGACACAGCATCATGTAACCAAGACGTTATTATAGTAGTTACTATGAAAACAACTTGGAGTAAAAGTAGTTAATAACAGTAGCTCTGCAGTAGAAGAGAGGATCTCACCTGCTGCATGGCTCCAGAGGACTGATGTCAACAGAAGAAGTGCAGCCAACCGTAAGGACATTCTGTCTTAGTTGTTCTCTGTCTGTGTCTTAATATTTTAAACAAGGATCTGGAGATAAATGGGCTACTGTGGTCCAGGCACAGCTTTATATCCTCGCTGCACAACTCCTTTCACTTTCACCCCCATCAAGTCACGCACCCATTTCCCGTAAACCATGCTTCAGCTCAGCACGCCCCTCAACTCTCACCTTTAAAACAAACAAAGATAAAGTAGGCTCTGCCAGTGCTTTTCCATGGAGTTGAAGGGTACTTTCTCTGCAGTTACAACTGGCGGAAATATCTGTAAATCATTCTCACCGTCGATGGGGAGATACAGTTGAAGTCGGAAGTTTACATACACCTTGGTCAAATACATTTAAACTCAGTTTTTCACAATTCCTGACATTTAATCCAAGTAAAGATTCCCTGTTTTAGGTCAGTTAGGATCACCACTTTATTTCAATAATGTGAAATGTCAGAATAAAATTAGAGAGAATTATTTATTTCAGCTTTTATTTCTTTCATCACATTTCCAGTGGGTCAGAAGTTCACATGCACTCAATTAGTATTTGGTAGCATTACCTTGAAATTGTTTAACATGGGTCAAACTTTTCAGGTAGCCTTCCACAAGCTTCCCACAATAAGTTGAGTGAATTGTGGCCCATTCCTCCTGACAGAGCTGGTGTAACTGAGTCAGGTTTGTAGGCCTCCTTGCTTGCACACACCTTTTCAGTTCTGCACACACATTTTCTATAGGATTGAGGTCAGGGCTTTGTGATGGCCACTCCAAAACCTTGACTTTGTTGTCCTTAAGCCATTTTGACACAACTTTGGAAGTGTGCTTGGGGTCATTGTTCATTTGGAAGACCCATTTGCGACCAAGCTTTAACTTCCTGACTGATGTCTTGAGATGTTGCTTCAATATACCACATACCTTTCCTCCTCATGATGCCATCTATTTTGTGAAGTGCACCAGTCCCTCCTGCAGCAAAGCACCCCCACAACATGATGCTGCCACCCCTGTGCTTCACGGTTGGATGGTGTTCTTTGGCTTGCAAGCATCCCCCTTTTTCCTCCAAACATAACGATGTTCATTATGCCCAAACAGTTCTATTTTTGTTTCATCAGACCAGAGGATATTTCTCCAAAAAGTACGATCTTTGTCCCCATGTGCAGTTGCAAACCGTAGTCTGGCTTTTTATATGGCGGTTTTGGAGCAGTGGCATCTTCCTTGCTGAGCGGCCTTTCAGGATATGTTGATATAGGACTTGTTTTACTTTGGATGTAGACACTTTTGTATCGGTTTCCTCCAGCATCTTCACAAGGTCCTTTGCTGCTGTTCTGGGATTGATTTACACTTTTCGCACCAAAGTACGTTCATCTCTAGGAGACAGAACACGTCTCCTTCCTGAGCGGTATGACAGCTGCGTGGTCCCATGATGTTTATACTTGCGTACTATTGTTTGTACAGATGAACGTGGTACCTTCAGGCGTTTGGAAATTGCTCCCATGGATGAACCAGACTTGTGGGGGTCGCCAATTCTTTCTCCGAGGTCTTGGCTGATTTATTTTGATTTTCCCATGATGTCAAGCAAAGAGGCACTGAGTTTGAAGGTAGGCCTTGAAATACATCCACAGGTACACCTCCATTTGGCTCAAATAATGTCAATTAGCCTATCAGAAGCTTCTAAAGCCATGACATAATGTTCTGGGATTTTCCAATCTTTTTAAAGGCACAGTCAACTTAGTGTATGTAAACTTCTGACCCACTGGAATTGTGATACAGTGAATTATAAGTGAAATAATCTGTCTATAAACAATTGTTGGAAAAATTACTTGTGTCATGCACAAAGTAGATGTCCTAACTGACTTGCCAAAACTATAGTTTGTTAACAATAAATGTATGGAGTGGTTGAAAAAACAGCTTTAATGACTCCAACCTAAGTGTATGTCAACTTCCGACTTCAAACGTATAATGAAATCAGTCAATTGAAATAAATAAATTAGGTGGCGCAGCCATGGCCCAACCACTTGGTACCAGGCCCACCCACTTGCGCGCCAGGCCCAGCCAATCATAAGGAGATTTTTCCCACAAAAGGGCTTTATTACAAACAGAAAGATTCCTCAGTTTCATCAGCTGTCTGGGTGGCTGCAGGGTCTCAGACGTTTCCGCAGGTGAAGATGCCAGATGTCGCGGTCCTGGGCTGGCGTGGTTACACGTGGTCTGAGGTTGTTAGGCCAGTTGGACGTGCTGCCAAATTCTCTAAAATGACATATGGTAGAGAAATTAACTTTCAATTCTCTGTTAACAGCTCTGGTGGACATTCCTGCAGTCAGCATGTCAATTGCACACTCCCTCAAGACATCTGAGGCATTGTGTTTTCTGTCAGAATTGCACATTTTTGAGTTGCCTTTTGTTCTCAGCACAAGGTGCACCTGTATAATGATCATGCTATTTAATCAGCTTCCTGATATGCCACACCTTTCAGGTGAATGGATTATCTTGGCAAAGAAGCAATGCTCACTAACAGCGATAAGCATATTTGTGCACAAAATGTTAAGGTTTTTGTATGGAACATTTCTGGGATATTTTATTTCAGCTCATGAAACATGAAACCAACACTTTTCATGTTGCATTTATGTTTTTGTTCAGTATATATGGGTAAACCTATTATCAGTGATGTCACCACATTCCATATGAAGGTGTCTTGTTTAATTGTTCTGTTTTACAATGCAGCGTCCCTGGTGCATCACAACCCAGCATCCCAGGGGCTCATTATGTGACACAGGAAGGAAACATACTCCCTTGTGCAAGTAATACTGGAGGGTGTGCATCTTTCTGTGTGGGAGGATGTCGATGTGTATGTGAGAGAATCTTTTCGTGTGGATGATTGTTTCAACTAAACCTGACCTATACGAGAGTGTCTATGTCTGTGCGTGGATGAGTGTGTATATATCCATTTGTGTATTATGGAGGGACACTGGACATGTAGAGAAGGAGAGGATGAAACAAGCACAGAATCATCTGCAGTCTCCCCTACAGCTCTCCTGATACCCAGACAGACGGAAGACAGGGAGACACCAGACAGTGCAGCTAGAGCCAGTCACTCAGGGTCGGACAGCTAGAGGAGAGTGCGGAGGCTGTGTGATATTTTACAGCTGCTGAGAGCTGTAGGATGTTAGAAAAACAATATCAGAAGTTTAAAAGCAACAGGATGATAAGTGACAATTCTTGTTTGTCTGACTGCCTGTCATCCTCACTCTAAAGGTGATTTAAAGGACGTGTAAAAAACACAAGCATTAGGGACATTGTTATGTGACTATGTTTGAAATAATGTTTATCAGCATTTAGCTGGGATAGTCTAACTTAATTATCGTCCTAGAAATCTAGATCTTTCAGAGCCTGATGGCCCAGTACAGGTCGACACTACCACCTTGTGGTAAGAAAGTGACACTGCACACCCTGACAGTCACGTACGAAAGGAGGCGGGGCACTCGGGAATTACGCTAAGCGTAATTGTGAACAACATAATGTTCGAAAAATTGTTAAATAAAAGAAACAAGCAATTTAATGGTGTAAGCTAACATCAATTCTAAAGGTATGATTTTTGTTGGAGTATACTGTAATGACCTGGGTAGATGATAATTAACAAATGTCCAGACAGAGGATTTCGTTTACGAATTCCCAGTTTATTAACCAAACTCAATATAGGGTACTGTTTGGCCGTAGCCCACGCCAAGTAAACAAACCAAGGAAACTAATTTCAAACAACCGTGACCCATCTCTTGTTAAGTCTAGATGTAAAGAGAGACAACAACGGTTAAGCATGCGGTGCACCCTTCCTTCATGCCGCTCCACCAACCACAAAGATGCTCTGCACCGGAACATTCCAAGCATTCCTGTGGTTGGCAGATAGCAGGTTGACTGGTGTGTCGGACCCCGCGAACACTGGTTACTGTTAAGTACAACACAACAAACAGCATAACTCATGTCTGTGAGGGTTTCTACAATACATACTGTTCCTTCTTAGTTTATGTGCTTCTTGTCAACCAGATAACTTTATAGCCGTAGAAGGAGGCGGTAGCATCACTCACAAACAGAGATATTTTTTTTGCAAAAGAACCCCTCAAATATGAAAATGGAGCCAAAGAGGCTGATGTTTTACATGCCTGTTATCAATTGTGCTATTCTGTTAATTTTTTTTGCTTTGTAACTTAAAAAACAACAACAATTTTGTACATAATGTTGCTGCTCTACTGTCTCTTATCAGAACTGTGATTACTCACCACGGACTGGTAGAAGCTTTTTCCTTTAAGAGTCCGACAAGAAAGAGATACTGCTCTCCCGGGAACAGGCCCAGGTCCATATCAGTTGCGTGAAGAAAAGAGGACACAGATCAGGCTGCCTTTTGAGAATCCGTAGGTGAGCGAGTAAACTTCCATTGCCATCAATTCTACTTGCTAACATGCAATCATTGGAAAATAAAATGAATGACTTACGATTATCCTACCAACGGGACATTAAGAACTGTAATATCTTATGTTTCACCGAGTCGTGGCTGAACGACGACACAGACAATATAGAGCTGGGGGGATTTTCAACGCACCACTACACCTGGTAAGTCGAGGGGTGGGGGTGTGTGTCTTTTTGTCAATAACAGCTGGTGCGCGATGTCTAATATTAAAGAAATCTTGAGATATTGCAGAGGTAGAGTACTTTATGACAAGCTGTAGACCACACTATCTACCAAGAGTTCACATCTATATTATTCGTAGCCGTCTAACACCACAGACTGATGCTGGCACTAAGAGCGCACTCAACCAACTCTATAAGGCCATAAGCAAACAAGAAAATGCTCACCCAGAAGTGGGAAACTTAATTAGTTTTACCCCATTTTTACCAGCATGTCACATGTCCAACCAGAGGACAAAAAAACTCTAGACCACCTTTACTCAACACACAGAGATGAATACAAAGTGCTCCCCCGCCCTCCATTTGGCAAATCCGACCATAATTATCCTCCTGATTCCTGCTTACAAGCAAAAACTAAAGCAGGAAGTACCAGTGACTCGCTCAATACGGAAGTGGTCAGATGGTGCAGATGCTACACTACAGGACTGTTTTGCTAGAACAGACTGTAATATATTCTGGGATTCATCCAATGGCATTGACGAGTATACCACCTCAGTCATCGCCATCATCAATTAGTGCACCATGTGCCCACAAAGCTCATCACTAAGCTAAGGACCCTGGGACTAAACACCTCCCTTCTGCAACTGGATCCTGGACTTCCTGACGGGCCGCTTTCAGGTGATAAGGGTAGGCAACAATACGTCTGCCACGCTGATCGTCAACACTGGGTCCCCTCAGGGGTGTGTACTTAGTCCCCTTCCTGTAATCCCTGTTCACCCACGACTGCCTGGCCAAACACGACTCCAACACCATTAAGGTTGCTGATGACACAACAGTGGTAGGCCTGATCACCGACAACGATGAGACAGCCTATAGGGAGGAGGTCAGAGAACTGGCAGTGTGGTGCCAGGACAACAACCTCTCCCTCAATGTGAGCAAGACAAAGGAGCTGATAGTGAACTACAGGAAAAGGCAGGCAGAACAGTCACCCATTGACATCAACAGGGCTATAGTGGAGTGGGTTGAGAGTTCCTTGGTGTCCACATCACCAACAATCTATCATGGCTCAAACACATCAAGACAGTCGTGAAGAGGGCACGACAAATGGCAAAGCGGTACCGGAGCACCAGTCTAGGACCAAAAGGCTCATTAACAGCTTCTACCCCCAAGCCATAAAACTGCTGAACAATTCATCAAATGGCCACCGGACTATTACATTGAGTAGCTAATGCCCAAAACCCCCATTCATTTGTTTTGTACACTGCTGCTACTCGCTCTTTATTATCTATGCATAGTCACTTCACCCCTACCGACATGTACAAATACGAGTGCAGTTTCATATATTGTTGTCATATGTTCTTTGCGCAGAATTGTGAATGTAATAATGGCCCTGTCATTGTCAGTTACAATCAAGGTAATTACCACACCTGCAGGTGTTATGCAATTGGGTAGCAATCAAATGGGTGGGTATAAAAAGGCATGCAATTACAATGCGTAATGACACACAATGGCTGCTTTGGCACTGTTGGAAGATTTGGTGAATGGAAGAATTCAAAGAGAGCGGATTTTCAGAGACCAGCAAGATTTTCTGTCCAATGATGATGAGTGGCTTATAAGCCGGTTCCGATTACCAAGAGCTGTTCTCTTGGATCTCTGTGCTGTAGTGGGCCCAGCTTTACAGAGAATCACCTGCAGAAACCAAGCCATGCCTGTCCCACTGCAACTCCTTGGTAACCTCGTTAATAGCATTGATGGTGTCTCTTTGCGTTTGCAGGACTGCATCTGTGAGGACACGGGCGCTGGAGGGTTGTGACGCAGGAGGTGCAGTGGAGACGCCGGGGCTGAGCACACTCAGCTCCTGCTCCGTTGCAGCACCACCTCCCCAGTGGAACACTCAGCTCCTGCTCCGTTGCAGCACCACCTCCCCAGTGGAACACTCAGCTCCTGCTCTGCTGCAGCACCACCTCCCCAGTGGAACACTCAGCTCCTGCTCCGCTGCAGCACCACCTCCCCAGTGGAACACTCAGCTCCTGCTCAGCTGCAGCACCACCTCCCCAGTGGAACACTCAGCTCCTGCTCCGCTGCAGCACCACCTCCCCAGTGGAACACTCAGCTCCTGCTCCGCTGCAGCACCACCTCCCCAGTGGAACACTCAGCTCCTGCTCCGCTGCAGCACCACCTCCCCAGTGGAACACTCAGCTCCTGCTCCGCTGCAGCACCACCTCCCCAGTGGAACACTCAACTCCTGCTCCGCTGCAGCACCACCTCCCCAGTGGAACACTCAGCTCCTGCTCCGCTGCAGCACCACCTCCCCAGTGGAACACTCAGCTCCTGCTCCGCTGCAGCACCACCTCCCCAGTGGAACACTCAACTCCTGCTCCGCTGCAGCACCACCTCCCCAGTGGAACACTCAGCTCCTGCTCCGCTGCAGCACCACCTCCCCAGTGGAACACTCAGCTCCTGCTCCGCTGCAGCACCACCTCCCCAGTGGAACACTCAGCTCCTGCTCCGCTGCAGCACCACCTCCCCAGTGGAACACTCAGCTCCTGCTCCGCTGCAGCACCACCTCCCCAGTGGAACACTCAGCTCTTGCTCCGCTGCAGCACCACCTCCCCAGTGGAACACTCAGCTCCTGCTCCGCTGCAGCACCACCTCCCCAGTGGAACACTCAACTCCTGCTCCGCTGCAGCACCACCTCCCCAGTGGAACACAGCTCCTGCTCCGCTGCAGCACCACCTCCCCAGTGGAACACTCAGCTCCTGCTCCGCTGCAGCACCACCTCCCCAGTGGAACACTCAGCTCCTGCTCCGCTGCAGCACCACCTCCCCAGTGGAACACTCAGCTCCTGCTCCGCTGCAGCACCACCTCCCCAGTGGAACACTCAGCTCCTGCTCCGCTGCAGCACCACCGACCCCGCTGGAACACGCAGCAACTAAAAACAATAGAAAATGTCACCATTGTTTGTGTAAATACATGTTTAAACACAACATGAATGCATTTGGTGTACTCTTTTCAAAAGAGGGAATACTAATTACATGCCTGGATCATCCGGTGCTTCTTGCATGTCCGTGTCCCCCTCCACCACCTGTCACTCCTCCACTCAGGAGGGATTCCTCTATAATACCTACAAGTTGCTCATCAAGTGTGTTGAGCTCTGGTGGCAACCATGCAGCAACCAAAACACATTGAAATGACCTAGTCAAAGTCCAGACCTAAACCCATTTGAGATGTAGCAGTGCCTGAACCGAGCAGTTCATGTGCGACGACCCACAAATGTCTCTGAGTAAAAGCAGTTCTGCATGGAAGAAGTGGGCCAAAATTCCTCTACAGCGATGTGAGAGAATGATCAACAACTACAAGAAGGGGTTTGGTTGCAGTCATTGCAGCTAATGGTGGGGCAACCAGTTATTGAGTGTAATTACTTTTTTACTCTGGGGTATTGGGTATTTTATAACTTTTCTAATTAAATAAATGAAATACGTATGCATGTGTTATATGTTTACTTAGGTTTCCTTTATCTAATATTAGGTTTTGTTTGAATATCTGATAACATTCAGTGTGAAAAACAGGCAAATTTAGAGAAAATCAGAAAGGGGCAAATACTTTTTCACTGCACTGTAGCTAGCTAGCTAACATTATGCATAGTCTTTGGATGTCACTCCTGCCGTCCGTCACGCACACCTGCCTTCCCTCGTCACACGCATCAGCGATATTGGACTCACATGGACTCACTCAATCACCTGTTTTTTTCTTCCCCTATATTTGTCAGTTCTCCAGCTCTGTTCCCCACTGCTGCATTGATTGTTATGTGTTTGTCACCCGTTTGCTGACTCTGTTCCTGTCTTGTTCTATGTCCGTTCCCTATTAAATGTTTGACTCCCTGTACCTGCTTCGCCTCTCCAGCGTCGTCCCGTGACAGAATGCAGCAGCCAACACACGCAGCATCAGGGAGTACTGGTGTTCCGGTTGGTGGTGACGTTGGTCCTAGGTCGCCACTGATGGAACTGGGGGTGCCTAGCCAGCTCGTCAGGCTTCCACGCCCTAGCTGGCTCGAGAGGTTTCGTTGGCTCGGAAGGCGCCCATCCCACGTCGGGCCTCAGCTGGATCGTCAGGTCTGTTTCGCCCAGCGGGTCCAGGAGATTAAATTTTTTGTTTGTTAGAGACGTCGGGGTGGATTCTGCCGCCAATGGAACCGGGGGTGCCTAAGCCAGCTCGTCGGGCTTCCAAGCCCTGGCTGGCTCGAGAGGTTTGCTTGCCTCGGTTGGCTCGGTTGGCTCCATCCCACGTAATGTTCCACTAGATCATCGGGCTCCCTCGCCGCAGCTGGAGCGACAGGCGTCCTTGCCTCAGCCGGCTCGCCAGGCTCCCATGTCTTGGCCGGTTTGCCCAGGTGGGGCGCCGGGTGGCACTCGAGGGCACCAGGCTGCCCTGCATCATGCACTCCTGCCATCATCAATTACGCACACCTGCCTTCCCTTGTCACATGCATCAGCGATATTGGATTCATCTGGACTCACTCAATCACCTGTTTTTTTCCTCCCCTATATTTGTCAGTTCTCCAGCTCTGTTCCCCACTGCTGCATTGATTGTTATGTGTTTGTTACCCATGTGCTGAAGCTGTTCCTGTCTAGTTCTATGTCCGTTCCCTATTAAATGTTTCACTCCTTGTACCTGCTTCGCCTTTCCAGCGTCGTTCCTGTGACACTTCCCGTCTCCCATACAGAGAGCCTCACCTCTCCCTCTTCCCATTTCACATATAGAGAGACTCATCTCTCCCTCTTCCTGTCTCACACACATCTCTCCATCTTCCCTGGTCTCCTAGGCTCCCTTAGAGAAAGAGGAGTACCTTGCATGGCGTCAGAACCTGGAGGATGATAAAGGGCACACTCTGGACCGCCCCACTGTTTTCCGCTGGACTGGACCTGGAAAGGAGGTCTCTCTGTCTGGAGATTCCCCTAACCAGGAGGTGGGTTAGCAGCCCTGGGAAGGGCATCATACTCATAACATTATTGTTGACCTGCCTATGGTGCAATTTGTGAGTGTGTATATGCACTTATAATGATGCTCCCCTTCAGGCAGATCCACAATCGCCACAAAGTTTTTGTGACTGAAAGATAGAACACACTGACAGTAAGAATAAGTTCTATGTGGACGGAACATGGACTCATGACCCAGCTGAGGTGAGCAGAGTGTTTTGGGACCAGAACCACCTATGTTTTACATGTTGTAATGGCTCTGATGGAGAACCGATGTTTACTTAGTCATTCCTATATGGATGAAAAATAGCTAACAGATTTGAAGTTTGAGTCCACTGTAGATTGCTGGTTTTGTGGTCCCCCAGCCTGTTGTAACCAACCAGCTAGGCACAGTCAACAACGTCATCCAAGTGAAGAAGACTGACTTTGAGGTGTTTGATGCAGTTATGATGGACTCACAGAAGTGCTCTTCTACACTGCTCAAAAAAATAAAGGGAACTCTTAAACAACACAATGTAACTCCCAAGTCAATCACACTACTGTGAATTCAAACTGTCCACTTAGGAAGCAACACTGATTGACAATAAATGTCACATGCTGTTGTGCAAATGGAATAGACAACAGGTGGAAATTATAGGCAATTAGCAAGACACCCCCAATAAAGGAGTGGTTCTGCCGGTGGTGACCACAGACCACTTCTCAGTTCCTATGCTTCCTGGCTGATGTTTTGGTCACTTTTGAATGCTGGCGGTGTTTTCACTCTAGTGGTAGCATGAGACGGAGTCTACAACCCACATAAGTGGATCAGGTAGTGCAGCTCATCCAGGATGGGACATCAAAGCGAGCTGTGGCAAGAAGGTTTGCTGTGTCTGTCAGCGTAGTGTCCAGAGCATGGAGGCGCTACCAGGAAACAGGCCAGTACATCAGGAGACATGGAGGAGGCCGTAGGAGGGCAACAACCCAGCAGCAGGACCGCTACCTCTGCCTTTGTGCAAGGAGGATCAGGAGAAGCACTGCCAGAGCCCTGCAAAATTACCTCCAGCAGGCCACAAATGTGCATGTGTCTGCTCAAACGGTCAGAAACAGACTCCATGAGGGTGGTATGAGGGCCCGACGTCCACAGGTGGGGGTTGTGCTTACAGCCCAACACCATGCAGGACGTTTGGCATTTGCCAGAGAACACCAAGATTGGCAAATTCGCCACTGGCGCCCTGTGCTCTTCACAGATGAAAGCAGGTTCACACTGAGCACATGTGACAGACGTGACAGAGTCTGGAGACGCTGTGGAGAACGTTCTGCTGCCTGCAACATCCTCCAGCATGACCGGTTTGGCGGTGGGTCAGTCATGGTGTGGGGTGGCATTTCTTTGGGGGGCCGCGCAGCCCTCCATGTGCTCGCCAGAGGTAGCCTGACTGCCATTAGGTACTGAGATGAGATCCTCAGACCCCTTGTGAGACCATATGCTGGTGCCCTGGGTGCCCTGGGTTCCTCCTAATGCAAGACAATAATAGACCTCATGTGGCTGAAGTGTGTCAGCAGTTCCTGCAAGAGGAAAGCATTGATGCTATGGACTGGCCCGCCCGTTCCCCAGACCTGAATCCAATTGAGCACATCTGGGACATCGTGTCTCTCTCCATCCACCAACGCCACGTTGCACCACAGACTGTCCAGGAGTTGGCGGATGCTTTAGTCCAGGTCTGGGAGGAGATCCCTCAGGAGACCATCCGCCATCTCATCAGGAGCATGCCCAGGTGTTGTAGGGAGGTCATACAGGCACGTGGAGGCCACACACACTACTGAGCCTAATTTTGACATTACATCAAAGTTGGATCAGCCTGTAGTGTGGTTTTCCACTTTAATTTTGAGTGTGACTCCAAATCCAGACCTCCATGGGTTGATACATTTGATTTCCATTGATAGTTTTTGTGTGATTTTGTTGTCAGCACATTCAACTATGTAAAGAAAAAAGTATTTAATAAGAATATTTCATTCATTCAGATCTAGGATGTGTTATTTTAGTGTTCCCTTTATTTTTTTGAGCAGTGTATGTCAGGTCAGTGTCCACAACCTGTTTACCCATGCATAACACCAGAGCCATGTATTAAGAAAGTTGGGCCGTTGACCTTTCTGCATTAATGATGCATCTTTAACATTCTATGGCAGCCATGTTACCACCCCATTCATATTTCATGCTATGTAACTGAATGTCTAGAATTAGAACAACATTCTAAAAGTTGGCCCAACTCTCTAAATACAGACTCTGCATAACACTAATGAGTGTAACCAAGTTATGCTACTGTATTGGAAAATGTCTCCATGATGCTAAAAAGTTAGATGGTAACTGGTAATAGCAAAATATTAACAAGACAAATATTGATGTTCAATCTCGCATTGTATTTACCATCTGTTTGTGAGTTAGACCTGTCCAGCTCCCCTCCTGGACCGTGTCTGCCCATTCTGCCACCTCACCTGCTACAGGTCATCCTAAACAAGCACACAGGAATCTCTGAGTACAAGATGACAACAACTGAATCCAAACCCTCATAGGAATATCAATGATGAAGACATGACAGAGCGGTTCATGTCATTGACAGTAATGTGTATGCACTGGAGTAAGCTGTTTGCTTTCCCTCATCAGTGTGACCCTGCATTGCTTCCAGAACCCAACCATGTCATGCTCAATCACCTCTACTCCCTGTCCATTAAGGTAAGACCAGAGAGAGATCAGAAAGATTAAATCAAAGACATGAAGCATAATTAGATTGATTGAAAGTGTGCAAGATGGAACAGAATGAATCAGAATGAGAGGTAAAGGGAAATGTCATGTATGTGCTAATGGAGTTTTATATTTCTCTCTCTCTCCTCTCAGGATGGTGTGATGGTGCTTAGTGCAACTTATCGCTACAAGAAGAAGTATGTCACCACCCTGATGTATAAGCCTGTCTGGGCCAGAGTCCTGTGGCTGTATAAGCCTGTCTGGCCAGTGGCCTGTGGCTGTATAAGCCTGTCTGACCAGTGGCCTGTGGCTGTATAAGCCTGTCTGGCCAGAGGCCTGTGGCTGTATAAGCCTGTCTGACCAGTGGCCTGTGGCTGTATAAGCCTGTCTGACCAGTGGCCTGTGGCTGTATAAGCCTGTCTGGCCAGAGGCCTGTGGCTGTATAAGCCTGTCTGGCCAGAGGCCTGTGGCTGTATAAGCCTGTCTGACCAGTGGCCTGTGGCTGTATAAGCCTGTCTGACCAGTGGCCAGTGGCTGTATAAGCCTGTCTGACCAGTGGCCAGTGGCTGTATAAGCCTGTCTGACCAGTGGCCTGTGGCTGTATAAGCCTGTCTGGCCAGAGGCCTGTGGCTGTATAAGCCTGTCTGACCAGTGGCCTGTGGCTGTATAAGCCTGTCTGGCCAGTGGCCTGTGGCTGTATAAGCCTGTCTGGCCAGTGGTCTGTGGCTGTATAAGCCTGTCTGACCAGAGGCCTGTGGCTATATAAGCCTGTCTGACCAGAGGCCTGCGGCTGTATACGTCCATCTGACCAGAGGCCAGTGGCTTCTCAGCCTCTGCCTTCCCACCACAGACACCACTGCTTCACACAGCACAGCCTACACCGTTGTACCTGTATATACAGTACCAGTAAAAAGTTTGGACACACCAACTCATTCAAGAGGTTTTCTTTATTTTTACTATATTCTACATTTTAGATTAATAGTGATGACATTAAAACTATGAAATAAAACATATGGAATCATTTAGTAACCAAAAAAGTGTCAAACAAATCAAAATATGTTTTATATTTGAGATTTTTTTTAATAATTTGCAGCAATTTGAACATGAAGGCTTAATTCATGCAATCTTCTCTGAACAGTTGAGTGGTGGAGTGGTGTCTGTTACATGAACTATGTGAAGCATTTATTTTGGCTGCAATTTCTGAGGCTGGTAACTCTAATGAACTTATCCTCTGCAGCAGAGGTGACTCAGGGTCTTATTTTCCTGTGGCGGTCCTCATGAGAGCCATTTTCATCATAGCGCTTGATGGGTTTTTGCACAGCACTTGAATAAACTTTCAAAGTTCTTGACATTTTGTGGATTGACTGACCTTCATGTCTTAAATGAATGATGGACTGTCATTTCTCTTTGCTTATTTGAGCTGTTCTTGCCATAATATGGACTTGGTCTTTTACCAAATAGGGCTATCTTCTGTATACCACCCCTACCTTGTCACAACGCAACTGATTGGCTCAAACCCACTAAGAAAGAAAGGAATTCCACAAATTAACTTTTAATGGGCACACCAAGCTGGTTGAGAGAATGCCAAGAGTGTGCAAAGCTGTCATCAAGGCAAAAGGTGGCTACTTTGAATATTCTCAAACAAAAAACTTTTTTGGTTACTACATGATTCCATATATGTTATTTCATAGTTTCGATGTCTTCACTATTATTCGATAATGTAGAAAATAGTCAAAATAAAGAAAAACCCTTGAATGAGTAGGTGTGTCCAAACTTTTGACTGGTACTGTATCTCAGTTCAGAATGATTTCTATTTCCCAAATCTTCCTCAATCTGCCTTTCCTCTTGTTTGATGATTGCTGTCTGTTTGATGAATGACTCAAATGTAAAATGTTATAGACATAGAGGAGCACTAGCTTTGCATAGGAAGGATAGAGGAGTTTTGTGGGGTGGTGGGGAATTCTGACTGATAATACATAAGGGTTGTGTTGTGGCCTGTAGAGATCCTCCTTTTGCCTGATGACATGAAGTCCCATCATCAGACAACCAGGAAGTTGTAGAACATGGTGTTCTACTACATATAGTGTTGGATCAAGGATGGAAGCCCCAGTGTTGCTGTACAGTAATGATAATCATGGATTTTTTTCCACCTTTCATTGTTACTTGCCATTTGGACAGTTTGCCAGTCTTTTTATGTTATCATTATGCTTCACCGGCTATATCAGTTTGCGTATCAGTGCAAATGTTTTATTTAAATAATTGTAAGTTAAGTAGATGAACAGGATTATCTTCCATTAGATAGTGCTGTGTATATTTTCTAAATTACTACAGTATGTGGTCAAAACAGCTCCCCTACATGTGAAACCAAGGGATGAACTCAGAGGGGTGGCAGACTAGTAGAGTTGGGAGATGGTGGCAGCAGGTAAACTAGCGGTTGAGCATTGGGCTAGTAACCAAAAAGTTGCTGGTTTGAATCCCCAGGCTGACTAGGTGAAAAATCTTTGTCTATTCACCCCCCTTGGCGTTTCTCCTATTTTGTAGCATTACAACCTGTAATTTAAATTATGTTTTTTATTTGTATTTCATGCAATGGACATACACAAAATAGTCAAAATTGGTGAAGTGAAATGAAAAAAATTACTTGTTTAATTTTTTTTTTTTTTTTATGTAAAACTGAAAAAGAGGTGTGTGCATATGTATTCACCCCCTTTGCTATGAAACCCCTAAATAAGAGCTGATGCAACCAATTACCTTCAGAAGTCAAATAATTAGTTACATTAAGTCCACCTGTGTGCAATCTAAGTGTCACATGATCTGTCACATGATCTCAGAATATATACACCTGTTCTGAAAGGCCCAGAGTCTGCACCACCACTAAGCAAGGGACACCACCAAGCAAGCGGCACCACCAAGCAAGCGGCACTATGAAGACCAAGCAGCTCTCCAAACAGGTCAGGGACAAAGTTGTGGAGAAGTACAGATCAAGGTTGGGTTATAAAAAAATATCTGAAACTTTGAACATCCCACGAAGCACCATTAAATCCATTATTAAAAAATGGAAAGAATATGGCACCACAATAAACCTACCAAGAGAGGGACCAGGCAACCAAAACTCACAGACCAGGCAAGGAGGGCATTAATCAGAGAGGCAACAAAGAGACAAAGATAACCCTGAAGTAGCTGCAAAGCTCCACAGCAGAGATTGGAGTGTCGGTCCATTGGACCACTTTAAGACCTACCCTCCACAGAGCTGGGCTATACGGAAGAGTGGCCAGAAAAAAAGCCATTGCTTAAAGAACAAAATAAGCAAACATATTTGGTGTTCGCAAAAAAGCATGTGGTAGACTCCCAAAACATATGGAAGAATGTACTCTGGTCAGATGAGACAAAAATGTAGCCTTTTGGCCATCAAGGAAAACGCTATGTCTGGCGCAAACCCAACACTTCTCATCACCCCAAGAACCACATCCAGTGAAGCATAGTGGTGGCAGCATCCTGCTGTGGGGATGTTTTTCATTGGCAGGGACTGGGAAACTGGTCAGAATTTAAGGAATGATGGATTGCAAAAGACAGGGAAATTCTTGAGGGAAACCTGTTTCAGTCTTCCAGAGATTTGAGACTGGGACGGAGGTACACCTTC
The DNA here is from genome assembly GCF_013265735.2 of Oncorhynchus mykiss. Classification (NCBI taxonomy): domain Eukaryota; kingdom Metazoa; phylum Chordata; class Actinopteri; order Salmoniformes; family Salmonidae; genus Oncorhynchus; species Oncorhynchus mykiss. The sequence goes on along the minus strand of NC_048593.1, from coordinate 26,447,458 downwards.
CAGCAGGACAATGACCCTAAGCATCCTGCTAAAGCAACACTCCAGTGGTTTAAGGGGAAACATGTAAATGTCTTGGAATGGCCTAATCAAAGCCCAGACCCCAGTCCAATTGAGAATCTGTGGCTAGATGTGCCAAGATTATAGACACATACCCCAAGAGACTTGCAGCTGTAATTTCTGCAACAGGTGGCTCTACAAAGTATTGACTTTGGTGAGGGGGGTGGGGTGGGGTGAATAGTTATGCACGCTCAAGTTTGCTGTTTTTTTTGTCTTCTTTATTTCACAATAAAAAATATTTTGCATCCTCAAAGTGGTAGGCATGTTGTATAAATCAAATAATTAAAACATTTACTTCCAGGTTGTAAGGCAACAAAATAGGAAAAATGCCAAGGGGGTAAATACTTTTGCAAGCCACTGTGTGTATGAAACACAGGCTTCCAGGGAGGGCAATCTTGGGGCTTCACCGTGTTTCATCAAAATGTACAGCTGTGTATCGTCCGCATAGCAGTGAACGTTAACCTTATGTTTCCAAATGACATCACCAGGAGGTAAATTATGAAGTGAAAACAATAGCGGTCCTAAAACGGAACCTTGAGGAATACCGAAACTTACAGTTGATTTGTCAGAGAACAAACCATCCACAGAGACAAACTGATATCTTTCCGACAGACAAGATCTAAACCAGGCCAGAACTTGTCTGTGCAGACCAATTTGGGTTTCCAATCTCTACAAAAGAATGTCATGAACGATGGTGTCAAAAGCAGCACTAAGGTCTAGGAGCACGAGGACAGATGCAGAGCTTTGGTCTGATGCCATTAAAAGGTAATTTACCACCTTCACAAGTGCAGTGACAGTGCTATGATTGGGTCTAAAACCAGACTGAAGTGTTTCGTACACATTGTTTATCTTCAGGAAGGCAGTGCAACATCTTTTTCAAAACAATGTGAGAGGAATGGGAGATTTGATATAGGCCGATAGTTTTTTATATTTTCTGGATCAAGGTTTGGCTTTGTCAAGAGAGGCTTTATTACTGCCACTTTTAGTGAGTTTGGTACACATCCGGTGGATAGGGAGCCATTTATTATGTTCAAAATAGGAGGGTCAAGCACAGGAAGCAGCTCTTTCAGCAGTTAAGTTTTAATAGGGTCCAATATGGATCCATCCACCAATAATAGGGTCCACCCACCATTCACCTTTTATGGTAACAAAAAAGCCCTCATTTGGTGTATGATTTGGAGATGTTGGAACTGGGCGAGTGAAAAAGTTTAGGAACCCCTGCTGTAGACGTGCGCCGAATACAACCGGTGTAGACCTTACAGTGAAATGCTTATTTACAGGCCCTAACCAACGGTGCAATTTTTAAGTAAAAAAAAGGTATTAGGTGAACCATAGATAAGTAAAGAAATAAAAAACAACGGTAAAAAGACTGTGAAAAATAACACGAGCAAGGCTATATACAGTAGCGAAGGCTATAACATTAGCGAGACTATGTACAGGGCTAATTGAGGTAGTATGTACTGTACATGTAGGTATGGTTAAAGTGACTATGCATATATGATAAACAGAGAGTAGCAGTAGCGTTAAAGAGGGGTTGGCGTGTGGTGGGTGGCAGGACACAATGCAGATAGTCCGGGTAGCCAATGTGCGGGGGCACCGTTTAGCCGGGGTAATTGAGGTAGCATGTACATGTAGGTATGGTTAAAATGACTATGCATATATGATAAACAGAGAGTAGCAGCAGCATAAAAGAGGGGTTAGGTGGGGACAATACAAATAGTCTGGGTAGCCATTTGATTACCTGTTCAGGAGTCTTATGGCTTGGGGGTTAAAGCTGTGGAGAAGCCTTTTGGTCCTAGACTTGGCACTCTGGTACTGCTTGCCATGAGGTAGTAGAGAGAACAGTCTATGACTGGGGTGGTGGGGTCTTTGACAATTTTTAGGGCCTTCCTCTGACACCGTCTGCTGTAGAGGTCCTGGATGGCAGGCAGCCTAACCCCCATGATGTACTGGGCCGTACGCACCACCCTCTGTAGTGCCTTGTAGTCGGAGGCCAAGAAGTTTCCGTACCAGGCAGTGATGCAAAGAGTCAGGATGCTCTCAATGTTGCAGCTGTAGAACCTTTTGAGGATCTGAGGACCCATGCCAAATCTTTTTAGTCTCCTGAGGGAGAATAGGCTTTGTCGTGTGCTCTTCACGACTGTCTTGGTGTGTTTGGACCATTCTAGTTTGTTGGTGATGTGGACTTGAAGTTCTCAACATGCTCCACTACAGCCCCGTCAATGAGAATGGGGGCGTGCTCTGCCCTCCTTTTCCTGCAGTCCACAATCATCTCCTTAGTCTTGGTTATGTTGAGGGATAGGTTGTTATTCTGGCACCACCCGGCCAGGTCTCTGATCTCCTCCTATAGGCTTTTTCGTCATTGTCGGTGATCAGACCACTTTTGTGTCGTCTGCAAACTTCATGATGGTGTTGGAGTCGTGCCTGGCCACGCAGTCGTGGGTGAACAGGGAGTACAGGAGGGGACTGAGCACGCACCCCTGAGGAGCTCCAGTGTTGAGGATCAGCGTGGCAGATGTGTTGCTACCTACCCACACCACCTGGGGGCGGACCGTCAGGAAGTCCAGGATCCAGTTGCAGATGAGGTGTTTAGTCCCAGGATCCTTAGCTTAGTGATGAGTTTTGAGGGTATTACGGTGTTGAATGCTGAGCTGTAGTCAATGACCAGCATTCTCACATAAGTGTTCCTTTTGTCCAGGTGGGAAAGGGCAGTGTGGAGTGCAATAGAGATTGCATCATCTGTGGATCTGTTTAGGCGGTATGCAAATTGGAGAAGGTCTAGGATTTCTGGGATAATGGTGTTTATGTGAACCATTACCATTCTTTCAAAGCACTTTATGGCTATGGACGTGAGTGCTACGGGTCTGAGGTAATTTAGGTATGTTGCCTTAGTGTTCTTGGGCACAGGGACTATAGTGGTCTGCTTGAAACATGTTGGTATTACAGACTCAATCAGGGACATGTTGAAAATGTCAGTGAAGACACCTGCCAGTTGGTCAGCACATGCCCGGAGCACACGTCCTGGTAATCTGTCTGACCAGTCTCAACGTCAACAGTGAAGAGGCGACTCCGGGATGCTGGCCTTCTAGGCAGAGTTTGTCTGTCCAGTGTGTATTCTTTTTCCCATCTTAATCTCTTCTTTTCATTGGCCAGTCTGAGATATGGCTTTTTCTTTGCAACTCTGCCTAGAAGGCCAGCATCGCAGAGTCGCCTCTTCACTGTTGACATTAAGACTGGTGTTTTGCGGGTACTATTTAATGCCAGTTGAGGACCTGTGATGTGTCTGTTTCTCAAACTAGACACTCTAATGTACTTGTCCTCTTGCTCAGTTGTGCACCGGGGCCTCCCACTCCTCTTTCTATTCTGGATAGAGCCCGTTTGCACTGTTCTGTGAAGGGAGTAGTACACAGCGTTGTACGAGGTCTTCAGTTTCTTGGCCATGTCTCGCATGGACTTGCCTTCACTTCTCAGAACAAGAATATACTGATGAGTTTTAGAAGAAAGTTCTTTGTTTCTGGCCATTTTGAGCCTGTAATCAAACCCACAAATGCTGATGCTCCAGATACTCAACTAGTCTAAATGCCAGTTTTATTGCTTCTTTAATGAGAACAACAGTTTTCAGCTGTGCTAACATAATTGCAAAAGGGTTTTCTCATGATCAACGTGCCATTGGAACACAGCAGTGACGGTTGCTGACAATGGGCCTCTATACACCTATGTAGATATTCCATTGAAAATCAGCCGTTTCCAGCTACAATAGTCATTTACAAGATTAACAATGCCTACGCTGTATTTCTGATCAATTTGATGTCATTTTAATGGACGACATTTTTTGATTTTCTTTTTAAAACTAGGACATTTCAAAGTGACCCCAAACTTTTGAACAGTAGTGTACATTCAGTTGGACAACTGACTAGGTATCATCCTTTCCCTTTCCCAATGTGTTCTCCAATCTCATAAAACATATTAGAAAAAAGCACTGTGCCGTTATCCTCGCAATAACTATTGAAAGGTATTGAAAACAGGTGTGCCAATTACTTTTACCCCTATCTTTTTGAGAATATTTTTTTTTTCATTTAAGAAGAAATTAGTATTTTCAATGTCGGCCTACAAGTCAGTTTGTGAAACTTCTGCCCTGCTTCATCATCTGGAAGTTGAACGGACAAATCTGGGTTTGACGGGTACCAGGAGAACCCTACCTGCCCCAATGCATAGTCCCAACTGTAAAGTTTGGTGGAGGAGGAATAATGGTCTGTGGCTGTTTTCAACCTTGTGGCAACAGTTTAGGGAATGCCCTTTCCTGTTTCAGCATGACAAAGCCCCAGAGCACAAGCGAGATCTGTGAGCCAAGTCTAATCACCCAACATCAGTGCCCGACCTCACTAATGCTCTTGTGGCTGAGTGGAAACAAGTCCCTGCAGCAATGTTCCAACTTCTAGTGGAAAGTCTTCCCACGAGAGTGGAGGCTGTTATAGCAGAAAAGGGGGGACCAATTCCATATTAATGATTTATGAATGAGATGTTCGACAAGCAGGTGTTCACATACTTTTGGTCATGTAGTGTTTTTATAGTGTTTTTGCCAATAATTTTGGACCTGGCTATATACACAATTCTGTGGCCTTAATAAAATGTATGGTTTTCCATATGCTGAGCATCGTGCACACATACATGGACGCATATACAGTATTTGCTATTGTCACTATACTGTATACACAACTACATGGAATATCATAAACACTGCACATATTCTGGGAATGCCTACTGCATAATGTGCTCCAAGAAAGTCATATTTGTGCTCTAATCTGTCTCAATCTCAACACAATTTCAGAATGCACATTTTCCTATGAGTAGTCATAACAGACATTAATGACATAAGATAATTACATGTAATGGAACACCAACTTTCTTTAATGTACACGAAATCCAATACACTCGAGCACCAGAACGTGGGACTTTCCATGTGCTCCCATGTATTCTGTACCTGCGCAGCATGCACAGATATGGGAGACCCCAGATTTGTCTAGGAAAGACCCTCAAGGTCGCTGAGTTACAGGTAATATAAATAGACTTCAATGCAGAGGTTTAGGTCCATAAATTCCCTTGTCGTTGGCTGGCAACATGAACTTGCTCCAAGCACTATTCCTTGTTGCTTTGGGCCTCTCTGTTGGTGAGTCGCAGTTTTATACAATCTAATTATAAATCGGGCAAATTTACCTGCAATAGTTTCAATTGCATTTTGTCATGGATAGGTCTCCATCATCATACTCGTTAGCATAATCCAATATTCGTGAATATGAAAAGGGATAAATTGTTAACAGATTTGTACATATCTTTACATACACAGATTTGACTAATATTATGCTGACTTTACACGGAATCTAGGTAAACGGCAAACAGGATGTCATTGTTTTCAATGACAAAATGGAGGTGAATACTGTCAGCCGCTACGGTATACAGGATTTGCCGGCAGATTTAGAATATTAAAATTTTTGCCGTATCGTTGTTTTCTTGCAGATTTTGATTTGTACTGGTTGTTTACTGAAATCACCACAGCAACCCATATTGTCGTTTATAACAAACTACAGCCTATCATTTCAAACGGGAACAAATAGTCATAGTGGGCAGAACAAGCAAGGTGGGCAGAGCAATGCACGAGCTAGCGAGATCCTATTGGCGCGTTCTAGCATGCATTTGCATATTTCCGTAAGGGAACGCCTACTCTGAAGTGCGAGTGTGCAATAACACGATTCACATTGGCATTCCTCTAAACAATGACATTTTTAAAACTTTGACAAGGGTAAAGTCTACAAAACTTAGTCCATTCTGTTCATAAAAGTTTTTAGTTTTGGGAACAGAAAACTATATTGTGATCAAATGGTTCGTCAATGAGAAAATATGCAGAATGTCTGCCAAAATCTAGCTTCTCCCACTGCCAGCCACTGGGCTTCCTCTCACTACCATATTTAGTAGTGAGTGGAAACGCCAAGTACTTGCTTCACATTTGTACATCCGGTGAAATATCTGTGCTGTCGTGCTGGCTTGCGTTCTTATCCCACAATGCTGACTGGTATGACGGTTTTTGTGTCCCTCGTCTAAACCCAGGATTAGCGTACTCATCTGATCTGGCTCAGTCTTTATAATAATCTTTAACAATCACATACCATCTTTACTTATTTTCCCAGTAATGTTTTAAGTGTCTTGTATTCTATGTATGCCATTTATGTATTTAAGTGTATTTATTTTCTTGCAATTTCTTTTTTTATTAGCCTGTGAAAATGCTGTATTTCTTCAGTTTTATGTGAGCAAGAATCAATAAACTCAAACTTTTCTCAGAGCCCAGACAACTAACCTTAATTACAGGACCCTGTGGCAGTTCAGAAACATGATCCTCTGCACTATGCCTAATAGCTGGCCCATCCTTGACTATGCGGACTACGGCTGCTACTGTGGCAAGGGAGGCTCTGGTACCCCTGTGGACGAACTGGACAGGTCAGGGGTTAAGGGTCAAGGGACAAGGGCTATATGTCAATAGAGCTAAAATCACTACAGTCTACACACTATCCCAACCACCAATGAATCTATGTTGACTTGACATCAATTCATGTTTTGCTTGAAAGTTTGGGTTATTTGTTGCTTATTGCTGCCTCCAAAGTTCTGGCCAAAGTTTTGCCAGTGTGTGTGTGTGTAAGTATGAGTTTGTCTCAGAGTTGGTGTGTTATATGGTGTCATCCTACAGGTGCTGTGAGGTCCATGACCTGTGCTACTCTGATGCCATGTAGCATGATGAATGTTGGCCCATCATTGACAACCCTTACACTGAATCCTATGCCTACGACTGTGACGAGAACCTCAGAAAGGTCACTTGCAAGAGTGAGTAGCTCCAATGAGTCCCCTCCCCTCACTTCATACACCACAATGATTAGCTTTATACTACATTACATACAGTGCTGCCCACAGTACACTTTACCTTGCTCTTTCCATTTTATTCTCTTATTCTCCTTATCGTTCTTTCTCTCACAACCTCAGGCAACAATGACGCCTGTGAGATGTTCATCTGCGAGTGTGACAGGAAGGCTGCGGACTGTTTCGCCAGGAGCCCCTGGAACCCTGAGCACGAGCACCTTCCCAGTAGCAGTTGCCAGTAAGGTCCTCAGAGGAACCTGCTTTTTCTGCATAGACCCAGAATCACCACACAACATCGTTCAGATAGTTCCTTCAGTGCAATGTATGACTTGTTGAATTGCTTTCCCCTGCTAAAACCACCTCATATTTTCAAGCCTTTTGAGTTGAATCTATCTGGTTGTCACCTGTTGGTGTTCACTGTTTGTTGTTTCCTATATCTGGTTGTGACCAACATGTCAGTCACTCTATGAATCACATCCAGTTTTACTCAGGGATTTATTTTTCTTTTAGACGGTGTGGAAGATAAACTGAGTAACAGATGAAACTGAATAAACAGATTGAGAAACTCACAACAATGTCACTGAATCCCTCTCTATTTAGATAACTGGTCACTCTATAGTAAAGAAAGAGGGAGGCAAGGAGATTATAATTCAAAAAGGGCCCAAATATTGTTCTCTACATCAGGGTTTTCCAAACTCGGTCCTGGGGCCCGACCTGGGTGCACATTTCGTTTTTTTCCCTTGCACTACACACTTGATTCAAATAATCAAATCTTGATGATAAGTTGGTTATTTGAATCAGCTGTGTAATGCTAGGGCATCAACTAAAACGTGCATCAAGGGGGTCTCCAGGACCAAGTTTGTGAAACCTTGCTCTACAGGGCAACATTCAGCCCAAACTACCAGTGGAGTGAACCAATGTCTTCATATTTTCTACTAGTGACAAGTCCTGCACTTTGAGAGGAATAGGCATAAAATCTTTGTACACCTGCCAGACCAGTTCTCTGATCATCTGCTCAGGCCATCCCAGATGCCCTGCAGCCATCTCAGGTGTACTGCTGTTCAGAACTCACAGACAAAAGAGCCGTTCCCTCTCTTCCCCCTGTTGTCACCACAGTGAAGAGTGCTAGCAATAAGGGGGGGGGGGGGGGCAGGAATGTCAGTAGCATTAAGGTGGGACAACACCAAATGCAACAGTGGAGCTTACATAAAGACACTGAGAAGCAACTGGGTTGCCTGCAAATGACCTCCCTGCACTTAACAGCCCACGACTAGCACTTCACTGGAAGAGCTTTACACAAGTACAGACCTTTTAAGTCGGCATCATTTCTTGGTAATATATGGTGTTTCGGTGCTTTTGAGCAGGACATGCTGTTTATTGTGAGGTTGGAACTCATTTCTGAACATATCTGCCAGAACTGACAATAGTAACACATGCCATGCTGGCTTTTGAGTCATACTTGCAGATAAAAGGAAACCAAGAACTTTCATGATTACATTTTGGGGGCAGGGGGTCATGACACATGGCATTACCTTTCAAGATGACCATACAATGTGAGAACAGTGTACACACACACACACACACACAATAGTTTCAGGCTGACTTCATTCAAATACCTGGAACTATTCACAAAATCTTCATTCCCGGGACATTATAGCCATAGAGAGAAAGGGTGTGAGTTAGAGAGAGAGGTCAAGTGAAAGGCAGAGTGACACTTTGTCTCCACATCACTCCTTATTCACAACACGGTGACCTCCAACCTTGCATGTAAACACAGACTCTGATGCTGCCATGGTTACCAAACGATTGCTGTGCCTACCGCCCAAGTGAGTTGATGTTCATGTTGCTTGAGGCTCTAGAGTCTAGAGCACATCCTCTGTGTTTCCTACTTACAAAGCATGTAGAGGTCTGTAATTTTTTATTATAGGTACACTTCAACTGTGAGAGACGGAATCTAAAACCAAAATCGAGAAAATCACATTGTATGATTTTTAAGTAATTAATTTGCATTGTATTGCATGACATAAGTATTTGATACATCAGAAAAGCAGAACTTAATATTTTGTACATAAACCTTTGTTTGCAATTACAGAGATCATACTTTTCCTGTAGTTCTTGACCAGGTTTGCACACACTGCAGAAGGGATTGTGGCCCACTCCTCCATACAGACCTTCTCCAGATCCTTCAAGTTTCGGGGCTGTCGCTGGGCAATACGGACTTTCAGCTCCCTCCAAAGATTTTCTATTGGCTTCAGGTCTGAAGACTGGCTAGTCCACTCCAGGACCTTGAGATGCTTCTTATGGTGCCACTCCTTAGTTTCCCTGGCTGTGTGTTTCGGGTCGTTGTCAAGCTGGAAGACCCAGCCACGACCCATCTTCAATGCTCTTACTGAGGGAAGGAGATTGTTGGCCAAGATCTCATGATACATGGCCCCATCCATCCTCCCCTCAATACAGTGCAGTCATCCTGTCCCCTTTGCAGAAAAGCATCGCCAAAGAATGATGTTTCCACCTCCATGCTTCACGGTTGGGATGGTGTTCTGGTGTTGTACTCATCCTTCTTCTTCCTCCAAACACGGTGAGTGGAGTTTAGACCAAAAAGCTCTATTTTTGTCTCATCAGACCACATGACCTTCTCCCATTCCTCCTCTGGATCATCCAGATGGTCATTGGCAAATGGTCATTGACCACGCAATAAAATGCTAATTAGTTACTTAAAAATCATACAATGTGATTTTCTGTATTTTTGTTTTAGATTCCATCTCTCACAGTTGAAGTGTACCTATGATAAAACATTACAGACCTCTACATGCTTTGTAAGTAGGAAAACCTGCAAAATCGACAGTGTATCAAATACTTGTTCTCCCCACTGTAGAAGGTTAATGATTCCACACAAATTTGACATGAATTAGCCTCAAATTAGTTTTCCCTTTATATACCAACTTAGAGGGCTTGTGATAACTATATACAGTAGGTGGTGGTATGATTTGTCAGTTGCTAGACATGCAGTTTCAGAATAATGAGAGTGAAGACAATATTATTTTGAATGTTTAATAACTCAAGGCACACATTATTTTGTTCAAAGGCTAGTTCTGGTGGCTGAAGTCTGCATGACATTCTTCTTGGGAGGGCCTTTGTGTGCAATCAGTACTAATAAACACCTGAAAACTAACTCTGTGAAGAGTTTAAGAAGCGTCTGTCACGTTCTGACCTTAGTTCTTTGTTTTAGTATGGTCAGGGAGTGAGTTGGGTGGGTAGTCTATGTTCTTTTTTCTATGTTGTGGTTTTGTGTTTGGCCTGGTATGGTTCTCAATCAGAGGCAGGTGTCGTTCGTTGTCTCTGCTTGAGAGTCATACGTAGGTAGTCTTTTCCCACCTGTGTTTTGTGGGTGATTATTTTCTGTTTAGTGTGTTTTGCACCTGAAGGAGCTGTTTCAGTTGTGCTTTTTGTTTCTTTGTTTGATAGTGTTCAGTTTAAATAAATAACATGAACAAGTACCACGCTGCACTTTGGTCCTCACCTTCTTCCACCGACGACCGTTACAGAGTCATAGGCTGCATTTAGACAGGCAGCCCAATTGTCTTTTTTCCACTGATTGGTCTTTTGAACAATCACGTCAGATGTTTTCACATTCAGTCTCTTTCAGAGCTGATCTGATTAATTTGACCAATCAGATCAGCTCTGAAAAAGACTGGATATGAAAATATCTGACGTGATCGTTCCAAAGACCAATTAGTGAAACAATTTCACAATTGGGCTGCCTTTAAACGCAGCCTTAGTTCTAAGAACCAATAAATAAGATACAATTATGATCTTGTTGTTTAGGAAACTCCCCCGAGTGATCTGGAATATGTTGAGGGTAGCACAAGGCTGTATTCTATGAAAAGTACACGAGTAGTGCAAATCTATTAGGCCACGTCTCATAAATTCATGAAATAATTTATCAAGCTGAAAGTTGTGGAAAGGTCAGGATGTTCTAGCATGGACCCAAGATAATTCAAAACCCACAAATACAAGTAGCCCTGGCGCGTCAAGACACAATTGATTCTAAAATGTAACTTTTTGTTAAGACCTCAACCAAAATAAAGGAAAATCAACGAAGCTAAAGATAAAACGAATTAAGTTGAAACATGAGAAAGGACTGACATAGACATTTAGAGAAAGGTGTGGTCAGTCGTGCAAAATGACCTGTGAGGCACCATAAAAAGCCAGTGAATTTCCACCTTAAAAAAACTGTGAATTTCCACGGAATTCAGCTTTAAGACCCCGGGTAAGAGTGACATGTGTCCAGTGCCACCGAACAAGTTTGCATTTGAAAGCGTGAGTCAGTTGATCATTTTAGCAGTGAACAACCAATGCAAAATCATGCGGAAGTAATTTGTGAAATTAAAGATATCAGGCAAATAGAATATTTATGGAAAATTCACTCTAAATTCGATGAAGTCCATCTGCCAAACATAAGAAAAGAGAAACTAAGAAAAAATAAAAATCAACGCCCACTTGTTTCCATTCTAAATGTATCACCCCTTTCGACACTCCACACTAATGATTTCTCTATCGAGAAATTGACGCGCTATTTAATAAAGATACTACTCTTGCCCTCAGCTTTTGATTCTTCGCATTCGTTTCTCCTGTCAACCAGAGCAGCCACTGTGACTGATCAATAGGCAAGATGTGATCAACAGGCAAGACATTTCCAGACATTAGGCTACTCAATAGTGCTATTGTAAGTTTATCATCAACATCGTTGCCTGCTAAGCGCAATGCACCTTCATCCAACATAGCCTAGGTCTACATTTTCTTAATAACAATACAGAGAGACATGATGAGTAGGCCTATTTGACCTAGATAGAACTTTATATCAGTAGGCATACATAAGGATTTATTGCATAAGACTGGCAAAAAAAACTGACAAAAAAAAATAGGCCAAGATGATAGGCCAATGTTATTTTGCATAATTATAGTAGTCAAAACTACTGCTGCTAATGGCATGTTTAGGCTACAGGGGCGGACTGGTCATATGGCATTTTGGCCATGCCATTTTAAGGCCCAGTGGGCCTGTCTAACTTGGGTTTTTAAGCGCAACATAAACATTATCTGACTAATAGTGTTTGATGCATTTGGTAATGTTACATTACATTACACGTTACATCATACAAGGGGAAAAATGGGCCAGTGTGGTGGCCTGAACAGAAAGGTGTGGCCTGTGTGAGGTGAGGTGAGTGGCGAGGTGGTCTAAGTTACTGTCTTGCAGTGTTGCGACGATCCCAGGCTGTGTCTTTACCGGCCATGACCGGGAGCCCCAAAGGGCAGCGCATAATTGGCCCAGCGTTGTCTGGGTTAGGGGACGGTTTGGCCGGGGGGTGGCTCATCATGCTCTAGCGACTCCTTGTGGCGGGCCGTGTGCCTGCAGGCTGACTTCGGTCATCAGTTGAACAGTATTTCCTCCAACACATAGGTGCAGCTGGCTTCTGGATTAAGCGAGCGGGTGGTAAAGAAGCGCGGTTTGGTGGGTCATTTTTCGGAGGACACATGACTCGACCTTCGCCTCTCCTGAGCCCATTGGGCAGTTGCAGCGATGAGTCAAGAATGAAATTGGGGAGGAAAAGGCGTTAAAAATTACAACAACAAAAAAAACAGACTATTGTGTAAGAAATGCCAGGGACAATTTCTGGTCCCAGTCCAACCCTGGGCTACTTACTACATGAAGACATATATAGGCTACATATGTTATGCATGAAATGTAAGTGTATGGTACCCCATTGACAGAGATGTGAGGCAAATGTCTGTTTAGTTTTCAAAATAATTTTTGTTTTATGTTATCTAGCCAGCAAAAACTGCATTCCATAAAATGATGATGCAGCCATCGCCTTGTTCCGCCCAGGCCTGTGGCAGGGACTGCAGTGCTTACAGTCAGACAGTAAAACTGCACACAGGGAACACATAAAAACAATGGATTATTCCTAATCCTCTCACTTGGAATGCCTGTAAATTAATTTAATCTGTCACAGCAATGTTTATTCAGTGTTTTTGTTTAGGTAGTACTGTACTACATTGTTTCTGTTGCTCACACCCATGTTGTCACTTGCAAGCATATCACCAAGACAGAGGTAGAGGGACTGACCCACCAGTTGACCTAGTTTAGGAGATCAGTCCAGATCATGAGACTACAAGGCTCTGGTTAAGGGGTTTCCAACATGTCTCCTGAGTGACGCAGCGGTCTAAGGCACTGTATTGCAGTGCTGAAGGTGTCACTACAGACCCTGGTTCAATTCCAGGCTGTATCACAACTGTCCCTGATTGGGAGTGCCATATGGTGGTGCACAATTGGCCCAGTGGGGTTAGGGTTTGGCCAGGGTAGGCCATCATAGTAAATAAGAAGTTGCTCTTTAACTGACTTGCCAAGTTAAATATAATATTTTTAGGGCTTACCCTTGTAGCAGAGGAGGCTGGTGGGAAGAACTATAGGAGGACAGGCATGAGTAATGCTAGAATGGAATAAATGTAACGTTACCAAATGCATCAAACATATGGAAACCACATGTTTGACTTCGTTCCAATATTCCATTCCAGCCACTACAATGAACCCGTCTTCTTATAGCTACTCCCACAGCCTCCTCTGCTACATGGGTAAGCCCTAAATAAGTGAGTCAGGATGAGCTGTTTTACACAACGCAGGATTATGCATTTGGCAAAGATACAAAACCTCAACAGCACATTATCATTAGCAATACATTGTCAGAGATCAAACCATGCATTCAGGTTCAGACAAGGATGTACCAGGTTGCTTGCAGCTGGTTGTTATTATTCCCCCCCCCCCCCCCCCCCCACACAGTCTTAAAATGGCCTTCCCATTCAAACATGATACACTTAAAACAAGTGTTTGTGTGAATGATGACTATTAATATATATTCTTCCAGGGTGTCTCCTATGATTCAAATGGAGTTATTTATGACAGTTAATTTAAAAACTAGTAATGCCTGTATGTAATACCTGATGCTAATTAAGAGCATAAAGGTTTCTTATAGGGCTATTGGTTGTGTCTGGGGAAGGTATTTGAGGAATTTGATTGGTTGTGTTCAGATTACATTTTCTCTCTACCAAATGTGATTCACTGAAGACGGATAGCTAATATCTCCCAAGATAGTTGAGTCTGTCTCTGAATATCAGAAGTGGTAATTGATTTTTTTGTTTTTCCATGTGCTGACTAACTGTACATTTCACCCTGATCAAAGAGACTCTTCCCAGAACAAAGCAATGCTGGGTCATTATATTCAATAGACACAGACAGTAGATGAACTATAGGGCCTTGAAAGATTGAAAAGAGAAAAAAACACAATATTCACTAAAGGTTGATACAGTATTTGTTCTCTGATATTTCAACCTTCAAAAGAGATGTGACATATAGTTCATTAAGAAGGACAGTGGCAGGTGATACCATCCTGCATGAAACCAGTGGTGTAAAGTACTTAAGTAAAAAATACTTTAAAGTACTACTTAAGTAGTTTTTTTGTGTATCTGTACTTTACCTTACTATTTATATTTTGGACAACTTTTACTTTTTTATTTACTTCACTACGTTCCTAAATAAAATCATGTACTTTTAACTCCATACATCCCTACTGCCTCTGATCTGGCGGACTCACTAAATACAAATGCTTCGTTTGGAAATTATGTCTGCTTGTTGTAGTGTGCCCCAGGCTATCCTTAAATAAAAAAAAAAAATTTGTGCCATCTGGTTAGCTTAATATAATACATTTGAAATTATTTATACTTTTACTTTTGATACTTAAGTATCTTTTTGCTCTCTGATATCTCAACCTTCAATAGAGAAGTGACATACGGTGCATTAAGAAAGACAGTGGCAGGTGACACCAGATTTTTTAAAATGTATACTTTATTCAATTAGGCAAGTCAGTTAAGAACAAATTCTTATTTACAATGACGGTCTAGAAACAGTGAGTTAACTGCCTTGTTCAGGGGCAGAAAAACATATTATTTTTACCTTGATCTAGCAACCTTTCGGTTATTGGCCCAACACTCTAATCACTAGGCTACCTGCCGCCTCAAATATACCAGAGGTGCCAGATTCGTCACACATTTTATGTCAGTAAGAACAAAGAAAATACATGTTGATAACTGCTGATTAAAGCCTCCTTTTCAGCTCTTATCACCTGATTTACTTAACAAAAGGCACTGCTCAATAGGTGGTCCAGGTGTCTTCTGACATGGCACATGTGTGGATAGATGCACCTCTATTGTTCCTCATGTGAAGGGGAGACTGATGACATCAAGGGAACCATCAGAGCAACTCATTGAATGGCCTACTACATGATGTTTGCATTTGTGTCTAAAAAAACATGTTTCTTTACCCTTAAGTGTCTATATACATTAATGTATTTATACGTAGGATATTGTTTTTTAATAGGAAAAGTAAAACAAAAAGCTGGAGTGCATCTTTAAACTACCATCTCTGAAAGTCTGGAACTGATGTTTAGGCTTCAATTACCTGGGCACCAGCGATTTACTGTAAATCAGAGAAAAGGGGAATGCAAACACATTCCCTGTTTACCGGATACAAATCTTTGCCAATGTGATTTATTCCATTTCTAAGTGTGCTGCTTTTAAGAAACACCACAGCAATAATAAAACGTGTATTTTTCATTTAATTTTTTAATTTTTTATTGTTAACCCCAGCATGAATATGACTCATGAGAAAAAAGGGAGGTACTGGCAGAGTCAGCGATCAATAGAGAAATTAGGAGGGCCTGAATAAAGGGAATGTGACATTGGCCCTGATGAGCCCACATGATCCTTCCAGTTCATTAGTATTCTGCCATGACAGAATGTATCTCTTGAGCCAAAGCGATGTTCCACATTTTAGTCAAGTAATCCCCATTGATTCATTTTAACTGGCAAATGCAATTGATTACAAGGCATTGATTTCTGTGAGCCCATATACTAAAATTACCACTTATCGACGAAGTGTGAATGTGCTTTTCACTTTCTGTTACACAATTATGTTGCGTTTTGGGTCTCATGAAGTCCTATTATGGAGAATATTATGTACATAAAGTAGTCTATACACATGAGAGGACTTAACACAAGTTTTATTTCAGTGTAATTTCATGTAGCTTCACTTGATGGCACTGGAGCATCAGCGTTGAATATCATGACTGCATATGGGATATCTGTAAACTGTCATGCAGTGTACACACAGAAAAATCCCATCACAAACGTTACCTTTCAAAAAAGGAGAGCTTAAAGCCCTGGAACAATGCCCATGTGTGTAACATGATACATATGTTATCATACAGACAGATAGAAGCCCTAAAAATATTTGCATTAAATAGTCACCCTGCTGGTGACTAGCATTCACTGTGCTGTGGACACTTGCTGGTTTTCTGGTGATACTGGTATGCTGGTGAATGCAATTCATATTATGCTGGCCTGGCTTGCAAAGTAACGTTAATTCCTATTGGAATCCAGCCATAGTTGGGATATCCAACAATTGGAACTTTTATTAACCCACACACTGCTTCCAGAATTATTTCCAGAGTTAGAGAGATACATAAATGAGACCTAAACCATCTAAACTGGAACAACCAAGTCAAATGAAATCATATCAAATTTTATTTGTCACATGCACATGGTTAGCAGATGTTAATGTGAGTGTAGTGAAATGCTTGTGCTTCTAGTTCCGACAATGCAGTAATATCTAACAAGTAATCTAACAATTCCCCAACAACTCCCTAATACAGACAAATATAAAGGGGTGAATGAGAATATGTATATGTAAGTATATGGATGAGCGATGGACGAGCGTCATAGGCAAGGTGCAATAGATGGTATAAAATAGAGTATATACAGTACATGTGATATGACTAATGTAAGATATGTAAACATTATTAAAGTGGCATTATTTAGAGTGCATTGTATAAAGTGACTAGTGATCCATTTATTAAAGTGGCCAGTGACTGGGTCTCAATAAAGGCAATAGTCTCTCTGAGTTAGTGATTGCTATTTAGCAGTCTGATGGCCTTGAGATAGAAGCTGTTTTTCAGTCTCTCGGTCCCAGCTTTGATGCACCTGTACTGACCTCACCTTCTGGAAGGTAGTGGTGTGAGCAGGCAATGGCTCGGGTGGTTAATGTCCTTGATAATCTTTTTGACCTTCCTGTGACATCGGGTGCTATACAGTCATGGCCAAAAGTTTTGAGAATGACACAAATATTAATTTTCACAACGTCTGCTGCCTCAGTTTGTATGATGGCCATGCAAATGAAATTAATCGACAAAAAACATGGCCACTGCATTTTAGCCCTGCCACAAAAGGACCAGCTGACATCATGTCAGTGATTCTCTCATTAACACAGGTGTGAGTGTTGACGAGGACAAGGCTGGAGTTCACTCTGTAATGCTGAATGAGTTCAAATAACAGACTGGAAGCTTCAAAAGGAGGGTGGTGCTTGGAATCATTGTTCTTCCTCTGTCATCCATGGTTACCTGCAAGGAAACATGTGCCGTCATCATTGCTTTGCACAAAAAGGGCTTCACAGGCAAGGATATTGCTGCCAGTAAGATTGCACCTAAATCAACTATTTATCGGATGATCGAGAACTTCAAGGAGAGCGGTTCAATTGTTGTGTAGAAGGCTTCAGGGCATCCAAGAAAGTCCAGAAAGCACCAGGACCATCTCCTAAAGTTGATTCAGCTGCAGGATCGGAGCACTACCAGTACAGAGCTTGCTCGGGAATGGCAGCAGCACCTGCACGCACAGTGAGACAAAGACTTTTGGAGGATGGCCTGGTGTCAAGAAGGGCAGCAAAGAAGCCTCTTCTCCCCAGGAAAAACATCAGGGACAGACTGATATTCTGCAGAAGGTAAAGGGATTGGACTGCTGAGGACTGGGGTAAAGTCATTTTCTCTGATGAATCCCCTTTTCGATTGTTTGGGGCATCCAGAAAAAAGCTTGTCCGGAGAAGACAAGGTGAGCGCTACCATCAGTCCTGTGTCATGCCAACAGTAAAGTATCCTGAGACCATTCATGTGTGGGGTTGCTTCTCAGCCAAGGGAGTGGGCTCACTCACAATTTTGCCTAAGAACACAGACATGAATAAAGAATGGTACGAACACATCCTTCGAACCATCCAGGAACAGTTTGGTGACGAACAATGCCTTTTCCAGCATGATGGAGCACCTTACCATAAGGCAAAAGGGATAACTAAGTGGCTCGGGGAACAAAGCATCGATATTTTGGGTCCATGGCCAGGAAACTACCCAGACCTTAATCCCATTGAGAACTTGCGGTCAATCCTCAAGAGGCGGGTGGACAAACAAAAACCCACAAGTTAGACCATGCTAGTCAGAATAGCTTGACCAGCTAGACCATGGATGGGCAAGTGTGATAGGGTCCCGTATGGTTCAGTTGGTAGACCATGGTGCTTGCAATGCCAGGGTTGTGGGTTTGATTCCAACAGAGGACCAGTATTGGATTAAAAAAGTATCAACATTTATGCAGTCTGCTCAGTGGCTAAAATGTAGTAGGGGTGGGGGACACAAACAATTGCAACTCATCATGAAGGGCTGTGGATCTCCCGTGTGAACAAAGCATTGCTGGTTCATTATAATCAATAGACATAGACAGTAGATTAACTAGAGTGCCTTGAAAGATTGGCTACCCCACTTCTAGAGGAGACAGCTGAACCATTCACCTTCAACCTCCATGAAACGAGCCACACAAAGTTGAACTGGGGGCATGAATTATCTCACGAATGTCTGAAACAGTATTTGGTCTCTGAGATATCAACCTTCAATAGAGAAGTGGTAGGGGTCATTCCACTAATTAGGTACCTTTCGAGTAGGGTAACTTGGTGAAAAACTTAATTTAACATGCTGTCATAAAAAACACATGTTCAGCTTAACTTCCCATCTCAAGAGGTTATTAAAATTAATCACTAATAACATGAAATAAATAGTGATCTTCACAAATAACTTTGTCGAAGTTACGACATAACTAGGACCTTACAATGATGGTGGAAAGTGAGAAATGTTGTGGTTAAAATCTCCACCACAGAAGGACACGGCAAAATGCAGATTTTTTACATTTTCAATTTGTCTGTACAAAAGATCACTTCATTTAATATTTGTGCGCAATTTCTACTTAAAATATCAAAGGGCACTTATGCACTCATGTTGTGGTATGATACTGTGTATAGTGTGTCAGGATGGACGTTGGCAGGTGATACCAGACGTGATATCAGAGGTGCAAGATTCATCACACAGTTCATGTCAGTAAGAACAAAGAAAATACATGTTGTTAACTGCTGATCAAAGAGCAGTCCCTTTTTTTCAGCTAATTTATCACCTGATTTAGGTAACAAAAGGCACTGTTCAATAGGTGGTCCAGGTGTCTTCTGACATGGCACAAGTGTGGAAGGGGTGGGCTTCCTTTTCGGTTTTCTATTACTCTATAGTTCTTCAAGCAAGAGGGAAGCTGATGACATCAGAGGGCACCATCAGACCAACTCCTTGAATTGTGTACTCCATGAAGTTTGCACTTGTGTCTAAAAAACACTATTTTGCTCAAAACATATGTTTTTACCCTTCAGTGTGTGTGTACATTACTGTATTTATACATGGAATATTGTTTTTCAACAAGAAAAGTAAATCAAATAGCTGGAGTGCGTCTTTAAACGACACCATGTGTATGTGACCAATAACATTTGTTTTGATTTGATCTCTGAAAGTCTGGAACTGATGTTAAGCCTTCAATTACCTGGGCACCTGCAATTTACTGTAAATCAGAGATAAGGGGAAGAATATTGAGGAATGCAAAACAAATTCACTATTTACACGATAAAGATGTTTTCTAATTTGATTGATCACACTGTTAAGTGTGCTGCTTTTAATAAACACTACAGCAATAAAAAAAACTTGGTTTGTCATTAAAGAGAAGTGAAAACAGAAAGGTACCAATATTAACTACAGCATGAATATGGGAGTGCAGGTACTGGCAGAGTCAGCAATCAATAGAGAAATTAGAAGGAGGGCCTGAATAAAGGGAATGTGACATTGGCCCTGATGAGCCCACATGGTCCTTTCAGTAAATTAGTATTCTCCCATAACAGAATGTATCTCTTGAGCCAAATCGAGTAATCCCCATTGATTAAATTTAACCGACAAATGCAATTGATTACAACAAGGCGGTTTTACATTTGAAAATCATTGATTTCTGTGAGCCCATATACTAAATTACCACTTATCGATGAAGTGTGAATGTGTCACGTCCTGACCATAGAGAGACCTTATTTTCTATGGTAAAGTAGGTCAGGGCATGACTGGGGGTTAGTTTAGTTTATTATTTCTATGTGAGGTTCTAGTTTTGTTTTTCTATGTTGGTGATTTTGTATGATTCCCAAGTAGAGGCAGCTGGTAATCGTTGTCTTTAATTGGGGATCATGTTTAGGTAGCTTTTTCCACCTGTGTTTTGGTGGGATATTGTTTATGTGTAGTTGCATGTTAGCACGCCATTGTTGTCACGGTTAGTTTATTCTGTATTGTTTTGTGGTTCACTTGTTTCTAATAAAAGATGTGGAACACAAATCACGCTGCACGTTGGTCCGAGTTTGCTTCCAACGATCGCAACAGAATATCTCACCACAACAGGAGCAGCGTGCCCAGGAGGAGAGGGTAACATGGACTTGGGAGGAGATTCTGGAAGGGAAGGGATCCTGGACTTGGAAGGAAATCCTGACAGGACAGGATTGCCTTTCTTAGCAGGAGACGCAAGGAAAAAAGGGAGGACAGCGACGATGCCGGGGTTCGCGTCCACAGAGAAAGTCCAAAAGACAGCCCACATTTTTGGGGGGTGGGGGAGAGTGATGAGGTGCGTGTCACCAGTCCGGTGCCACCTGTGCCAGCCCCACGCATCAGGCCTCCAGTGCGCCTCCCCAGTCCATAGCTTCAGGCGACGGTCCCCAGTCCAGACCTTCCAACGATCGTGACAAAATGTGTGTATGTGGCGAGGGATGCTATTCACAGTTTTGAATGGAACATTCATAATCCCAATCAAGGTCCATGGAAGATGTTTCTTTGCTGTGGGTTTGTTTTTCATAAAAATGTATATCCATTATGTTTTTCACATTGCATTACACTCTCATCTGAATCTCAACGACAAGATTCATTGGTTGCCTCCCGTCTCATACATGAATGATATAGATTCTGGAATGACTCACAGTTAGCGGCACCTTCATCCTGTTAAAACCCAGCATAACAAATACAATGAAAATATGTTGGAGCAGAGACAGTAGACTGGGCTCCATGTCAAATGACCTTACCTGGGAACCGTTGACTTAAGCAGCAGCTACCATAAAATTAGGAAATACAAAATATCTCAGCGTAAAACCTTTGCTGTTTAAAATGGATAGGGTGCACTAGGGAATAGGCTGCCATTTGGGACACAGCTCTTATATATCAGCTGGCGGTGATATTGGATTTTGCCAGGAGTTGCATTTCAAAATAATGGTTGGTATATGATCTAGAAACGTGCAAAATGTGCCACCTAGAAGGACACATAAAGATGTACGAACGGGTGCCGAAAGCAATGCAAGAAAAGGGAACATTCACAATGCCAAAATAGGTAAGATGATTAGATGTGTCCAATTGTGTTTGCTTACTAGTGCGTTTGTGTTATCTTTGCTAGCTTGCATTAATTTACATAATATCATTATCAACTATTAGACGAACAGCTAAACTAATAAGGAAAAAATGAAAAAAGTGCAAGTAATTGCTTATGTCCATGAGTAGGCTTGCTTGTTAGCTAGCAAATGTGAAGTATCACCTTGATTCATCTTTGCATACAATACCCATTTATTTCTGTTTACCTTGTTTTAATTAAGGGCAATGTGACCCCTAGTCTTGCGGGTGCAGAGCTATCCACCAGTTTAAACAACAGCCTTATACCACTCTTACTGTAGTAGCCTATATGTTGATCCAGTTTGATCTCAGTCTAAAAGTAACATACTAAATGTAAATCCAGTTAGAAAGTATGATATGTTACACTTCCTGGGGTCCAAACAACACAACAAATAAAATCCATAATGTACATAAATATACTGTACATACATAGCACCACATTGACACTACAATTTAGCTATTCAAAACTAGGGCATTCAACTTAACATAGCCAGGCGGGACAACCACATACTGGATCATAGTCATATCCCAACCACGTATCACATAAATAATACAATGCAAAGTACACTGTATATAGAAAAGTACGTGGACACCCCTTCAAATGAGTTGATTTGGCTATTTCAGTCACACCTGTTGCTGACAGGTTTATCAAATGGAGTACATAGCCATGAAAGCTCCATAGACAAACATTGACAGTAGAATGGCCTTACTGAAGAGCTCAGTGACTTTCAACATGGCAACGTCACAGGATGCCACCTTTCCAACAAGTCAGTTTGTCAAATTTCTGCCCTGCTAGAGCTGCCCCTGTCAACTGTATGTGCTGTTATTGTGAAGTGGAAACGTCCAGGAGCAACTAGAGCTCTGCCTCGAAGTGGTAGGCCACACAAGCTCACAGAACAGGACCGCAGAGTGCGTAAAAAACAACTGTCCTCTGCAACACTCACATCCGAGTTCCAAACTGCATCTGGAAGCAACGTTAGCACAATACCTGTTCGTCGGGAGCTTCATGAAATGGGTTTCCATGGCCAAGCATCCACACACAAGCCTAAGAACAACGTGCGCAATAACAAGCATCGGCTGGAGTGGTGAAAGCTTGCCGCCATTGGAGCAGTGGAAACGTGTTCTCTTGTGTGATGAATCATGTTTCACCATCTGGCCGTTCAGTTAACGTCACCTGCCCGAATGCATTGTGCCAACTGTAAAGTTTGGTGGAGGAGGAATTATGGTTTGGGGCTGTTTTCATGGTTCGGCCTAGGCCTCTTAGTTCCAGTGAAGGGAAATCGTAACGCTACAGCATACAGTATAGAATAACTCTTCAAAGTAGTGACTCGGGACGTAGGGTTTGAAATTAAAGCTTCTTTTAGTAATAGTACTTTTTCACGTTACATTTAACAACTTCTAAAAAACAAAAGAAAGTTGCTAGCGAAAGTCAGGACAATCACTTGTCACTTGTAGATAACTGGCGCGTTCTCTCTCTACTTCCTGTCGCAAGGCATTCTAGAACTTGAAGTCAAAAGCGTAATCCAATACTAACCAATACAACAAAATATGTATTTGGTTCTATCAATCTCCAACACACAAATTCTAATACAATTACATATGTAAATAACTAAAGAAAATATCTTTAGATACAGCTCAATGAATTAACTTAAACATTAACTCTGTAAACCATTAAAGTTACACCATCCTCTCCCCGATGAACAACTGTGTTCATCTAAATCTCTAGGCAGTATATCAACTGAATAGGTCTCCTCAAAAAAGTCCCTGAAGCAGTACGAACTGAACATGACCTAACTAGGTGTCATGACGTTGCCCTCTTTGAGTACAGCGAGCACCATCCCCCGCTCTCTGCTTCTACAACCAGACTGCTGTGGTCAGAGGTCGTAAATTCCTGAGAAGACCTCATGGACACACAGTTATAGAGAGTAGTTTTTCATGGAGACAAAGAAAATTTCAAGTTCCAGAGAAAGTGTAAAAGATCGGTGAAGAATCCAGCTACGAACTGGTCCGTTTGGCACAACTTGGGAAGCTCAAGAGAGACAGTGTGGCCACATTACCATAACGCTGTTTATATAATAGCCTCAGATATGAGGTTTACATCTAATTGTTGTATAAGATGAATGAGTGAGTATGATACTGTTTGTATAATTGTGTAATATGATTGTGGACTGTTTAATGAAGAAAAATACAATTCCCTTTTTATTTGAACTAAATCAGAGGACCGCCCCTGAGCCCAGTTAGGGTCAGACATCCTGGGACAGCCCTCTTCTGCCATTCCGAATAAAACCCAACTTTGAGAAATTATCAGCAGACCATGTTTTTCTCCATTAGGGAAGGACAAAGGTTGTAGAATCTTTTAACCATACCACGTGGTTAAACTCTTAGACTATCGATACCGACAGAATAAGAACAAGTCTTTGATACTAATTACTAGTCTGCAGCTAGGAGTTCGGTATCATTGAACGCGAAGAACGACGACCGCCGAAACATCCATCCTATAACGAATGTCACTTTGAACTATTCCCTCTAACCAAGACAGAGAGAGAGAGGGAGAGAGACGGACAATTCTACAAAAGGAAGACTTTTCACCAGCGATCAAGACGACACACTGAGCGTAAATATATATATTGATTGCAATTGTTCCCGAATGAGTGAGCGTTCATGTGTAAAGGATTAGCATTTTAATTGTTATAATTAAATCTGTAGTGACTTCTTGGTAAAACCCCCACTCCCCTTTTGTCAAACAAGCCTCCATGGCGGGTCAGCCCACTAGGGCACATTCTATCATTTTATGTTACCATATTCGCTGTTTGTTTATGCATTTCTGTGAATTATTTAGTTAGTAATAAATAAATGATTTATGACAATTGATGTATGGATGACTCATAGTGAAGACTGGGTTCGTGCAGATAACCAACAATTTACGATGTTTGGAATGAAACTAACGTGAGGTAAAATAAATAAATCATTAATCAGAATACTATTGATCAGATATGAAAATATCTGAAAGGTTATATTGGGAAATTATAACTTTGTAATCGGAATACTTTCCTTGGTGCCCCAATTTTCTATTTAATTACAGTTACATGATTATTCAGTTTAATCGAGTAACTAATTACAGAGAATCTTTGATAAAAATGAAGTCTTCAGTTTAATGACAGTAAAGACACGACATAGGCCATCTCGGCCTGGAAACAGTTCCTCAGTCTTTCCTAGTTTCCAGGTATGTCTGGGTGTGTTATCTTCTCCAATGAGTACAACGTCACCCGCTTTCAGTGGGGTGGGCTGTGGTGTGTCACAGCGGTGTGCTGACTTTAGATCCAGCAAGTAGTCTCTTCGCCAACTGATCCAGAAGCTGGTCACAAGTCTCTGCCTGTACTTCCATCTGTGTGTCATTTCCTCCTTGTTTAGTGTTGGGTGTTGAGTGTTAGCTGGAAATGTCTTGGGCGTCAAAGAGGTTAGTCTTTTACCCACCAGGAGGAGTGCTGGGGTCAGGGGTTGTGGTTCATCCACTTCATTGTGCACGAAGGTCAGAGGATTAGAATTTAGGATAGCTTCAACCTCTGTCAGGACTGTGCACATCTCTTCAAAGTTAAGTGAAGCTCTCCTAAGAACCTTTCTCAGGCATGTTTTCACTGACCTGACGAGTCTTTCCCAGAATCCGCCCCACCAGGCTGCTCGCTCAGGCCTTTCTGAGAAGAATGCCAAGAGTTGGGGCTCTTCAATTGCCTTCCACAGCTCTTTCAAGTCCTGATCAGCTCTCTTGAACATTTTTGCATTGTCTGAGTAGATTACCTTGCATAATCTTTTTTAGAGCTAACAGGAATGTCTATGTTGACTGATCTGAGACCAGTTCCAAATGCCCTGCTCTGGTTACAGCACAATTGAACAGTGCAATGTATGACTTCTTCACAGAACCATTTTCTTTCACTTTGAGTGGTCCTGCAAAATCCACACCTGTGACTTTGAATGGTGGAGATTCAGTTGTTCTGGGGTCTCTGTCTCTCTCTACTAGGGATATCTGCAGGAAAGCCTTCTTGATGTCTGCCATGAATGCGATCTCATGTAGTCTGAATTTTATCAGAACGCTGAGCAGACAGTCATTGAGGGATGGACAGCCATCTTCATGGGACGAGGCATCAAACACCACTCTCAGTTTTGTCGTCACCTTATCTTACTGCATGGTGAGGTAAGTAGTATTTTACAATGTACAGTGCATTGCGAAAGTATTCGGCCACCTTGAACTTTGCGACCTTTTGCCACATTTCAGGCTTCAAACATAAAGATATAAAACTGTATTTTTTTGTGAAGAATCAACAACAAGTGGGACACAATCATGAAGTGGAACGACATTTATTGGATATTTCAAACTTTTTTAACAAATCAAAAACTGAAAAATTGGGCGTGCAAAATTATTCAGCCCCCTTAAGTTAATACTTTGTAGCGCCACCTTTTGCTGCGATTACAGCTGTAAGTCGCTTGGGGTATGTCTCTATCAGTTTTGCACATCGAGAGACTGAAATTCTTTCCCATTCCTCCTTGCAAAACAGCTCGAGCTCAGTGAGGTTGGATGGAGAGCATTTGTGAACAGCAGTTTTCAGTTCTTTCCACAGATTCTCGATTGGATTCAGGTCTGGACTTTGACTTGGCCATTCTAACACCTGGATATGTTTATTTTTGAACCATTCTATTGTAGATTTTGCTTTATGTTTTGGATCATTGTCTTGTTGGAAGACAAATCTCCGTCCCAGTCTCAGGTCTTTTGCAGACTCCATCAGGTTTTCTTCCAGAATGGTCCTGTATTTGGCTCCATCCATCTTCCCATCAATTTTAACCATCTTCCCTGTCCCTGCTGAAGAAAAGCAGGCCCAAACCATGATGCTGCCACCACCATGTTTGACAGTGGGGATGGTTTCTGCAGGGTGATGCTTTAACGCCAAACACAACGTTTTGCATTGTTGCCAAAAAGTTCAATGTTGGTTTCATCTGACCAGAGCACCTTCTTCCACATGTTTGGTGTGTCTCCCAGGTGGCTTGTGGCAAACTTCAAACAACACTTTTTATATCTTTAAGAAATGGCTTTCTTCTTGCCACTCTTCCATAAAGGCCAGATTTGTGCAATATACAACTGATTGTTGTCCTATGGACAGAGTCTCCCACCTCAGCTGTAGATCTCTGCAGTTCATCCAGAGTGATCATGGGCCTCTTGGCTGCATCTCTGATCAGTCTTCTCCTTGTATGAGCTGAAAGTTTAGAGGGACGGCCAGGTCTTGGTAGATTTGCAGTGGTCTGATACTCCTTCCATTTCAATATTATCGCTTGCACAGTGCTCCTTGGGATGTTTAAAGCTTGGGAAATCTTTTTGTATCCAAATCCGGCTTTAAACTTCTTCACAACAGTATCTCGGACCTGCCTGGTGTGTTCCTTGTTCTTCATGATGCTCTCTGCGCTTTTAACGGACCTCTGAGACTATCACAGTGCAGGTGCATTTATACGGAGACTTGATTACACACAGGTGGATTGTATTTATCATCATTAGTCATTTAGGTCAACATTGGATCATTCAGAGATCCTCACTGAACTTCTGGAGAGAGTTTGCTGCACTGAAAGTAAAGGGGCTGAATAATTTTGCACGCCCAATTTTTCAGTTTTTGATTTGTTAAAAAAGTTTGAAATATCCAATAAATGTCATTCCACTTCATGATTGTGTCCCACTTGTTGTTGATTCTTCACAAAAAAATACAGTTTTATATCTTTATGTTTGAAGCCTGAAATGTGGCAAAAGGTCGCAAAGTTCAAGGGGGCTGAATACTTTCGCAAGGCACTGTATGTGCTTGATGCGTTGTCCTTGGGCACGTCCTCTGCCATATCCTGTTGTAAGTCCTCTACTACTTCATTATATCTGCTGTACAATGTCACATCCTTCTTCAGTCTTTTCTCCAGACCTTCAAACTGTTTCTTGGCATTTATATAGTTGGAGAAGGCAGGAGGGAGCTTAGGCTTGTTCTTTCTAACTGTGCCAACCATGGTGATCTTCCTCTTCAGGAGCTGCTGGCTGAGTTCAATCAGTAGCACACGTAATCTCAATTTCTCATTGTGTGTATGTGGGTCTGCGTCTTTGTGTTTTTTGTGGTGTGTTTATTATTTTATAACTGCCGGGTCAAAAATTGCCCTTAGACAATAAGGCAGAGGATGTTAATCCCTAACACCTACGTTTTTTTCAGCTAAATGTTATGATCAATGATATCAAAGGCTGCACTGAAGTCTAACTAAACAGCTCTCATAATCTTCTTATTATCAATTTCAATCATCAGTCATTTTTGTCAGTGCCAAGCATGTTGAGTGCTCTTCCCTATAAGCAAGTCTGTTGTACATTTTTTACATTTTTTTATCATTTTAATAGGCTAATTGATCATTAGAAACCCTTTTCGCAATTATGTTAGCACAGCTGAAAACTGTTGTTCTGATTAAAGAAGAAATAAAACTGGCCTTCTTTTGACTAGTTGAGTATCTGGAGCATCAGCATTTGTGGGTTCGATTACAGGCTCAAAATAGCCAGAAGCAAATAACTTTCTTCTGAAACTCATCAGTCTCCTCTTGTTCTAAGAAATGAAGGCTATTCCATGCGAGAAATTGCCAAGAAACTGAAGATCTCGTACAACGCTGTGTATTACCCCCTTCACAGAACAACGCAAACTGGCTCTATCCAGAATAGAAAGAGGAGTGGGAGGCCCCGGTGCACAACTGAGCAAGAGGACAAGTACATTAGTGTCTAGTTTGAGAAACAGACACCTCACAAGTCCTCAACTGGCAGGTTCATTAAATTGTACCCGCAAAGCACCAGTCTCAACGTCAACAGTGAAGAGGCGACTCCGCGATGCTGGCCTTCTAGGCAGAGATCCTGTGTCCAGTGTCTGTGTTCTTTTGCCCATCTTAATCTTTTATTTTTATTGGCCAGTCGGAGATAAGGCTTTTTCTTTGCAACTCTGCCTAGAAGGCCAGCATCCCGGAGTCGCCTCTCTGTTGTGTGGGTGCTTTGCTGCAGGAGGGACTGGTGCACTTCACAAAATAGATGGCATCATGAGGGAAGGAAATTATGTGGATATATTGAAGCAACATCTCAAGACATCAGTCAGGAAGTTACAGCTTGGTTGCAAATGGGTCTTCCAAATGGACAACGACCCCAAGCATACTTCCAAAGTTGTGGCAAAATGGCTTAATAAGGACAACAAAGTCAAGGTATTGGAGTGGCAATCACAAATCCATGACCTCAGTCCTATAGAAAATGTGTGGCAGAGCTGAAAAAGTGTGTGCGAGCAAGGAGGCCTTCCCGCCGTGACTCAGTTACACCAGCTCTGTCAGGAGGAATGGGCCAAAACTCACCCAACTTATTGTGGGAAGCTTGTGGAAGGCTACCTGAAACGTTTGACCCCAGTTAAACAATTTAAAAGCAATGCTTCAAAATGCTAATTGAGGGAATGTAAACTTCTGACCCACTGGGAATGTGATGAAAGAAATAAAAGCTGAAATAAATCAATAATTCTCTCTACTATTATTCTGACATTACACATTCTTAAAATAAAGTGGTGATCCTAACTGACCTAAGACAGGGAATTATTACTGGGATTAAATGTCAGGAATTGTGAAAAACTGAGTTTAAATGTATTTGTATGTAAACCTCCGACTTCAACTGTAAATGCATTTCATGAAATTCTACGTCATTTTACATAACTGGAGACTTTGGCTGAATCACAAATGATTGAAATTACAGGTTACTGAGAATCTGAGATCAATAAAAACAACCTTGTCTTGAATCCATCAATAGCCTAGGCTAGGTGTGTGGACACGTATTGTAGGCTACAAAATGAGGAGGAAATTATAGTCCTAAAAATCCTTTCCTATTTCACTGACTTACCCAATTGTGTTCAGCTCACTGGGGACGGCCAATGCGCTGGTGCCAAAAGCGTATCTCTCTCGTTTTACTTTGTAAAACAATACTTGGAAGTTGACCAAATATTTTGGTAGCCTACAGCAGAAAGATTGGTATTCTTTTTTCAACAGGAGCCATTTGTTTTCCATCCTGTTTTCCTGCAATTCTATTAGAAATATTGCGAAAGGCCTGTTTTGTCTGCATGCTGTTTGTTCACTGACAGATTTGATGCGTGTTCCCAACTTTAGGCTATGCCTTGTTATTGGGCTGAATTCCACAGCTAGGCTATTTAAAAAAAAAGTAGCTATTGATCCTCTTTGGATAAATTATAATCCTTCTCATGGTGTAGTAGGTTATTCTGAATATTTCATTTATTTCTGAACAGACAGCAGTAATTCTATTACTTTGGAAAATGCATTTCAATTGATCAGGGGTGCTGCAGCTCCTCCAGAACCTTTTGTGCGACTATGACTTCATAAGGAAATATTGCTGAAGTGCAAATCTTGAGAGATGAGAGGTTCATGTCTATCAGAGCAGAGCTATGGCGAGAGACCATAGAAAGTGAATATAATTCTAGTTCTGTGAAAGATACCGACGCGCTTCTCACACAACTGCCACTCATTGGTCTCAAGTATAGGTTACAATGTTGCGGAAACTATAACTCTTAGAATATCAGAACTGGGCTGAAAATCGACTTTTTACGAAGAAGCAACTCAAATGAACTTTAATTGCTTTTATTCCAATTTTTACACTGCAAAAAGAGAAAATAAATGTTCATGCCAACGGAGGTACCGGATTCGCCCAAATAGGTCCTGGATGAAACTGTCAAAAATTGAGAGGTGCCGATCCGGCTCAAATTGAGCACTGAATAGGCTACTAGTTAAAGGTGAATAGATTGTCTTTTACCACTATAGTATATAATTTGCATTATTTTGTTGTTGTTTGTTATGTCACACACACACACACACACACACACACACACACACACACACACACGCACACACACAGAGAGATGTTCTGTAGAGCCTGTAATCAGCAGTTAGACTGACTACCACAGACGGCAGCACTGTACAGCCAAGCAGGCGAAGGTAACATCACACACACAGTTTCAGCCTCTCATTTCTCCCTTTAAAACTAAGCCTAAAACACACGCATACTCACATATGTTGTTGGGGTAACAGCCATATTAAAACCAACCACCAAGTTCACCATAGCAGACATCCATTTCCCTTTACACCAATGCACATACTGTAAGCAGTTCATGTGACATCAACATTACTCTCGCTCGTTACAAAATATGCTTTTACCATATTTATTCAAAATCTCATATTTTCTATTGCCTAGGAATCATATTTTATTCAGTGCTGGTGAAATAGACAATCAAACACATCCACTGTTGCTTCATTGAATATTAAAATTGCGATTCAATCTGATATCTTGTGCTTTCTGAACATTCTTTTGAAAGACTGTGGATAGTCCTACATGAAAATTCTCTGGAGGATGAGGAAGGGATCCACCACGTTTTCTTACAGGAAAATGGCCCAAGACATTTTGTGGAAATACCCGCAGAAATCTTACCTACAGGATATCCCACAGGATTCTGGGGCCATTTTGGTGTTGGACAATTCCTGTAGGTCGTCCTTCAGGAAAGAATTCTGAAGGATTTCGTTGAGAAGAAGGACTACCTGCATGATTCGTGCAGGATCTGGTATTGTCCTACAGGAAAGTATCCCCAAAATCCCTGTGGGATATCCTGCTGGACTTCCTGAAGTCGGAAGTTTACATACACTTAGGTTGGAGTCATTAAAACTCATTTTTTCAACCACTACACAAATTCCTTGTTAACAAACTATAGTTTTGGCAAGTCGGTTAGGACATCTACTTTGCATGACACAAGTCATTTTTCCAACAATTGTTTACAGTCCGATTATTTCACTTATAATTCACTGTATCACAATTCCAGTGGGTCAGAAGTTTACATACACTATGTTGACTGTGCCGTTAAACAGCTTGGAAAATTCCAGATAATTATGTCATGGCTTTAGAAGCTTATGATAGGCTAATTGACATCATTTTAGTCAATTGGAGGTGTACCTGTGGAGGTATTTCAAGGCCTACCTTCAAACTCTGTGCCTCTGTGCTTGACATCATGGGAAAATCAAAAGAAATCAGCCAAGACCACAGAAAAAATATTGAAGACCTCCACAAGTCTGGTTCATCCTTGGGAGCAATTTCCAAATGCCTGAAGGTACCACATTAATTTGTACAAACAATAGTATGCAAGTTTAATAAACACCACGGGACCACGCAACCATCAAACTGCTCAGGAAGGAGACGGGTTCTGTCTCCTAGAGATTCATGTTCTTTGGTGCGAAAAGTGCAAATCAAACCAAGAACAACAGTGAAGGACCTTGTGAATATGCTGGAAACAGGTACAAAATAATCTATATCCACAGTAAAACAAGTCCTAAATCAACATAACCTGAAAGGCCACTCAGCAAGGAAGAAGCCATTGCTCCAAGACTGTCATAAAAAAGCGAGACTACGGTTTGCAACTGCACATGGGGACAAAGATCATAGTTTTTGGAGAAATTTCCTCTGATCTGATGAAACAAAAATAGAACTGTTTGGCCATAATGACCATCATTATATTAGGAGGAAAAAGGGGGAGGCTTGCAAGCCAAAGTACACCATCCTAATCGTGAAGCACGGGGGTGGCAGCATCGTGTTGTGGGGGTGCTTTTCTACAGGAGGGACTGGTGCACTTCATAAAATAGATGGATTCATGAGGGAAGGAAAATTATGTGGATATATTGAAGCAACATCTCAAGACATCAGTCAGGAAGTTACAGCTTGGTCGCAAATGGGTCTTCCAAATGGACAATGACCCCAAGCATACTTCCAAGGTTGAGGCAAAATGGCTTAATAAGGACAACAAAGTCAAGGTATTGGAGTGGCCATCACAAAGCCCTGACCTCAATCCCATAGAACATTTGTGAGCAGAACTGAAAAAGTGTGTGTGTGCAAGGAGGCCTACAAACCTGACTCAGTTACACCAGCTCTGTCAGGAGGAATGGGCCACATTTATTGTGGGAAGCTTGTGGAAGGCTACCTGAAACATTTGACCCAAGTTAAACAATTTAAAGGTAATGCTACCAAATACTAATTGAGTCTATGTAGACTTCTGACCCACTGGGAATGTGATGAAATAAATAAAAGCTGAAATAAATCACTCTCTAATATTATTCTGACATTTCACATTCTTAAAATAAAGTGGTGATCTTAACTGGCCTAAGACAGGGCATTTTTATTGGGATTAAATGTTAGGAATTGTGAAAAACTTAGTTTAAATGTATTTTTCTAAGGTGTATGTAAATTTCCGACTTCAACTGTATATTATGTAGGAGTCCTGTATGAAATATTACAGTAAACTACATAAATAGGTTATTAACGTTCTGCTAACAATCCACTGGTTACTGTATAGTGTGAGAGGTATTTAAGTGAGTTGATGAACCTGCAAAGCTTGTGTTTTTGTGTGTCAGAGCCAAGATGATTTGGAGTAGTCCAATCTGAGACTACCGCACCAGGTATTTCTCTTCTATTCCCATGCTTGAGACCAGGGCTTGATTACAAACTGTTACAATGGTGCTAACATTTTGTGGAGGATCTTTAAGCTGGGGAGTGGGTGAACGTGTCAAAGCTCTAACTGGGCCCGCACAGTATGGCTAATTTTTGTTGTGTTTGTGTACTTGGTAACTTGGCTCCAGAAGAAAGCCACTTTCAATTACCTTATGTTGGGGGCTTTCATCAAGGTAAGTGTTTCTTGGTATAACATCGTTCCCAGCCTATTGTGCACACAGCACATATAAGCCTGGAATATCAACCATTCAAAGTTGGCCTTAGTGGGAGTGACCATAGAATACTATGGGAGTGACCTTATTGAGTAAAGTATTTGTCTCCGTCATTAGTTTAATAAAAAAGCACAAGCTGGCGCACACCCAGATATTTTTTTTTAGTGTAGAGGTGCTGACTAATTGTCAATTATTGGCCATCACTGTTCCTTCTTCAGGGTAATGTCATGAATGCTTTAACCAGGTTATGTAGACAAACAGTTAGCAATGACGACACACCCCTCACTCATGTCATTGGTTGCACTAATTGCACTGTTTGTCTACATAATCTGGTTAATTTATTCATGACATTACCCTGAAGAAGGCACAGTCATGTCGGAACGTTGGTGATTTTTTGCCAATAAATTAACAATAACGAGGCTATATACATGGGGCACCGGTCACTGAGTGCGGGGGTACAGGTTGGTCAAGGTAATTTGTACATGTAGGTAGGGGTAAAGTGACAATGCATAGATGATAAACAGCAAGTAGCAGCAGTGTAAAAACAAAAGGGGGGGGGGGGGGGGGCAATATAAAAGTCCAGGTGGCCATTTGAGTAATTGTTTAGCTTGGGGGTAGAAGCAGTTAGAAGCAGTTAAGGAGCCTTTTGGACTGAGACTTGGTGCTCGGGTACAGCTTGCTGTGTGGTAGCAGAGAAAACAATCTATGACTTGGGTGACTGGAGTCTTTGACAATTTTTTAGGAGCGAAAGTACAGTACAGTATTCACCCCCTTTGCCATTTTTCCTATTTTGTTGCCTTACAACCTGGAATTGAAATGGATTGTTGGGGGGATTGTATCACTTGATTTACACAACATGCCTACCATTTTGAAGATGCAAAATATTTTTTCTTGTGAAACAAACAAGAAATAAGACAAGAAAACAGAACTTGAGCGTGCATAACTATTCACCCCCCCTAAAGTCAATACTTTGTAGAGCCACCTTTTTGTAGCAATTACAGCTGCAAGTCTCTTGGGGTATGTCTCTCTAAGCTTGGCACATCTAGCCACTGGGATTTTTGCCCATTCTTCAAGGCAAAACTGCTTCAGTTCCTTCAAGTTGGATGGGTTCCGCTGGTGTACTGCAATCTTTAACTCATACCACAGATTCTCAATTGGATTGAGGTCTGGGCTTTGATTAGGCCATTCCAAGACATTTAAATGTTTCCCCTTAAAACACTCAAGTGTTGCTTTAGCAGTATTATTAGGGTCATTGTCCTACTGGAAGGTGAAACTCCGTCCCAGTCTCAAATCTCTGGAAGACTGAAATATGTTTCCCTCAAGAATTTCCCATTATTTAGGGGCATCCATCATTCCTTCAAATCTGACTAGTTTCCCAGTCCCTGCTGATGAAAAACATCCCCACAGCATGATGCTGCCACCACCATGCTTCACTTTGGGAATGGTATTCTCTGGATGATGACAGGTGTTGGGTTTGCGGCAGACATTTTCCTTGATGACCAAAAGTTTGTTTATTTCTTTCCTTTAAGCAATGTTTTTTTCTGGCCACTCTTCCGTGAAGGTAATTGGTTGCACCAGATCTTATTTAGGGGCTTCATAGCAAAGGGGTGAATAGATATGCACGCACCACTAGTCATTTTTTTTTCATTTTACTTCACCAATTTGGACTATTTTGTGTTTGTCCATTACATGAAATCCAAATAAAAATCCATCTACATTACAGGTTGTAATGCAACAAAATAGGAAAAATGCAAAGTGGGAATGAATACTTTTGCAAGGCACTGTACATACGGGTATGCTTGACTGAAATTAGATACACTTCACAGGAGGCTGCTGACGGGAGGACGGCTCATAATGTATTGAATGATATGGTTTGAAACACATGGAAACCATTCTATTCCATACCAGCCATTACTATGAGTCTGTCCTCCCCAATTAAGGTGACTCCAACCTTCTGTGATACACATTGCATGTCAACCAAACAATAGTGTTACGTACGCGTCTTCGTGGAGCAAAAAAAGTGTGTGATCGTAGGTGCAGGGAAGGACAACAGAGACAAAGAAAAATATCGTTTACAGGGAATTTATTTTTCCTAAAAACGGTAAAGTGGGGGAAAAGGGGCTGGACGGAACCAAAACAAAGACAGTAAAAGTTAGAGTCCCCTCCCCTACCTTACCTGCCTTCACACTTCTTATCTAACCTTAAGCACCACCTGGCGCGGTAACCAAAATAAGACAGATAGACAGATAGACAGATTAAATATTAAGGGTTATGTATGCCCGCAGGCCTCCTGCCTAAAAACTCCCTAGGTGTGTTCCCCTTCCCCCCCCCGGGAACAAACAAAACATAATTATTTACCAGTACTTTAAGTGAAACATTTCAATAACCAAAAACACTAAGTCCTATTGTCATACACATACCTCTGAAGGAGTCTACAAAATAACATCAACAAAAACTTCACTAACTAACACAGAACATAAAAAAAGAAAACTCTCCTCCCTAACAAAGGAACACTAGCTTTTATCAAGCAGGAGGAGTTGGTAATGAAGAGACAGCTGTATCCCCTGATCGAGAGGGAGGGGTCAGAGCTCCAATCAGCGATGGGGCCGACTAGTCAGCTGCCTCAGGAATCCAGGAAGCCATTTCCTGAAATACACTCACACATACAAACCTACAACAACACAGAAACTGGGGAACGTAACAAATAGAGAGACAATAATGACCACATGTTTATTGATAGCATGCCCTTGCAATTGCTCTTGTGTTGTGTAATGAACCAAACATTTGTACTGTGGAATTTAACAGTTATATACCCAGGAATGATGCAGCTTCTTTTATGTGGGTAGGTTTAAAGCACAGCTCCTTGAGCAATGGAATGAGTGGCCCAAGTGGCGCAGCGGTCTAAGGCACTGTATTTCAGTGCTTGTCACGTGTGCTCCCTCTCTGGCCTCCTGGTCACTAGGCTGCTCGTTATGACACACACCTGTCACCATCATTATGAGCACCTGCGTGTCATCAGACTCACCTGGACTCCATTACTTCCTTAATTACCTGCCCTATGTATGTCACTCCCTTTGGTTCCTTCCCCAGGTGTCATTGTTTCTCCTCTGTGTGTTGTTTGAGGTTCTTGGTTTGTATTCTGTTTTGTTTATTTTATTAAAACACTCACTCCCTGAACTTGTTTCCCGACTCTCAGCGCACATCGTTATAGTGCTGGAAGCATCACTACAGACACCATGTTTTGAATCCAAGTTGTATCACAACCAGCTCTGATTGGGAGTCCCATAGGGCGGCGCATAATTGTCCCAGCGTTATCCTGGTTTGGCCGGTGTAGGCCGTCATTGTAAATAAGAATTTGTTCCTAACTGACTTGCCTAGTTAAATAAAGGTAAAGAAACTGGAACCTGCAACCTGCCGAATGGTTGCATGTCTCATGCATTCATATCATGTACAGCCCAAATGCTGTTTTTGCAGTGCATATATAAAACACTATGTATATATGTATAAATACACACATTGAGTCTACAAATCCTTAAGAACACCTTCCTAATATTGAGTTAAACCCCCTTTTGACCTCAGAAAAGCCTCAATTCATTGGGGCATGAACTCTACAAGGTTTCAAGCTTTCCACAAGGACACTGGCCTATGTTGACTCCATTGCTATGTTGACTCCAAGTTGGCTGGATGTCCTTTGGGTGGACTATTCTTTATACATATTGGAAACTGTTGAGTGTGCTGTCCAGGTGAAATCCCTTATTGATGTCACATGTTAAATCCACTTCAATCAGTGTAGATTAAGGGGAGGAGACAGTTTAAAGAAGGAATGTTAAGCCTTGAGACAATTGAGACACGGATTGTGTACTGTATGTGTGTGCCATTCAGAGGGTGAATAGGCTAGACAAATGATTGAAGTGCCATTGAACACTAGGTGCTAGGCAAACCGGTTCAGTGTGTCAAGAACTGCAACACTGCTGGGTTTTTCAGTCTAAATCAAATAAGAAATACAAATTACAAGTAATTAAAGAGCAGCAATAAAATAACAATAGCAAGACTATATACTGTGTGGGGGCACCTGTTAGTCGAGGTAATTAAGGTAATATGTACATGTAGGTAGAGATATTAAAGTGACTATGCATAGATGATAACAACAGAGAGTAGCAGCGGTGTAAAAGGGGGGGGGGGGGGGGTCTTATGGCTTGGGGGTAGAAGCTGTTTAGAAGCCTCTTAGACCTAGACTTGGCACTCCGGTACCACTTGCCGTGCGGTAGCAGTGAGAAAAGTCTATGACTACGGTGGCTGGAGTCTTTCAGGAGTCTTTCAGAGCAGGTATTCCTAATGTTTTGTACACTTAGTGAGTGTGTGTGTGTGTGTGTGTATATATATATATATATATATATATATATATATATATATATATTTACTGTTGTGTGTTATGCTGATCCTGGAGACAACACATGGGAGAAATAACCTTTTTTCGCTATTGCATGTCATGATCCCATAGCTATTGCATGTCTAGCCTCACACCGAGCACAGCATTTTTCATTATTGAAGGCCTTATGTCATGCCTTCAGTCCCAAGGAGAGAACCCTCAATGTTAATTAAATTACATCTAGTTAGGTCTTTGCATTGAGCTTCATCCTAGCTGGAATGGTGCTCTACTTTCAGATGCAATGTTCCAACGTCATCATGCACAACGAGGAAGGAAAAGATGTGAAACGCAAACAGCGATTTCATATAATTGCACAATGGTTCTCTGTTGATTTGAGTACTGATGTTATCGGCAGTGGTGGAAAAAGTACTAAATTCTCATACTTGAGTAAAAGTTAACCCAGTAAAATACTACTTGATTAAAAGTTTACCAGTATTTGATTTAAATATACTTAAGTATCAAAAATAAAAGTAAAAGTATGAATAATTAAAAATTCCACATATTAAGCAAACCAGACGGCACAATAGCCAAAACTCAGACATCATTTAAAAGCAAAGCATTTGTGTTTAGTGACTGCGCCAGATCAGAGGAAGTAAGGATGACCAGGGACGTTCTCTTGATTAGTGTGCGAATTGGACTATTTTCCGTCTTGCTAAGCATTCAAAATGTAACGAGTACTTTTGGGTGTCAGAGAGAATGTATAGAGTAAAAAGTATAGAATTTTCTTCAGGAATGTAGTGAAGTAAAAGTATAAATTGTAAAGTAAAAGTACAGATACCCCAAAAAACTACTTAAGTAGTACTTTAGAGTGTTTTTACTTAAGTACTTTACACCACTGGTTATCGGTATCACTAATATCTCTGGTGTTTTATCAATCTATGTCCTCAATCAATCAGCGATTGATGAGGCCTACCCTACGTTGGCCTTTCATTGAAGACCAGGAGAGTTCATTAGTACATTAGCAGTACACTCTTGGAAATCAAAACCACAGTCTCTTGAGTATTTCTTACTCATTCATTCCCTGTGATGGGTTAGGCTGCCCTTCCTCTTTCTCTCCCTCATGCTCATTTTCTCTTAAAAGGTCTGATCATTTTCATGCTTCCCTGTAGAAATTAAGAGCATGGTTCAGATGTGTTCGAATGACACACAATCTGTTCAAAAGCAAATCCCCATCTGACTTCTTGGATCTTCTTCTGTTTGGTAATGGCCAGGCAATTACTTTGTGTTTGTGTGTTTGCATGTTGTATCTGTGGGAGTTGAAAGGTTTTCAGGGGTCTTGTTGTATTTTGAAGAGGGAAGAGTGGGGCTGGGTCTCACATGTGTTGGCTGCCACAGTGATCATATCAAACAGCAGGGTACCCTGAATTGATAGAGCCAGTAATTTACACCAAAACAACACATTTAAAGATAATGATTTAATAAGCCTAATTTAACTGCAAAACTGTTGTTTTTGTGATTCAAAAGAGTCCAAAGATAAAAGGGATCATGAATACAATGAAATGGTAAAAAACTAAATTATTTCAGTTTTTCATTACTCTGGACCTGCATATTGTCATAGTTAATTTAACGTTTCCTGATTCTCCTAATTTTAATTTCAATGTGTCTTCTTAATCTGTCCAGAAACCAAATTATCTCCAAACATTTATTCCTCCATGAATATTTGATTGTCAAAAATTGCCTAAAGAATGGACAGAGCCTGAGATTTGGTTTTGATATGAGATTAAACTATCAAGAAATCAATTTCTTTTGTTTGAATAATTCAGGCTTTAAAGGGATGAGAAATGACGGAAATATAGGACTGCAGACATGCCAATCAAGCACCAGAGTCCCAGTGTCTCTGTGGTCACTGATAGGAGAGTCCAGTGCTATTCTGCTACTGTAATCACTGCTGGCCTGCTGTCTCTTCCGGGTTAGTTTAGGTGAGGTGTTGGGTGTTGACATCTGCATGCTGCAAAGTACCTTCCATTTTTGGTATTTTTTAAATGAGAACAAGTTCTCAGTTATAACTGTGACCTGGTCAAGATAAAGCAAAGCAGTGCGATACAATCAACAACACAGAGCTAGTTACACATGGAATAAACAAGAGTACAGTCAATAACACAATAGAAAAAAGTATGATTTGCTGACGGTGGCTAATATGACAATCCAAGTGTATAGCGACACTACATGGCCAAAATCATCTGCATTAATAAGGAGTTGGT
This sequence comes from Oncorhynchus mykiss, assembly GCF_013265735.2. NCBI lineage: Eukaryota > Metazoa > Chordata > Actinopteri > Salmoniformes > Salmonidae > Oncorhynchus > Oncorhynchus mykiss. Next base: position 26,407,391 of record NC_048593.1, on the reverse strand, counting down.
ACCCCCTTTGCTGCTATAACAGTCCCCACTCTTCTGGGAAGACGTCCCACTAGATCAGGGGTGGGAAACTCCAGTCTTCAAGGGCCTGATTGGTGTCACACTTTTTCTCCATTCCTAGCAAACACAGCTGATTAATCAAATTGCATTCTAAACTGAAGATCATGATTAGGTGATTATTGTCAGGTGTGTTAGCTGGAGCTGGGGCCAAACTGTGACACCAATCAGGCCCTCGAGGACTGGAATTGCCCACCCTTGCACAAGATGTGGGAACATTGTTGCAGGGACTTTCTTCCTTTTAGCCCCAAGAGAATTAGTGAGAATTAGCAAGTTTTCAGTGCTCCAGAGTCCAATGGCGGTGAGCTTTACACCACTCCAGCCGATTCTTGGTATTGCGCATGGTGATCTTAGGCTTGTGTGCGGCTGCTCAGCCATGGAAACCCATTTCATGAAGCTCCGGACGAACATCTCTTGTGCTGACATTGCTTCCATAGGCAGTTTGGAACTTGGTAGTGAGTGCTACAACCGAGGAAAAACTATTTTTACATGCTAAGTGCTTCAGCATTCGGTGAAACTGAATAAATCATGGGAAATAAATTCAGGCTACTTTACATCTACTTTTCTTTGTAATTGCACTCAGAAAATCTTTCAGGTTCCTCAAGCCACCAACCTCTCTCAGAACTTTTAAATCGTGTAAATGAGTAGAAATGTTGATGTTCACCTCAAGTATGAAGACATATTGCTTTTTTCAAATACTCAGAGAAGGTTGCAAAACATTCAGACCATAAAATTTGATTAAAAAAAATTAAAAAATTAAAAAAACAGAGTGGGTAAAGCCAGGTTCACCGTACTGTGGCTGAGTCATCGTCTAAGATGACGGGAAAAGTTATTTTTAATGACAGTTTCTGCTTTTCTCCTGGGTAACCAGCAATCGACTGGTTATTGAGGGCCACACTCAGTGGGAGATGGATAAAATAATGTCATAGACATTCCGTCCAAAAGCACACTCTTCTGTAATAAAGACTTGGCAAGCGTAGTGCTCACGATTAGTGCTTTTGGAGGACGGATCGGTTTCAGTTCGATTATGAAAAAAGAATCATGGTTTTTGAATTATTGTTTTTTTCAATAAATGCACCTTGCATATTGTACGTTGAATGCTGTAACAACACAACAAAACAATTAATAAAAGTTCCATGATGATAGTGACCACCCATTACTGCTCACAATGGCTTGCGAAAGTGTTCACCCCCATTGGCATTTTTCTTACAACCTGGAATTAAAATAGATTTTTGGGGGGGTTTGTATCATTTGATTTACACACCATGCCTACCACTTTGAAGAGGCAAAATATTCACCAATTATTACTATTTTGTGTATGTCCATTACATGAAACCCAAATAAAAATCTATTTAAATTACGGGTTGTATTGCAAAAAAAATGGAAAAATGCAAAGGGGGATGAATACTTTTGCAAGGCACTGTAATTGAGGTAATATGTTCATGTAGGTAGAGTTAAAGTTACTATTCATAGATAATAAACAGAGAGTAGCAGCAGCTTAAAAGAGGGGTCTGGATAGCCCTTTGATTAGTTGTTCAGGAGTCTTATGGCATGGGGGTAGAAGCTGTTAAGAAGCCTTTTGGACCTAGATTTGGCACTCCGGTACCGCTTGCCGCGAAGTAGCAGAGAGAACAGTCCATGACTAGGCTGGCTGGAGACTGACAATTTTTAGGGCCTTCCTCTAACACTGCCTGGTATAGAGGTCCTGAATAGCAGGAAGCTTGGCCCCAGTAATGTACTGGGCCATACGCACTACCCTCTGTAGTGCCTTGCGGTCGGTGGCCGAGCAGTTGCCATACCAGGCAGTGATGCAACCAGTCAGGATAGTGTAGCTGTAGAACCTTTTGAGGATTAGAGGACCCATTCCAAATATTTTCAGTCTCCTGAGGGGGAATAGGCTTTGTCATGCCCTCTTCAAGACTGTCTTAGAGGGTTTGGACCATGATAGTTTGTTGGTGATGTGGACACCAAGGAACTTGAAGCCCTCAACCTGCTCCACTACAGCCCCGTCAATGAGAATGGGGGCATGCTCGGTTCTCCTTTTCCTGTAGTCCACAATCCACAAACTGAGCACGCACCCCTGAGGGTCCCCGTGTTGAGGATCAGCGTGGCGGATGTGTTGTTACCTATCCTTACTACCTGGGGGCGGCCCGTCAGGAAGTCCAGGATCCAGCTGCAGAGGGAGGTGTTTAGTCCCAGGGTCCTAAACTTAGTGATGAGCTTTGAGGGCACTATGGTGTTGAACGCTGAGCTGTCGCCAATGAAAAGCAGTCTCAAATAGGTATTCCTTTTGTCCAGGTCGGAAAGGGCAGTGTGGAGTGCAATAGAGATTGCATCATCTGTGGATCTGTTGGGGTGGTGTGCAAATTGGAGTGGGTCTAGGGTTTCTGGGATAATGGTGTTGATGTGAGCCATGACAAGCCTTTCAAAGCACTTCATGGCTACAGTCAGTAGTCATTTAGGCATGTTGCCTTAGTGACTATGGTGGTCTACTTTAAACATGTTGGTATTACAGACTCAGTCAGGGACAGGTTGAAAATGTCAGTGGAAACACTTGCCAGTTGGTCAGCACATGCTCGGAATACACATCTTGGCCCTGAGTCCTTGTGAATGTTGACCTGTTTAAAGGTCTTACTCACATCGGCTACGGAGAGCGTGAATACACAGTCGTCCGGAACAGTTGATGCTCTCATGAATGCTTCAGTGTTGCTTGCCTCGAAGTGAGCATAGAAGTAATTTAGCTCATCTGGTAGGCTCGTGTCACCGGGCAGCTCAAGGCTGTGCTTCCCTTTGTAGTCTGTAATAGTTTGCATGCCCTGCCACATCCGACGAGCGTCGGAGCCGGTGTAGTACGATTCAATCTTAGTCCTGTATTGACGCTTTGCCTGTTTGATGGTTTGTCAGAGGGCATAGCGGGATTTCTTATAAGCTTCTCCTTGAAAGTGGCAGCTCTACCCTTTAGCCCAGTGCGGATGTTGCCTGTAATCCATGACTTCTGGTTGGGGTATTTACTTACGGTCACTGTGGGGACGACATCATCGATGCACTAAAAGATGAAGCCAGCGATAGATGTGGTGCACTCCTCAATGCCATCAGAAGAATCCCTGAACATATTCCAGTCTGTGCTAGCAAAACAGTTCTGTAGCTTAGCATCTGCTTCCTCTGAACACTTGCTTTTTGATTGACTGTGCTTCCTGCTTTTGTTTTTGCTTTTAAGCAGGAATCAGGAGGACAGAATTATGGTCAGATTTGCCAAATGGAGGGTGAGGGAGAGCTTTGTACGTGTCTCTGTGTGGAGTAAAGGTGGTCTAGAGTTTTTTCACTGTGGTTGCACATGTAACATGCTGGTAGAAATGAGGTAAAACTTATTTAAGTTTGTCTGCATTAAAGTCCCCGACCACTAGGAGCGCCGCCTATGGGATGAGCGTTTCCCTGTTTGCCTATGGCCGTATACAGCTCATTGAGTACGGTCTTAGTGCCAGTATCGGTTTGTGGTGGTATGTAGACAGCTACGAAAAATACAGATGAAAACTCTTGGTAAATAGTGTAGTCTACAGCTTATCATGAGATACTCTACCTCAGGCGAGGAAAACCTTGAGACTTCCTTAGATTTTGTGCACCAGCTGTTGTTTACAAATATACATAGACCACCACCCCTTGTTTTACCAGAGGCCGCTGTTCTATCCTGCCGAAAAAGCTTAAAACCTGCCAGCTGTATGTTATTCATGTTGTCGTTTAGCCACGACTCATAAGATATTTTTAATGTCCCATTGGTAGGATTTACGTGATCGTATTTAATCTATTTTATTATCGATTGATTTTACGTTGGCCAATTGGACCGATGGTAAAGGTAGATTACCCTTTTGGCGATGGATCCTTACAAGGCACCCGGACCTTCAGCCTCGATACCTCCATCTCTTTCTCCTGCGAATGATGGGGATGAGGACCTTGTCGGGCGTCTGAAGTAAATCCTTCCCATCCGACTCTATGAAGAAAAAGTATTCCTCCAGTACGGGGTGAGTAATCGCTTTCCTGATATCTTGAAGCTCTTTCGGTCATAAGACACAGTGGCAGAAACATTATGTACAAAATAAGTTACATGTAAGGCAAAAAAACATACACAATAGCACAATTGATTATGGGATCTCGGTGTCTGCTCCACACAGACCGCAAAAATAGGCAGGCACTCAATTAATTATTGTTATTGTAGTTATTTATCACATTTTCTGCGCTAAAGTATGTAGAATATTGGCCTGTTGGAAACTACAACTCCCTGCTACATTGCACATTTCAGGCTTGATCTGATTTATCTGGAAACTGTGTATCTATCTCACGGATATGAAATGGAATTCAAATAATTTAACTGTCCTCGCCCAACTAATTGTTTAAAAAACGAAAAATAACTAACATTTTGGTTAATCGCTCAGCACTAGGCAAGGGTCATGTAACCAGGGGATAACTTCCTTTCACAGAGTCAGGACTGAGCTGCTCCACAGTCAAAGGGAAATGCCATGCGTGGGAGAACTAAACTCTAGTCATGTCATGTTCTCTACTATTCAACCTGCTTCCTGCATCTCTCTCTGTCTCTACTCACTCTTCCCACCCTTTTATATCTCTGTCTCCCAATTCATATATATCCTCCATATCTATATCTTCCCAATACACACTGAATGTACAAAACATTAGGAACACATACTCTTTCTATGAATCCAGGTGAAAGCTATGATCCCTTATTGATGTCACTTGTAAATCCACTTCAATCAGGGTAGAGGAGTAGCCAGGTTAAAGAAGGATTTTTTAGCCTTAAGACAATTGAGACATGGATTGTGTATGTGTGCCATTCAGAGGTGAATGGGCTAGACAAAAGATTTAAGTTATTTTGAACGAGGTATGGTAGTAGGTGCCAGCCGCATCGGTTTGAGTGTGTCAAGAACTGCAACACAGCTGGGTTTTTAACGCTCTACAGTTTCCTGTGTGTATCAAGAATGGTCCACCATACAAAGGACATCCAGCCAACTTGACACAACTGTGGGATGCATTGGAGTCAACATGGGCCAGCATCCCTGTGGAACACTTTTGACACCTTGTGGAGTTCATGCCCCAAAGAATTGAGGCTGTTCTGAGGGCAAAAGTTGGTGCAACTCGATATTAGGAAGGTGTTCCTAATGTTTTGTACACTCAGTGTATTTTCCCACCTACATTCCCCGTCTATTTGTTTCCAAAATTGCTGTCCTGGTTTCAAACTCCACTATCTATTTCTCATATTTTCTTCTGTACTGCTCTTAGTCATGCAGACATGCATTCTAATTGACAACGGGAAACTTTACAGACATACAGTATAATACAGTCATCCCAATGCCCCTTGTAGTAAATCTGTCATCAGCAAAACTTTTGACCTCTTTCCTTCAGGTCCTCTGCTATGGCTAAAAGTTGAATGACTAAAGAGACGGTGAGGTCAGCAATGTGTGATGATTACTTAAATCCCCATTGAGAGCAAACAGAGAGCAAATTGTAGCATCACTGACGCAACCTGGGGAATACGTGTGGGAAAGACTGACAAGCAGTTTGACACATAACTAAGTGCTTGAATAATTTCCTTGCACCTACTTATATTAGTGTCCTCTTGGATGTGTGGGTGTATGATTGCGTGTGTGCTTGTTTGTGTGCTGGTTTGGGGCTGTTGGTTTGGGGCGATCAGGGGGCTGCCTCAAAGATACCGCTGCATTAGATTTCTAGAGGATTTGATCAAATTTGTGATTTAAAAAGTTTACTATCACCTTAGGGGAGCCTTAGAGAAAGAGAGGAGCGCAGGAAGGGCAACCTTGTGTTGTTCTGAGCTGCTGATAAGGAAACAGCCTCTACAGTAAGTGAACTAAATCAGAAATAGTGCCGGCACAGCTGTTGTTCCATTAAGGGCCCCCTGAGGAGGCTTTAAAGCGGGATGCAGGAAGAGATGGTGCTCACAATGTGCCCACAGACCTTGCCACGTCTGATACTCAATCACACCTTTCATTCTGTGTTGCCCTAATCTTGTAAGAAAACAAATTATTGATACTTTCATGCCATTCATTATTCATTTATGGATCTGGACACCTATTTTCAGATGGGTCCCTATCCTATGAGGCTTTGCAATAATGTGTCATTTCCAAAACAGTTGCTGTGGCAGCAGGTCTGTTGGACAGCTCAATACATGCCTGGTGGAGATCCTGGAGGAGAGAGACTGTAATTAGTAATAGGCCTAGGTCAGGAGAAGTCTTGCATTCATGTTTTGGCCAGCCTCTAACGGCTTTGGCGTGAACGTGCGTCAGTCACTTTCATTCACAGCACATAGGGTGGCTCTGATGTTTAGAGAGCTTTTTCAGACCATTCATGTTCTCAGTTCAAAGCAGTTGTATGACTCATTCCCTTAGCAATAACCCTTGTCAGAAGCCAGCCATACCCCCCTTTATTCCTCTGCTGGTATTTGCCTATATCAATATCTGATGAATACATCAGAAACACAATATTTACTGTAAATATGCTTTGTTACTCAGAACAAGTTAGTTCCCTCTTTACATCAGAATAACAGATCAGGTATTATATATCCCCCCATTTCTGAGAACCCAGCACTCTTCATATTGTACTCGCCACGCTTGGTCAACCATTAACAATGTTTCCAATTGGTTATTTCTCTAATAAGCCATTATTCTTGAGTACTTGTACTCTTCTGTGGTTCTGTGTGTGTGATGAGTGACCGAGATGTGAACTCATAGCCTTGCACTAAGACCTGAATACCATCTCCCTTTACTTTTAGTGCTAGTTTAAAGAGCAAATAAAAATAAATATAATAGCTCAGCATGTTTCCAGAGAAGTCTACATGCTATTGTTGATTTTTTTTTCTCCCTAACAGCAAGACAATTATACCCGAGCTCAGATACTGTACCAAACTGTGATGTACCAAGGCAGCTACTATATACAGTAAGTTATATGGCCAGATAGGTCTAGTTGGCTCCAGAGTGGCGCAGCAGTCTAAGGCACTGCATCTCAGTGTACGAGGTGTCACTACAGTCCCTGGTTCGAATCCAGGTTGTATCACATCCAGCCGTGATTGGGTGCCATAGGGAGGTGCACAATTGGCCCAGCGTCGTCCGGGTTAGGTCGTCATTATAAATACAAATTTGTATTATATTAAAATGTCAGTACCAGTAATGCAGAGCCGTGAAAAAGTATTTGCCCCCTTTCTGATTTTCTCTATTTTTGCATATTTTTGATATTTAATGTTATCAAATCTTCAACCAAAACCTAAAATTAGATAAAGGGAACCTGACACTACATTCCATAGTAAAAACCTCATCTGAACGGTCAAGCATGGTGGTGGTAGTGTGATGATTTGCTGCATCAGGACCCACCCACAAATATTGCTGAGTTAAAGTAGTTCTGCATAGAGGAGTGGGCCAAAATTCCTACACAGCGACGTGAGAGAATGATCAACAACTACAGGAAGCGTTTGGTTGGAGTCATTGCAGCTAAAGGTGGCACAACCAGTTATTCAGTGTAAGGGGGCAATTACTTTTTCACACAGGGGCATTGGGTGTTGCATAACTTTGTTTATGAAATAAGTATGTAATTGTTGCGTTCTGTTCTCTCAGGTTATCTAATATTAGGTTTTGGTTGAAGATCTGATAACATTCAGTGTCAAAAATGTGCAAAAGTAGAGAACATTTTAAAGGGGGCAAATACTTTTTCACGGCACTGTTTTCATCTGCAGCAGCATTGACTCTGACAACGCCTTTGCATTTCAGTCGGATCAGTGTCTTTCATCTGTTAGGATCATCTCAGTCAGCCTAGTTTTCAGCCTCAACAACGATATGTTGTCTGTATTTATGTTTTTTTCTTCTCCTCTTTGTGCCTCCCAACTCCCATCAGACCGAGGCTATTTTACACACCAGATCCATTTAGATCGATCTTGCAGAAATGAGTCAGTCTGGCACGGCCCCCAAGGGAACCTGGCTCCATCACTCTCTCCTTTCGCTCTCCTTCCCCTCACTTTGTGGAAAAATACAGTGGTTTAATTAATGAGAGCCCAACACAACATAGACACATAACGTTATTCATTTGGCGCAGTCTTAAGAATCAAACATAACTGATGCTTTCTTTCTCATTCTCCACATCGATACACATGCTTAGCTTGAAAGTGTCAAATGTGGCCCCCTGCTGCTTCTCAGTATGCCTCTCAGTATGCCTCACTCCCACTGCAAACAAGATTCCGAAGCCTCTCAATGCCATTCTTTACCACAGATGATAAAGACAGGAGGATAACAGGAGATAGAGGTAGACAAAAAAACATACAAATACATTTTGATGCAGAGTGCTCTATAGATGTGGACAGGCTGCAGCAACGGTACCTGAATTATTTAGCCCACCCTGGGTCTCCATGAGCGGGGAGGAGCGAAAAAGCGTGCAGGGAGCACTGCTGGGGATTAGCGCCTGCAATGGGGTTTTCAGGAGAGCCAGAACTCCAGATCGGGAGTGATATGGCACTTGGGGTGAAGACTCAGACAGGGTTAAAGCAGGGATTTAGTGTACAAGGCTCCCCACATGTCCCTGGTATTGCTGCAGCATCTAAAGTACACAATTTCCCACGGTCATTTAGTCAAGCACCTCCGGCTGGGATTTGGTTATCCTCTCTCCAAGAGTGCTGTGATCTTACAAGGCTGCACCCCCTCAATCATATGATGGAGGGAGGAATAGAGAGATAGAGGGCGAGAGGAAAGAATAGAGATAGATAGAGGGAGAGGCGGGAGGGAGAGACAGAGGCCAGCCTGGTCTCATAGACTAGATGTAACATATTACATTACACTCAAATGACATAAGACAGAAGGTGACATAAAGGGCAATTCCTTCACTTTTCAAACTCATATTCATGACCTCCAGCACCATACCAGTGTTGACATACAGTGGGGCAAAAAACTATTTATTCAGCCACCAATTGTGCAAGTTCTCCCACTGAAAAGGTGAGAGGCCTGTAATTTTCATCAAAGGTACACTTTAACTATGACAGACAAAATAAATTAAAAAAATCCAGAAAATTACATTGTAGGATTTTTAATGAATTTATTTGCAGATTATGGTGGAAAATAAGTATTTGGTCAATAACAAAAGTTTATCTCAATACTTTGTTATATACCCTTTGTTGGCAATGACAGAGGTCAAACGTTTTCTGTGTCTTCACAAGGATTTCACACACTGTTGCTGGTATTTTGGCCCATTCCTACATGCAGATCTCCTCTAGAGCAGTGATGTTTTGGAGCTGTTGCTGGGCAACACGGAATATCAACTCCCTCCAAAGATTTTCTATGGGGTTGAGATCTGTAGACTGGCTAGGCCACTCCAGGAACTTGAAATGCTTCTTACGAAGCCACTCCTTCGTTGCCCGAGCAGTGTGTTTGGGATCATTGTCATGCTGAAAGACCCAGCCACGTTTCATCTTCAATGCCCTTGCTGATGGAAGGAGGTTTTCATTCAAAATCTCACGATACATGGCCCCATTCATTCTTTCCTTTACACGGATCGGTCGTCCTGGTCCCTTTGCAGAAAAACAGCTCCAAAGCATGATGTTTCCACCCCCATGCTTCACAGTAGGTATGGTGTTCTTTGGATGCAACTCAGCATTCTTTGTCCTCCAAACACGACGAGTTGAATTTTTACCAAAAAGTTATATTTTGGTTTCATCTGACCATATGACATTCTCCCAATCTTCTTCTGGATCATCCAAATGCTCTCTAGCAAACTTCAGACGGGCCTGGACATGTACTGGCTTAAGCAGGGGGACACGTCTGGCACTGCAGGATCTGGTGTCCTTTGACAGCTCTTTGGTCTTGGCCATTGTGGAGTTTGGAGTGTGACTGTGTGAGGTTGTGGACAGGTGTCTTTTATACTGATAACAAGTTCAAACAGGTGCCATTAATACAGATAACGAGTGGAGGACAGAGAAGCCTCTTAAAGAAGAAGTTACAGGTCTGTGAGAGACAGAAAATACTTATTTTCCACCATAATTTGCAAATAAATTCATTGAAAATTCTACAATGTGATTTTCTGGATTTTTTTTCTCATTTTGTCTGTCATAGTTGAAGTGTACCTATGATGAAAATTACAGGCCTCTCATCTTTTTAAGTGGGAGAACTTATACAATTGGTGGCTGACTAAATACTTTTTTGCCCCACTGTATGTGAAAATGGCACTTTTCTATTATTTGTGGTTAAAAAGATAAAGGTCCTAAAAAATATTTCTCTGTGACATTACAGGGTAGGATTACAAGTAAGAAAAACTGTGATTTTCAAAACCTGCAATGAGGTACTAGTCAGAGGGAGGGTATTTACTTGTTCCCCACATCACTGTGAGAGGGGTCGAGTACCGCAAGCTATAAGACCAGGCTTTTTATTTTGTTCTCTCTCTCCGTTGTCCACGACAAGTGTGTTAGATAACTGTTGAGTGTGTATTTTACAGATTGCTTTGGGGTAGTCTACGTCCCTACAGTAGCCTGTTAAGAGTTTAGGAATAAACCGTTTGATTCAAGAGCTTGATCCTATGCACAGGACATTTGTTTATTCATGATCTTTTGAGGTCATTACATAGTTGTCAGAAGTAAAAAGTAAAATTGAGCTAGCTGGCTGACTACCGTGGCTAGCTACGCAGATTAGCCTAGTGTTGAAAGGGGACTGAAAATGCTTTGAGGTGGCCCGTGAGCGGTAGAGGACGATCACGGAAATGGGAGTGCTCATGGATGGACATCGGAGGATCAGGTCGAGGAGTCTGCGAGGGCATCGGGGCACAAGACCCACTTGAGAGCGGCCGCTATACGGATGGCAGCTGAAACGGGCATGGGTGCATCTTCGTCTCCTCTTGGCGCAGATTGTGGTTGGTGAAACGAAGTTGTGATGTCGATGCTGCATGACGGGAAGGCTGGGGCTCAGAATGTAAACAAACATGGTACGCCCAGTCCCCGGTCGCATCCGTAGCTGTTAAGACCCCAAAGTACTCCGTTAAAGTGGATTGGGAAGCTTTTCTTGCCCAGTTTGAACTTTTAGCTTATTCAGAGGGGTGCTCGGATGAAAATAAGGCACTTCAGCTAGTTTGTGCCTCACAGATGATCTCTGTCCTGTTTGATATTGATTAGCTCAGAGGACAGACGTGATTATGGGACTTGAGTTGGGGCACTGGAGAGGCACTTTGGACATTGTTTACAACCTGGGCTGCTACGCTCCGAACTGAGTAATAGACGCAGGCAGCTTGGAGAACTGCTACGGGTGCTTCGTACACAGACCCGGGTGGCTCATCCTGTGTCATTACAGAAAGCCTTGGAGATGGCTTTGGAGAGGGAGATTATGTGTACTGGGGCTTCAGTGGGGGCGTGTGGAGATACACCCACTGTTCTGGCTGTGGTGCAGAGCATGGGTGGCTGAAATTACTGAACTCATTCATGCAGTAACACTACAGACAGCATGCAACAAGCACTCTAGCTCCATAGTTTGTTGGGGGTGTGGCCAGCCAGGCCATTTGCTCAGGGGTGGCCCCATGTCTCCCAGAGCTCAGGGAAATGGCTTGGGGTCCACATAGACGGGGCAGCGCTGACCCCTGGCTCTCTTTCCCAAACCCCACCATCACCATGAGTAGTACAACGGCACAGATGGGGGAGCAAGGCTCCAGTTCCCCCAAAAGCAGACGACTGCATGCGGATGGAGCCTGTTATAGTGGTGGGCTGGACCTGTGATAGGATCTTTTGTCACGTCCCTGTCACTGTGGAAGGGGTGCCCTGCTCTGCCTTGGTGTACACTTGGTCCACAGTAACCTTGGTGAGGCCGGATATTGTACCAGGTTGGGCTGAATTAGAACTGTGTGGCTCTGCACAGTCACAGTTGAGCTGGCACCCATGAAAAGGAACATGGTAATTACACTTACAGTAGGGGCAGGATTATGTGTAATCTTGTGTGTGTTGCACCTGTGCAGGACCTCTGTGTCCTGGGGTGGACTTGGTTAGGAGCACAGGCTGCCAGCTAGACCTAGACGGGCACACACTGAGCTGACCTGCAGTCTCCAAGGCCCCCCTTAATGTGACATTCACACTGGCCAAGAACCCCCTTACTCAGGCTGTCAAGGCAGCAGAGACCCAGGAGGGGACACTGTAGTGAGCGAGATAATGGGGAGGTACTGTGATGGTCTTGACCCCTAGCAGCAGGAACAGCTGTGACAGTTGCTGTTCGAGTTCAGAGACATCTTTCCTCTGAGTGAGGAGGATATGGGTCAGACCCATCAAAATGCATCCCCGCCGTATCCCGCTGGCCTCAAACTACAGAATGTTTGTACAGGGCTTCTTCAGCATTTCCGCCTCCTGCCAAAGGACCAGGCCTACACATGGACAGTGGAGTGCAAGGAGGCCTTCAACACCCTCAAGCATGTACTGATTGAGGCCCCTGTGCTCGTCCCCTCTGACCTCACCTTACCCTTTATCCTGGACACAGATGCGAGCAATGTGGGCATGGGTGGAGTGCTGGCCAAGGTGGGGCCAGAGGGGATAATAGTGGTGGCGTACTTCAGAAAAGGATTCAACAAACACGAGCGCCGCTACTGTGACACCCAGCGAGAGCTCCTCACTATAGTGGAGTCTATCAAACACTTCAAATACTACCTGTATGGACTGCCCTTCACTGTAAGGACTGACCACTCCTCTCTCCAGTTGCGTATGTCTTTCAAAGAGGATGGATGGGCGTATAACGTGAACGTCTAGCAATCCAAAGGTTGCATGTTCGAGCCTCATCCCGGACTTCTTTAGGAATTTAGCAACTTTGTTATTTCTTACACATTTTTGCTACATTGCAACTACTTAGCATATTAGCTAACCCATCCCCTAACCTTAACCCCTAGCCTAGCGTTAGCCACCTAGATAATAACATTTGCACAAAATGTTATTACGGGGCCACTCGTCCACTGTATTTATTAGAGGTTTATCCTCGCTCTTTTGTTTGAGTTACATCCCTGTGTGTTTTGTATACTTGTTTGTTTTGGCTTTCATGGCATGTTGTGTAATTTGGATGACGTATTACAACCCCGCTATTACGTATTCCTGCGCCTGTCTCCAATCATTTATACAACGTGACGCACACTAACAAATATTAGTTTACGATAGAATACTACACAATTCTGTAGTAAACTGTAGAATATTATACTACAAATTGTAGTATCCCACAATCATGTGTATTAGTTACTATAGAATGTTGTAGAATACCATAGTCAATACTACACGATTATCCCCCCCCAAAACACTGTAGTAAATATTACAGCAATGTCTGCAAGAAAACTACAAGTCTTGCATATAACCTGCCCATTCCCCTCCTCCATATCCCAATTTGTGCCACCCATACTGTAAGTAAGGAAACTTCATGCTAAATATAGACCTTATATTGTGTTCCCCTCACTTTACAGAAAATACCTACCTACCTACAGACAGGTCATGGAACATTTGCTATTTTAGTATTTCTTCAGTAGGTTCTCAAGGAGAAGCCTCCCCTTCTATGTCAATGATAATACAACAAAAAACAACATTAAATACTAAGTAATGTCCACAAAAACACAGGAGTAAATACCACAGTCCACAAAAACACTACAGTAAATACTACAGTATATTTTAGTTTGCAAAGAACCTACGTGAATTACTTTAGTATATACAGTGCCTTGCGAAAGTATTCGGCCCCCTTGAACTTTGCGACCTTTTGCCACATTTCAGGCTTCAAACATAAAGATATAAAACTGTATTTTTTTGTAAAGAATCAACAACAAGTGGGACACAATCATGAAGTGGAACGACATTTATTGGATATTTCAAACTTTTTTAACAAATCAAAAACTGAAAAATTGTGCGTGCAAAATTATTCAGCCCCCTTAAGTTAATACTTTGTAGCGCCACCTTTTGCTGCGATTACAGCTGTAAGTCACTTGGGGTATGTCTCTATCAGTTTTGCACATCGAGAGACTGAACATTTTTCCCATTCCTCCTTGCAAAACAGCTCGAGCTCAGTGAGGTTGGATGGAGAGCATTTGTGAACAGCAGTTTTCAGTTCTTTCCACAGATTCTCGATTGGATTCAGGTCTGGACTTTGACTTGGCCATTCTAACACCTGCATATGTTTATTTTTGAACCATTCCATTGTAGATTTTGCTTTATGTTTTGGATCATTGTCTTGTTGGAAGACAAATCTCCGTCCCAGTCTCAGGTCTTTTGCAGACTCCATCAGGTTTTCTTCCAGAATGGTCCTGTATTTGGCTCCATCCATCTTCCCATCAATTTTAACCATCTTCCCTGTCCCTGCTGAAGAAAAGCAGGCCCAAACCATGATGCTGCCACCACCATGTTTGACAGTGGGGATGGTGGTTCAGGGTGATGAGCTGTGTTGCTTTTACGCCAAACATAACGTTTTGCATTGTTGCCAAAAAGTTCAATTTTGGTTTCATCTGACCAGAGCACCTTCTTCCACATGTTTGGTGTGTCTCCCAGGTGGCTTGTGGCAAACTTTAAACAACACTTTTTATGGATATCTTTAAGAAATGGCTTTCTTCTTGCCACTCTTCCATAAAGGCCAGATTTGTGCAATATACGACTGATTGTTGTCCTATGGACAGAGTCTCCCACCTCAGCTGTAGATCTCTGCAGTTCATCCAGAGTGATCATGGACCTCTTGGCTGCATCTCTGATCAGCCTTCTCCTTGTATGTGCTGAAAGTTTAGAGGGACGGCCAGGTCTTGGTAGATTTGCAGTGGTCTGATACTCCTTCCATTTCAATATTATCGCTTGCACAGTGCTCCTTGGGATGTTTAAAGCTTGGGAAATCTTTTTGTATCCAAATCCGGCTTTAAACTTCTTCACAACAGTATCTCGGACCTGCCTGGTGTGTTCCTTGTTCTTCATGATGCTCTCTGCACTTTGACGGACCTCTGAGACTATCACAGTGCAGGCGCATTTTTACAGAGACTTGATTAAACACAGGTGGATTGTATTTATCATCATTAGTCATTTAGGTCAACATTGGATCATTCAGAGATCCTCACTGAACTTCTGGAGAGAGTTTGCTGCACTGAAAGTAAAGGGGCTGAATAATTTTGCACGCCCAATTTTTCAGTTTTTGATTTGTTAAAAAAGTTTGAAATATCCAATAAATGTCGTTCCACTTCATGATTGTGTCCCACTTGTTGTTGATTCTTCACAAAAAAATACAGTTTTATATCTTTATGTTTGAAGCCTGAAATGTGGCAAAAGGTCGCAAAGTTCAAGGGGGCCGAATACTTTCGCAAGGCACTGTATCATACTGAACAAAAATATAAATGCAACATGTAGTGTTGGTCCCATGTTTCATGAGCTGAAATCCCAGAGATGTTCCACACGCAACAAAATATTATTTCATTATTATTAGTATTTATTTTTTTACATTTTTAAAAACATTTTAGTCATTTATCAGACACTCTTATACATAGTGACTTACAGATTTTTTAAAGTATTTTTTTCTCCATACTAGTCCCCATGTGAAATGAACCCACAACTTTAGCGTTGCAAACACCATGTGCTACCAGCTGAGCCACATGGGACCATTGACCTAACAGGTGTGGCATATCAAGAAGCTGATTAAATAGCATGATCATTACACAGGTGCACCTTGTGCTAGGGACAATAACAGGCCCTCTAAACTGTGCAGTTTTGTCACACAACAGAATGCTACAGATGTCTCAAGTTGAGGGAGCATTCAATTAGCATGCTGACTGCACGAATGTCCAACAGAGCTGTTGCGTTCGCATTTTTGCTCAGTATATTTATTTTTACTACAGTATTTATACTATATACTGCAGTATACATTGTAGTGTTTTTGCTGACTTTAATCCATAAAAAGACTACAGTGAATAAAATAGTACTAATACTCCTCCAAGTGCTTATGATGTTTATGATAGAGCAGCAGCAGCAGCTCACAAGGAGAGAGAGGTTTTTGAGACAGATGGAATCAGAGACCATATCAGCCCTGTCTGAGATGAGCACACGTCTGCTATTCACAAGGAATATAGAAGAACAGCCAGTGAGGGATTACACAGTGACGAAGAGGGACGAGGTTCTCCTGCTCTAAACACAGAGCTGAGCTCGGTTGACCTGAAGGTATGAGGGAAAGCAGCATGCCATTCCTAATCGAATCAAATCAAATTTCCTTGGTCACATACACGTGTTTAGCAGATGCTATTGCGGGCGTAGCGAAATGCTTGCGTCTCTAGCTCCAACAGTGCAGTAATAGCTAACAAGTAATATCTAACAATTACACAACAATACACACAATACGCACAAATCTAAGGAAAGGAATGGAATTAAGAATTTATAAATATTTGGACGAGAATTGTCAGAGCGGCATAGACTCTAAGATACGGTAGAATAAAATAGGATACAGTATATACAGTCGTATGAAAAAGTTTGGGCACCCTTCTGAGGCTGCATAATAATTTACTCTGTCGTCACAGAAAATGATCACAGTGGCATGCCATTCGTTTTCTAATAAAAGCTGAGTACTGGGAAATTGTCCAGACAAAGATTTTTGGTGTGGGCAATATTAAGTTGTATGAAATTAAATCAGATGTGAAAAATAGGCTATGCAAAAATGTGGGCACCCTTGTCATTCTGTTGATTTGAATACCTGTAACTACTTAGCACTGATTAATTGGAACACACAATTGGTTTGGTGAGCTCATTAAGCCTTGAACTTCATAGACAAGTGCATCCAACTCTGAAGAGTGGCAACATGGGGGCCTCAAAACAACTCTCAAATGACCTGAAAACAAAGATTGTTCAACATTATGGTTTAGAGGAAGGCTACAAAAAGCTATCGCAGAGATTTAAGCTGTCAGTGTCCACTGTGAGGAACATAGTGAGGAAATGGAAGACCACAGGCACAGTTCTTGTTAAGACCAGAAGTGGCAGGCCAAGTAAAATATCGGAGAGGCAAAGGCGAAGGATGGTGAGAACGGTCAAAAACAGCCCACAGACCACCTCCAAAGACCTACAACATCATCTTGCTGCAGATGGTGTCACTGTGAATCGTTCAACAATTCAGCGCACTTTGCACAACGAGAAGCTGTTTGGGAGAGTGATGAGGAAGAAGCCTTTTCTGCACACACGTCACAAACAGAGTCGCTTGAGGTATGCAAACGCACATTTGGACAAGTCAGCTTCATTTTGGAATAAGGTGCTGTGGACTGATTAAACAAAGATTGAGTTATTTGGTCATAACAAGGGACGTTATGCATGGCGGCAAAAGAACACAGCGTTCCAAGAAAAACTTGCTACCCACAGTAAAATTTGGTGAGGGTTCCATCATGCTTTGGGGCTGTGTGGCCAGTGCCGGTACTGGGAATCTTGTTAAAGTTGAGGGTCGCATGGATTCCACTCAATATCAGCAGATTCTTAGGAATAATGTTGAAGAATCAGTCACAAAGTTGAAGTTACGCCGGGGCTGGATATTTCAACAAGACAACGGCCCAAAACACTGCTCAAAATCTACCCGGGCATTTATGCAGAGGAACAAGTACAATGTTCTGGAATGGCCATCCCAGACCCCAGACCTGAATATCATTGAGAATCTGTGGGATGATTTGAAGCGGGCTGTCCATGCTCGGCAACCATCAAACCTAACTGAACTGGAGATGTTTTGTAAGGAGGAATGGTCCAAAATACCTTCATCCAGAATCGAGACACTCATTAGAGGCTATGGGAAGCGTCTAGAGGCTGTTATTTTAGCAAAAGGAGAATCTACTAAATATTGATGTGATTTTTTCTATTGGGGTGCCCAAATGTATGCACCTGTCTAATTTTGTTTTGATGCATATTGCACATTTTCTGTTAATCCAATAAACCTAATTTCACTAATGAAATATTACTGTGTGCATCAGTTATTTGACAGATCAAAATGAAATTGCTGATCCAAACACCCAATTATTTATAAATGGAAATCATGGAAATTGTCAGGGGTGCCCAAACTTTTTCATACGACTGTACATATCAGATGAGTAATGCAAAATATGTAAACATTATTAAAGTGGCCAGTGATTTCAAGTCTATAGGGCAGCAGGCTCTAATATGCTAGTGATGGCTATTTTATATGTTTTTCAGTCCTTGGGTCCCAGCTTTGATGCACCTATACTGACCTCTGGATGATAGTGGGGTGAGCAGGCAGTGGATCGGGTGGTTCTTGATGATCTTTTTGGCCTTCCTGTGACGTCGGGTGCTGTAGGTGTCCTGGAGGGTAGCTAGTTTGCCCCTAGTGATGTGGTGGGCAGACCGCACCACCCTCTGGAGAGCCCTGTGGTTGCTGGCGGTGCACTTGCCATAGCAGGCAGCAATACAGCCTGACAGGATGCTCTCAATTGTGCATCTGTAAAGGTTTGTCAGGGTTTTAGGTGACAAGCCAAATTTCTTCTGCCTCCTGAGGTTGAATAGGCACTGTTGCACCTTCTTCACCACACTGTCTGTGTGGGTGGATCATTTCAGTTTGTCAGTGATGTGTACGCAGAAGAACTTGAAGCTTTCCACCTTCTCCACTGCAGTCCCATCAATGTGGATAGGGTGGTGCGTGCTCAGCCCCCTCCTGTATTACCTTTGCTGTGTCCTGAAGTTCATGACTAGCGCCTTTGTTTTATTGATGTTGAGTGAGAGGTTATTTTCCTGGCACCACACACCCAGGGCCCTCTTCCTCCCTGTACGCTGTTTCGTCATTGTAATCAGGCCTACTACTGTTGTGTCGTCTGCATACTGGATGATTGAGTTGGAGGCATGTGCCACACAATCATGGGTGAACAGAGAGTACAGGAGGGGGCTGAGCACGCACCCTTGTGAGGCCCTAGTGTTGAGGATCAGTGAAGTGGAGGTGTTGTTTCCTACCTTCACAACCTGAAGGTGGCCTGTCAGGAAGTCCAGGACCAAGTTGCACTGGGCAGAGTTCAGACCCAGGGTCTCAAGCTTAATGATGAGCCTGGAGAGTACTATGGTGTTGAATGCTTAGTTATAGTCGATGAAAAGCATATGTATTCCTTTTGTCCAGATGGGAAAAGGCAGTGCGATGGTGATTGCATCATCTGTGGATCTATTGGGTCGGTATGCAAATTGAAGTGGGTCTAGGGTGTCAGGTAATAGAGGTGATTTGATCCTTGACTAGTCTCTCAAAGCACTTCATGATGACAGAAGTGAGTGCTACAGGGCAATTAGTTCAGTTACCTTTGCTTTCTTGGGTACAGGAACAATAGTGCCTATCTTGAAGCATGTGGGGACAGCAGACTGGGATAGGGAGAGATTGAATATGTCCGTAAACACTCCAGCCAGCTGATTTGCACATGCTCTGTTGACGCGGGCAGGGATGCCGTCTGGGCCGGCAGCCTTGCGAGGGTTAACAATCTTAAATGTCTTACTCACATCGGCCATGGAGAAGGAAAGCCCACAGTCCTTGGATGTCGGCAGAGTCGGTGGCACTTTGTTATCCTCAAAGCGGGCGAAGACTGTGTTTAGATTGTCCAGAAGCAATACGTCGGTGTCCGCGAAGTGGTTGGTTTTCCAAATACTAATTGAGGGTATGTCAACTTCTGACCCACTGGGAATGTGACGAAAGAAAGAAATCATTCTCTTTACTATTATTCTGACATTTCACATTCTTAAAAGAAAGTGGTGATCCTAACTGACCCAATACTTTTTTACTCTGACTAAATGTCAGGAATTGTGAAAAGCTGAGTTTAAATGTATTTGGCTAAAGTGTATGTAAACTTCCGACTTCAACTGTGCGCCCCCATCACAGAGATTTTTATTCCTGTCTGTGAGATGAACTGAGAACCCAACTGTCTGTACGGACTCAGACAGTATATCCCGAGAGAGCCATGTTTCCGTGAAACAGAGTATATTACAATCCCTGATGTCTCTCTGGAAGGCAATACTCTCCCTGAGCTCATCAAATGTATTATCCAGAGACTGAACATTCGCAAGTAAAATACTCAGATGCAGTGGGTGGTAGGCGCGCCTCCTGAGTCGGACTAGAAGTCCACTCCGAATACCTCTTCTCCGCAGGAGGTGTTTTGGAGCAGCCTCTGGAATCAGTTCAATTGTCCTGGGGGGAACGAACAAAGGGTCAAATTCGGGAAAGTCGTATTCCTTGTCGTAATGCTGGTAATGCTGGTGAGTTACTGACACTCTGATATCCAAAAGGCTGAGGCCAGACAGCCGGGTCATGTCATGGAATTACAGGAAGCCTTGTTTTGGGACAGCAGTGAGGAGGACAGTTATGTACAGTTATGACCATATTTCTGAATCCTGAAGGGATTAATACAGCAGTCTGTTCGTTGGGTGATTTTGATCAGCTTGTGTCACATTTGCATATTTATGCATGTGCACACCAGTGGAGGCTGGTGTCACTTTAAATTGGAGGACGGGTTCATTGTTATGGCTGGAATGGAATGATTGCACCGTCGTGTGTGTGTATTTCCATTTGGTTGATGTGTTTGATACTTTTCTATTCATTCTATTCCAGCCAATACAAAGAACCCATCCTCTGACTTCTCCTGCCACCAGCCAAACACACACACACACGCATGAACACATGCATGCACACACACACACACACACATATACCCACATGTATACACCGGTACTCACACACAGCTCAACCTTCACCCCTCTAACCAGCCTAGGCAGACTGAACCAGGGATTTACTTGCAATTTCATTTTCCACTTCTATGTCATCTCTCTACCTTTCTCCACATCTCTCCCGGGTCCCTTCAAACCCTTTTCAATCCTTTGAAATGTTGTATCTTTTTTATTCTTGTTTTTTTCCTCCTACCTTTTGTTGATTTAACTCTTTCATCCACCCAGCTTATTTCTTTACCTACATCTGTCTGCATCGAGTACCTGTGGAGATGTTGGGATGACCCTGGTCTTTGCTCCCGTGGGACTCGGCATCTTTGAGTTTGTTAATAGATGACAGAGACATTGTTTCCTTTCAGGAGTAACAACAATGACATCATAAATATTACGAAAATGAGCAAAATCACCTCTTCTCAAATCATCTTGGCCCGTCATCACTGTGACCTTTAACCTGAATGCTCCATTTGAGGGCATTCTTTGATCGCTTCAGGAGCAGGAGAAAGAGAGAAAGAGAGGGAGAGAAACACAGAGAGCGAGACAGAGAAAGAGAAAGAGAGACAGAGAGGGAGAAAAAGAGAGAAAGAAAGTGAGAGAGGGAGAGAGAAAGAAAGAAAGAGAGAGAGAGGCTGCAGAAAAAGCAAAGACAAAGAAAGAAGCAGGGTCGTGAATCAGAATAATATGCAGTGGTCGTAAAGGTCAGTCAGAGAAGGCGTGAGGGAGAAAGAGGAATGAGAAATGGAGGGAGGAGGCCAGGGATTGCAATGGAGGGAGAGAGAGAAAAAGGAAAAGAAAGATGGAAAGAGAAAATGAATAAGTGTGGGCAGTCAGTCATCTGATCATATGGACAGGGTCCAGTCACATACATGCTGTCGGAGCAGGAAGAGGACAGGCCTGATGGATTTCTTTGATAGATGAGTGGACGCATGGAGCCCTGGCCCCAGCTGCTAGGCTTAATGAAATGTGTCCCATTGGAAGATGGAATGCCGTGATTTAAACACATCATGCAATGTCTATTCTTCTTTCCTCTAATACAGCCTGAAAGAACAGCCATCAGCCTCTCTTCCTCTACTGTTTGTCTTTCAATTTGAAACTCAGGTTTTTCATTCTGCACCCCTCAGGTATCTCTCGTCTCTAAAATGAATAGTGTTCATTTTTCGTGGTTTTGGATCAACTATGAGTCAAACAGAATCTACAAATGTGTTTTGTGTTCAGGCCTGTCCCTCTCCTCTCCTTTCTTCAGTCATTCTATTCAAGTCAGAGCTATTATATTTAGATGGTTTCAAAACATACGGTAAGAGAGAAAGAGAGAGAGGACTAGCTTGAATTCACAAGTGTTGTATGGCACACTGTATAACTTATAGAGCTAACATAAGGACAGGACATGAGACGGGAGTAGAAACTAACGTGGGCATTGTTTAATGTGTTTCACAGGACAAAACATTCTAAGCATTCCAATGTACGTTCCCTCTGCCTCGTCTCCTCTTCAGCATCTACCTTTCTCTCTTGTCCCCACTCTTTCCCCCTCTACTCATCTCTCTCTGTGGATCATGTCTCTTGGGGAGCCGCCATTCTGTTTTGTTGGAGAGTCCTCATCCGACTCTTGTTTTCAAAGCTCTCCACCATGTCAATGAGGTCAAGCTCCTTCTTTCTCCTGTTTTCCTGCTCGTCAGTTGGTCATTCCAGCAACACACTCCACCTTTCTCCTGAAGGCCTCCATGCCTCTCCACAGCAGCATGTCTCTTCTACCGTCTAGCTATCTCATGTATGTGTGCAGCGTAGCCTCTCTGTGTGTGCGTGCTAACTGAAAGCCCGCTTCCTCTCTTGATAATTGATTTAACAAATTGCCGGCCGTGTTTAATTCCGAGGAAGTGACAGGAGTGGAGCAGGGAGCCGGAGCCAGGAGATTAATTAGGAAACAAAGTCGTCTTCATTGAAATTAAACGTGTCCTCTGATGATAGCCTTCCTTTCCAAACAGCTCGCCAGTTCTGCTCCCTTGTGGATGATGAAGGACTGGGAGGGTTCAGAAGACATCACAGAGATGACCGCCCTCTCAGCACAGGCCTGCCTCGCCGCACGTCACAGCATGGCATAGCACAACCCAGCACAGCACAGAACAACCCAGCAGCCACAGCTACGCTCACTTCAACTCTGCATGGGTGATTGGTTTTAATCTTCACCATCAAATATGGACAGAATCTAAAAAAAAGCAGCTGCTGTTGAAAACCCTTCCGGTACTTTATGTAAGTTCTTCTCAAAAACACAAATTGCATTGAAATGGGGGAATGAAATACATGAAAATATCCTCATATCCTGTTCAGTCAGCCCTGTACAGTAGCTGTATGCTTCTCTATAGAATGCTCTGCATAACGAGGTCCCAGGAGAGCAGACCTGAATTGCTTGAATGAGTTGAGGTATAGAAGCTAGTGTCCATTACATTGTATGCATGCACATGACACCATGCCACGATGATGGGGATTAACTGGCTTTCAACAGGCGGCATCTGAATGAGTAGACCTAGTCATGCTGCATGCCTGGCTCTTTGTTTCTGTATGTTTATGGTTGGTTGAGGAAGATGTGCGCAGTCAACATAAATGCACAAGTAGCCTTATATCAGAGAGATTGAGGCAAAGACAGACAGACATACTTTTGTTTTGATCTTGAGTGGTGATATATAACAGCAGCCCTCCACTTATCGTCTCAGATGTGATTCAAAATGGATGGTTGGATGTTAGGCCATCTCCAAAGGAAAACTCTGGAAATCTCCAAAATAAATAGATCAAGGCTTTCTCTCCATCCTCACACACTACACACATGGATGACCTTGTGGATGAATATTTAAATGGAGGCTTTTGGGAAGTGGGGAACAAACCATCAAGGCCGTCTTGGCCTTCATAGAAGGCCTGATAATTTATAAAATATTTTTTTCATTTTTAACCTTTTCACGTGTGAGTTCCAAATATCTGTAACGGTTGCCCTAGCGTGATTTTTGTTATGCCCGTGATGTCAGAACGCACTCGCTGTTCCAAAATGTGATTGTTATGCAACAGGACATTTAACCCGCACTGCCCTCAAACCAATGCCTGCTAATTATCTACAGGATATGTATCAACTTGTCAATTTCAAATTAATTTCTAATAAGTTTTATTTTCTAACAACAATTTGAATTGAGGTGTGTTCCCCCTCCTCATTAATTCACATAGAAAGTAGCCCTTTTCGCTTGAGGAATTACTGAGCCTGACAAACTTCTCTCTTCTACAAGAGCCCAAGCATTTCCCTAGTGTTTTCACAGATTAAGCATGCAGACATTTGCGCATCTCCAGTCAGAACAGAACCTGCAGAAAATAAAATCTGACGCATTTTCTGACTAGCGCACACATTGCTTTCATTGTTGTTTTCCTTATTAATAATACATTTGGACATGTGTGCATTCCTATTAAAGTAAGTGCCTTATTACATTATCACTGTAGTTTCTACTGTAGCACACCGTATGCATGTATGGAGCATCATTTATTTACTGTTTTATTCACGTTTTCAAGTACTGGTGACAAATCCAAAGATGTTATACAAAATGAGGTGAAGGGATGGTTCACTCAACCGACTTAGGTTGTAACTATTCTTACTCTGGTTTGCCAGCTCAGACCCCTGCTTCCAGGGGTTATATTTTTATTCAGCTTATAAACTCCTGTGTTTCCCCCCATTTTTTGATAAAATTCCCGTCATAGTAATATGTCCTAAATTATATCCCTCTACAATACCTTCCTCCATTTTTACACCCCATGGACTGGAAATCAACCACAAATGAAATTAACCCCCCCACAAACCCCCATAAAGTGGATTCACTAAAGTCTGGCAAAACTGTTTAGCATTCGCACTACAGTTAGGCTAGGCAGTAGGCTTGTATTTGGGGTGATGATCTGTGAGGTGCTAACATTTGATGTTCTTTGTGATTTGTCAAAAATTGTAAAAGACTTGAAAAAAAGTCATGTCAAGTGCTCCGGTTCTTATATACACTGTAACAAGTACATTGAAGATTTGTAATGTTGAAAAGTGGCCAAACTAAGTTAATATTTTGGCAATGGGCGCAGCCATCTTTGACTTTGACTTTGTTTATTTGCATCTTGCAGTGAATAGCATTCTGGGATAAGGGAGTCGTTGTTTGTCAAACATAAACAAACATGGCTTCCATCATAAAAAATGTAGCTGCTGTTAGCTAAGCTGACACACAGTTTTTTTCTAAACAATATTATATTTCTGCCTTGTGCTCACCTGAGATGTGGTACATTGTAAACAAGTCCAGTTGTTAGGTCGCTAACTTATGTTTTGTTTCCTGTCAGCGCAAACTGTTATTTAGACTGGTTTATGGAATGAGTTTCACTGTGGATGTGTTCCGTGTGATGCTTGGATTGAGGAAGTTCGCATTTATCTTTAACAATAAAAGGTGAATTTGAGGAAGAAAGTTGTGAAGACCTTAATTTCCCATTAGTACAATCAGACAACAACGCTGTTTAAACATGTTTGTTGCGTCATACATTCTGTTGCTACTGTTCCAATCACATATTTGCGATGGTACGCTGCAGGGACCACTCAACAATGATCACAACTATGTGATCGTACGCGTCCAAGGGTTAAAATATAAATGTATTTTAAATTCCTATTTCATCTTTTCAATAATATTTCAGTTAATTTCTGTTTTCATCTCTTCAGTTCGTGAAGAGAGGGTTGAAAATGAGGAGAAAAAATATTTAGGTGAATTTTCTTTGGTGGTCTCTTAGCACCCTTAGCAGAATTGCCAACAACCGGATACATTCAGTTTTCAGGGATACAGCTAATTCCACCTAGCTTCCTTTTCGGCTGAAAATGTGCAAATTCCACTCGGGCATATTATTTTTTTTCGCTCCTGCAATGGTAGGATAAAAAAAAAACTGTCAGGGGAGGTTCTCTTTTGCGCTGTTCACCCAATCCAGATTTCCCAAGATCTAAGCAAGCTATTTTTTTGTTGTAGGGTAGGTTGCGGCTGCCCTTTTCTAGATGAGCTTCAAACAAGACTTTACCTTTTAAATTATCATAATCTGGAACATTTTGTTTTATTGCAGCTCACTTTTAATTAAAATTGATTTCACCTTTATTTAACCAGGTAGGCTAGTTGAGAACAAGCTCTCATTTGCAACTGCGACCTGGCCAAGATAAAGCATAGCAGTTCGACACATACAACAACACAGAGTTACACATGGAATGAACAAAACATACAGTCAATAATACAGTAGAAAAAAAAGAAAACAAAGCCTATATACAGTTAGTGCAAAGTAGGTCAAATAAGGGAGTTAAGGCAATAAATAGGCCATGGTAGCAAAGTAATTACAATATGGCAATTAAACACTGGAATGGTAGATGTGCAAAAGATGGATGTGCAAGTAGAGATACTGTGGTGCAAAAGAAGCAAAATAAATAAATACAGTATGGGGATGATGTATACAGATGGGCTATGAACAGGTGCAGTGATCTGTGAGCTGCTCTCACAGCTGGTTCTTAAAGCTAG
This sequence comes from Oncorhynchus mykiss, assembly GCF_013265735.2. NCBI lineage: Eukaryota > Metazoa > Chordata > Actinopteri > Salmoniformes > Salmonidae > Oncorhynchus > Oncorhynchus mykiss. Next base: position 26,381,123 of record NC_048593.1, on the reverse strand, counting down.
TGAGGGAGATGGGAATCTCCAGCTTCAGTGATTTTTGCAGTTCGTTCCAGTCAGTGGCAGCAGAGAACTGTGAGGAAAGGCGACCAAAGGAGGAATTGGCTTTGACGGTGACCAGTGAGATATACCTGCTGGAGCGCGTGCTACGAGTGGGTGCTGCTATGGTGACCAGCGAGCTGAGATAGGGCGGGGCTTTACCTAGCAGAGACTTGTAGATAAAGTCTTGCTGTTAGCTCTTTGAAAATAATGCGTTATCTGTGCGAAATATTGTTACATTTAAACTTTAGATCACCGGTTACTTGTGTGCTGAACATGATCAAGATGTTTACAATGGAAAGTAATAGTTGTAAATGTTGATCTGGAAATGCTTAGCCTGATGGTTGTATAGGGTAGCCTAGTGGTTAGAGTGTTGGACTAGTACCTGGAAGGTTGCAAGTTCAAACCCCCGAGCTGACAAGGTACAAATCTGTCATTCTGCCCCTGAACAGGCAGTTAACCCACTGTTCCTAGGCAATCATTGAAAATAAGAATTTGTTCTTGACTGTCTTGCATAGTTTAAAAAATAAAATTGAATGATTGGTATTTTGGCTACTGGTTTATTATGTCTGAGTGAATGGGCTGCTTGAATTCTTTAACATCATGCTGAGCATGCTACTGTCTTTCTGTCACATCTTGTGTTTTACAAGAAGTGTGCTCTCCTACAAATGTAGGATCTTACTTAGAACACCATGTTGCAGGAGAACCTTCCTGCAATGCAGGACAATTTCAACTTGTAGTTAGTTTTAGATTCAAAAAGGCTTCTGAAGTTTGTAAGTTCCACTTTGAAATTTCAGACTTGATTTTCCCTTCTTAAAAATGTATCAACACATACAGAAATGTAATTATAATCTACATAATAATTCACATTTCCTGGTTGAACCAGAGCCAGTCAGGGAGTCGAGTGAGGAGTTCGATGCAAGATTCCGGAGAGAGGTGCTGGCATTGAGAGCGCTGCAGAGCGGGCATGCGGAGGGGCGTGACACCAGTCTGGTGTCATGTGCATCGGTTCCACGCATCTGGCCTCCGGTGCGCCTCCCCAGTCCGGTACGTCCTGGTTCTCCTTCACGCACACTCGCTTTAAAATGTAGGTAATCTCTCTCAATAAGATTTATTACAGACCAGGCCTGACATGGGCTGGACCCTGTGATCACCTGGCTACATAGCCGTGTACAGGGATCGCAGCCTTAAGCGTGGGACCGTTCAGGCACCATGTTATGCGGTTCTACGCAACGTGTCTCCAGTGCGCCTTCACAGCCCAGTGCGTCCTGTGCCAGGGGCCCTCACTTGCCAGGCTAAAGTGAGCATCAAGCCAGGACGGGATGTGCAAGCTCTACGCTCCAGACCTCCAGTGCGCCTCCACAGTCCAGTACGTCCTGTGCGTGTCATGCCACCTGCACCGGTCCCATGCATCAGGCCTCCAGTGCGCCTCCACAGTCCAGAGCTTCCGGCGACAGTTCCCAGTCCAGAGCTTCCGGCGACAGTTCCCAGTCCGGAACCTCCCAGAGATGGTCCGCGGTCCAGAGGATCCGGCGACGGTCCGCGGTCCGGAGGATCCGGCGACGGTCCCCGGTCCGGAGGATCCGGCGACGGTCCCCGGTCCGGAGGATCCGGCGACGGTCCCCGGTCCGGAGGATCCGGCGACGGTCCGCGGTCCGGAGGATCCGGCGACGGTCCGCGGTCCGGAGGATCCGGCGACGGTCCCCTTTCCGGAGGATCCGGCGACGGTCCCCTGTCCAGAGCTTCCGGCGACAGTTCCCAGTCCAGAGCTTCCGGCGACAGTTCCCAGTCCGGAACCTCCTGAGATGGTCCGCGGTCCAGAGCATCCGGCGACGGTCCCCGGTCCAGAGCTTCCGGCGACAGTTCCCAGTCCGGAACCTCCTGAGATGGTCCCCGGTCCGGAGTCTCCGGCGACGGTCGGCGGTCCAGAGCTTCCGGCGACAGTTCCCAGTCCGGAACCTCCTGAGATGGTCCGCGGTCCAGAGCATCCGGCGACGGTCCCCGGTCCAGAGCTTCCGGTGACAGTTCCCAGTCCGGAACCTCATGAGATGGTCCCCGGTCCGGAGTCTCCGGCGACGGTCGGCGGTCCAGAGCCCCCCGGCTCATATGAAGATCCTACATCTGTATTTGGGAGTGACAGGTAGCCTAGTGGTTAGAGTGTTGGGCCAGTAACCGCAAGTTTGTTGGATTAAATCCCAGAGTTGACAAGGTAAAAATCTGTCATTCTGACCAAGGCAGTTAACTCACTGTTCCCCGGTAGGCTGTAATTGTAAATAAGAATTTGTTCTTAACTGAATTGCCTAATTAAATAAAGGTTACATATAAATGAAATAAAAAATTGAGTATGCATGTATTATGGTCGCTGTCCTTTCAGCACCACGAGCCTGTCAAACTCATATCCTTTGATATGTCACTGTTTTTGGTAAGAGTGTGATAGTGATGGCGTTAGGCTACCATAGGTTGTGTAAGCAGTGTGGTTGTTGTTACTGGTAGTATGGGAGCTGTCTCTGAGTTAGTGGAAGATATCTTCCCCCACTGAAGGAAGGCCTAATAGGTCCAATAGCTTTGACTTGACTGTGTGAATGTGTGTGTGTTTGCATGCGTGAGTGTCTGTGTGGCGTGAAGATGTTTAAGTTCCCAAGGGTTTCAGCAATATGAAAACTGAAGGAAACAAAGGTCCAATTAAAATAACCATCATTACACTATAATCATCTGGGGTTGTACAGCGAGAAATGAAAATTGGGATGCACTGAGTTCACCCATCCCTAGGGGGTTTCCCAGCCACACACGGCCTGCTCTCTCCTTCTTTTTCCTCCCATTCTTTTTATAATTCTCATTCTCATTTGGATTCTCTGTCTCTCTCTCTCTCTCTCTCTCTCTCTCAATCTTTCTCTCTCTCTCTCACTCCCCCCCTCCCTTCTCTCTGTTCATCCTGACCTGAGCAGTGTTTGTTATGAAAGCCCTTCAGCTCAGATTTCCACCCTGTATATATATATAAGTGCTGTGACAGGAGACAGATCTGAAAGACAACATGGAGTGACGAGGGAGGAGAAACATGTGTCTGAGGCTTTTTAGCAGCACATCTCTTTTTCATACATCAGACTGGATGGTGACCACTCATCCATGTCCACTGTTGCATAAAGGAGAAAGAAAACAAGAATAAGTACCCCCCCCCCCCCCCCCACACACACACACACACCAACACATACCTTTCCTCTGTTATACTATTTAATCTGTTGCAGTAAATCACCACATCCAGGTTGCCACCATGCCTCACAATAGTATCACGGTGATGACTGAGACCTGTCATACCACCTGTTATATCTTTGCTTCGGAATAATTTCTCTCTCTGTGTCTGGCTTCATTGTATTGGTCAAGAGCTGATGATTCTGTGGTAGATTGTGACAAGACATCAGATAATGCTTAAAAGCTGGAGATCGGTGGCCTATTGTAGAGCTGTTGTAGAGCTGAAGGGTGAGGTGAAGTCTCTATCTTGTTTTGCTTACAGCCGGTCAAACAGAAAGGAACCTCTTGGCCAGCTGCAGAGTACAGCAGGTCAAACAGACAGGAACCTCTTGGCCAGCTGCAGAGTACAGCAGGTCAAACAGCACCTGTCCAGACTGTAGCTCTATGGAGCAGACACACACTGAGGCTAAAGGAAAGGTGAGAAAGGTGGAAGACATGGACAGGAAAACGAATGAAGGACAAGGAAAGAGATGCAGTTGTCGCAGTTGACCTTAAAAATGTTTCTATACAAAGTTCATAGCATTCTCTGTAGGTTGTAGGTTGCCTAGTGTTTAGAGCGTTGGCCCAGTAACCGAACAAGGTCAAAATCTGTCGTTCTACCCTGAACAAGGAAGTTAACCTGTTGTTCCCCAGGCGGTGAAGCCCTGGATGTCGATTAAGGCAGCCCCCTGCACCACTCTGATTCAGAGGGGTTGGGTAAAATGCAGAAGACACATTTAAGTTGAAGGCATTCAGTTGTACAACTGACTAGGTATCCCTTGACTATGAGGGAAATCACCTAATTATTGATCTAGTATTTCTAAACAGGACTCATTTAAATAGCCATTAGCTGGGAGCTATGGATGAATTTCTTGTTGAATGTACAAGCTAACAGCCAGTTGATGCTAACTCCCAGCAAATCCCACCCCCATTACGCCCACCCAGACACCCATCACACATTACACCCACTGAGTATTTTATTTGTGGAGGGACCTTACAGACTAATGCTAAAACAACAGCAAGTTAAGGAGTTGCTGAGGGGACTGATACAAGTATCCCTAAGCAGGCAAAATGTAAAGAGGAGAGAATCCGAGCAACACTTCTACTGGAAAAACAATGTTCTGCTCAATATTGTGACATTTTGGATGGAAATAATTAAGATGGTCAGTAATTGGAGGAGGACCGAGGTAGACATTTGCTTGACATTGTGGACACACGCACACATGCACCCACGCACTTTCGGTCTTGCACAGCTAACCTTGTGGGGACACACAATTCAGTCCCATTCAAAATCCTATTTTCCATTACTCTAACCCTAAACCATACTCTTACCCTAACATTAACCTTGATCCAAAAACCTAACCATAACCCTAAACCTAACCCTAGCTCCTAACCCTAACCCTAAAACTAACCCTAGCTCCTAACCCTTAATGTATTCTAACCCCTATAAATAGCATTTGACCTTGTGGGGACTAACAAAATGTCCCGAGTTGGTCAAACTGTGGTATTCTGGTCCACACAAGAATAGTTAAACACATACACACACACACACACACACACACACACACACACACACACACACACACACACACACACACACACACACACACACACACACACACACACACATTGGTGGAAATAGTACCCAATTGTCATACTTGAGTAAAAGTAATGATACCTTAATAGAAAAGTCACCAAGTAAAATACTACTTGAGTAAAAATCTAAAAGCATATGGTTTAAAATGTACTTAAGTATCAAAAGTAAATGTAATTGCTAAAATATACTTAAGTTTCAAAGTATAAATAATTTTAAACTTTAAAACTCCTTATATAAAGCAAACCAGACAGCATCCTTGTTTTTTTAAAGTTATGGATAGTCAGGGGCATGGTCCAAAGCTCAGACATAATACACAAACAAAGCATGTGTTTAGTGAGTCCGCCAAATCAGAGGCAGTAGGGATGAGCAGGGATGTGCTCTTGTGTGTGTGTGAATTAGACAATTTTCCTGTCCTGCTAAGCATTCAAATGTAAGTACTTTTTGTTGTCAGGGAAAATGTATGGAGTAAAAAGTACATCATTTTCTTTAGGAATGTAATGAAGTAAAAGTTGTCAAAAATATAAATAGTAAAGTACAGATACCCCAAAAACGACATAAGTAATACTTTCAAGTATTTTTACTTAAATATTTACACCACTGCATGCAGCCCCCACCCCCCCACACACACATTCGTTCTTAATTTCACACACACATTCCTTCTTAATTTCAGGTGGTTTCGTTCATCTTCCCCTCCTGCTAATGAAAGTGCGTTCCTGAATGAAAATTCCCCTAAATCTCCTCTATTAATTTGTTCCCGCTCTTTTTATTGGTCCACCCACCGAGCACAAATCAAACAACCCTGTCAGGTCTAATTCAGGTATGACATCGCTCTTCCAGCACAGAGGACACAGGCCAGTAATGTCACATTGCCATCCCATGGAAACCACATCAGAGGGGGTCTAGAAGATTGTTAATGGTATGAAGAGAAGGGCTGATTGGTCTGTAAGAAAAGGCTAAAATAGCACCAGTGTTAAGTATAGTGATTATGGACACTTGAGTGACAACATGGATAAACCCAAAACCCTCAGGGGACAGTGACCAAGTTAATATTTGTCTTTGGTAGATTGATTTACAGTTACAATTTGGTGAAATCGATTTTTTTTTTTTTTTTTTGACCAAGTAACACGTCTCAAAAGTCACAAATTGGTGGAACGACCCATAGTGAGGTGAGTAGATAGTGTGCTAGTGCTGGTAGTAGTGAAAGTGTTATCTCCCCCCTCCCTACTCTGCGGGGGAGTGGCAGACGCTAATGCTGGCGGATAGAGGCTCTACTCTGTGGTATTAACTCAAACATGGAGGGCTAATGCCACTGGATAAAGTGTTCAGCCTCACTTACACGGGCACCGGCACTCCCACAGGATCATGCAGAGGCCTGGGCGGCTGGGCTGGCTGCATTAAATTACCACAGACTTTTTTTGTGTATCTCTGTACCAAGAGAGCAACTGGAGTCGGTGGGATCCGGAATTGACAGCTTAAAGTAACTGCCTACTGTTTCCAGTATTCTATGAAATATGACCTATAATTACTTATGATATCAGTGAAATAGTTTTCCTTCCAAAAAAAGGTAATTAAGTATGTTAAAAAGCAGTTTTTCTGTGTTAGAATTGTGTGGCCATACCCCAACAGCAGAATGGTGGGGGTGTATACAGGTCATGAAACATTTTAATGCAATGATTGGCCCACTCATCCTCCTCTACACCACTGATTGGCCAGCTCATCCTCCTCAGGGAGATGACATCAAGTTCTATGAGGAAATAGCAAGCATTTTTGAGGTGGGGTTTTTTAAGTGTTTTTTTTCTCTCCAATGTATGCTTTGGCCACAAATACGAGTATAGGACAAGTCAACAACATTATCTAGATATGAGAAAACAGAATATGAACTTTTTCACAGATTTTCTTTAGGCAGTTACTTTAAGACTTTGATTTCCACTTGATTACCACTGGCAATGTACCAAAATTATAAATATCATAACAGTACAGAGTTTCACACCCTGATCTGTTTCACCTGTCTTTGTGCTTGTCCCCCCCCCCCCCCCCCCCCCCCCCAGGTGTCACCCATCTTCCTCATTATCCCCTGTGTATTTATACCTGTGTTCTCTGTTTGTCTGTTGCCAGTTCACTTTGTACGTATAACCTACCAGCGTTTTGTTTCCCTGCTCCCGCCTGTTTCCTTGCTCCTGTTTTCTAGTTTCCCGGTTCTGACCGTTCTGCCTGCCTTGACTCTGAGCCTGCCTGTCATCCTGTACCTTTGCCACACTACCCTGGATTACCGACCTCTGCCTGACCTGAGCCCGCCTGCTGTTCCAGTGCCTTACACCCTCTCTGGATTATTGACCTCTGCCTGCGTTGAACTGTCATTTGCCTGCCCCTGTTGTAATAAACATTGTTACTTCAACAGTCTGCTTTTGGGTTTACCTTAAACATGATACAGAGTGTTTTGTTCATATGGTTGATAATGCATATTTTTCTGCTTCACCAACCAACTGATCTCCATCAGAAAATTTACAAACAAAACAGCATTGAATGAACAAACTGCTACTGTGTATGCAATCACCTTTAAACCAGCAATATGTGCAACTGCTACCAAAGCAACACAATCAAGAAACCCAAGCCCACGATGCAGTAACTTTCCATCAGATGCTTTTAACAAATCGCATTATCTTAATTTGCATTGTAAATGTGAATGGCATAGTTTAGCTGGCACTTGAGTACAGCCTCTCCAGAACCCTGGTTGATATTCGCCCACTCTGCCCATAGTGCAGCAGCGGCTCCTAGAAAGACTTCGTGCATCAGGCTCTGACCTCTCCTGGCGGATGTGGGAGCCTGATAGCGCTGGCTGCTAATAGCGCGGCAGGATAAGAGGACCATTTTTGGGTCTCACTCCTTCAACTCTCATTTGCCCTCTCTCTTTCCTCTCTCAGCAGGAGCACTCCACACGGTGGAAAGGACCCTTTCAATCTCCCTTCCCATCCAGCTCTACTTCAACACTATTTAAAGAGGGCAATTATCACCATCCATCAAGCATATACATCCATCTCTCTATACATACCCTCACTCCCAATCTGTCATATCCTTCTACCTATGTGCCGCCACGCTCTCCAATATCCTAAGGCAGCTTCTTTCATTCCAACTATCAACCAAGCCAATCAATTAATGCTCTTCACAATTCCTTTGCTTTACATACAGATCTCAGAGGTTCAACCTCTTTTTCGTCTCTTCATACTCTGAAGGGCAAGATCATGAGCAGCAGGTTGTATATCGGCCCTCTAATACTTTAATTCATGCAGTGTTCTGCTCTCTTTATAGAAATTTCGTTCACAGTTGTGAGTAAACTCAAACATGAATGTAAAAGTTTTTGTCAGATATATTTGGAATGGTCATGCCCAGTGGGCATGGATAAGCAGTTTGACACTATAACCTACACCATTATACTTTCACAGGCACCAACTGGTTTCTGATGACGGAGGGTAGGAGGTAAGCGCAGATTTAGAGGGGAATAGACACTGGAAGCGCCCACTGGAACACATCCTGATGCTCACTGGAATGTCTGCTTGTCATACAACGCATTGCTTGAGTCATGACACAGAGGTAGGCTCTCTCTTTAAAAGGAAACTGCGCTTGCTGATTTGACCTAATTTTTGGGCTTGCTCCTCAAGAAATGCTGGCAGTCACGACAGAAGTCAAGCATGAGTTGGCTTGGTGGTGTGGTTTGTAGTGGGTGTTTCTTGGTGGTGTCCTTGCCACCACCAAGACACTCCCATCTGTCAGAACTTTGTCCGCCGCTGTTTCCTCCCACTCAATCACAACAAACAAATCTCCTGCATGTTGTGTTCAATAACTACAGGCAGATTGAGGTGCCGGAGGAAGCTTTGAATAGGTCAGTAGCCTACAGAGTAATATGAGAAGAATGCAATTGCTGAATTTATGTAGATATTCTAAACTAAGTGTTTTGATAACTTTCAAATGTAGCAACGGCTCCATGTAGAATAAGCAACCCTTTACATAATACCACAGAAGTTGTTTTCTGCTAATATAACAATGTGCACCTTTCACCTTTCATTGTCTTCCCAGCCGATACAGACACTGTGCCTATCGGAATTTTGTCTGGTGGTAATGGGGCTACCTTGGCAAACATGTCAGAGTGGTCGTACCTTCCTGCGCTGTCCCGTATACAACAGGACTTCCCTGATCCTGGTTACGAATGCACAGGGTTTCTCCCTCCCCATATTGACCGATACCATTCCATTCAATAAAAAAAAGGTAATACAAGTAAAAGTTGTGTAGTAAAATGTTAATGCTGTCACCATCGTTGGACTAAATGGACCAAGGTGCAGCGTGTGTAGAGTTCCACGTGTTTATTCAATGAAACTCACAAAAATAATGAAGAGTAAACGAAACGTGAAGCAAATGTAGAGCTCACAGGCACTACACAAAAACAAGATCCCACAAAAACCAGTGGGGAAATGGCTGCCTAAATATGATCCCCGATCAGAGACAATGATAAACAGCTGCCTCTGATTGGGAACCATACCTGGCCAAGATAGAAAACAAAACACCTAGATAGGAACAATCCCCCTAGTTACACCCGACCTAACCAAAATAGAGAATAAAAAAAAGCTCTCTATGGTCAGGGCGTGACAAATACAGAGTGCCGGGTCTCTCTCCATCAAGCCTGTCTGTCAGTTTGGACTTAATCACATCATCTTGCAAGTCTCCATATGCTGGCTCCATAAATGTTTCTGTGAACACATACACACATAGTCACTGTTCTATTACCAATGGCAGTTAGGATAGGTAATATCTGACACACATACAGGTAATATGTTGAGGTTTGAACAGGTCAGACTAAACCTACCTAATTCTGGTCTCCCCATCGATGTCCCTTTTATAGGAATGCTCACAGCGAGGGCATGTCTTCGTGATGCTAAGGGTCCCCTTGCTGGTCTTCTCTATGTTGGATGTTCGGCTGCAAACTGGACATCTCTCCAACAACTGCAGCAGGCAAACCTCATAAACAATGTACTTCCTCATCTTATGAGGTGGTGTTGACTGGCAGGGCCTGTGACAGGGTGATTCAAAAATTGCATTTTGTAATAAAGAAGCTTTTTGATACTGCACTTCACAACCAAAATGACTCTACTACTTGTAATTGCGTGGCTGGGTAATTAACCTACTAGTTTATCAAACTGGGTATTTTTTAATACAACTTTTCACATAACACACATTACCGTTGATGAACCTGTCTATGTAGTAATAGTAGTGCAGTAACTCGGGTCAAGCTAAATCTATGTTGTCAGTAATTACCACAGTCATAAAGCCCACCTATTTCTACAATTTCTCTTCTTAAAACGTTATTTTAAACCTAACCTTAACCTTAACAACATTACTAACCTCATGCCTAACCCTAACCTTAAATTAAGACCAAAAAGCAGATTTTTGTTTTCATCAATCTTTACGATATAGCCAATTTTTTATTTGCTGATGTGGTAACTATTGGAAACCCTAATTCTCTGTACAGACTGACTGTAGCTCCAGATTATGGTTTGTTGCTCCTAGTTCACTGTATTATTCAGAGTCAGACATGAGTTAGCTAATGTCATAGCTGAATCCATTATTTAGTTTTGCCCTAGACAATAGAGAAAATACTTGCATGAGCTACGAACTAATTTGCAAATCCAACTTGTAGTCTAACGTTAGCTAGCTAGCTATTATCAAATGATCATGTCAAAGGGATTAGTAGCTTTTAGAGGCAGTTCCTTTTTAAGGCTGACGGGGACTCGCTCTCGCTTTTATCTCCTCTCCTCCCAGCATAGCCATTTGGTTTACTGCATAAATCACCTCTAAATCGTCTTAAGTCCAAATCCTCATGAGCTTCGAATGGCGTCTCGCATTACAACTGTGGGATTTCTGAAAATTGAATTTTTGTTCTGTGGATTAAAAAAAAAATCAATAGGTTTAAAGGTATGCCCAATAACGGTTTTATTCAGTAGTCATTCAGTGCTAAGGACAGCGTTCATGTTCCATGAACTTTTCAATTCAACTCTAGATACTGTAGCAACCATCTTGTCCTTGATCAGCAGTTTAAAAAAAATATTATGTACCAGATTAATTGACATTGAACAATATATAGAAATAAGATTTCTTAGTTTTGGCTATCAGAGGTCAAGTTTTACAGTAATTAGATTATCAAGAATATATTTCACCAGTGCCATGGAACAGTAATGTACTGCATCTGGAGCAAGCGTTCAGACTCATTAACATCCTAATTACTATAACAATGCATGCTTACATAACATGTAGCGATGAGGGGAAAGATTGATACAGGTACCTATAGGGATATCATTTTTTTGACGATATATTGTATCGTTTTGACAACATTGCAATATTATTTTTTGCGCTAGTTGCCTGTACCTGCACCAAAACTCCAGTATTTTTCCTTCATAGCTTGATCTCCATCTTCTTTTTAAATAGGGAGCCATTTTTTTTCAGAACTTTATTTTCTAACCTCGCTTCAATTAAAGTCATACCGTATAAACATCAGCTGTGATGGAAACAGGTAATTTTGGTACAATATTATAAATGCTGACAGATAACTTGTTTGTTTGACATGGTGGGATCTTTATGCGTCGGTAAAATTAATTATGCAATAAATGTGATGACTATTAATTATGCAAGAAAAGTGGTGGAAACACCTTTTATACAGAAATATAATAACCATAATTTCAAAGTAAACTTGGAGTCACGCAATGATATGGTGTGTGGTCCTCCTGCCGCTGCTTGGGATACCAATACAGTTTGTTAGGCTATAGATTAAATAAGTTACGATGAACTTCACAGGGTGGTAAAAGTGCACAGTGATCTTGATGCTCCTTTCCAATAAATATCGAGGGTCTTATTCTGGAGACATGACGATCAATGCTTGACTGCCGTTTGGCAGTTGCTATAGACAGAGATGAGGGGATGGTCAAATCAAAATGAAAAAGTCAATTTTGTGTGAACTATGTCATCATGCACTGGTTTTACAATATTTGCATTAGAATCTGTTTGCAATTGGATGGAAACCTAGCTACTGATCAAAACTCGTTTTCTCATGACTCTCTCTTGTCCCTCTGCAGAAGAAATATGGTGAGCAATATGTTTGCTCAGTATCAAATCGTCATACATATAGAATCATGAAAATAGTGAGAATCGCAATACATATGGTATCGGCCCTTAAGTATCATGATAATATCATATTGTGAGGTCCCTGGCAAATTCCCAGCCCAAATAACAAGACACATAACCATGGCCTTGCTAACTACATCATTTTGTTATAGTTTACAGAATTGTGGTTAAAATAAGAAAACATATCACGCTACATATGCATTCTGTAAATGTCCATACCCCTGGGCTATACAACAGACGTAGGGTATGTGTTGGCATCTATCCGTCCACTGGCCTGTGTGTTCTCAGTGGAAGACCCAGTGGAGTGACCAGGACAGGCTAATTATCAATAATTCAGCAGGCGTGCCAGCTCAAAGGTAAACACTGCCTTTAATTAGGGGAGGTCTCCAGTGCAGACAGGCAGATTAATGAAAGGCCACTCACTCCACTGGCGCCTGGAGACAAGAGGTCTCTCAACCTGACAGAAGCACTGCCAAACTAAGCAAACAAAGTCAGTCGGGTTGTGTGTGTGTGTGTGTGTGTGTGTGTGTGTGTGTGTGTGTGAGTGTGAGTGTGAGTGTGAGTGTGTGTGTGTGTGTGTGTGTGTGAGTGTGAGTGTGAGTGTGTGTGTGTGTGTGTGTGAGTGCATGTGTGTGTTTGTGTACACAGAGTTTAGAACAAAGAACATTTCCATGAGCACATAGAGACAAAAGTACGGAGGGTACTTACAGTCTTCATACTGATATCAGTATAGAATGAATTCAGTGTAGAACACTGCAGCCTTGGGGATCAAAAATAGCAGATGAACGTTAGCTTCACATTTTCAAGAACCTACATACAATTCAGGACTGGACAGCGACCATCTTGTCCTCGAACCACACATGCCGTTTTCAACACCAAGGACAGTGCATGTAATCTCCATAGCTCCAAGAGTAATCAACAGAGAAGCTAGACTTCAACACTTCTGAAATCTCACATATGTTGCTCTGTCTTTGTGAGTGTACTGTATATATGTGGGGGTGGCAATGAAATATTGATATTCACAAAATAACTCTGAAACAGTATGGATTGTGGTACAGTTAGCCTGGAGTTCCCCTGTAATCCGATGTTCTCTCCTAGCCTCAGTGTGTATGTCCAGCCAGTCCAACAACAGTAAGCATGGCAGGGTTTTACTGCAGACACCCCTCCCCCCGAGAAAACAATGCTTTCTGAAGCCACCACCTGCCAAAAGTCACACCGGCGGGAGGCTCTTGAAATCCGTTGTGGCTCTCGACAGGCCCTGCGTTGGTGCCACCGGCAGCCGCTGGGACAGATGGACAAAGACGAGCATGCTCTCTGAGACAAAGCCACGGATCGTCTGTCAGACCTGCCCTGGCACTGTCTCTCTGAGTTATCCCCCCGGCCGTCATTCATCATACCGTCCTATCAGTGACCAGACCACAGAGAGCACAACATACACTTCTCTGCTTTTACAGCCCCTGGAACAAGCACAGGAATGACTGTATAATGAGCATGGTCTTTTATACATGAGATACACTATCTAATTTGCATCAAATGCTTTGAAGCTCATACAAATCTATTGAATTCATTGACTGTGAATCACTGGTATACTTATACCGATGTGAAAGAACATTGTGATGGCAATGTCTTAATTTAAAAATCATATATGTAAAACATTTACAAGGCATTTTAGGCAGTAATTTTACTCTGTAAAAGCTGTGTTTACATATTCTTATATTGAGCATGATTTTTTATTTATTCTAGTGATCTCCTTTATGGGTATTTAGCATAACCTATATGTTGCAGTAGGAAGAATGGTGCTAAAAGTGGAGTGTCTCATGCCACTTTAACAGAGTTGCTATAGACAGAGACGAGGGGATGGTCAAATCCAAATGTAATTGAAGTCTACGTTTATTGGTCGCATACACAGATTTGCAGATGTTATTGCAAGTGGAGCAAAATGCTTGTGTTTCTAGCTCACCAGTGGCGTGATGCTTAGCAATACAAAACAATACGTACAATCCACAAATAACAAATAAATACATGAATAAATACCAGGATGAGCAATGTCAGAGGACAGTATAATGGTGTGTATACACAATATGGACAGTATATGAATAGGAAAGAAGTGTACAGCAGTAGTTACAGTGCCTTCAGAAAGTATTCATACCCCTTGACTTATTCTACTATTCATACCCCTGTCAATACTTTGTGGCACCTTTGGCAGTGATTACAGCTGCGTGTCTTTCTGGGCAATTATTCAAGCTCTGTGAAATTGGTTTAGTATAGTTTCATCTAAAAAGGCTAACTTTCTTAATGTTTCACTATTTTCATTTTTATGAACTTCACTGATGAGGATGGTCCTCCTCTTCCTCCTCTGAGGAACCTCCATTGTTGCACACAGAGTGAGTCAATACAACTTATTATGTGACATTTTTATGTGTGAACTTATTTAGGCTTCCCATAACCAAAGGGTTGAATACTTATTGGCTCAAGAAATGTAATCTTTTCATTTTTTATTAATTTGTAAAAATGTCTAAAAACATAATTTCACTTCAACATTATGGGGTATTGTGTGTAGGCCAGTGACACAAAACATCTCTATTTCATCCATTTTAAATTCAGGCTGTAACTCAACGAAATATGGAAAACGTCATATACTGTAAGGTGGGTAAAACAATACAATGGAGGAAGTGTTGTTTATCAGAGAACATCATGCTCTATTGGTCAGATGAAGTGACACGGTGTTGGTTGAACTCCTTTTAAGCAGTATTGTTAGACTGCGTGGAGTTATTTCGAGCAGCAACACTGATCTCTCTCTACGGCCCTGCAAGGAGAAAGAAGCCTCCAACACCACTCTGCTTTCTCCCTAGCTTTTGTTGCCTCTTCAAGAGCTGCATATTGTCAGTATCAGGCCACTGATGTGCTGCTTTAAGCATTACTTTGAAGTGTACACTTCAACATCAGTCTACTTCTCTGCGCCTCCTTTTTAAGAGTTATTTTAAGCCCTACCCATGTCTTTAGTTTTTTCTCCCAGAATGTTATCTAAGGGCTTATTCCCCAGCAGGTTGTGCTTTATGTGTTGTTGTATGTTGTCATCCAGAGGCACACTACCAGCCTGGATCTGTTGTTGTTGCTGATATGCTCTTAAAAGACATAACCCCTACCTCCAGAGGATTCTTTCACAGTTGGACCACTGTTATATTTGATGTAATTCATGTGGACATCTATTGTCCATGAATGGTCTGCTGGAGACGGGGACCCTGGGCGACATGAGACATGGACGTGAGAAGGACTGTCTGGCCGCTGTCCCCGGGAGACGTATGGCCACGGTCATCCCAGATGTCCCCAGACATCCCCAGACCCCATGTGGACTGTGTGTTTGACAGGCCTCCAAGACACAAAGTCACACCGTGATTAATCATCACACACAGCGGAGCTCAGCCTTCCCCAGTCTGCTGCCTGGGCCTCTGCAGCACTGCAGAGCAGTGTATAGTATAGCCTGGTGAGACACAGTGCACAACAGCTTTGTATAAGTAAGTTAGTGTGATGGAAACATATACTGTGTATGCTGATGCGTTTTCTAAATATCACACTGGTTTGGAATGGTTCATAAAGCAAACACAGAACATTGAGTCAGACCATCATCCTAATTGACAATGCCCTATATATCTTCAACTACATATCCAGTTCATTAGTTGCAGCCTGTTCACTAATACGTGTGTGTGCGTGGGAGGGAGGGGGGAAGGGAGGGGTTAAGCCTCCACTTAGGGGCCAGTCGGGGGTAAGGCTAATGTGAAACCAGAAGCAGAAACACTTTGCAAAGTGAATGGATGAATATGGATCCAAGACTCCCGACACTTTTCAACTCCTTTCAATTACTTCAGCCTGCTTACCTAATGAGCTTCTACTTGCTTAATTAAACCCCGCTTGTCAGGATGGCTGTCATTCACCAGGTTTCAATGCCAGAGACTGATGAGTAATCAAGAAAATATCCCTGGGACAAAGCAAAGGACCTGTCATAGTGGAAAGAAGTCCACAGACTCTGGATGATTTCATCTGTTCTTTTTCCTTTTTCTAGTGCCCCGTAACTAATCGTCATGGCAACATAAACTACCCCTCTAATGCCCTTCAACCAGTGCTAAGAACACATAGATATACTGAAACAGACAATCTGTGGGTGGCGAGGGAAGAGGGTTGTTGATTAGGTTGGTAACATGGTTTTCTATTCTTAGCAGCCTAGCAAGCCTCAGTACAGCTTAGTATCCTCTGGAGGACCACCACCTTCAAAGAGACCTGAAACAATGGTCTGTCGAGCTACACAACAAACAGGCTATAGAGAAGATAAGTGGGCCTTTAACTGACAGCTCAGTGACGGCTCATTATCCCTTTATTGGGTTATGTAAATGACGAGTAAGAGAAGCTGCATCTCTACTGAGACTGAGGATTTTTAGGGGCATTGCCCAGCCGACTCGAACCCAGACACATTCAGCTACATTCACATGCAAATACACTTGGGCATAGGACTGTACACTCCAAAACGACCCTTTTCAAGGGTTCATCCTCAATAGGTCCTTCTCAATTCCCACCCTCGTGGGCACAAACCTGGAAGGCCCTCATGGAGGGAAAGGACAGTAAGTATATCAAGTGTTTCAAGTATATCATGTACGTAAGCTTCATCCATATATCATACACTACACCCATTGATTTTGCAGTTTTTCTAAATATACAACAGTGTTCAAGTCAGCAGACCAGTGGTGGTCGGTGACGTTTAAGATGAGGGAGGAGGATTTTTTTAAATGTCTATTACAGCATATTGGGTGACTGTCATTCATAATCCATTCACCCAGCTCAATGTAACATTGATAGGTTTAGGCTACTCTATGATACTCAAATGTTCCCAGTGCGTTTTAATCAATTACTTGCTTATGTGAATATATTTAGCATAGTTTTATTGAAAAATGATATTTTTCACAATTTTTATTATTATGAATTTCCCTAAGAAGATGCTCCTCCTCTTCCTTCTCTGAGGAGTCTCCACTGCAGCAGACATCTCCCTGTGGTTTTACCTGAATGATTAACAGTTTATGACTACAAGTAACATGTCTCTGCATCTATCTCGTCTCTAATGTATGACTGCAGAGTGCAGCCCAAACATCAAATCAGGGTCTTAAGTAAAATAACACGGTATTTAGTGACTCTCACCTCCTGACTGTCAGGATTTTCTATGGTATCTGCCTTTGGTGTGCTCTAAAGCCATAGAGTCATAATGGCAATGGGGGAGCATACAGATTTGGTCTGGATTAGGGAACAACAATGCTGCACGGTGCCTTGCAATATGTCTTATCTGCCATGTCCCTTTAGTAGAGAGGTGTGTTTGACAAAGGATAAGTCACCTCTGCTCACCCGCTATTTGGGCTAAGTGACTGACAGGGGAGACAAAGTTAAAGGCACAATGCAGCTGTTTTTATATCAAGGTCAAATAATTTCTGGGTAACAATTAAGTATCGTATTGTAGTACGATACTTTACGATAGTTTTCCATTAATATGGACAAAAATGGCTTTTTAGCAAAACATATTTTCTCAAGCAAGAACTTTGCTCAAGCCTATCTGGTAGTGGTGTGAGTGAGGAGGGGAAAACGTTGAACTAGCTGCTATTGGCAGAAGCGTTTGGAACTCTCTTTGTTATTGTCATATTAACCTCTTGAAGCTAGGGGGCACTATTTTTATGTTTGGAAAAATAACTTTCCCAGATGCTAGAATATGCATATAATTGACAGATTAGGATAGAAAACATTCTAAAGTTTCCTGTCAAAATGTTGCCTGTGAGTTAAACAGAACTGATATTGCATGCTAAAACCTGAGGAAAATCCAATCAGGAAGTGCCCCTGTTTTTGAAATCTCTCTGTTGTTATGCATCCCTATTGCCCATTTAAAGGGATATCAACCAGCTTCCTTTTTCTATGGCTTCCCTGAGGTGTCAACAGCCTTCAGACATAGTTTCAGGCTTTTATTTTTAAGAATGAGCGTGAACGGCCACATTGCGTAAGTGGATAGGTGGGGGCTCTCATTGTGAGTTGAACGCAAAAGAGAAAGGCGGCCATTGTTACTCCCGGTCCTAGTGAAAAGCCAACTGTCCCGGTTGATATATTATCGAATAGATATTTGAAAAACACCCTGAGGGTTGATTATAAAAAACGTTTGACATTTTCCTGTGGACATTATGGCCATAATTTGGCATTTTTGTCTGCGTTGTCGTGACTGCTCTTTCCGGTGGATTCCTGAGCATAAGGCACCAAACTAACGGAGGTATTTGGATATAAAAAATATCTTTATGGAACAAACTGAACATTTGTTGTCTAACTGGGAGTCTCATGAGTGAAAACATCCGAAGATCATCAAAGGTAAACAAATCATTTGATTGCTTTTCTGATTTTCGTGACCAAGTTACCTGATGCTAAGTGTACTTAATGTTTTGTCGAGCGATCAATAAATTTACACAAACACTTGTATTGCTTTCACTGTAAAGCATAATTTCAAAATCTGTGAGACGACAGGTGGATTAACAAAAGGCTAAACTGTATTTTGCAATATTGCACTTGTGATTTCATGAATATTAATATTTTCTAGTAATATTATTTGACTGTGGAGCTATGGAGGTTAACCAATTTATCTCCTGGCAGTGTCATCAGGCAAGCCAAAGGTCTATTAGAAGGTCCTGTGTATATTTTTCTTTCAACCAGGAACTATCAGGAAATAACACAGATTTTTTTTAATCACACTTTTACATTGTTTGTTTCATCAGCTGTTGCACAATATGATACAAAACACAGGAAAACTGAATTTCTACTGCACTGGGCTTTTAAAGCCTAATCCCAAAAGCAGGATAAAGAGGGGGAAAATAAGAGGGGAAAAGAGAGCACACTCCAGTCTCCAACTCCAAACAAACCAACCAGGACCAAGCTAGCTAGCCCTGAGATCCGATTAGGCCATTTCAGATAGGCACGGCAGATTGCCTATAAATACTTTTTCAATTTGGACGATTAGGCAGGAGATCGCTTTGAGGAGGCTGAGAGCTTTTCTGACATGGCAGGTAATCTCTTCCGCCAAATGCTAAATTCCGACCCGAGAGATGCATATCGCTCCCTCGGTCTCGGAACGGAAGATCATATCTGCTGTCTATGTGGGACATCACCGAGGGAGACACACCCTGAATATAGAACACAGGTGAATAAGGGCAATGAAAACATTTTCTCTTTTCTCTCAGGGAAAATACTTCTCCATTGGTGGAACGCTGGGTGTAAACTGTGCACCTGTGGATGGATGCTCTGGCCTCTGATTTTATCGGTTAACTTATCAAAGGTGTGTCTATTTAGAATATAAATCAAGCGAGACTGAGGGAGACAGGGCATTAGGTCAAGCACTTTAAATTCTCCTGAACTCTTTGGCAGCCGTCTGAACACTCTCGACACTTCCTTGTGGGAATGGCAGTTATGCTAATTTCCCTTCCCTCACACATCACTCTCACATACTTTGAGATCAGGACAAGGGGGCCTGATCGATTTCATTACCGTCTGCAGAGCTGCCTGATAGAAATTCTGTTTGAAATGCTTTGATAGCGTTGGGCCTCCCCTTCCGTGCCCAAGCTCTGGTTCTCTAATGGTCCCTCCAGCAGCGCCCCATCAGAGGAAGGGAACCCCCGTTGACTCCTAATCTGTGTCGCCTGTGATCCGTCCCGCACCTCTGGTGTATGCGGCACATTTCAGCTTCACACACTATGTGGAAGAAAGAGGGGGAAATACCAGCTTGTTTTCCTCCCGTCACGCTGGAGGTTAATGGAAGCAGAAGCATGAAGTGCTCCGGGACACAGAAGACAGGATGTTGGCTTTCTTTTTGGGAGATGCTCTCTCTCCATCCTTGTCATCTCTTTCTCCTCCTTTCTTGTTTTCTCTCTTCCAAATGATCACTTCTCCTTGGAAATAACACAGGAAATGAATGGATAATGAATATTTAACAATACACAATAAAATTTCATAAACACAGTAACCTCTGTACAGTGTTAAACGTAGATATGTAGATCTACAACAAAGTACTGTATATCACAGGGCAAAAGGAAATCACAGCGCAAAAGGCAGTGTGTGTGCACGCCAGCGTGTGTGGGAGGGGCGGGGGTGGCAACAGCTCATTTAAGGAAATTATACTTTGTTGAACATGTCATAATCAGTTTCAGATAGCTACACTAATGCATAAAACATGTTTCCACAGGCCTGTAATGATGAGGTTTGCATGGTTGCTTTTCAAATGAAGCATCCTTTATTCATCAAATGACTTACTTTCTATCAGATGCACATGATATGTGTGTTACATACTAGATGGGTCACGACATGCTTAACTTGCTATGTCCTTTCCCATTTATAGATATCCTTCTGTTTTATGTGTTAATGGTCCATTGGACTTGTTTTTCCCTCATTATTTGCATTATATTTTAATAATGGGTTAAACCACCCTGATGACTAGCAAGAGGTCAAAAGTTGACTAACCAATATGTTCAGCAGTCCATCTAAATGCAGCAGCAATCCACAGGTAGGAAATACAAGACTGGCCAGCACCCGTCATTTATTCAAAATAATAAGATTAGATTAGACCTCTCGTGACCACACACAGAGCAACTGTCTGACGTGTGGCAGGAATCCAACCTTCAGTGACCCTATGCTGAGGCTAACCAGCCAAAGCAACAATACAGTGCCTTCAGAAAGTACAGTATTCACACCCTTGACTTTTTCAAAATGTTGTTGTTTTACATCATGAATGAAAAATGTATTAAAGTTAGATTTTTTTTATTCCACTGGCCTACACACAATACCCCATAATGTCAAAGTGGAATTATGTTTGGCAAAATTTGTACAAATTAATAAAAATGAAAAGTTGAAATGTCTTGAGTCAATAAGTATTCAACCCCTTTGTTATTTTTAAGACAAGCCTAAATAAGTTCAGTAGTAACAAGTCAAATAATAAGTTGCATGGACTCATTGCAATAATATTTTGTAGTATTATTTTAATTACCTCATCTCTTTACCCCAAACATACAATTATCTGTAAGGTCCCTCATTCAAGCTGTGAATTTCAAACACTGATTCAACCTCAAAGACCAGGGAGGTTTTCCAATGCCTCGGGAAAGAAGGTCACCTATTGGTAGATGGGTAAACATTTAAAAAGCAGACATTGAATATCCCTTTGAGCATGGTGAAGTTACAGTATTAATTACACTTTGCATGGTGCATCAATACACTCAGTCACTACAAACATACAGGCGTTCTTCCTAACTCAGTTGCCGGAGAGGATGGAAACTGCTCAGGGATTTCACCATGAGGCCAATGGTGACTTTAAAACAGTTACAGAGTTTAACGGCTGTGATAGGAGAAAACTGAGGATGGATCAACAACATTGTAGTTGCTCTACAATACTAACCTACTATATAAGTTCATCCTCCTGTTTTATTTTCTTTACCTATGCACACTTAGCACACCTCTCACACATTATGGTGTGTTGGTGAACAAACTGACATCAACAAAGTCATCATCACACTCCTCTAAGTAGATTAACTACCTACCTGAACATCTCACAACAAAGTGACCCTGAAACAACCCCCCCCCCCAATAAACAAACATATCAGTGACAAAAGTTGTTTTATGCATTTAATTGAATTGTGTATTAGTAGATTATTAGGAGAATAAAGCACTTCAAATACGTTAACTAATCAAAGCTTCAGCAAGAAGATGCTTATACTGATACTGATACTCACTGAAGTGCATAGTAGCTAATTTCTTTACACCCAAATCAAACACAAAAAACAGCAGACTACACCAACCTCTCCTCTCAGAAGTTTGAAGCTGAGTTTTTGACAGTTTTATACAACCACCTAATTAAGAGAAAGGCTGGCTTGAACAGTGCTGTGCTCACTATCTTAGTGGTGTTATGCAGGGAAGGAGAGGGCAGAACATTGGCTTCAATCTCTCTGCCTCTCTCTCTCTCTTAGCAGTGGTGCTGTGCAGAGAATGGTGTTGTGCATTACATTGATTTTATTATCTCTATCTCTCTTTCTCTCTTCTTTTCTCGCTCTCTCCTTAACTCTCTCAGCATTGTGTGTCTCCTTCCGGCTGTGTTGTCAACAGTGGGGCTCTTATACCCAGAGAAACCCCTGGGGGTGCTGCCCCCTCTTGTATGAAGTGTACAATTAGTGAGATTAACAAGGCCAACAGAGCAATCAGTCCACTGTAATCGCTCTCACACATTCTGGCCTCGTGGAGCCTTCTGCTGCTTTCGAGTGACACAAGGGCTTGTGGGGGAGGGCAACCCAGATCTGACATGGGTGGTTGGGTGGGTGGAACGGGGTAGGTGTCATTAGGCAACGTTCTGCCACAATGAACCGGGAGGGCAGATGGGGTGAGAGAGAGAGAAAAAGGGAGAGAGAGAGAGAGAAAGGGAGATGGAGAGAACATGAATGAAAGAGCGGCTGTCCTATTGGAAAGAGAAAGGATGGTAGGGGAGAGGGAGGAGGAGCCGGTAAGCCCACAGGTTTGAATTAAGATACATGTAGGTCTGAGGTTAAAGCTATCTCAGTTGTGCCTTGGCGAGGGAGGTCTGCTGCAGCCCTCTCCTCTGCAGAGCACTGCATTGATCCTTACACCCCGCGGCCACATTTTTGGAAGAGGCCTCTTTCAACTGGCTGCTGCGATGACTTCTAATGTTACAGTTATTCCTCCAGGCAGACTACTGGGTGACTTTTGAAGTGGGTTCCTAAAATAAATAAACGGTTTAAATCTGTGACCTTAATTTGCCAGGGGGATGCATGACATGGGGTAAGAGACAAAAAAGATCCTTCAGTCCCATGTTAAAAATACATTTGAAAATAACATGAAAAAATGAAAAAAGATAGCAAGGGACTAAAAATCGATTTAGTTGAAAAACAGAAGAGCAGGATATCTGTTAAGGGATCAACAGCATAAGAGGCTATTGCCAGAGAAAAGTCACTTGGAGCATCGATCATCCTCTCCATCGACTCTAGGCATGTGTAGATAGAGGGTCAAAGCAGCTCATCCGTCAACATTGATGTGAGCCAATACACTCGAGAGAATGACACATACATACACCTCCAAAAAATGCTATGTATTATATACAGTGTATTCCGAAAGTATTCAGACCATTTGACATTTTATACATTTTGTTACGTTATAGCCTTATTCTAAAATTGTTAACATTACATTTTTTCCTCATCAATCTACTCTCAATACCCCATAATGACAAAGCGAAAACATATTTTTAGAAATTGTTGCACATTTTTGTAAAAGAAAACAATAACAGAAATACCTTATTTACGTAAGTATTCAGACCCTTTGCTATGAGAATCGAAATTGAGCTCAGGTGCATCCTGTTTCCGTTGATCATATATTAGAAATTTCTACAACTTGGATTCCACCTGTGTTAAATGAAATTGATTGGACATGATTGGGAAAGGAACACATCTGTCTATATAAGGTCCCAAAGTTGACAGTTCATGTCAGAGCAAAAACCAAGCCATGAGGTTGAAGGAATTGTCCGTAGAGCAAAGAGACAGGATTGTGTCGAGGCACAGATATGGGGAAGGGTGCCAAAAAATGTCTGCAGCATTGAAGGTCCCAAAGAACACAGTGGCCTCCATCATTCTTTAAATGGAAGACATTTGGAACCACTAAGACTCTTCTGAGAGCTGGCCGCCCGGTCAAACTGAGCAATCAGGGAAGAAGGGCCTTGGTCATGGAGGTGACCAAAGACTCGATGGTTACTCTGACAGAGGTCCAGAGTTCCTCTGTGGAGATGGGAGAACCTTCCAGAAGGACAACCATCTCTGCAGCACTCCACCAATCAGGCCTTTATGGTAGAGAGGCCAGACGGAAGCCACTCCCCAAACTTGGAGTTTGCTGAAAGGCACCTAAAGGACTCTCAGACAATGAGAAACAAGATTATCTGGTCTGATGAAACCAATATTGAACTCTTTGGCCTGAATGCAGTTTATTTTAAAATGTTATTTAACTTGTTAAGTCACACAAATTCTTATTTACAATGACGGCCTACCCCGGGCAAACCAGGACAACGCTGGGCCAATTGTACGCCGCTCTATGGGACTCCCAATCACAGCTGGTTGTGATACACCCTGGAATCGAACCAGAGTCTATAGTGATGCGTCTAGCACTGAGATGCAGTGTCTCAGGCCGCTGCGCCACTCGGAAGCCCCTGCTAAATGTCACGACTGGAGGAAACCTGGCATCATCCCTACGTTGAAACATCTTGGTGGCAGCTGTGGGGGTGTTTTTCAGAGGCTTGGACTGGGACACTAGTCAGGATCAAGGGAAAGGTGAACAGAGCAAATTGCAGAGAGATCCTTGATGAAAAACCTGCTCCAGAGTGCTCAGGACCGCAGACTGGGGCGAAGGTTTGACTAACCTGTACCCCCGCACATTGACTCGGTACCGGTCAATGTACCCCCTGTATATAGCCTTGTTATTGTATTGTGTTACTTTTTATTTGGTTTACTTTAGTTTATTTAGTTAATTTTTCTTTTTTTACATTTTAGGGGGTGGATCAGCTTTAATATTGCGGATAGATTGTTGCGTCCATCAATGTAATTTTCTGCATCTTTTCCAATCCCCCATATATTGTTTGATAAATATATGAATTCATGTTTATATGTATGAATGTTTATATATACAGTATATATTCACATTTGGATAAGAGACCTAGATCTCAATGTCTTCTCCATCAATATAAAGGTCAAATAAAGAAATAAATTGCTAGTTAGCTAGCTAGCCACCGGAGGACTACTATACACACACATATTATATATGTGTGAATGTTTGTGTGTACACTTCTTTTTATATACCTTCCTTTATTATTTCCCACAAACCCTACCACCACTCCCCTAATTGGAGTAAACTAATAAACAATAACACTTTGGCTTCTACTTCCAGTTTATACATACTTTTTACAGACACAATCTATTTAGTTTGTTTTTAGTCCTGGCCTTCCTCTATTCCTGATGTCCACCCAGTTTGATTTCTATTTGCCATATATGTGTAACTGTGCTATTTTACAACAGTTCTGAACCTATATACATTTTACAGACCCAGTATGTTTTACATTGGTTATCTTGTTGTTATTAGTCCCACCCTTCAGCTTTATTTAACCCCTCCCATCTATCTCTATATTTTTAAACTGTGCTGTGATGCTTCACAAAAGTAATGAACCTTTCTATCCTCCTACAGTAGTTTCTACAGATTGTATATTAATGAAACATTTTTTTTGCTAAAATAATTATATAATTGATCGATGGACTATGACTTTTCAAAATCACCCATTATTGCTATCTGCAGTGTTAATTCAAGGTAAATGTTGCAATTCTTCAGCCATTCCTGGACCTGTGACCAAAAACGAGCTACATATGGACATTTGGCCAAAATAAATGATCTAATGAATTCATAATTTCTCAACTCTATTTCTTAAACTGCATTGTTGGTTAATTAAGGGCTTGTAAGTAAGCATTTCATGGGTTATATTCAGTGCATGTGACAAATAAAATTTGATTCGAGGTTCACATTCCAACAGGACAACGACTCTAACCACACAGCCAAGACAACGCAGGAGTGGCATCGGGACAAGTCTCTGAATGTCCATGAGATGCCCAGCCAGAGTGCGGACTTGAACCTAATAGAACATCTCTGGAGAGGTGCTCCGCATACAACCTGACAGAGCTTGAGAGGATCTGCAGAGAAGAATGGAAGAAACTCCCCAAATACAGATGTACTAAGCATCATACTGTTGAAGGAATTTAATTCCTCTGTTTTAATTCCCAATTAAAATTAAACACTCTGTCAATTCATAAGAATTTGTAAGACCCTTATTTTATAGGAATGGACAGAGCCCAATCTTAAAAGTCAAGTAACAGAGTACTGAGTAAATACACATTTTACCACAGGTTATAAACTGAAAATGACGTCAGCGTTTTCTAAATGTTTTGTCTCTTCTTGACACTGGTAGAAAGGCCCTATAGCTCTCAAGCCTTCCCTCCTTGCCTAGAGCCAAGGTCAGTCAGTGTAGATAAGCATTCTAGACAGTCTGGAGATATGGTTCATCCATTTGTACCAAGGAACAGACTGTCATTGTTCTAAACTCTTGACTACATTCACTACATTATATTCAATACTGGGATCAAGAGAGACAATTCATACATGTACAGTAGCATAATAGTATTCTGATTAGTACATCCTGATTGAAATGTATACATAATTAGTCATTATAAATAAAAATTCCCTTAACACATACCCAAGAAGACTCTAGGCTGTAATCACTGCCAAAGGTGCTTCCACAAAGTACTGAGTTATGGGTCTGAAGAAAAATGTAAATGTGTTGTGTGATTCAGAATTGAAGTGTGAAATCTCATGTTTTCTACCAAAAATGCATGTCCTAACTTCTCACAAGTTCTACCAATATGTGTGTCCTACATTCTCAAGCCTACTCTCTATGGCTGTGTTTAAACTGGCAGCCTAACTCAGATATTTTTTCCACTAATTGGTCTTTTGACCAATCACATCAAATCTTTTCACATTATATGTTTTTCAGAGCTGATCTGTTTAGTCAAAAGACAAATTGGTGGAAAAAGATCAGAATTGTGCTGCCTTTGTAAACACAGCCAAGCTTGTTCGCCAGTGATATGCTCAAACCTAAATTCAGAGGCGACATTCTTGCATTCTTGATTGTGCACAGGGAAATGAACGGGACTCCCTAAAAGACAGAAGTGCACCGCAAGTGAGTGTGCCTCTCTCCCTGCATCCAACGGTGCTTTCCGGTGGCTGCCTGGGCCTAGGATGCAGAGCTCGTATCCACGCCTACCACTGAGCACTCGTCGTGCCCAACACAAACTAAAGTGAAGTAATATTTTTCTCTTGCCCTCAAAGTTATCATCTACGGATCAACGTCACTTCTGTAATGTGTTATGATTATACAGGATAGGAGCTAATATTTTGTTAAAGATACAGAAGTAAAATGGAATCAATATGGGGAAATTGTGATAACCACCAGACTCGGACACTTACACTGTCTCCTTCTTCCCAAGGACGGACCTGCACCCTCCCTTCACAGACACTGGAACCTGTGGAGAGAAAGAGATTTAATGGAGAGTTTAGGCCTTTTCTCCTAACTAAAAGTGGAAGAACTGACGTCACGAGCAGACTCGACTACATGTGGATGAGTATAGACTGTTGGAAATGAAGATGAATGTTTGGTGGATTATTATGCAAGATGCCTTTTCAAAGAGGAATTGCTATTTTGAATGAGAGACTTTTCAATGCAGCTTTACGTACAAATGCAACTCATTTACCCACCCACGCACAAGACAACGATTTAAGATCAAGGGCCTGATTACCTGCATGTCCACCAATGTTATTTACATGTTGAAATGTCCCTATGGTCTGTCTTACATAGAGAAAACCCGTAGAAGTCTTCAGACACAGATCAGTGAACACCGCAGCAATATACAGACAGGTGAGACAAAACATCTGGTTGCTGCTCATTTTGTACCAGCTGGACTTCCTATTAGTTCTCTGAGATTGGAATAGAAATGGTCAAGATGTCACGCAGGGGAGGAGACAATGAGAGGAAGACTTCTTCGAAGGGAATCTTTCTGGATCCACAGGCTCAACACACTGTCTCCTCTTGGCCTTAATGCGGAGTTTGAATTGAAACCGTTTCATGTAGTTTAATATTTCTAAATTGTGTTGTTTTTAATCCTAATTTAATATTGTATGTATATTACTGTAAACATTGATCACAATCCCTGTGCATGATGATATATTTTGATACATTGAACGTTAATATTGTGAAACTATGTTCTAAATATTATTTTACTTCTTGTTTCAGGAAGGGATGTCACTGAGTTCTGCCCCTATCTATATATATATACTGTATATATGCAGTTAAAGTCGGAAGTTTACATACACCTTAGACAAATACATTTAAAAACATTTAATCCTAGTAAAAATTCCCTGTCATAGGTTAGTTAGAATCACTACTTTATTTTAAGAAAAAAGTTAAATCTGAGAATAATAGTAGAGAGAATGATTTATTTCAGCTTTTATTTCTTTCATCACATTCCCAGTGGGTGAGAAGTTTACATACACTCAATTAGTGTTTAGTAGCATTGCCTTTAAATTGTTTAACTTGGGTCAAACGTTTCGGGTAGCCTTCCACAAGCTTCCCACAATAAGTTAGGTGAATTTTGGCCCATTCTTCCTGAATGGCCTCCTTGCTCACACACACTTTTTCAGTTCTGACCACACATGTTCTATAGGTTTGAGGTCAGGGCTTTGTGATGGCCACTCCAACACCTTGACTATGTTGTCATTTTAAGCCATTTTTCCACAACTTTGGAAGTATGCTTGGGGTTATTGTTCATTTGGAAGACCTGTTTGCGACCGAGCTTTAACTTCCTGACTGATGTCTTGTGATGTTGCTTCAATATATCCACATAATTTTCCATCCTCATGATGCCATCTATTTTGTGAAGTGCACCAGTCCCTCCTGCAGCAAAGCACCCCCATGCTTCACATTTGGGATGGTGTTCTTCGGCTTTACAAGCCTCCCCTTTTATAGACACTTTTGTACCGGTTTCCTCCAGCATCTTCACAAGGTCCTTGGCTGTTGTTCTGTGATTGATTTGCACTTTTCGCGCCAAAGTGCGTTCATCTCTAGGAGACAGAACGCTTCTCCTTTCTGAGCGGTATGATGGCTTTGTGGTCTCATGGTGTTTCTGCTTGCGTACTATTGTTTGTACAGATGAACATGGTACCTTCAGGCATGGTACCTTCATTGCCCCCTAGGATGAACCGGACTTGTGCAGGTCTACAGGTTTTTTTCTGAGGTCTTGGCTGATATCTTTTGATTTTCCCATGATGTCAAGCAAAGAGGCACTAAGTTGGAAAGTAGGCCTTGAAATACATCCACAGGTACACCTCCAATTGACTCAAATTATGTCAATTAGCCTGTCAGAAGCTTCTAAAGCCATGACATTATTTTCTGTTTTTTTCCCAAGCTGTTTAAAGTCACAGTCAACTTAGTGTATGTAAACTTCTGACCCACTGGAATTGTGATACAGTGAATTATAAGTGAAATAATCTATCTGTAAACAATTGTTGGAAAAATGACTTGTGTCATGCACAAAGTAGATGTCCTAGGTGACTTGCCAAAAGTATAGTTTGTTAACAAGAAATTTGTGGAGTGGTTGAAAACAAGTTTTATTGACTCCAATCTAAGTGTATGTAACTTCATACTTCAACTGTATATATATATAGATATATATATATATATATATATATATATAGGATCTTCCACCCACACCTGGGATATGGATGCCTGATAAAGACCTAAGGGTCGAAACATTGATAATAAATATCTCCTGGGAGCATGAGCAGCAGTGTGCTGCGTTTTCCTTTCTGTTTTCCATGAGTTTATTTATTTAACCTTTGTTTAACTAGGCAAGTCAGTTAAGAAGTCAGTTATTGACTATGATGGCCTACCCCGTCCAAACCCGGATGATACATGGCCAATTGTGCCCCCAATGGGACTCCCAATCATGGCCGGATGTGACACAGCCTGGGTTTGACCATATCTAATGTTTGCACTCATTAAGTATGTCTGGCTCCAAGACGTAATAAAAATGATTCAGAGCCTGAGTTTGTATAGCACTGTGTTGCTGTTCTTCTTATTTACATTGACATGTCCCAGGAAAAACATTATAAGAACTCATCAGATCAAACACGGACTGAAAGGTCAGCCATCAGCCTACCAGCAATCAAATCAAACACATTTCAGCTTCCATCCTCTCCCTAGTCCAGAGTCAATCAACTGTAAAATGAATTTCCCCCAAAACCAAGAACATGTAGTTGACAAGCCAAGATTTCACTAGGAGACAGAGCCAAGCCTGCCGGTGGCACCCTGCTGTAATTAAATCCTAACTCAGTCATGTAGTTAGCACTTTTTCACTTCATGCAATGGGAAGAAAATCTATAACTCATCCCATAAATGAAGCTGGCACCATACCACTGTGTGGGAATTCAACACCACTGTCATCCCCAGGGCGCTCTGTCCATCCACTCAATATCCACGACTCATCAGGAGAGATGGCGAGAGGGAGGTAGGGGGCAGAGCGAGAGAGATGCTGTGACAACATTGAGGCAGAGAGAGGGAGGTGAAAGAACGGAAGAATGGGAGGGGCACAGAATCAGTCACCTAGGTAACCGGGTGCAGGTCAGTGTCACACCAAGTAGACTTTAATTCCATTCTCCCTCGGAGGTCAGTCAGTCAGCAGACCCACTTACTCAGGGACCTGCCTGGGAAACAACAAGAGTATAAGTGTTACTATCCCTGTTACTATCAGGTATCAAGGTAAGACTCAAGTGCAGACTGTGTGAAGTAACAATGTTTATAGTAACAGGCAAACGACAGGTCAAGGCAGGCAGGGGTTGATAATCCAGAGTAGGAGCAAAGGTACGGCAGGCAGGCTCAGGGACAGACGGAGTGGTCAGGCGAGCAGGTACTCTCAAGTTCGTCTGAATGAATGGACCAAGACACAGCGTACTTAGAGTTCCACATGTTTAATAAATATGCAACTCACCGAAAACAATACAGAAGAAAACGAAACGTGACGTTCTGGGCTGCTCACAGGCAGCTACACAAAAACAAGATCCCACAAAAAAACAGTTGGAAAAGGCTGCCTAAGTATGATCCCCAATCAGAGACAAAGATAGACAGCTGCCTCTGATTGGGAACCATACCAGGCCAAGAAAGAAATAGAAAACATAGATTGCCCACCTGAGTCACATCCTGACCTAACCAAAATAGAGAATAAAAAGGATCTCTAAGGTCAGGGCATGACAGGCAAGGGTCAAAAACGAGGAGGACGAGAAAAAGAGAGGCTGGGAAAAGACAGGTGCTGAAAGGACACTCTGGTAAGCTTCACAAAACAAGACGAACTGGCACAGATATAGGTATAAATACCCAGAGGATAAGAGGGGAAGATGGGTGACACCTGGATGGGTTGGAGACAAGCACAAAGACAGGTGAAAACAGATCAGGGCATGACAGTTACCATGTATTAAAAGCACTACGTTTTACTGCAGCCTTTGCTGTTGAGTGTATTTTGTTTTGCAATGCATCAAACATCATGTGCAAACTTAAAAATAAATGATGTATTGGTCATTTCGAGGGATAGTTCACACAAATTACAAAATTGTTTCCTTGCCCTGTAAGCAGTCAATGGAGAAGATATGAGAGAAATCCATGGCTTGGTTTATTTTCCTTGTCATCGTTTCCACATGCTAACATTTTTGCATTTGTGGTGCAAATCCCATTCAAGTCATGGGACTGATATTAGCATTTTTCACACAGTACAACACACAAAATCACACAGTAACTTTTTCACCAAACCTAATCAGTGTTTAGTCTAGAAATACCTTTCATATAAAGTAATTGCCATTCACAATGCAGTGCTTACAACACCTTTCACATGATTCTCTTCTCATCTGTTTAAATACAGTGCCTTGCGAAAGTATTCGGCCCCCTTGAACTTTGCGACCTTTTGCCACATTTCAGGCTTCAAACATAAAGATATAAAACTGTATTTTTTTGTGAAGAATCAACAACAAGTGGGACACAATCATGAAGTGGAACGACATTTATTGGATATTTCAAACTTTTTTAACAAATCAAAAACTGAAAAATTGGGCGTGCAAAATTATTCAGCCCCCTTAAGTTAATACTTTGTAGCGCCACCTTTTGCTGCGATTACAGCTGTAAGTCGCTTGGGGTATGTCTCTATCAGTTTTGCACATCGAGAGACTGAACATTTTTCCCATTCCTCCTTGCAAAACAGCTCGAGCTCAGTGAGGTTGGATGGAGAGCATTTGTGAACAGCAGTTTTCAGTTCTTTCCACAGATTCTCGATTGGATTCAGGTCTGGACTTTGACTTGGCCATTCTAACACCTGGATATGTTTATTTTTGAACCATTCCATTGTAGATTTTGCTTTATGTTTTGGATCATTGTCTTGTTGGAAGACAAATCTCCGTCCCAGTCTCAGGTCTTTTGCAGACTCCATCAGGTTTTCTTCCAGAATGGTCCTGTATTTGGCTCCATCCATCTTCCCATCAATTTTAACCATCTTCCCTGTCCCTGCTGAAGAAAAGCAGGCCCAAACCATGATGCTGCCACCACCATGTTTGACAGTGGGGATGGTGTGTTCAGCTGTGTTGCTTTTACGCCAAACATAACGTTTTGCATTGTTGCCAAAAAGTTCAATTTCGGTTTCATCTGACCAGAGCACCTTCTTCCACATGTTTGGTGTGTCTCCCAGGTGTCTTATGGCAAACTTTAAACAACACTTTTTATGGATATCTTTAAGAAATGGCTTTCTTCTTGCCACTCTTCCATAAAGGCCAGATTTGTGCAATATACGACTGATTGTTGTCCTATGGACAGAGTCTCCCACCTCAGCTGTAGATCTCTGCAGTTCATCCAGAGTGATCATGGGCCTCTTGGCTGCATCTCTGATCAGTCTTCTCCTTGTATGAGCTGAAAGTTTAGAGGGACGGCCAGGTCTTGGTAGATTTGAAGTGGTCTGATACTCCTTCCATTTCAATATTATCACTTGCACAGTGCTCCTTGGGATGTTTAAAGCTTGGGAAATCTTTTTGTATCCAAATCTGGCTTTAAACTTCTTCACAACAGTATCTCGGACCTGCCTGGTGTGTTCCTTGTTCTTCATGATGCTCTCTGCGCTTTTAACGGACCTCTGAGACTATCAAAGTGCAGGTGCATTTATACGGAGACTTGATTACACACAGGTGGATTGTATTCATCATCATTAGTCATTTAGGTCAACATTGGATCATTCAGAGATCCTCACTGAACTTCTGGAGAGAGTTTGCTGCACTGAAAGTAAAGGGGCTGAATAATTTTGCACGCCCAATTTTTCAGTTTTTGATATGTTAAAAAAGTTTGAAATATCCAATAAATGTTGTTCCACTTCATGATTGTGTCCCACTTGTTGTTGATTCTTCACAAAAAAATACAGTTTTATATCTTTATGTTTGAAGCCTGAAATGTTGCAAA
This sequence comes from Oncorhynchus mykiss, assembly GCF_013265735.2. Taxonomy (NCBI): domain Eukaryota; kingdom Metazoa; phylum Chordata; class Actinopteri; order Salmoniformes; family Salmonidae; genus Oncorhynchus; species Oncorhynchus mykiss. The sequence goes on along the minus strand of NC_048593.1, from coordinate 26,347,929 downwards.
AGGTCGCAAAGTTCAAGGGGGCCGAATACTTTCGCAAGGCACTGTACCATCATATAATCCAACTGCGCTTAATGGTTAATGACTTAACCGTTGCGTAAACCTATAGTTTTAAACTGGTTTGTCTACTATATATGCATTTTGAGAACTACAGAAATAAAATGTGTTTGTAAAGTATAAACATGATATGTCTGATACATGATAAACATACATAATGACTCCTCGTTATTGCTAATTGATTTCACATAGTGGTAACCACAAGTGGTCATCATTTAAAAGGGTGTGTGTGAACACTTGCAATTTCTTTCAACATGGAGCAGGATAGACAGCAAGGAAAAGGAAGAAATCAAAGAGCTTCTAGACAAGGGGCCTGTCAGAGAGGTTAGCATGGGCCCCATCAAAGAGTTAGACATCAGAGAGAGGGAGGCAGACGGCAAGGAACTGTTGTGCATAATAAAGTCTGGGCCATCGTCGTTGACCATGTGGTAAACAGAGGCCTTACCATGGCACAGGCTGCCAGATTAGTTCACCACAATCTGAAAAAATGTACTTTCAATTTGATCATGAGAACATTTCTCCAAGGAAACCGAGTCTGTAGGTTATGCACTATGCTTTGCCATTACATTTACTGCAAATTACATTTTGTAATGCACGTAAATTCACATAACATGTTACAGTATTCTTACAGTATGATCTGTTGGCAGTATACTCTGTTCTACCCTCAGAATTGACAGAAGACCCCAAGGTAGTGACCGTGGCTGTGTGTTGACCGATCAGCCGGATGTGGCGATGGTGGAAACGGTGAGGGCCAGGAAGGACACACGGCTGTCTGAAATAAAGCAGGCCATTGATGAGACCGATGACACCTTTGCCAATGTGGCATCCATCAGCCTACCAACAATCAGCGAGCTTTTGAAAAGGCACACGGTATCTATGAAACACACTTACCTGGTGCCTTTTGAGAGAAACACCAACCGGTTGAAACAACTGCAGTATGTTCAGGTACAGCACTATATACTGTATTACTGTTACTATTTGATGCACATACTACTTCACAATATCATATTGGAACTATCCTGTAAAAATAACTAACCAATATACACAGTCTTTTTAGAGGGTTGATGCTGCTGTGAACCATCACAAGTACGTACATCTTTGTTGATGAAGCGGGCTTCAACCTGGCCAAAACTCGGCGCCTGGGTGGAACCTCATCGGCCAACAGGTGACTGTCCAAGTGGGAGAAATTGAGCAGGCCTGTCAAGGTGAATGGGTCACCTATGTCATTGTGTGTGACAATGTCAGGTTCCACCATACAGAGGTGGTTCAGGCATGGTTTTGGGCCCATCCCCGGTTTGTGACCCTATACCTGCCCCCATACACTCCATTCCTCAACCCTATTGAGGAATTTCTTTCATCATGGAGGTGGAAGGTGTACGATCAACATACCCATGAGCGTAAAACCCTCCTTCTGGCCATGGCTGAGGCATGTGACGACATCAATGCAGATCAATGTCAAGCTAAGATTAGCCAATTTTATTTAGTTTTTATTCAACCCTGATTTTACTAGGTAAGTTGACTGAGAACAGATTCTCATTTACAGCAACGACTTGGAGAAGATGAATGAGACAGGAGAGATGAATCAGCCAAATGGAAGCTCAGGATGATTAGGTGACCATGACGGTATGAGGGCCAGATCAGGAATTTAGTCAGGACACCGGGGTTAACACCTCTACTCTTACGACAAGTGCCATGGGATCTTTAGTGACCACAAAGAGTCAGGCCACCAGTTTAATGTCCCATCTGAGTGATGACACCCTACACAGGGTGACAATGTCCCCAATCACTGCCCTGGGGCATTGGGATATTTTTTTAAGACCCAAGGAAAGTGCCTTCTACTGGCCCTCCAACACCACTTCCAGCAGCATCTGGTCTCCCATCCAGGGACCAACCCTGATTAGCTTCAAAGGCAAGCCAGCAGTGGGATGCAGGGTGGTATACAAAAGTTTTTGTTCTGCGGTACATGAACAATTAGGACATTCACTGTGACGTGGATGAGAATTTAAGGCCAAATGCTCAGACAGGCTTGATTCAAATTATTGCGTGCAAAACGTTATGTTTTATTTTCATTAATTTAATTTGTTCTTTTAATTTATTACATTTGAGTACAGACAGCACACCTATGTTGAAATTATATCAGAAAAAGAGATTGTAGATGATGTCTTCATTGATCATACCGTTGATTACACATTGGATAGAGATTATGGAAATTGTAGATTTTTGGTCAATTTTATTGGGTAATGTACAGTACAGTAAGTGTATTGCTTAATGTGAAGTCTGTGTAATCTACTGTAATTTACAGTACTGTAGTTTATTACTTTCAGCACTACATCAATTGTGTTCCTCATAAACTATTCTCTTACAAAGAGGGGTTCCAAAAGGGTTCTTCGGGTGTCCCCAAAGGATAACCCTTTTTGGTTCCATGTAAAACCCTCTGTGGAAAGGGTTCTACATGGAAACCGAAAGGGTTATTTTATTTTATTTATTTAACCTTTATTTAACCAGATAGGCCAGTTGAGAACAAGTTCTCATTTACAACTGCGACCTGGCCAAGATAAAGCGAAGCAGTGCGACAAAAACAACAACACAAAGTTACACATGTGATTAACAAACGTACAGTCAATAACACAATGGAAAATAATAGAATTGAACCTTGATATCTGTCCTTCACCAGGTTTGTATTTTGATGAGGGCATCAAGTAAAATGATGTCCCCTTTGAAATGACTGCTACTGGACAACACTCACAGCCTGGTTGGCCCTGGGTAAAATCAACAGTGTGGGTATGGTGTCTGTGACTGGACACAGATCATGAAAGTCATCATCACCAAACAGATGACCATGCAGCTCTACTTTTGCGGAGTCTACTCTGATGAGTCAAGGTCCACATGTTTTCCTCTTTACACCCCGGGACTGGCTGGTTGGTGGTCTTGCTGTTTGTCTGAGGCTAATCCTTCTTGGTGCTCTGCTGGTCCTTTGGGCCTAGGATGGTTCTCTCAGCTCTTTCACTATGTGAATCAGAATCAGCTCAGCAGGCGAGAGAACTCCAGACGAGATGAAAGTGCCATGCAGTTAGCTACTGGGGCCAACATTAGAGAGGGTCTGAAGAACTTCTTAGAAATATATTACGGATGCTGCGGGCCCTGGCAGATCCCACTACACACATGCTTTCTGCTGAAATCTAATCCTGATGGGGAAAGGTGAGGTAACCCATCAACAATGGATGAGAGGGGAAATTGAACTTCTTGTGAGAGTGGGATGCTTTTAAGGCAGAAATTATGGTTTGGTAGAAGTTTAGAAAGATAGTTACAGCACATGGAAAATAGAAAAGAGGAGAAAACTGACATGCTTTTCAGTTTACTAGACTCTTGTCACTGCAAGAATGTATAGAGACGGTAGCTATCTTTGGGGAACAGCTAATGGTTTAGTTTCTGCACATGGAGGGCGGATTCTGACCCGAGTTAAGCGTGCGTAAATGGAATGTACTTCCCTTTTATGCACTTTTCTCTCTACACGTATTCTGACCTTGAACTTAAGCATGAGAATAGCATGCTATTCACTTAATTCCCTCATAATTCTACCAAATTTACGCTCACGATGAAACAATGAATAAACAAGGTCAAGCAGCCTGTCAGTTCCAAGTGGAGCAACATCTACTTAATTTTTTTCCTATATAAATAACACCATTCTCCATACACTGTAATTTATAAATTGATAATAGCTATTAATAAGAGCTAGGTAAATCAGTAAACTACAGTGAACAAAAATATAAACACAACATAAAGTATGAAGTGTTGGTTTCACAACATTAAGTAAAGTGTTGGTTTCATGAGCTGAAATAAAAAATCCCACAAATGTTCCATACGCACAAAAATATTATTTCACTCAAATCTTGTCAACAAATGTGTTCACATCACTGTTAGTGAGCATTTCTCCTTTGCCAAGACAATCCATCCATCTGACAGGTGTGGCATATCAAGAAGCTGATAAAACAACATGATAATTACACAGGTGCACCTTGTGCTGGATAAATAATATGTCTAGTTTTGTCACACAACGCAATTGGCATGCTGATTGCAGGAATGTCCACCAGAGCGTGTTGCCAGAGAATGAAATGTTAATTTCTCTACCATAAGTCGCCTCCAACTTCATTTTAGAGAACTTTGCAGTACGCCCAAACGGCCTCACAACCACAGACCAAGTGTTACTACTCCAGCCCAGGACCTCCACATCCGATTTCTTCACCTGCAAGATCCTCTGAGACCAGCCACCCGGACAGCTGATTAATCTGAGAAGTATTTCTGTCTGTAATAAAAACCTTTATGTGAAGGGAAACTAATTGTGATTGGCTGGGCCTGGCTCCCCAGTGGGTGGGCCTTTGCCCTCCCAGGCCCACTCATGGCTGCGCCCCTGCCCAGTCATGTGAAATTCATACATTAGGGTCTAATGACTTTTTTCCAATTGACTGATTTCCTTATGAATCCGATCAAATCAAATTTTATTGGTCACATGGCCTTGAGATAGAAATTGTTTTTCAGTCTCTCGGTCCCAGCTTTGATGCACCTGTACTGACCTCACCTTCTGGATGATAGCAGGGTGAACAGGCAGTGGCTTGGGTGGTTGTTGTCCTTGATGGTATTTTTGGCCTTGGTGTGACATCGGGTGTTGTAGGTGTCCTGGAGGGCAGATAGTTTGCCCCCGGTGATGCGTTGTGCAGACCGCATCGCCCTCTGGAGAGCCTTTTGGTTGTGGGCGGGGCAATTGCGATACCAGGCGTTGATACAGCCCGAGAGGATGCTCTCAGTTGTGCATCTGTAAAAGTTTGTGAGGGTTTTAAGTGCCATGCCAAATTTATTCTGCCTCCTGAGGTTGAAGAGGTGCTGTTGAGCCTTCTTCACCACATTGTCTATGTGGGTGGACCATTTCAGTTTGTCAGCGATGTGTATGCTGAGGAACTTGAAGCATTACACCTTCTCCACTGTGGTCCTCTCGATGTGGATAGGGGGGTGCATCCCCCTGCTGTTTCCTGAACTCCACGATCATCTCCTTTGTTTTGTGGACGTTGGGTGAGAGGTTATTTTTCTGAAACCACACTCCCAGAGCCCTCACCTCCTCCCTGTAGGTAATTAAGCCTATTACTGTCGTCTGCAAACTTGCTGATTGAGTTGGAAGCATGCTTGGCCACGCAGTCATGGGGCCCCAGTGTTGAGGATCAGCGAAGTGGAGGTGTTGTTTCCTACCTTCACCAACTGAGGGTGGCCCTTCAGGAAGCCCAGGACCCAGTTGCAAAGGACAGGGTTCAGACCCAGGGCCTTGAGCTTAATGATGATCTTGGTGGGTACTATGGTGTTGAATGCTGAGCTATAGTCAATAAACAGCATTCTTACAAAGGTATTCCTCTTGTCCAGATGTGATAAGGCAGTGTGCAGTGTGATAGCAATTGCTTCGTCTGTGGATCTGGCACCCTCCCTACGGTGAAGCGTGATGGTGGCAGCATTATGGTGTGGGGATGTTTTTCAGCATCAGGGACTGGGAGACTAGTCAGGATGGAGGGAAAGATGAATGGAGCAAAGTACAGAGAGATCCTTGATGAAAACCACTCAGGACCGCAGACTGGGAAGAAGGTTCACCTTCCAACAGGACAAAGACCCTAAGCACACAGCCAAGACAATGCAGGAGTGGCTTCGGGACAAGTCTCTGATTGTCCTTGAGTGGCCCAGTCAGAGCCAGGACCCGATCGTACATTTCTGGAGATATCATGAAAATAGCTGTGCAGCGACGCTCCCCATCCAACCTGACAGACCTTGAGATGATCTGCAGAGCAGAATGGGAGAAACTCCCCAAATACAGGTGTGTGTCATACCCAATAAGACTTGAGGCTGTAATTGCTGCCAAATGTGCTTCAACAAAGTACTGAGTAAAGGGTCTGAATACATACAGTATGTAAATTTGATATTTCCGTTTTTTTTTATTTGCTAGCATTTCTAAAAACCTGTTTTCATATTTGTCATTCTGGGGTATTGTGTGTAGATTGATTTGAAAAAACAAACATTTAATCAATTTTAGAATAAGGCTGTAACGTAACAACATGTGGAAAAAGTCAAGGGGTCTGAATACTTTTCCGAATGCACTGTATATTTAGTGTGTAAAGGCTCTCCAAACCTGTTTTTTTTTATTCAGAAATACTTCAAAATGCTCTCAATAATTTAGAAGATTAGATTATTTTTATATATACTATAAAAGGAAATAAATATGCTGAAAAGTAGACAAATAAGACCTATGTGTGTATTTACATGGATTTCTTAAATTGATCCCTAATATTCTGAACCATTCTCTCCATATATTATAGTGAGTCTGTCGAGAAGCAAATGGTAAATAAAGGTACACCAAATTTAAAGGGATGGCTTTAGATAAATGTACTGAAACCCTTATTGAATGAAAAAGCTGCAAGAAAATATTTTGGCCAGCAAGTGTTTTCAGAGGATTAATCAAATGTATTCAGCGTGAGCAATGAACCATACCTGCGAGGCCCGTTATGCACCTGCATAAGGTATATCTGAATACCAACTACTGAGAAGTGTGTAAGGAAGGTGTGCTTAGGAAAGGCGTACATTTCACCCTCTATTTGGCAAATCTGTCCAAATTTCTATTCTCCTGATTCCTGCTTACAAGCAAAAACAAAGCAGGAAGTACCAGTGACTCACTTTATACGGAAGTGGTCAGATGACGTAGATACAAGCTACAGGACTGTTTTGCTAACACAGACTGGAATTGTCATTGACTGACACAGACTGGCATTGAGGAGTATACCACATCAGTCATCGGCTTCATCAATAAGTGTATCAATGATGTTGTCCCCACAATGATCATACGTACATACACCAACCAGAAGTCATGGATTATAGGGAACATCTCACTGAGCTAAAGGGTAGAGCTGCCACTTTCAAGGAGCGGGACTGTAACCCTGAAGCTTATAAGAAATCCTGCTATGCCCTCAGACGGACCATCAAACAGGCAAAGCGTAAATACAGGACTGAGACGGAATCCTAATGCACTGGCTCCGACGCTCGTTGGATGTGGCAGGGCTTGCAAACTATTACCGACCACAAAAGGAAGCCCAGCCACGAGCTGCCCAGGGACACGAGCCTACCAGACAAGCTAAATTACTATGCACGCTTCGGGCAAGCAACATTGAAGCATGCATGTGAGCACCAGCTGTTCCGGACGACTGTGTGATCACACTCGCTGTAGCCGATGTTAGCAAGAAATCTAAACAGGTCAACATTCATATGGCCGCAGGGCCAGAAGGATTAGCAGAATGTGTACTCCTAGCACGGACTGGCAAGTGTCTTCACTGTCATTTTCAACTTGTCCCTGACTGAGTCTGTAATATCAACATGTTTCAAGCACACCACCATAGTCCCTGTGCCCAAGAACACCAAGGTAATCTGCCTAAATGACTACAGACCCGTAGCACTCATGTCTGTAGCCATGAAGTGCTTTGAAAGGCTGGTGATGGCTCACATCAACACCATCATTCCAGAAACCCTAGATCCATTCCAATTTGCATACCGCCCCAACAGATCCACAGATGACGCAATTTTTATTGCACTCAACACTGCACTTTCCCACTTCGACAAAAGGAACACCTACGTGATAACGCTGTTCATTGACTACAGCTCAGCGTTCAACACCATAGTGCCCTCAAAGCTCACCACTAAGTTAAGGACCCTGGTACTAAACACCTCCCTCTGCATCTGGATCCTGGACTTCCTGACGGGCCTACCCAAATTGGTAAGGCTAGGCAACAACACATCTGCCAGGCTGATCCTCAACACGGGTGTGTGCTTAGCCCCCTCCTGTACTTTCTGTTCACCCATCACTGAGTGGCCAAGCACGGCTCCAACACCATCGTTAAGTTTGCCGACAACACAACGGTGGTAGGCCTGATCACCGACAACGATGACACAGCCTGTAGAAAGGAGGTCGGAGACATAGAAGTGTGGTGCTAGGACAACAACCTCTTCCTCAACGTGATCAAGACAAAAGAGATGATCGTGGTCTACAGTGGACTACAGGAAAAGGAGGGCCGAGCATGTTGAGAGCTTCAAGTTCCTTTTTGTCCACGTTACCAACAAACTATCATGGTCCAAACATACCAAGACGATTGTGAAGAGGGAATGTACGGGCCTAAAATTTTTATCTGATTTCCTAAGTCTGAATCAGGCCCATGATGCATTGGGAGGCCATATTCCCATTACCTAAGAGTTATTTGGGATATTATGATGTAAAAAATGTAGTTAAATATCTACTTGTCAAATACTTATTATTGCTAATTAAGGTGACTTTTGCCACTGAGCCAGCTGATGGGAATGATTCCTAATCCTAATGTATTTAATCTCCCTGCATTTGGCAAATATGTCCCTCTGCGTCGCATAAGTTGTCACTAAAGTCAGCGATCATTATTAATTAGATTCTATCTGGCATGATTTAATGTGTGTGGAAGCCTTACAGTGCTCAGTGCTCTCTCAGGTTTTCCAACTGAACTTGGCGGGACTAGTGTGCATTGAAAGTACATCCCATCATGTCATTTGGGGACATGGATAGCATACACATCTCATGTCAGGTCAGTCAGATGAAGGCATTGATAATACTTAGCCTTCATTTTCTGCTATTTAGCCAATCCCTAATGCTTGCTATATACAATCTCCTGCTTGCCCTACTCTTCTACAAAACTAAATGAGTTCCCTTCTCTAACAGTATGGATTGGGTCAGAAATCAGTGAAAAAGTAGAAAATAGCTATATTTTAAGTATTTTAAGGCAAGTTAAATACCTATTCTATAAATATAAAGTGGTAAAATTACTGAGTGTGACTAATGTAACTTGTATATCCCCTCTTACAGTATATGTACCCTTATACAGTTTCATTGGCCCGTATTTGGCCAGCTATATCATGACTTGGTCTCCGTGAGAGTTTCAAATGTTATTTCTTTCAATGTCTCTGATTTGTGCAGCTTTTTTTGATTTGTGCAGCTTTATCAGATTGACTCAGGCCTTTCTTTAATCTGAAGGGATATTTGTGCTTTCAGCGCCTACAGACCACCTGGTGGAAATTGCAACAAGAGTGCCTGCGGAATTGTTCAATTGTTGTTCAATTCCATAAAACCAGTTATTGTAAGGAGGATATACTGTATAGGCTTGCTCTTGGAAAAGGGAAAAGGAAAAAAAATGCCTACAGGTCTTACCGGAGTTAACTGAGAAGCAGTTAATAATAGTTATGAAACAAGACACAGGAGCCTCCTTAGCTCCCCTGAAGAGCAATGCTACAGAAACTGTTGACATACACATTATCTGGAAAAGGCTGTGAAAGACGAGGTACTATTACACCCCATGTCAAACAGGTAACTTAATTTTCCTCTCAGCAAAGATTTCCAGGAGAAAGCATCTGTCAAGCAATTCTGGAAAAGTGTTGTTTGACGAGTCCAATTTTCCGCCGCTGCCACTGATGTTTGAGGGGCTCATTTCCCCATAGCTATTTATATATATGTGGGGAGGAAGTCAAAGTGTTCCATTAAGGGAGAGCAATTTAGATATGGAGGATTGTGCCTGGCTCCCTGATTGCCCATGTGGAAGTAGAGATGCAGGTAAGATAAGCCGGAGTTCAGACACTTGTTGAGTGGAGGTCACCTTCCCTGCCATTACCATGTTGGGGATAGAGGCGGCCAGACATTTGTCACTGAAGTTGGTCTGACAGTAGGCTTCTAAGGATTTTAGGATGGTCTTTTGACAAAAAACGTTTCAAGATAATCATACTCTCCTTCGCTTACCCTCTTTCACTCACTTATTTACTCAGATTTCATAGAAGTGTTTAGTAGACACTTTTATCCAAAGTGACTTACAGTCATGCATTAATACATTTTAGAATCAGCTGGTCCCATGAATTGAACCCACTATCCTGGTGTTGTAAGCACCATGCTCTGAGCTACAGATGATTGAATGTGAATAGATGCCTCTTTCTAACTATATATCTCTATCCCCCGCTCTTACCTATCATATCTGTAAACAGATCCTTGTGTGTGAGTGTATGCATGAGAGATAGTATGGATATCTATTATTTCTTGAAAGGAGTTGCTAGACAAAAATATATTGCTAGACATGTTGCTGGTTTGATTCTACACTACATCCACAGGTGTTGTTTACCGTAGTTGTTCAACGCTGTAAAGTTGAATTGCGATACGCAAAGTATTTGGGGGTGACCTCGATCAGCAGAACATAGCTGAAGTCTTCTGACCCTCCCCCAATTCTGAAAAATTGAAGTAAAGAGGAAGATTATGGACGATCAATCTCAGACTTTTTTTAGACGTATTTTGAGCTTTTCCTCCTTTGTCTCCCAGGTGTCCTCTTTGAAGCATTTCTATATTGATTTTCTTGGTGGTTTTGCTTTTTTTTTGTGGCTGCCTTGCCTTCAGGGAGAAGAGGAGACACTTTCATATTTTCCAATGGGGAGACAACAAGACATCAAAAGCAAAGAGAGGTATATAAAAAAGCAGCTTTCAGGATTTTAAAGCTTTTTCAGAGTTGTATTTTTGATGAAAGTTTATCCATCACAGCAGGCAACAATTGATACCATCAATTGGAAGAGGCACAGGATGGAGGGAGGCAATCAGCCATGTACTCTCAAGGCATTCTGTCTGTCGGAGGAGTGGGGTCACTTCTTGACCACAGAGAGAGTGATGCAATTTTAGCGGTGAACTCCCACCCGCAACCCCAACAGAAACTAATACCCTGATAGTGCTGCAATGAAAGAAAAGCTCAACTGTTGCTCCCCAGACACTAGTTTTCACTGAGACATAATGAGAGCACTGAGCGATGTCCAGCCTGACCTTTGAGAGATTGGGAGGATGTGACCAGACACACTATCACCTGTTTCCCAGAGCCCAATATACCTTTGAAACATGGAGCTCTTGAAATGAGAAGGCTACATCTGGAAATGTCATGTCTGTATCAGATTATACTCACAAATTAAAGCTTCAGTCATAAAACACACTCAGAAACCCTAACCGTGGTCACTCAACAAAACAAATACCCTCGAGTCAGACAAACACTGTATGGCAGTGAAATTAAACTCATGTAGGTTGTTGAAATAAAAAAGGTTAACCTTTTCCCTTGAATGTGCATATGAAGCAGCCCATTGTTAGAGTTCACGTCTAAATACATGCCTAATTGATCTCCAACATACTGTATGACCAAATCAGATTAGTCATTTTTTTCCTATATGAAAGAAAAACTGTGCCGAAATCCAATTAAATATGTGGTATCATGGAAGTATAGCTACAATACTAAATCAATGCAAAATACTCTGATGTCCTACTGCCACAGCTACAGTACGTTGCTCAAAAGAAATTCCATGTAGGGACTCAGCAATACATAATCATTCAAAATAGGCAGATTATTTCCTCTGTACTGTTCTGTCTGAGATATACAGTCCTGGAGCCATGCATAGGTCAACATTGGCACAGGGGCTTGTGAGCCAGTCATTTCACCATGCTGAGAAAGGACGCTGCTATTCACTGATACCAGCTGCCAGGGTACACACACAGTGTGGATTTGCAGCAGAAACACCTAGGAATCTCACTATGCAAGATCAAAAATAACATTCAGCAAGAACTATATTTCCCATATGGAAAAACCTGCCTGAGGAAACGTAGACGACATAATCACAGTTTGCCAAATGCATAATATCTCAATCACTAAAACAGCATATGAATGTAGGGTGCTTCATTGCAGGTCTATGTACAGTATGTAGGCAGCTGGAAGATTGGTAGTTAATCATGGCTCTGAAATAGTATGGAGGTGCATATGATAAATTGGATAACTGTGAGACTTTCTATATACAGTACATACTAAACTCAGCAAAAAAAGAAACGTCCTCTCACTGTCAACTGCGTTTATTTTCAGCAAATTTAACATGTGTAAATATTTGTATGAACATAACAAGATTCAACAACTGAGACATAAACTGAACAAGTTCCACAGACGTGTGACTAACAGAAATAGAAAAAAGGGGGGGTCAAAATTAAAAGTAACAGTCAGTATCTGGTGTGGTCACCAGCTGCATTAAGTACTGCAGTGCATCTCATCCTCATGGACTGCACCAGATTTGCCAGTTCTTGCTGTGAGATGTTACCCCATTCTTCCACCAAGGCACCTGCAAGTTCCTGGACATTTCTGGGGCGAATGGCCCTAGCCCTCACCCTCCGATCCAACAGGTCCCAGATGTGCTCAATGGGATTGAGATCCGGACTCTTCACTGGCCATGGTAGAACACTGACATTCCTGTCTTGCAGGAAATAATGCACAGAACATGGCTGGTGGCATTGTCATGCTGGAGGGTCATGTCAGGATGAACCTGCAGGAAGGGTACCACATGAGGGAGGATGTCTTCCCTGTGACGCACAGCGGTTGAGATTGCCTGCAATGACAACAAGCTCAGTCCGATGATGCTATGACACACCGCCCCTGACCATGACGGACTCTCCACCTCCAAATCGATCCCGCTCCAGAGTACAGGCCTCGGTGTAACGCTTCGACGATAAACGTGAATCCGACCATCACCCCTGGTGAGACAAAACCGCGACTCGTCAGTGGAGAGCACTTTTTGCCAGTCCTGTCTGGTCAAGCGACGGTGGGTTTGTGCCCATAGGCTACGTTGTTGCCGGTGATTTCTGGAGATGAGCAGGGACCCTTGGAATCTTTTAGTGCCCTAAGTTTTCATAAATGTGACCTTAATCGCCTATCGTCTGTAAGCTGTTAGTGTCTTAACGACTGTTCCACAGGTGCATGTTCATTAATTGTTTATGATTCAAGCATGGGACACAGTGTTTGAACCCTTTACAATGAAGTTGTAAAGTTATTTGGATTATTACAAATTATATTTGAAAGACAGGGTCCTGAAAAAGGGATGTTTCTTTTTTTGCTGAGTTTATATGGGCCATAGTTAAATTGCAGCATCATAAAGTGGGTGGGATGTGTCAGACTGGGGGGTTTGAGGCAGCAGCATGAATGGTTTTCTGCAGGGGAAAAATACCTGGAATGACTCTGAGTCTAACAGTGCCTGGAAGACATGGCACAGAGTGAGAGGGAGAGAGAGGAGGGGGAGAGGGGAAGAGAGAGGGGGAGAGTGGAAGAGGGAGGGAGAAAGAGAGATGTCCACCCTGCGCTTTCTCTCCTGTAAAATGGCGGGACGCAGTCAAGCGCAAGAGACACTGTCCCCTCTCCTGCTCCCCCTCCTGGAGCTGACACCTCTTTTCATATCCTGAGGTCATTCTTGCTTTATTTCTGGTTTCTCCTGCGCACACATCTCATTTTTAACATATTCCATCTATCCTAGAGAATGATTCTTCCTGTATGTATCATAATCCACAATCTGCTGAAGTAATTGTATGTTAAAAGGACCCTACACCTCTGTTAATTTGTTCCTAACCATTTGTCATCATGTTTTTCACTTCACTGAGCCAGAATTACAGCAATGAGAACCAAAGGGGCAACTTGCTGTGATGGGCAACAGCAATCTGTTCATTTGCTCACAACATGTCTTCCTTGAGAAATGTGACACCTCGTCAATCTGTGAGGTTGGCTTGATGTCCATGGAAAAAGCTAGGTTTCAAACAGGATTATGTAAGGAACTGGACTGGACATATTGCTCATGACTCAAAATAAGCAATATGCATTGAGCATTGGTCAGGCTTCATCCCTCCAAATGTAAACTGCAGAATATTCTTTGCATGTTCTGTGTGCGTGTATGTATGTGTGCGTGTGTGTACGCATGCACGCATGTGTGTGCTTGCTTGTGTGCGAGCGTGTATGTGCACATTTATGTGTGCATGTGTGCTCACATGATACGTTTGTGAAAGCAAAAGCGGAGTGTTAGGGGCCTGTCAATCTCCACCTTCCCCTCTCCTTGTGCTCCCCTGGTTTTGTGTGGGCAGTGGAGCGTGAGGGCGACTGCTGCTTCCTCCTCATTGAGGATGCCAGTCCTTTTCTCTTGTGTCCTGCAGGCACAGCGCCGGTTGACAGACGGGAGTACAAGGGTCAGAAAGAGACATCTAACTAATAACAATAACAACAACAACAAGTGTGGGGGGGTGATTCTACTGCCCATCAGTACTGCTTTTCGGACAGAGGCTTATAGAATGTTAGGAGAAGACATATGGAGAAAGAGGAAAAATAGAGAGAAAAGGAAAAAGAGAGAGCATGAAGGAAAGGAGATTCAGAGACATTACGAGGGCTGCTTTGATGGTTACAGTTGCTGAGTTGAAGCAATAAAGTCTCCTACCTGGTTTTGTTTGTTATGACAAGGACAAGAATGTAATATCATATTTCAAGAAAACTTTACACTTGAAAAAGAGAGCTAGAGTAGCAATACTGTTTACTACTACCATATTATAGGGGTTACTACACAAGTTATTACTCAAGCAACCTCTCCAACCCAGAGAATTTGTCATTACAGGCAGAAATCAATTGCGATGTTGGTTGTGATTTGAAGAAACGTAGCTATGTTAAAACTGTTATTCTGAATTCTACATGTAAGTTATACAGTACAGCAACCGAGAGAGTAGGGAGATGATGAGTAACAAAAAGTAAAGGGAAAGTGTATCCTGCAGCAGCTGTTCTCTCTGCACATTCAAATGGAGAAGCCCCTCTTCTCTCATCTCCTTTCCTCCACGCTGACTCATTCTCTGGCCTGACCCCTGTTGGAATATCGAGAGGCCAAATGAATGGATGGATTCAGATGACTTGCATTCTAATGTGCCACAGAGTGCTGAATTGATTTTAACTTACTGATGGATCCTTTGAGGCGCGAGAAGAGGAGAAGAGATAGGGGAGGGAGAGTCTCTCCCTCTCCCACTCCTTCGTTCCCTCTCCCCCCAAAGCAGCCCTCTCAGACATCCTGCCATCTGCCATATATCTTTGGAGATTATGCCGCCTCCCTGTCCGGTTACCACAACAACAGCCAGGGGGTAATGAGATACATTTTATTTTAAAACTGTGCTTTTACCATCCCTCTACTGTACATACCGGTGGCCATGTACTGGACCAAACAATGGTAATGTCCCAATGCATTAGATCTCTTTAGATAGCCCAGATATAAAATGTCTACTGCAGGAAACAAATGCATGAATTCAAACATGCTGTCTTCCGGAACAGGATAAATGTTTTTTTATACCATGTCCTGGAAACCGACTCTCCTGTTTGTATAGAATATACTGTTTGTATGGAATATACTGTTTGTATAGAATATACTGTTTGTATAGAATATACTGTTTGTATAGAATATACAGGTGACTGACAAAATCTTAATAGGGTATTGTTGGGCCACCACGAGCCAGAACAGCTTCAATGCACCTTGTCATAGATTCTATAAGTGTCTGGAACTCTGTTGGAGGTATGCAACACCCTTCTTCCACGAGAAATTCCATCATTTGGTATTTTGTTGATGGTGGTGGAAAATGCTGTCTCAGGCGCATGGGGTTGAGATCTGGTGACTGAGACACATGCACACGCGCACACACACACACACACACACACACACACACACACACACACACACACACACACACACACACACACACACACACACACACACACACACACACACACACGCACACACACCCTTTAAACCCCTAGCTCATTTGAGACCCCTCTTTCAGAGTCACTGACATCTCTTCTTCTAGCCATAGTAGCCAAAATAATGGGTGACTGGCCATTTTTATGCATGCATGATGGGATGTTAATTGCTTAATTTAACTCAGGAATCACACCCGCACACCCACACTATACTTTGCATCCCTAATTTACTCAAGTGTTTCCTTTATTTTGGCAGTTACTTGTAGAATACTGTCAACAGAAGTTCAAAATGCAATTGTGACAGAAAGTGTAGGAGCTTTCCTGGCTATATTTGTTTGGGGTGGTCATGCATACATGACTTGCACTGACACACTGAAGGTGAAAGGTACGGTGGGGTACAAGATTATTGAAACCCTTGATAAAGATGAGCAAAATGTTTTGAATAAAATAACTAATTGAAATACTATAACTATATTGTATGCTAAACATTTTTGGGAAATTACAATTATTTTATACTAATACAGTCGCTCAGAGAAAGAGATTTTCTTTAACAAGTAAAATATTTTTTTCTGTTTTCAAAACCTTGCCAAGGATAAAGGTACTGAACCGTCTACTAAAATGTTTTATGAGTTGGAGAACACATTGTGAGGGATCTTAAACCATTCCTCCATACAGAATACTCCAGATCTTTGACATCCTTCACCTGTGCTTATGGAATGCCCACAGGGTTTCAATGGGTTTCAAGTCCAGAAACTGAGATGGCCTATTAAGCATTTTGATGTGCATTTGGTGTTATTGTCTTGCTAGAAGATCCACTTGCAGCTATGTTTCAGCCTCCTGGCAGGCAACCAGGTTTTTTGGCAAACATATTCTGGTCCTGGGTAAAGTTCATGATGCTGTTGACCTTAACAAGGGCCCCAGGACCAGTAGAATCAACATAGCCCCATAACATTATAGATCCACCACCATATTTTACAGTAGCTATGGGATCCTTTCTGCCCATGCATTCTCATTTCAAAGCCAAACCCACCACTGGTCTGCATGGCCAAAAAGATACATTTTCATATCATCCAACAAATGTAAATGCCTGGTTTGCTAAACACCATTGGTACTTGAACTGGAAATGGTGCATTGGTCAGATGACAGGAAAATAGAGCTCTTTGGCACTTGTTAAGATCAACGGTATCATGAACTTTGAACAATATTTTTGCCAAAAACCTGGTTGCCTCTGCTAGGAGGCTGAAACTTGGCCTCAAGTGGATCTTCCAGCAAGACAATATGTTTGTGTGTGTGTGTGTGTGCGTGAGGAGGTTCTTGTGTGGTGTCTTTTTGCCTCACCAACCCTGGGCTGCGTTTTGTTCACACAATTGCTCTCAGAGTGATTAATATTAATATTGACATTGGTGATAAAATGATTTTTCCCAGAAGCAATTTCCATCTGCCCTTCAGCAGGCGAGACAAGAAGCAGCCAGCATCCACATGGCTAATCCTCCCCCACTGTACTGTACTGCTGATGCCTACTTGTATGGGTGATGGCATTATTTAAGCCAGCTGACATGGCTTAAACTTTCTGAAACCACACAGTACATCACAGTACACATGGTCCGGTCATACCAAGGTGAGGGAGCGGGTAAGGTTAAGTTATGTTGTGTTCTGTTGTATGGATAGACACTGAGGGGGAATAGATCTAACCTTTCTGCTTCACACTCACTGTTGGCCCAGAGTACTACATGGAATGGTTAGCATTAGAACAGAGCTGCAGTGAAAACATTTCCTCTCAGCTCGCAGCTGTATATGCATACTGTATTTAAGCTCAGAGGCTGTGGCATGTCTTCAGTGTCATTGCTCTGTTTGGAATACTGGAGTGATTCTAATGTTGACCCTGGAAGAGGGTTTTTTTTTTTAACATCCAATTTGGTTCCCTGGTTCCCTCCCTGTCTATCTCCTCCCTCAACATGGCCGTGTGGGCGCTGAGACTTTCAATGTGCTCTGCTGACTGATCAGACTACTGCTGTCCATCATTTGTTTATGTTCTCATTTGGAAAAAGATGCATTCTCCTAATGCATTATAATTTACCACAGAAGTTACAGAGGGCCAGTGCCAACCTCACTTTTACTTTCTCTTTCTCTCAGTCTCTCTCTCTCTCAGTCTCAGTCTCTCTCACTCTCTCTCTGTCATGGTCGTCTGAAGAAGTGGACCTAAGCTGAGCATACATTACTTTATTTATATAAATGTCACCAACAAAACAAGAAACAAAGAAACGACCATGAAGCTTACGAGGGCTATAGTGCCACTAACAAAGACAACTTCCCACAATAACAAAAGGGAAAAAGGCTGCCTAAGTATGATTCCCAATCAGAGACAACGATAGACTGATAGCTGTCCCTGATTGAGAACCATACCAGGCCAAAACATAGAAACACAAAACATAGAAATCAGAACATAGACTGCCCACCCAAGTCAAACCCTGACCAAACCAAAATAGAGACATAAAAAGGCTCTCTAAGGTCAGGGCGTGACTCTCTCTCTCTCTCTCTCTCTCTCTCTCTCTCTCTCTCTCTCTCTCTCTCTCTCTCTCTCTCTCTCTCTCTCTCACATGCCCCTCACAACCCATGATGATAATGGCTGTAGTTTGTCTCCCATCTCAAATAGCTAATTTCACATGTCATTTCTCTCTTCTCAGTCCCTCACTGTTCCTTGGTTGTGGTTAGAGTAAAGGCTTTGCCATTGGAGCTCACAATGAGGAAGAATAGAGGAGGGCCTTGGAGACAAGGAGTCTGCCATGAGCTTTTCACACAAAGCCCTTTGAGTAGCCTCAATCTTTTAACAACTTCAGAAAATAAGTACCGTACAGATATCAGAAAGTGCTTTTTCACTTTTCTCCCCAGAGGTTCACAGGTTTTTGTCAATCTATCATAATCACACTTTGAACTGTGTTCATAATCTATTAATGGAACACCATTAGACCATGCCAGTCTTTCCAAATCGGTTGATATACTGTTTCTAGGCAACATAGTTGTTTCCTTCAATATTAAGATGGGCTATTGTGATTAAAATAGATGTTGCTCATCAAACTAACTGGCTTTTATCACCTATGTGCAGTTGTGTGGAAAATACCGCTAATCTCTTTGTAAACACAAGAAGTACCTCAGCCAGCTCCAGTCATCTCATGACAGAAACACCTACACAAAACAACTGTGTCTCATCCCGCCTCGAGCTACAGCGAGAGGGGTATATTTCAAATGCCCAACAGACCATAGCTATGCTAGACTTGCAATGTTCTGCTCGGCAGACTCCTGATGTTACATCATTTTACGAGCAAGGTCTCTATTCAATCAGATCTGCTTTAGCTGACATCCGCATAGTGGTTGTTTTGGCGGTGTCGGAGGTGGAACTGCGTTAGAGCTGTCAAAACCACAAGCGGCTCCTGGCATTATACCTACAGCGGACATTGCCATTGGCTACACAGAGTCGAATTAAAATAAATCCCATGCAGCCTTGTCTATAAGTTTGAACACTGGAATGTGGGATGTAAGATGACAGAAATGTTCATTATTTAGTTTAAGAATTTTCAAATTTGAGCATCATTATTTCTCGTTCTGAACTTCTAACCTGAGAGGGACGGTGTGGCTTCCTGACAATTATCGCAAGAGCAGCTGCTCAGCGATTTGATGGTTCAAAATCAGTTCCACCTCCTCACCAAGTGAGGAGTTTTTGTATGGAGGTCAATGAGAGAGTGTCGAAGTTGGTCAGCATCATTTTTTAGGGCTTATTTGCTACGTGAGGTTTATTTGATCAGTTAGAAGTTTCGTAATGCTTAAGTTGTTATGAGTGTACTGATATAATTAGGACACTTGACATCACAACAATTTTGAGAAAAAAAACACTTTATATCGGAGTTGTGCCTAGTTGCTCACTAACCTAACATAGCAGGAGTAAAGGTTATTCACACAATTATCTGTTCTCTCATTGGCTAGAATGTTCCCACCTGATCTTGCCTCCTCCCGACTGCCTTCCATTTTCAAATAAATGTATTTTCATTGTTAGTGGCGTCTTGAGTATCTGGTCAATATAATGCATAATTTGTGTCTCGGCCCAACATACACCTGTCTTGGACAATCCTTCCATGTCACACAGAAGCAATTCTGTCTGCAAATACACTCTCTATACTTATAAAGATCATCATAAAATATCTGAAATAGCATTACCCTAGCAGGCATGGGTGTCATGTGCCTCAAAAAATCAGAGGGGGCACAAAGTATGTGAGGATGGCATTGGGAAGTTGGAGAATTTTGCCTTTTTCTAACACCTGAAACAGCTATTTCCTGTAATCTAGAGCCATAGTCATTATGCTTAATTCTATGTAAAAAAAAATGTCCATATTTTTTCTTATCTTAAAAATATTCGTAACAAATATGTATATTTACACCACGATTCAAAAGTTTTTGGTCACTTAGAAATCTCCTCGTTTTTGAAAGAAAATAACATTTTTTGTCCATTAAAATAACGTCAAATTGATCAGAAATACAGTGTAGATATTGTTAATGTTGTAAATGACTATTGTAGCTGGAAATTGAATTTTTTTTAATGGAATATCTACATAGGCATACAGAGGCCCATTATCAGCAACCATCACTCCTGTGTTCCAATGACATGTTGTGTTAGCTAATCCAAGTTTATCATTTTAAAAGGCTAATTGATCATTAGTAAACCCTTTTGAAATGATGTTAGCACAGCTGAACACTGTTGTCCTGATTAAAGAAACAATAAAACGGGCCTTCTTTAGACTAGTTTGGTATTTGGAGCATCAGCATTTGTTGATTCGATTACAGAATCAAAATGGCCAGAAACAAATAGCTTTCTTCTGAAACTTGTCGGTCTATTCTTGTTCTGAGAAATGAAGGCTATTCCATGCGAGAAATTGCCAAGAAACTGAAGATCTCGTACAATACTGTGTACTACTCTCTTCTCAGAACAGCACAAACTGGCTTTAACCAGAATAGAAAGAGGAGTGGGAGGCTCCGGTGCACAACTGAGCAAGAGAACAAGTACATTAGAGTGTCTTGTTTGAGAAACAGACGCCTCACAAGTCCTCAACTGGCAGCTTCATTAAATAGTACCCACAAAACACCAGTCTCAACGTCAACAGTGAAGAGGCAACTCCGGGATGCTGTTCTTTTCTTCTAGGCAGAGTTGCAAAGAAAAAGCAATTTCTCAAACTGGCCAATGAAAAAAAGACTAAGCTGGGCAAAATAACAGACACTGGACAGAGGAAGATTGGAAAAAAGTGTTATGGACAGACAAATCTAAATTTGCGCTGTTCAGACCACAAGGAAGAACATTCGTGAGTTGCAGAAACAATGAAAATATGCAAGAGGAGTGCTTGATGCCATCTATCAAGCATGGTGGAGGCAATGTGATGGTGTGGGGATGCTTTGGTGGTGGTAAAGTGGGAGATTTGTACAGGGTAAAATGGATCTTGAAGCAAGAAGGCTATCACTCCATTTTGCACTGCCATGCCACACCCTGTGGACAGCGCTTAATTGGAGCCAATTTCCTCCAACAACAGGACAATGACCCAAAGCACAGCTCCAAACTATGCAATAACTATTTAGGGAAGAAGCAGTCAGCTGGTATTCAAATCAAATCAAAGTTTATTTGTCACGTGCGCCGAATACAACAGGTTCACCTTACAGTGAAATGCTTACTTACAGGCTCTAACCAATAGTGCAGAGAAAGAAAAAAAAGTATGTGTGTGTGTGTGTGTAGGTAAGTAAAGAAATAAAACAACAGCAAAAAGACATTTGAAAATAAGAGTAGCAAGGCTATATACAGACACCGGTTAGTCAGGCTTATTGAGGTAGTATGTACATGTGGGTATGGTTAAAGTGACTATGCATATATGATGAACAGAGTAGCAGTAGCGTAAAAAGAGGGGTTGTCGGGTGGTGGGACACAATGCAGATAGCCCGAATAGCCAATGTGCGCGAGCACTGGTTGGTCTGGCCAATTGAGGTAGTATGTACATGAATGTAGAGTTAAAGTGACTATGCATATAAGATAAACAGAGAGTAGCAGCAGCGTAAAAGAGGGGTTGGGGGGGGGCACACAATGCAAATAGTCTGGGTAACCATTTGGTTACAATTTTCAGGTCCTTCCTCTGACACCGCCTGCTGTAGAGGTCCTGGATGGCAGGCTGCTCTGCCCCAGTGATGTACTGGGGCGTACGCACTACCCTCTGAAGTACCTTGCGGTCAGAGGCCGAGCAATTGCCGTACCAGGCAGTGATGCAACGGTCAGGATGCTCTCGATGTTGCAGCTATAGAACCTTTGGAGGATCTCAGGACCATTGCCAAATCTTTCCTGAGTGGGAATAGGCTTTGTTGTGCCGTCTTCACGACTGTCTTGGTTTGTTTGGACCATTCTAGTTTGTTGTTGATATGGACACCAAGGAATTTGAAGCTCTCAACCTGCTCCACTACAGCCCCGTCGATGAGAATGGGGAATTGCTCGGTGCTCCTTTTCCTGTAGTCCACAATCATTTCCTTAGTCTTGGTTAAGTTGAGGGATAGGTTGTTATTCTGGCACCACCCGGTGTCCAGGTCGGTGTCCAGGTCGGTGTCCAGGTCGGTGTCCACCCGGTGTCCACGCCTGATCCACCCGGTGTCCAGGTGTCTGGACCTCCTCCCTATAGGCTGTCTCGTCGTTGTCGGTGATCAGGCCTACCACTGTTGTGTCGTCAGCAAACTTAATGATGGTGTTGGAGTTGTGCCTGGCCATGCAGTCATGGGTGAACAGGGAGTACAGGAGGGGACTGAGCACGCACCCCAGGCCTCTCTCATCTTTTTAAGTGGGAGAACTTGCACAATTGGTGGCTGACTAAATACTTTTTAGCCCCACTGTAGTTATCAACTTAGGAGAGTGCCTAAGCAACACACCAAGTCGGAAAACCCTAGACATGACTTTAGAGACAATGCCATGATAGTCATTTAGCTAGGACATTGGACGTATATAGAATACCGTCCAATTAGATGATTTTGGTGGGAGATCTACATTTTGTGTATGCTTTCATTCCTTTCGGTTCAGTTCCTTTGACACTTAGTAAGTGATAGAGCCATAAACAAAGTCCCCATACAACCATCACTTAGTGCCACAACGCCGCTCATTGGGGAATTAATGTGATTATACACTGCTCAAAAAAATAAAGGGAACACTTAAACAACACAATGTAACTCCAAGTCAATCACACTTCTGTGAAATCAAACTGTCCTCTTAGGAAGCAACACTGATTGACAATACATTTTACATGCTGTTGTGCAAATGGAATAGACAACAGGTGGAAATTATAGGCAATTAGCAAGACACCCCCAATAAAGGAGTGGTTCTGCAGGCGGGGACCACAGACCACTTCTCAGTTCCTATACTTCCTGGCTGATGTTTTGGTCACTTTTGAATGCTGGCGGTGCTTTCACTCTAGTGGTAGCATGAGACGGAGTCTACAACCCACAGAAGTGGCTCAGGTAGTGCAGCTCATCCAGGATGGCACATCAGAGCGAGATGTGGCAAGAAGGTTTGCTGTGTCTGTAAGCGTAGTGTCCAGAGCATGGAGGCACTACCAGGAGACAGGCCAGTACACCATGAGACGTGGAGGAGGCCGTAGGAGGGCAACAACCCAGCAGCAGGACCGCTACGTCCGCCTTTGTGCAAGGAAGAGCAGGAGGAGCACTGCCAGAGCCCTGCAAAATGACCTCCAGCAGGCCACAAATGTGCATGTGTCTGCTCAAACGGCCAGAAACAGACTCCATGAGGGTGGTATGAGGGCCCGACGTCCACAGGTGGGGGTGTGCTTACAGCCCAAACCGTGCAGGACGTTTGGCATTTGCCAGAGAACACCAAGATTGGCAAATTCGCCACTGGGCCCTGTGCTCTTCACTGATGAAAGCAGGTTCACACTGAGCACGTGACAGACGTGAGTCTGGAGACGCTGTGGAGAACATTCTGCTGCCTGCAACATCCTCCAGCATGACCGGTTTGGCGGTGGGTCAGTCATGGTGTGGGGTGGCATTTCTTTGGGGGGCCGCACAGCCCTACATGTGCTCGTCAGAGGTAGTCTGACTGCCATTAGGTACCGAGATGAGATCCTCAGACCCCTTGTGAGACCATATGCTGGTGCGGTTGGCCCTGGGTTCCTCCTGTGTTCCTCCTACTGCAAGACAATGCTAGACCTCATGTGGCTGGAGTGTGTCAGCAGTTCCTGCAAGAGGAAGGCAGTGATGCTATGGACTGGCCCGCCTGTTCCCCAGACCTGAATACAATTGAGCACATCTGGGACATCATGTCTCGCTCCATCCACCAATGCCACGTTGCACCACAGACTGTCCAGGAGTTGGCGGATGCTTTAGTCCAGGTCTGGGAGGAGATCCCTCAGGAGACCATCCGCCACCTCATCAGGAGCATGCCCAGGCGTTGTAGGGAGGACATTACATCAAAGTTGGATCAGCCTGTAGTGTGATTTTCCACTTTAATTTCGAGTGTAACTCCAAATCCAGACCTCCATGGGTTGATAAATTTGATTTCCATTGATAATTTTTGCGTGTTTTTTTTTGTCAGCACATTTAACTATGTAAAGAAAAAGTATTTAATAAGAATATTTCATTCATTCAGATCTAGGATGTGTTATTTTGGTGTTCCTTTTTTTGAGCAGTGTATATAGTTTGTGAGTGTGGCTGTGTTGTTAACATCTGCCTAATTTACTGCCCAGATCTTCCAGTCTGGACGGTCAGACGACGGGTCCGGAACAGCGATTCCAATTCCGGACACCCACTGCCCATCCTTGTGGTGGATTGCCCCGCTGTCAGAGAGCCTACCAAGGTAAACCACCAGAGTGAGGGACCGCAATGGCGATCACCAACAATGACATCCCCTGGCCCTTCCTGTGGTACTTTGTAGCTTCCAGGAAACCTACCAAGGTAAACCACTAGAGGGGGACCGCAACGGCGATCTCCAAACGGACATCAACTGTCTATCCTTGTAGTGTACTGCTCCGCTTTCAGAGAGTCTACCAAGTTCAACCACCAGAGGGGGACTGCAACGATGATCTACAAACAGGACATCATGGGGTAATATTTTTTGTTGTTGATTTGTAACTTGCACAATAATCACAAGATCCAAACCACCAGGGGGGACTGTCATCATGTGGCCCTCTTTTGGTATAGCTAGTGGCTTCTCCCTCTCTCCCTCCTACACCCAGGTTCTGTTATCTCAGGTTGTAAATTCCTGGAGGAGAATCTTTCCTTCTGGCCATGCAGTCTAGAGATAGAGAGTTACACAGTAGAACAAAGACACTTCTACATCACAGAAGTTGAGAACTGAACAATATCCATGTTTTGGAGAATGTGTAAACGGTCGGTGGAGAAGCCAGCTACAACCCGGTCCATTTTGTTTCATGTTTGTGACCTCATGAAAGACAATACAGACAGATTACCATAACTCTGTTTATACAGGTACCTCAGTTATGAAGTTTGCATCTAATTATTGTATAAAATGAATGAGTAAAGATGAAACTATTTGTGAAATGACGTAATGCTAGGTTTAACCGTTAATGTGAGGGAACTGTATGATCTGGCTCATGGGACAGCCCTTTTCTACTGTTATGAACAAAAACCCCTCCTGAAGAAATCCTCTTCAGACCAGGCGTACCTCGATGGACACCGAGGGGGCACAGGTTGAGTTCAGACTACAAAAACCTCAGTATAAGCTAAGTTTGTAATGGTTGTTGAATTCCTTACCATACCATGTGGAGCATTGGGTACACAACAGGAAAAGGTTCAACTCTGAGACTATCGATCCCGACAGAATAAGAGCAAATCTTAGATACTAATCACTAGTCTGCAGCTAGAAATTATGTCAACCTGGGATGCGAAGACTGACAACCGCCGAAACATCTATTCTATTCGAACATTTCTGAATAGTACTCTGAAGTATCCATTCTAACCACAACAGACTTCAGGGAAGCAGAGAGAGACGCTCAGATGAACTTTCCAACAGAAAGACGGATGATTCCAACAGATATCACGACGACACACTGAGCATAAATATATATATATATTAATTGCAATTATTCCCGAATGAGTGAGCGTTCATGTGCAAAGGATTAGCATTTCAATTAATATAATTATGAACTGTGTAGTGACTCCTTTTTGTCTTTCCCGCCCACACAGTCCACACCTACTTCCCTTTGTCCACCAAGCCATAATTTCAGCTTAGCCCACTAGGGAACCTCCCCTATAATTTCCTTGTAACCATATCTACTCTTTGTTTGTTTATGCATTTCTGTGATTATTTATTTAGTTAGTAAAAAATTATTAAGACAATTAGTGTATGGATGATTCATAGTAAAGGCTGGGTTTGTGCAGATAACCAACAATTTACGACGTTTGGACGTCAGCACAGAGATAGCAGGCTCGAAATCATGAAAAGAATGGTCAATTAGGTTTGCTGACGGAATGTGTCGAGACTAACTTAAGGTAAAAAATTATTCTTTAACCATTGGAAGAGTGCATTCCCTTCCCCGTGTTGCACTCTGAGGGACTCCTATCACGCTTTTGTCAAGGGTAATTGATTGTTTAGGTCTCTGACCTTCTTACTGATTATAGCTGGACTGATTGTTGCTGGTATTGGTACTGGTACCCAAGGGGACCAGTTATCCTACCAATTTATTCTGAAAAATGATCTTACCAGAACACATGATTAGAGCATTTTACTAGTTATATTGCAGTTGAACCTACACATGGCAAAAAATATGTTTTTATTGTCATGCCTTGCCATTTGTTTGAGGTGGAAGTCCACTGGACTTCTACGACCAGTGTGGTCCACCTCAGTAATATCTTAGATGTGTTCTAAGATTACCCCCATCGAGGGCCCTGTCTGCTCCTCACTGTTCTCATAGGGGAGTTTACAACTAGATTTGTTTTATGCTCTGGCGGCCTTGTACGGTGTTGCCCGTAGTCTCGATGAGCCTCATCGAGGCCGGGTCTGGGCTACTATTCCCCCCGATGTGTCTAGGGACTCCCCCACCAGGGGGTAGTGTTGGTATCCGAGGCGCAAACAAAAAGGTCGGACCCTATGTATGAGTTGTCAGCAGCCGCATTGTTATGAGAATGGTTGTAACCTTTCAACCAAATCTCCTGGTGTTTGTGCTTCAAAACGCTCCGTGGCTGTTGAGGGCTGTCAGTCACCACACTGTCCGCGTGTGGCAACCTATTCATTATCTGCGAACTGAGACTAGGATATCGATCGGTCTGTGATATTGCAGAGTGTTTCACCAGTGGGAGTCATAGGGTCAGTTGCTGGACTGACCCCATTAGTGTCATTGTAAGCGGTGACAGTCCCCCACAAAGCGGAAGGTGTATCATCGGAAGCAGAGTGCACTCTGTGCATCAATGTTTTTCTTGCTGAGACAGCCGCAGTGCTGGTGGAAGTGTCTGAAGGGTAAGAGATGTTCATCTCAACTACCATATTGCACGACTGCAAAGAGGAAGGAAGTTGCTCATTCACAGAGATAGCAGGCTCGAAATCATGAACAGAATGGTCAATCAGGTTTGCTGATGGAATGTGTCGGGATATCTTCTTGGATCGTAGTAATATCTTCTTGGATTGGATTCTGCCCCAAGAGGTTTCTAAACGTATTTTTCCCAGTGGGTGCTTTCGACAGACACCCCCCGTGAATGACTGCGTTGCAGCTAGCATTAGGGGAAGACAGTGTGGTCAGTGGAGAAGGCACTGTGTGGCCTGTGACCATAACTGCTTTGTTTTCCAATCCATCAGTGGGAGTAACCAATCCATCAAGTCTGCTCCAAATAGCAGGGGTACAGATTTGAGGCTGGTAACATACACAGGGTGAACGAGCGATACGTCCTGGAAGTGTAGTTTCAGCATGACTCTCAATTTGAGAGGCAAGGTAGTCTGAGTGACCCCTCAAAGTGTAGTGTTGCATCGTTCCACTTTTAACCAATGTTTCTTTGGCTTCAAAGCCCTTTTGAGGTCATCGAAGAATGTGTGAGAGATGAGTGATATTGTCGCACCCAAACCAAATTAGCGCAAGTCAAGTTAAGCAATCCCCCAGGACTGTTTCCAGGTATGGGCATTTAGATTCGTGTTTAGTGGACATATTCCCCACAAAGTGGAGTGGTCATTCGAAATGACATGATGTGCCATTTCTGTTCAAGGTGGAAGCAGATCGACTTTTCGGATTTTGAGTGGGTTTGGCTTTAACGAAGCGTTTGACCTTTTTCTTTGCAACCTTTGTATCAGAGTCTATAGACAAAGCCCGTGGGCTTGTTTCTTGATCAAGTGGGCTCTGGATAGGGTCTCAAGTGATAGCGGGAGTAATTTAAATGTTAACATCCTTGCTATGGGCGTTAATTCCTGCAGACCTGGTGTCCGGTAATTCCCTGTCTAGTCCTTCTGATTTGTCTTTTACCCTTTTCTCAAAAATGTCTCACTTTAGTTCTTTACATAGTGGAACTTCTGGAGAACATTGGTCTACGTTTTGATCGTCCTTCAACCCTTTGTTACCCTTGTGCTCTGACACTTTTTGTGGGTTGGGTGTAGTAACATAGCGAACAGGTCGATTGTAGCGGTAGTTGTTTTGTTGGAGACGTACTTTACAGTTACTTCAACCGCGGAGGTTATTGGAATCGTGGTTCTGTGGTAGAAACCATTGTTGTACGTCATCTCTTAATGCTCCAATACCTGATAATGCACCATCTAACTGGAGTGAGTGCTCCTGGTCAAACTTCAAAACCGAGTGGTCAGGGCTCTTAATCTGAACTTTTGATACCTCAAAAGCTGTGCTTGCAAGCTCTCTGAGTTGTAAGATAGGCAAGCCAATGTGGGCTGCAGGGCCCAAGATGTGGGCTGCAGGGCCCAAGTAGGCAATGAAGGTGGGATAAATGTTCGACAGAAACATTTGTTTGAATGGTAACAGCTCTTCCATTCCTGTTTCAGTGAGTAGGCCAAAGTAAGATGAACAAAGCCTACGGTAGTAAGCTTGTGGGTGTTCATTCCGAGCTTGTTTGACAGTGTTAGCCAGTGAGCTATCGTGTTTGCGAGTCGCAGAACCACTGAATTCTAATTTCAAAGCTGTGGCAAGTTTAGCGTAGTCATTTAGCACATGTCGCTGTTGTAGATGAATGAACCCCGTGACGTGTCTATTTGACGTTTGCTTCAACAGGTAAACCCTGTCAGAACCCGAAGCATTCGGGTAGCCATCCAATGCGTCCTCTGTCAGCTAGGAACATCTCAGTATCCGTTTGGCTGACTTGGAACGGGGTCAAAGGTGGGGAAATTCTTGACGAGTTTGTCAAGGTATTCCGCGCCAAGCGGGCAGAGAGGGTTGGCTTCATCCTATGGGAAAATTGGGGCCGAAAGGCCAAGTGGAGAAGCCAAGCTTTGGCTTTGTTGGCCAAGAGGCGCCATATTACTCAGTGCCGAATGGCCAAGAGGAGAAGACTGAGGGACACATGAGGGAGGCAAAGTCTGGGTTTACAAGTGACGTCTCACATTAAACCATTCTGCATACTTTGCTAGTATTACGTTGACCGGAGCAACACGGTACATAAATACAGATACCCACACTGGCCTACCCACACTGGCTTAGCGCAGTAGGCGGACAGAATACTTTGGCTCTAGCCTCTAATTTCTAGCCATACTGGCTCAATGCCCTTGCTCTAGAAATTAGTATTGACCAACAGAAATCGTACCGTTTGGCCTAACGGACTAAATCTGGAATTTACAACTCATTGCTCTGACTATTGACACACAACCGGAGGCACTCTCCGTACCTTGTTCAAATGGAAACACACACAAATCAAATCAAATCAAATGTATTTATATAGCCCTTCTCCTGATATCTCAAAGTGCTGTACAGAAACCCAGCCTATAACCCCAAACAGCAAGCAATGCAGGTGTAGAAACACAGTGGCTAGGAAAAACTCCCTAGAAACCAGGCTTTGAGGGGTGGCCAGTCCTCTTCTGCCTGTGCCGGGTGGAGATTATAACAGAACATGGCCAAGATGTTCAAATGTTCATAAATGACCAGCAAGCATGGTCAAATAAGAATAATCACAGTAGTTGTCGAGTGTGCAGCAAGTCAGCACCTCAGGAGTAAATGTCAGTTGGCTTTTCATAGCCGATCATTAAGAGTATCTCTACCACTCCTGCTGGGACAGGTAGCATGTCCGGTGAACAGGTCAGGATACCATAGCCGCAGGCAGAACAGTTGAAACTGAAACACACACAACCAATTTGTATACAAAGCAGTCTGTTTGTACAATTCTGTTTGCACAATTGATATATATATAATTCAACAGCAAAGTCCAATTCTATCTTAGATTCCTCGCATGGGGCGCCATAATATGTCATGTCTTTGGCATCATTAAATTGAAGACATATTTTATCAAATCAATTCTCTGTAGTTATTATTACGTGATTAAACTATGTACATTTAATTAACTGGGAAGTTGGGACACCAAGGAAAATCTTCAGATTACAAAGTTATCATTTTCCTAATATAGCTCTTCATATATTTTAATATCTGATCAAAAGGTCTTCTAATTAATGAATGAATCTTTATCTCAGGTTAGTCTCATTCCAAATGTCGTAATTTGTTGGTTATCTACACGAACCCAGCCTTTACTATGAATCATCCATACACCAATTGTCTTAATCATTAGCGAAATAAATAATCACAGAAATTCATTAACAAACAAACAGTAGATATGGTTACAAGGAAATGATAGGGGAGGTTCCCTAGTGGGCTAAGCCAATATGACGGCTTGGTGGACAAATGGAAGTGGGTGTGGACTGAGAAGGGTGGGAAAGACAAAAAGGAGTCACTACACAGTTGATAATTATATTAATTTAAATGCTAATCCTTTGCACATGAACGCTCACTCATTCGGGAATAATTGCAATCAATATATATTTAAAGTCAG
Organism: Oncorhynchus mykiss; assembly: GCF_013265735.2. Taxonomy (NCBI): domain Eukaryota; kingdom Metazoa; phylum Chordata; class Actinopteri; order Salmoniformes; family Salmonidae; genus Oncorhynchus; species Oncorhynchus mykiss. The sequence continues at coordinate 26,317,252 of NC_048593.1, read as the reverse complement.
TGTGTCATCGTGATCTCTGTTGGAATCATCCGTCTCTCTGTTGGAAAGTTCATCTGAGCGTCTCCTCCAGGAATTTAAGACCTGAGATAACAGAACCTGGGTGTAGGAGGGAGAGAGCGGGAAGCCACTAGCTATACCCAAAGAGGGCCACCTCATGACACCTGTAACCCCTGTGGGCATGACACTTTTACTAGCGGGGTGAAAAAACATGTTATTTAAGCCTATCAGAGAGGCTAAGATCTGCTTTGCAGACTGATCTGTCTTAGGGGGAACAGTATATCATATTAGAACAACGACAACAGATTTTTTCCAACTTTGGAGAGTCCCTGCAAAAAGACATCTTTACTCACACAATTCCTCCCATATGTGATTCAGCAACTGGAGTGTATTAATACATTTTCACATGGTTTCTATTATGTCAAATATGAGTCATAGTCATGGTATACACAGATAAGGGTTATGTAAAGATAAGGCCGCTCTGTGAGTCCTCCATCAATGGTGTGTGTTTAAATAGAAAGTGCTGGATAACATGAGAAGGTTCCTAACAGAGGCTAACAATTCAAGGCTTGGGAAGGGAGAAATCCGCATCTCTGAGAATGCTGTCTAACTCTGTCAGGCAAATGTGACTGTTAGAGACAAGTTGAGATTGATGGAATCGTTTCCCCCTGGCTCAGCACTCTTTGATTTCCACTGCATATAGAGGAGAGGAAAGGAGAAATTGAGGAAGTAAGGGAAGGAGGGAGGTAGGAAGGAAGGAAGGGATGAAGGAATGGAGGGAGGAGGGAAGGGGGGAGAATGATATAGAGGAATCCATGTTATTTTCAGCGAGAGAGAGCGAGAGCGAGAGCGAGAGCGAGAGCGAGAGAAATGCCCTATGCTTATTAACCACTTGGAATTAAACCCATGGGAGATATATTATTTCAGGGTCTGTGGATAGTCTCCATTCACATACACTCATCTCATGTATCATTGAAAGTTCTTTTGTGGAGAGAAATCTTTAGTGTTTTATATCGAGAACATTTCAGCCCATCTCAATTAGCTGATGTGCAGAAGATGTGAGTGGTAGAAATAAACTCTTTTCCGGTCCTCTGTTATCAAAACCATTCAACCGTCCTTCACGCGCGACAGCGTGTTTTTCAATTTCTGCCATTGAATGGCAGCCTTGCCACTTAACATTTCCATGAAGACGACGCATCGAGATTATTTGGGTTTAGAAGTGGATCTCGGCATAATTTTTTCTGCTAAGAAAATTGATTGAAAAAAGCTGTCATGTTGCCATGACCACTCCAGAAGACAGGTTTTGGATAGAGCTTGCGTGCATGCTTTGAGGCGGGTGCCATTCTATTGGCAGAGAGTGCCAGTGATCTGAGATGGTGCTAAAATACTATCTATGCTTTGCTTAACCAAAATGGCTTTTGCATTCACATAAAGTATCCTAAGACTGACAGGCTGTGCTTGACAGAGAGGGGTCATGAAGTGGCAAAGACATCACATGGACTCCCGAGTGGCGTAGCAGTTTAAGGCACTGCATCTCAATGCTAGAGGCATCACTACAGACCCTGGTTTGATTCTAGGCTGTATCACAACTGGCTGTGATTGGAAGTCCCATAAGGCGGTGCACAATTTGCCCAGCATCATCTGGGTTAGTGTTTGGCCGGGTTAGGCCGCCATTGTGTTTGGCCGTTGTGTTTGGCCGGGTTAGGCCGCCGAATTTGTTCTTAACTGACTTTCCTGGTTAAATAAAATATAAATACAAAATGAATAGGCCATCACATGCAGACGAGTATAGGGTTCAAGCAGGATGCATAGTATGGTGGGACCATATGGAGTTGGGGGCCATGGGGAAGGGTGACACAGATGCTTACTTTACAGTATGTATGCTCTCTCATATGTTTTTTTTTGTACTTTACAGAAAGTATTTGCTTCAAATATGTAACACTGAACTTAAGTGGGGTTGAAAGCGGAAACAAACAAACCTATGGCGATAAAAATCCTCCAGGGACGTTATATGTTACTCTCAATTAAAGCAATTTCTTATTTTTCTCTTCTCTTGTGTAAGTCTTTCTTTCAACACTGCAGTAGTCTTGGCAACCTCTCTCACTGTCTCTCTTCACAGCCCACTTCTCTCTTTTCTTTATTTGAAGATCTTTATTTTAAAACCTTTGTCTAGCCCTGTCTCTCTACCCCTCTTCCACCAGCCTCTTTTGATTCCTCTTTCTCCCGCTCACTCTCTCTCTCTCTCTCTCTCTCTCTCTCTCTGGGAATACAGCTGTCTGATTTTTTCTGTTGAGTGACATGTCTCTTTATCGCTGATGGATTTCCCCCCCTCTCATCCAACCATTCTCTCTCTCTCTCTCTCTCTCTCTCTCTCTGACATGTTACTTTGCAAAATTACTTTGTGTGGAAAGTAACATGTTATATTACTCTACATTACCTTCATGAAAACATCTCACCATTTGTCTATTGGAGGGAGCAAGGCGAGTACTTACTAACTCAGGTTTGATCACTAGTTTCTCGTTTCATCTGTGGTGTTGCTTTCCTGCAATACTGTGTGATTGCAGCCGGCAATTCAAGGCATTCCTGCATGTGCCTGCCCCCGTGCACGCCATTGGTTACTAACGTTGTGGAACCACCTCTTCTTCTTCTTCTGTGGGGTTTATTGGCAGATGGTATCCAACGTTATGGTGTATTACCGCTACCTACTGTACTCAAGCATCCCCGCCTCTCGCCTGGGTACCAGAGTCCTAGCTTAAAAATGGACCAATAGAAGCATAAAGAGGGGTTCCTGCAGATGCCCGGAATGCCCACATGCAGGAATGTCCTGAATTGTGGGACACAATTACAACCTTCTCCTTTCCTGTGCTAATCTATCGTATGGGTTGCTTAATTAGCCATACTGTAAATCAAACATCTGCATAGATTTCCTATCTTTTAATTAAAAATCTTTCTCTAGAGCCACCAGTTCTGGTTATAGACTGAATGTACACAGACCTTGACACTAGAAGGGAAAGACCACTATGGACTTTGCTATCACAGAAGCTTTCAATGCCAAAGATCAGAGGTGTGCCCTCCATACATGTGTATGGAGACAGCTGTCATGATATTTTTCCCAACAGCATTTCTCCCCTCACTATCACGTTTTAGGGAAGACCCTCATGCAGACAGTATCGAAGTAACACAAGTTTATTACTAGAACAGCGGCAGGCAAAATGACAGGTCAAGGGCAGGCAGAGGTCAGTAATCCAGATCGAGCCAAAAAGTACAGAACGGCAGGCAGTCTCAGGGTCAAGGCACGCAGAATGGTCAAAACAAGGAAAACTAGAAAACGGGAACTGAAGGAAAAGACAGAAGCAAGATGAAAAATGCTGATAGGCTTGACGGACAAAACAAACTGTCAACAGAAACAGAGAACAGAGACACAAATACACTGGGTATAATGGGGAAGATAGGTGACACCTGGAGGGGGGTGGAGACAAGCACAAAGACAGGTGAAACAGATCAGGGTGTGACAGTACCTCCACCTTAGGGGCGCCACCTGGCGTCCTACCTGGGCGCATATCTGGTTGACCGGGGTGCCGGCGTTGGAAATCAGCGATGAGGCCTGGGTCCAGGATGTTCTTAGCAGGGACCCAGCACCTCTCCTCCAGGCCATAACCCTACCAGTCAACCAGGTACTGGAATCCCATGCCCCGAGGCCGAACCTTCAGGAGATGCCTCACTGTGTATGTCGGTTGGCCATCGATAGCCCAGGGAACACTCAAAGGGCGAGAGACCCGTGGCAGAGCAAGGAAGGGTGTTGCGGTAGTATTCGACCCACACTAGTTTCTGGCTACAGGTGGTGGGGTTGGTGGGGACCTGTCAGCAGAGTCGTTTCCAAGTCTTGCTTGACTCACTCCAACTGGCCATTGAACTGGGGATGGAACACGGGGGACAGGCTGGCCGACAACCCAATGAGAGTGCAGAACACCTTCCAGAATCGGGACGAGAACTGAGGACCCCGATCGGAGACCATGTCACCTGGGTCCATGGTTCCGGAAGATGTGCTGCACCATGAGCTGGGCTGTCTCTTTGGCAGAGGGTAGCTTGGGGAGAGGAATGAAGTGAGCGGCTTTGGAAAACCGAACCACTACTCTCAGGATAGCGGTGTTGCCATCAGATGGGGGAGACCCATGACAAAGTCCAGGGCTATGTGAGACCAGGGACGGTGAGGGACAGGCAGAGGTTGGAGCTTGTCAAGGAGTCTTGTTCTGCGCACCGACCGTGCATGCGGAAACGAATGCGGAGACGTCAGGAATCATGAAAGACCACCAAAAGCATTGTCGCACAAAGGCCAGGGACTGACGGGAGCCCAGGTGGGAGGCAAGCCTGGAGGAGTGGGCACACTCCAGGACTGAGGAGCGGACCACGTCAGGAACAGACATCCGGTTATCTTGCCCCCCCCCCCCGGGGTTCGGCTGGGAACGCTGCGCCTCACGAACCTGCACAAGGTGGGAAGGATGGTCTCGGGTTCCGGTGTTGTAATCGAGGGGCTATAGTGGCGAGACAGCACATTCAGCTTGACATTCTTGGATCCCGGTCAGTATGAGAGGGAGATGTTGAACCGGGTGAAAAGCAGGGCCCATCTAGCTTGACTGGAATTGAGATGCCCGGAGATATTCCAATGTCATCTTCACCGCGAGAAGCTCACGTTTCCCCACATCTTAGTTCCTCTCCGTGGTTTTGAGGCAATGGGAGAAGAAGGTGCAGGGATGTAACTTGAGGTCCAGGGCAGAATGCAGGGACAGGACAGCCCCCACTCTGACATCCAAAGCATCGGCCTCCACCACGAACTGGCAGGACAGGTCATGATGAACCAAGATGAGAGCTGTGGTGAAACAGTGTTTGAGATCCCGGAACACATGGTCAGCAGCTGGGGACCGCGTAAACGGAACCTTGGGAGAGGTGAGAGAGGACATGGGGAAGCCAGGATGCTGTGACCCCGGATAAAGCAGCGATAAATGTTGGCGAATCCCAGGAAACGTTGCCGGAAATGTTGCAGCTGCACCCTGGATGTAGGCTGGAGCCAATCCACCACCGCTCTCACATTCCCGGAATCCATCTGTACACTCCCTGCTGCGATGATGTAAGCCCATAGAATTCACACTTCTCCACTTTCACAAAAAGCTGATTCTCCAGGAGGCGTTGGAGAACCTGTTGGACGTGGAGCACGTGTTCTTGGCTGGAGCGGGAGAACATGAGGATGTAGTCAAGGTGTAACGTCTCCTTCCAAATCACCCCTCCAAACATCTAGATCACCTGAACTCAGCCCACTTTCCAGCACACACTCTCAAACACCAAGATCCTCTGAACGCAGCTCACTCTCCAGATCCCAACCACCTGAAATCTAATCACCTGTTCACACTTGTATGTCATTATTGCACAATATTTAGTTGAGTTATTTGCACCCCATCACTGTGAGGTATTGTTTGTTTTGTGACACACGTCTTTCAGAGCTCTGTGTTTCCCGTGATTTACTCCTCCCGTGTATGATCGTTTTTGCCTGCCTCACTAACGACGTCTTTTGAATATTGGATTTCCTGTTATCTACCTATTGCCTGATCTCCCGGACTACGTTACTAGCCTTTTCCCTGCCTGTACTGTTCCCCTTTTGGACCCCCTGTGTATGACCTTCTGCCTGCCCGCCCCTGGACCCAGCTACCTGCCTCCTCCTGTAGTCCTTTGCAATAAACACCTGCTGCGCCTTGTGCTTGAAACCAGCTCCCTGTCTCCCCTCGTGTTCATTGCACAAGGTAGATGAAGACGAATCGGTTCAGCATGCTTAACCAGAGCCTGGAACACAGCAGAGGTGTTGGTAAGGCCAAATGGCATGACCAGATACTCATAGTGACCGCTGGCCATGTTGAAGGCCGAGGAGATGTGTGGTAGCAGGTAACGGTTCTTCACCGTGATACCGTTGGGACCTCTGTAGTCGATGCACGGGCGCAGGGTTTTGTCCTTCTTCTCCACAAAGAAGAACTCTGCTCAAGCGGGTAGGCAGAAGGACAGATGAACCCTGCAGCTAAGGAGTCTTCAATGGAAGTCTCCATAACCTTGGTCTCCAGAGCTGATAGACAGTACAGTCGCCCCCAGGGCAGAGTGGTGCCTGGGAGAAGGTCAATTCCACAGTCATAGGGTCGGTGCAGAGGAAGCGAAGTGGCCCGGGCCTTACTGAACACCTCCCGGAGGTCGTGGTACTCCGCGGGAATGGCGGAGAGGTCCGGGGCAATTTCCGAGTCCCCAGGAAGACGTCACGGAGCAGGCTGCGCTGACTTCAGGCACTGAGTGTGGCGGAACGTGCTTCAAACCATGATGGCACCAGCAGACCAGTCAATAAGGGACTGGGGCTGGAGCCAAGAGAATCCCAATACCATGGGAACCTGAGGAGACTTGGATCAGGAATGGATCATCTCGCTGTGCTTCCCTGACACCAGTAGGTTGATGGGGGTGGTATTGTGGGTGACCCAGCCTATAGAGCACCCATCCAGCTCTCTAAGTCCATGGGAATGGAGAGGGGCTGAGTGGGGATGCCTAGCTCAGGTGCCAGGGTATGAAGTTCTCATCAGCGCCAGAGTTGATGAGTACACAGAGAGATTTTGACTGGTTTCCCCACAACAAAATGGCATGAAAAGGGTGCGAGTAAGGGGAGAGGAAAAGTGCTCCGTATGGCCCACCAGAGTATTTCCTCCTACCGGTGAGCCTGGTCTTTTAGTGGACAGGTGGAGACGAAATGACCATTAGTCCTGCAATACAGGCAACACTTAGTGTGAGTCCTGTATAGCAGTTCAGCTGGAGACAGCCTAGCTCTGCCTAGAGAACACAGGTATAAATACACTGGGAATAATGGGGAAGGAGGGGTGTAGAGACAAGCACAAAGACAGGTGAAACTGATCAGGGTGTGATACTTGCTTGAGAACTAAATGAGGGAACAAGTTACGATTGGATTATGGAAACACGCGCCCTGTAGAGATTTGATTCTGAAAGTAACACACACGTTAGTTGACAAAGTAACTAATAATATTACCCAATTTGAAAAAGTAACACGTTACTTTGCTCTGTTACTTATAAAATGTTTTGTTACCCCTGACAGTACATTACAGAGTCATTCTGCTAAATAGGAGGACATTTGTTATGTGGCCCTTTCCTATGTGATTTGTTAATATAATTTTGCTGTTGAAATGGTGCCGAACTGCACATAGAGACTCAAATTTACATAAACAAACATTGATCACGTTACTCCAGAGCATGGCAACAGCTGCTAAGTGACCTGTCAACATTTCAGTAATGCCAAATGCTATATTGCAAAGACCTGATAATTCTGTTTAAACCCATCAATAGGACCTTAATGAGGGCAAAAAATATGAGCTATTTCTGCACATGTTCATGCACAAGGCACATTACTGGCTGTAGTGTTCAGACATTACAGTTTCAAGGCAAGCACTTCTCATAAGGTAATTGCTAGTTCATATGCAAATTCTACTCTTTAATCCTCCATTATTCTCTATTTACATGCGCTTCAGAGGATTTGGGAACGCCCTACCTATCCCTCATCACTTACAAAACAAAGGTCCTTACATGATTCACTGTAGCAAATGAGGAACATGACTTGCGTCTGTGCACATGCAAATGAGACTGTAACCTCTAATCTATTTCCAGGCCTTACTTCCCATGGAGTAGTCTCTTTCATAAATCACAATTTCATTAGGGAAAATTACAGTGCCTTCAGAAAGTATTCATACCCCTTGACTTATTTGTTGTGTTACAGCCTGAATTCAAAATGGATTAAATATTATTTTTTTTCTCACCCATCTACACAAAATAAACCATAATGACAAAGTGAAAACATGTTGAAGTTTTTTCTACTTGATTGAAATTGAAATACAGAAATATATAATTTACATAAGTATTCACACCCCTGACTGTTATTGGCAGCGATTACAGCCATGAGTCTTTCTGGGTAAGTCTCTGAGAGTTTGCACACCTAGAATGTACAATATTTACAATTATTATTTTTAAATTCTTCAAGCTCTGTCAATTCGGTTGTTGATCATTGCTAGCCTCTTGATCCTACTTGAGACGCAGACGTCTCAAGTAGGCACCTGGAAATGCAAATGCGCTACGCTAAATGCTAAATGTACTCGTTAAAACTCAAACGTTCATTAAAATACACATGCAGGGTATTGAATTAAAGCTACACTCGTTGTGAATCTAGCCAACAAGTCAGATTTTTAAAATGCTTTTCGGCAAAAGCATGAGAAGCTATTATCTGATAGCATGCAACACCCCAATATACCTGAAGGGGATGTAAACAAAATAATTAGCGTAGCCGGCGCTACACAAAAACGCAGAAATAAAATATAAAACATTCATTACCTTTGATGATATTCTTTGTTGGCACTCCTATATGTCCCATAAACATCACAAATTGGTATTTTTCCCGATTAAATCCGTCCAAGTATGCCCAAAATATCCATTTGTATAGCCTGTCTGCTTCAGGAAAAAAGCTCTCTTCCAACACGCAACGTCGTTTTTAAAAATTATATAAGTTGCCTATATTCTTTGACAAAACACTTCAACCTACTTTTGTAACCCAACTTTAGGTATTTGTAAACGTTAATAAGCGATCAAATTGATCACTGGGCGATCTGTATTCAATAGCAGCTACTCAAGAAAACAATGTCCATTTTTCAATCTTCCAAAATCGATTGTTGTAGGCTGGATGGAATGACGGATCTATTGGTAATGTCTCAAAGGATTTTTGTCAATGAAAATGACGACATTTTTTTGGCGACATCGTGTGGAAGCTGTAGGAATTGCATCCGTGTCCATATTAAATTTGGTTTCCTTTAAACAATACATGAAAGGGGCGCATGGATACTTTTTTCAGCTTTCAGTGACCAGTTTTTCTTGCGTTTTGAAACACACGCTCTGTTATAGTCACAGCCGTGATTTAACCAGTTTTAGAAACTTCAGAGTGTTTTCTATCCACACATACTAATCATATACATATACTATATTCCTGGCATGAGTAGCAGGACGCTGAAATGTTGCACGATTTTTAACAGAATGTTCGAAAAAGGAGGGGGTAGGATGAAGAGGCTAGACAGCCATTTTCAAGTCTTGCAATATATTTTCAAGATGATTTAAGTCAAACTGTAATTAGGCTACTCAGGAACATTCAATCTAGTTTTGTTAAGCAACTCCAGTGTATATTTGGCCTTGTGTTTTAGGTTGTTGTCCTGCTGAAAGGTGAATTTGAATCCCAGTGTCTGTTGGAAAGCAGACACTGGTTTTCCTTTAAGATTTTGCCTGTGCTTAGCTCAATTCCGTTTCTTTTTAATCAACAAAAAAACACCTAGTTCTTACCGATGACAAGCATGCATCCACCACCATGTTTTAAAATATAAAGAGTGGCACTCAGTGATGTGTTGAGTTGGATTTGCCACAAACATAAAGCTTTGTTTTCAGGACATAAAGTTAACTTCTTTGCCACATTTCTTGCAGTTTTACTTTAGTGAATCAATCCCTGAAACTGTTTTAAAGTCAACATTGGCCTCATGGTGAAATCCCTGAGCGGTTTCCTTCCTCTCCGGCAACTGAGTTAGGATGGAAGCCTGTATCTTTGTAGTGACTGGGTGTATTGCTACACCATCCAAAGTGTAATTAATACCTTCACCATGCTCAAAGGGATATCCAATGTCTGCTTTTTTTTTTACACATCTACCAATAGGTGCCCTCCTTTCTGAGGCATTGGAAAACCTCCCTGGTCTTTGTGGTTGAATCGGTGTTTGAAATGCAGTGCGCGACTGAGGGACCTTACAGATGTATGTGTGGTGTACAGAGATGAGGTAGTCATTCAAAAATCATGTTAAACACTATTATTGCACACAGAGCATGTTTTTACTCTTGAATTTATTTAGGTTTGCCATAACAAAGGGGTTGAATACTTATTGACTCAAGACATTTCAACTTTCCATTTTTAGATATAAAACTGTATTTTTTGTGAAGAATCAACAACAAGTGGGACACAATCATGAAGTGGAACGACATTTATTGGATATTTCAAACTTTTTTAACAAATCAAAAACTGAAAAATTGGGCGTTCAAAATTATTCAGCCCCTTTACTTTCAGTGCAGCAAACTCTCTCCAGAAGTTCAGTGAAGATCTCTGAATGATCCAATGTTGACCTAAATACAATCCACCTGTGTGTAATCAAGTCTCCGTATAAATGCACCTGCACTGTGATAGTCTCAGAGGTCCGTTAAAAGCGCAGAGAGCATCATGAAGAACAAGGAACACACCAGGCAGGTCCGAGATACTGTTGTGAATAAGTTTAAAGCCGGATTTGGATACAAAAAGATTTCCCAAGCTTTAAACATCCCAAGGAGCACTGTGCAAGCGATAATATTGAAATGGAAGGAGTATCAGACCACTGCAAATCTACCAAGACCTGGCCGTCCCTCTAAACTTTCAGCTCATACAAGGAGAAGACTGATCAGAGATGCAGCCAAGAGGCCCATGATCACTCTGGATGAACTGCAGAGATCTACAGCTGAGGTGGGAGACTCTGTCCATAGGACAACAATCAGTTGTATATTGCACAAATCTGGCCTTTATGGAAGAGTGGCAAGAAGAAAGCCATTTCTTAAAGATATCCATAAAAAGTGTTGTTTAAAGTTTGCCACAAGCCACCTGGGAGACACACCAAACATGTGGAAGAAGGTGCTCTGGTCAGATGAAACCAAAATGGAACTTTTTGGCAACAATGCAAAACGTTATGTTTGGCGTAAAAGCAACACAGCTGAACACACCATCCCCACTGTCAAACATGGTGGTGGCAGCATCATGGTTTGGGCCTGCTTTTCTTCAGCAGGGACAGGGAAGATGGTTAAAATTGATGGGAAGATGGATGGAGCCAAATACAGGACCATTCTGGAAGAAAACCTGATGGAGTCTGCAAAAGACCTGAGACTGGGACGGAGATTTGTCTTCCAACAAGACAATGATCCAAAACATAAAGCAAAATCTACAATGGAATGGTTCAAAAATAAACATATCCAGGTGTTAGAATGGCCAAGTCAAAGTCCAGACCTGAATCCAATCGAGAATCTGTGGAAAGAACTGAAAACTGCTGTTCACAAATGCTCTCCATCCAACCTCACTGAGCTCGATCTGTTTTGCAAGGAGGAATGGGAAAAAAATTCAGTCTCTCGATGTGCAAAACTGATAGAGACATACCCCAAGCGACTTACAGCTGTAATCGCAGCAAAAGGTGGCGCTACAAAGTATTAACTTAAGGGGGCTGAATAATTTTGCACGCCCAATTTTTCAGTTTTTGATTTGTTTAAAAAGTTTGAAATATCCAATAAATGTCGTTCCACTTCATGATTGTGTCCCACTTGTTGTTGATTCTTCACAAAAAAATACAGTTTTATATCTTTATGTTTGAAGCCTGAAATGTGGCATAAGGTCGCAAAGTTCAAGGGGGCCGAATACTTTCGCAAGGCACTGTATATGTATAATATAATGACAGTATGGGGTATTATGTAGGCCAGTGACATTATGTAGGCCAGTGACACAAAATGTCAATTGAATCCATTTCGAATACAGGTGGTAAAACCAACAAATTTGAAAAAGGTTAAGGAGTGTGAATACTTTCTGAAGGCACTATGTGAGAAAGAAATGTAGGAACCATGATTCATCAGGGCTATGTCAGAGAGCTGCAGAGAGATAGAATGTATGTTTAGAATAATACTAGATTTAGATGATCATTTTCATAATAAACTACCAATGTTATCCAAAATGTCTTTCTCAATGCAGATCTATTGGAAAAGGTATGCCATTGCTATTCCCAAGGTTGTGAGAGGGCTGTGTTGATGTTCTTTCTCAAAACGTATTTTAATAGGAGGCATTGAATTACATATCAAGAGCAGCTGACAAAGTAGGCCAGTACAACTTTATTAGGCCCTCTCAAAGCTGTCATTGAAATAGCAGCAATGACAAATATAATTTATGCACTCATATAGTATATTCCAACCCAGATGAATAGTGTTTCCAGGCCTTTCTGACTTTGCTTTCTCTTCTTCACCATGGAGCTCCTGTGTCTCTCCAACCACCAGATACAGTTTCCCGCCGGACAGCTGAAAGAGAAATATGCTAGCAGAAACCCCCCAACTCTTCACAGATGTTTCGTCTACACTGTTCCTCCCACCTGATTGGGAAGGGAAAAAGATTTAGGATATCATTGGGAGATCTGTTTAACATCCTAATTGGAAATGACAAGCGCTGTGGCGCATTCAGCCCTGCAGGTGAGATCAAAGAAACACTGAGCTCCTGAAGACATACAGTAGAGGATGGATCAGAATCAAATCCCCTGAATCCCCCCTCGCATGGGCTAATTAACACCTGTCTGCAACTAATTACCCAAATCCACGAGAACCATGGAGAAGAGACAAAAACAACCAACATTGTTAAAGATTCCAAACACAAGTTGGCCCTTAGTTATGCCTCTAAGGCCCCTGCATGTCTACCTGACCGCTGAAGGTTTGAACAGGTGTTTTCCTCTCTCCACTGTATGACTTTGAATCACAAATAGAACATGAGTCGTGTATGGGAGAGGATGGGGAAACATTTTGTTCATGGGAAAGTTGGTTTTGTGTAGCACTTAAAATGAGACAGAAATTGCTTTTGGTCTTGTATCTGAAATAATTGCAATGAAAAATAATGGGCCCACTTTCGTTATTCCTCTCGCACTTCGTCCCATGGGTACTCAATTTGCAAAATGTCTCTATTATTTTGTTCCTAAACAGCCATGTTCACAGAAAATTAAACAGTGCTAGGTGTCCAAAATATGATATGTAATTGTTTACCTAGGGAATCATAAGGAGGGGAATTGTGTGCACACCTTACAGTTTCCACAGCAATCAAATACATCCATTTCATGTTTCAAAACTGTATATATTCACATGTTTTTATAGATCGTCGAAAGTATGTTTTCGAATTGCTGTGATTCAAGTAAAGACACATTTGACTGTTTGATTTATTGATGGAAGTGAAGGAGGATGAATGTTACAGTGACTGAATTCTACAGTTGGCTGGATATTTCATTTGGGTGCCACGGCAACAAAGCGAAGGTAATTAACTGTGCAGCTTGGCATGGTGGCGGCGGCAGTTGCGGTGGCGTTGTGTCCTGGAGGACTGTTCTCTATTGTCTTTGTGCAGCGTGGGCATGGATCTGTTGCTAAGGTGGAGAATAAGCCCACAGCAACAGGCTAGTGGGGCGGCAAGCTCTGACAAAAGCGGTCACTCTAAAACAAAAGGTCACGACTGCAGCACCTTGTAATGGCTACTAAAGCCTGTGAGGTTGCCTATGGACTAGAGGTCTTCTCTGAAATGGATCCGGGGCTTTCCTCCCCAGATCCTACCCATTCACCCTGTCCAAACGGACTCAAGTACAAAGAGACCATTTCCCGCATAGACCCATTCGCGTCCAGACCCGGTCTGATCTGTCCATGTGAGGGAAGCAGCCGAAAGCCATTTTTTTAACTATGCTATTAACTGAAGCTGTTTAGGCACAAGCTGAGGAAGAGAGACACAAAGGAGCTCTAGCTGCAGGTGGAGGGGCTGTGCAGTGTGTGACTTGCGGTAAGGAGGGAGAGAGAGACAGCAGCAACCAAACTGACTCCCACCAGTTACTAACTTCTAGCTGCCTAAGCTAGCTTATCATCCAATCTGATGACATAGTACCTGTTTTGACTGCTAGCTTGGTAGGCTAATTGATGCTACATATGTTGTGCTTTACGCTGTGTTACACAATCATAACAACAACTCAACAACATTATTCAGAGTTTTAAGTGGCAGCCTACCTGTTGGATCTTGGTCATTGTAGCCTCCCACATAAAGAAATACTACAGTTTACTATAGAATTCATATATCCAAAATTGTGTAGCAGTCCGATGTGTGTTTGTCTTGTCCCGTCTTGTCCCATGTAAATAGTCATTTTCCTCGTTTTCTGGTATATATTTAGTGTATATTTTAATCTCACTTTCCATCTACGGACTAAATACAACCCGCCTCATCCAACGTGGTACGGATCTTCTATTTTTATAGTTTAGAACCGGAATCCCCCATCAGAAGCTAGCCAGCTAACTAGCTACTTGCTAGTGGTCAGTTAGCCACTGCTGGAGGTCTTCATCGTTAACTCGGACACCAGCCAGCTTCAGCTCGGTCAATACCTGCCAGTCTGAACAAAGCGATATCAACCCAGAGCATATCGGACTGCTTTTTTCTCTACCACATCACCGGATTCCTACCGCAAGCTCTGAACCATTACACCGGATCATCGCAGTTAGCTAGCTGCAACCTGAGTGACTACTGCTGGCTAACGCCTCTGTCCCGAAGCAAGCACCAGTTAGCCTTGAGCTAGCCCCGAGCTAGGCCCATCTCCCGGCTGGCCGAAGAGGTCTACCAGCTAATTCTTGGGCTACAATACCTCTTTTGCCAATTGGCCTGGACCCTTTATTGCCGACACAGAGCCCCGCCGATCCATCATGTCTGGTCTGCCAACATAATTGTCCGAGGAGGTTTCAAAAGGCTTTTCCGCTGCGACGTCGCCGAAGACCATCTGCTAGCCCCTGACCGCTAGCTTTCTGAATCACCGTAACTCCAGCGCGCCTAGCGTTGTAGCATCTACCGAAAATGCCTCTCCCTAATGGCAATATGCCTTGTCTACTCTTGTTTAGGTTAGTTATTATTGTTTTATTTCAATGTAGAGCCCCCAGCCCGGCCCAACATGCCTTAGATAGCTCTTTTGTCCCAACAGAGTAGTAGGACACATGCGGAGACCTAACCTGGCTTAACTGGTGTCTCCAGTGACACATCCGCTCTCATCGTTACTCAATGCCTAGGTTTAGCTCAACTGTACTCACATCCTACCATAATCTTGTCTGTACGTTAGGCCCTGAATCTATTCTACCATGCTCAGAAATCTGTTCAGTTATTCTCTGGTCCCAACGCACTAGACGACCAGTTCTTATAGCCTTTAGTCGTACCCTTATCCTACTACTCTGTTCCTCTGGTGATGCAGAGGTTAACCAACGCCCTGTAGCCTCCAGCACCACACCTATTTCCCAGACGCTCTCATTTGTTGACTTCTGTAAACGTAAAAGCTTTGGTTTCATGCATGTTAACATCGGAAACCTCCTCCATAAGTTTGTTTTATTCACCTGTTTTAGCACACTCCGCCAACCCTGATGTCCTAGCCATGTCTGAATCCTGGCTTAGGAAGGCTACCAAAAATCCACCCCAACTACAACATTTTCCCGACAAGATAGAAATGGCAAAGGGGGCGGAGTGTCAATCTACTGCAGAGATAGCCTGCAGAGTTCTGTCATACTATCCAGGTCTGTGCCCAAACAATTTGAGCGTCTACTTTTAAAAATCCACCTTTTCAGAAATATGTCTCTCACTGATGCCGCTTGTTATAATTCATATGTGAATTGATTGCCCCCCATCTTTCTTAAGAGTTCGTACTGGTGAACAAAACTGGGATATGCTCAACACCCCAGCCGTCCTAAAATCTAAGCTAGATGCCCTCAATCTCACACAAATTATCAAGGAATCTACCAGGTACAACCCTAAATCAGTAACCATGGGCACCCTCATAGATATTATCCTGACCAATTTGCCCTCTAAATACACCTTTGCTGTCTTCAACCAGGATCTCAGCAATCACTGCCTCATTGCCTGCGTCCGTAATGGGTCCGCTGTCAAATGACCACTCCTCATCACTGTCAAACGCTCCCTAAAACACTTCAGTGAGCAGGCCTTTCTAATAGACCTGGCCCGGTTATCCTGGAAGGATATTGACCACATCACTTTCAGTACAGGATGCCTAGTTGCTCTTTTAAAGTGCTTTCCTCACCATCTTAAATAAGCATGCCCAACTAAGAACATATATAGCACTTGGTTCACCCCAGACTTGACTGCCCTTGACCAGCACAAAAATATCCTTTGGCGCACTGCATTAGCATCGAATAGCCCCCGCGATATGCAACTTTTCAGGGAAGTTAGGGACCAATATACACAGTCAGTTAGGAAAGCTAAGGTTAGCTTATTCAAACATAAATTTGCATCCTGTAGCACTAATTCCAAAAAGTTTTGGGACACTGTGAAATCCATGGAGAATAAGAGCACCTCCTCCAAGTTGCCCACTGCACTGAGGCCAGGAAACACTGTCACCACCGATAAAATTATGTTAATCGATCATATCAAGAAGCATTTTTCTAGGGCTGGCCATGCATTCCACCTGGCAACCCCTACCCCGGCCAACAGCTCTGCTCCCCCGCAGAAACTTGCCCAAGTCCCCTCCACTTCTCCTTCACCCAAATCCAGAAAGCTGATGTCCTGAAAGAGCTGCAAAATCTGGATCCCTACAAATAAGCAGGGCTAGACAATCTGGACCCTCTCTTTCTAAAATTATCAGTTGAAATCATTGCAACCCCTATTACTAATCTGTTCAACCTCTCTTTCGTATCATCTGAGATCCCCAAAGATTGGAAAGCTGCCGCGGTCATCCCCCTTTACAAAGGGGGATACACTCCAGACTCAAACTGTTATAGACCAATATCCATCCTGCCCTGCTTTTCTAAAAATATTCAAAAGCCAAGTTAACAAACAGATCACCGACTATTTCGAATCCCACCGTTCCTTCTCTGCTATGCAATCTGGTTTCCGAGCTGGTCATGGGTGCACCTCAGCCACGCTCAAGGTACTAAATTATATCATAACCGCCATCGACCTGGCCAAGGCTTTCGACTCAATCCCTGCATTCTTATCGGCAGACTCAGTATCTCTACATGCACATTCTTCATCTTCTGCACATCTATCACTCCAGTATTTAATTGCTAAATTGTAATTATTTCGTCACCATGGCCTATTTATTGCCTTACCTCCCTAATCTTACTACATTTGTACACGCTGTGTATAGATTTTCTATTGTGTTATTAACTCTGTTTGTTTATCCCATGTGTAACTCTGTTGTTTGTGTTGCATTGCTTTGCTTTATCTTGGCCAGGTCGCAGTTGTAAATGAGAACTTGTTCTCAACTGGCCTACCTGGTTAAATAAAGGTGAATTAAATAATAAATTATAATTAAAAAATTATACAGTACTTACTGTATAATTCAATAGCAAACTGTAGTATACTGTACTACACACTTTAGTATGCCTCGATCATGTGCAGTACTCACTATAGAATGTTGTAGAATACAATAGTACAATCTTTGGTGTTATACGTAAAAAAATAACTGTATTAAACACTACAGTAATGTCCGCAAAAACACACAAATTATTTTAATAACGTATACCATGCCCATTCCCCTCCCCATGCCATAATATGTGACACCCATAAGTGAGAAACCCTCATGCCAAGTATAGACCATATATTGTGTTCCCTACAGGTTATCGAAAAGAGAAGAAGCTCTGAACTATCTGTCAAAACCCTAGTCCATAAGCCCCCACTGCTATGTCAAAGATAATAAAACAAAAACACTATAGTAAATACTACAGTATACTACAATCCGCAAATAAACTACATAAATTACTGTAGTATATACTACAGTTATCTTCTAATACAGTATTTATACTACAGTATACTAGAGTAAACATTATGGTGAATACTGCAGTAAAATGTGCTAAATACTACAGTGAATACTATAGTTTTTATACAATATTATTAACTGGGTGGTTCGAGTCTTGAATGCTGATTGGATGAAAGCCATGGTATATCAGACCACATACCACGGGTATGACCAAACATTTCTTTATTGTTCTAATTATGTTGGTAACCAGTTTATAATAGCAATAAGGCAGCTCTGGGTTTTGTGGTATATAGGCAATATACCTCTGCATTGCGTCGTTCATAAGAATAGCCCTTAGCCGTGGTATATTGGCCATATGCCACGCCACTCATGCCTTATTGCTTAAGTTTTTTTATGTGGGCTATCAACCTCATTTAACTTTTAATTCCATCATTTTCATTCCATCTTCCATTGATCTCCTAACTTGCTTGCCACAGCACACACAGAGCCATGAAGTTAGTGCAGCTTTGATGTTTTGTGATTGGCCGACAACAACAAACTACGTGTGTCACTCTCGTGAAAAGCCTGAACACCAGCATGAATGAGACTTTCTCTCTCTCTCTCACTCTCTCGCACTCTCTCTACTGCAGCAGTCGCATTGGGTCTGCACGTGTCCTTCCCGGCAAATAAGTTATAATTACACATACCCGAGACCAGTGACAATCAAAGAGAGTCAACTACTACATTTTCAGGGCGGACCGGGTAATCGGATTCGGATAGACCTGTGAAGTCCTCTACTGTGGACAGCAGTCTGTTCTACATCAAGAGACTAGGCACCAGAGAGACCACATGTGAGAGGAACAGAAACATGACAAAAGCTGCTCACTCCAACATGTGTTCAGTCCAGTCCTCTCATCTCATGACCCCAGGTGGTAAGTATTTGTAGCCTATACATGTTCTCCAGCAAGAGGGCTTGCTGTCAGTCATCTAGGACCAGAGTGCCTTCCTTCCCTACCCTAGCCCCAGGCCTCAGGCCTACTGATGGAGAAACCCATGGCTATTTCAAGTTACAGTTGAAGTTTACCTAAGCAAGGGAAATTGACTTAGATTTCATTTGGCATAGCCAAATAGCTGTTGCAGCCATGGGAAGTCTATTGTGACACTAGCACTTCAGGTAATGTGCAGAAAGAACAGTAATTCCGCTGGCTGATTACAGATGGTAATTAAGATACTGATTTCGCAATTAGGTGGAGACAGGTATCATGTGCCTGGTATACACCCTCTCCCTATATCTCTCCCTTCAGGAGACACCTACACCAAACAGATATATGCACAATGATATGATCAAAGCATTGGCTTGGAACTGGAGCCTGGTTTAATGTCCATTTAGCTTTGTGTGCATTATAATATATTCACAGTACACCCTTGCTGCTCCAGCTACGTTGTTTGTCTGCCATTCATATCCCTATTAATTGCATGTCAAATTGTTAGTTCTAAGGACTGATGTTGGGAATCAGCGTAAGCTATATGATTGTGCAATGCATCTGACTCTTTAAAGTGTATCTTTCATTTCAACTAATTTAGACCCGAATATAGTTATAGAATGCTGCAGTAGATTACTGAGAACTTTCAGCTTGGAGAATTCCAGAAAATGATGTCATGGCTTTAGAAGCTTCTGATCGGCTAATTGACATAATTTGAGGTGGAGCTGTGGATGTATTTCAAGGCCTACCTTCAAACTCAGTGCCTCTTTGCTTGACATCATGAGAAAATCAAAATAAATCAGCCAAGACCTCAGCAAAAAAATTGTAGATCTCCACAAGTGGTTTATTCTTGGAATCAATTTCCAAACACCTGAAGGTACCACGTTCATCTGTACAAACAATAGTATGCAAGTATAAACACCATGGGACAACGCAGCCGTTATACTGCTCAGGAAGGAGACGCGTTCTGTCTCCTAGAGATTAACTTACTTTGGTGCGAAAAGTGCAAATCAATCCCAGAACAACAGCAAAGGACCTTGTGAAGATGCTGGAGGAAACAGGTACAAATGTATATATATCCACAGTAAAACGAGTCTTATATCAACATAACCTGAAAGGCCACTCAGCAAGGAAGATGCCACTGCTCCAAAACTGCCATTAAAAAGGTACGGTTTGCAACTGCACATGGGGACAAAGATCGTACTTTTTGGATAAATGTCCTCTGGATTGATGAAGCGAAAATAGAACAGCTTGGTCATAATGACCATCATTATGGGGAGCCTTGCAAGCTGAAGAACACCATTCCAACCGTGAAGCACGGGGGTGGCAGCATCATGTTGTGGGGGTGCTTTTCTGCAGGAGGGACTTGTGCACATCACAAAATAGATGGCAGCATGAGGGAGGAAAATGATGTGGATATATTGAAGCAACATCTCAAGACATTTACATTTTTTTTCATTTATTTCACCTTTATTTAACGAGGTAGGCTAGTTGAGAACAAGTTCTCATTTGCAACTGTGACCGGGCCAAGATAAAGCATAGAAGTTTGACACATAGAACAACACAGAGTTACACAAGGAATAAACAAAACACACAGTCAATAATACAGTAGAGAAAAGTAAATAGAAAGTCTATATACAGTGAGTGTAAATGAGGTAAGATAAGGGAGTTAAGGCACTAAATAGGCCATGGTGGCGAAGTAATTACAATATGGCAACTTAACACTGGAATGGTAGATGTTCAGAAGATGACTGTGCAAGTAGAGATACTGAGGTGCAAAGGAGCAAGTTAAATAAATAAATACAGTATGGGGATGAGGTAGATAGATGGGCTGTTTACAGATGGGCTATGTACAGGTGCAGTGATCTGTGAGCTGCTCTGACAGCTGGTGCTTAAAGATAGTGAGGGCGATATGAGTCTCCAGTGATTTTAGCAATTCGTTCCAGTCATTGGCAGCAGAGAACTGGAAGGAAAGGCGACCAAAGGAGGAATTGGCTTTGGGGGTGACCAGTGAGATATACTGTACCTGCTGGAGCGCGTGCTAAGAGTGGGTGCTGCTATGGTGACCAGTGAGCTGAGATAAGGCGGGGCTTTACCTAGCAGAGACTTGTGGATAACCTGTAGCCAGTGGGTTTGGCGACGAGCATGAAGCGAGGTCCAACCAACGAGAGCGTACAGGTCGCAGTGGTGGGTAGTATATGGGTCTTTGGTGACAAAACGGATGGCACTGTGATAGACTGCAGCCAATTTGTTGAGTAGAGCATCAGAGGCTATTTTATAGATGAGTAGGATGGTCAGTTTTACGAGGTATGTTTTTCACCATGAGTGAAGGATGCTTTTTGGCGATATAGGAAGCCGATTCTAGATTTCATTTTAGATTGGAGATGCTTAATGTGAGTCAGGAAGGAGAGTTTACAGTCTAGCCAGACACCTAGGTATTTGTAGTTGTCCACGTATTCTAAGTCAGAGCCGTCCAGAGTAGTGATGCTGGACGGGCGAGCAGGTGCGAGCATGCATAGCATGCATTTCGTTTTACTTGCGTTTAAGAGCAGCAAGAGCGACATTATTGATGTATACAGAGAAGAGAGTCGGCCCGAGAATCGAACCCTGTGGCACCCCCATAGAGACTGCTAGAGGTCCAGACAACAGGCCCTCCGATTTGACACTGTCACGTTCTGACCTTAGTTATTTTGTTATGTCGTTGTTTTAGTATGGTCAGGGCGTGAGTTGGGTGGGTTGTCTATGTTCTTTTTTCTATAATTTGGGATTTCTGTGTTTGGCCTGGTATGTTTCTCAATCAGAGGCAGCTGTCAATCGTCGTCCCTGATTGAAAATCATAATTAGGTAGCCTGGTTTCACTTTTGAGTTGTGGGTGATTATTTTCTGTTCTGTGTTTTATTTCACTGTTCAGGACTGTTCGTTTGTCGTTTTATTGTTTTTGTTTCAGTGTTCACTATTCTTATTAAAAACCAAGATGAACACTTACCATGCTGCGCTTTGGTCCTCTCCTTCATGCGACGACCATTACAGTCACACTGAACTCTATCAGAGAAGTATCATTTGAGAAACCAAGGCTGTCGAGTCTGCCAATAAGAATGTGTTGATTGACAGAGTCGAAAGCCTTGGCCAGTCAGGAAGTTCAAGCTTGGTCGCAAATGGGTCTTCCAAATGGACAATGACCCCAAGCATACTTCCAAAGTTGTGGCAAAATGGCTGAAGGACAACAAAATCAAGTTATTGGAGTGGCCATAACAAAGCCCTGACCTCAAACCTATAGAACATTTGTGAGCAGAACTGAAAAGCATGTGCGAGCAAGGAGGCCTACAAACCTGACGCAGTTACAACAGCTCTGTCAGGAGGAATGGGCCAAAATTCCCCAAACTTATTGTGGGAAGCTTGTGGAAGGTTACCCAAAACGTTTCACCCAAGTTAAACAATTTAAATGCAATGCTACCAAATACCAATTGTGTGTTTGTAAACTTCTGACCCACTGGGAATGTGATGAAATAAATACAAGCTGAATAAATCATTCTGTCTACTATTAAACTGACATTTCACATTCTTAAAATAAAGTGGTGATCCTAACTGACCTAAAACAGGGAATTTTACTAGGAATTGTGAAAAACTGAGTTTAAATGTATTTGTCTAAGGTGTATTTAAACTTCCGACTTCAACTGTAGCTCAAAAACAAAGAACAAATGACAACTTAGTTTTGAGCACAACCTCTTCTTTAATGACACCACATTTATGTCAATAGGAATAAGAGTCATCTTGTCTTCCATTGTGTAAATACACTCACTATAAAAAAAAAGATTAACACTCAGCACACCAAAAACGACTTTAAATTGTAGTGAATTTGACTAATTTACTCACTCAAAATGTACCAAGTATAATATACTATAATTAAACATAGTATTTACATATAAATACAACAATTACCCAAAATGTGACCAGAGGAAAATATTCAGATAGTATTTTAAAACTCACACAATGTAGTCTATTTGATTGACAACAATTCTTATTTTTGTAAACATGTAAAAATGCAAAACTATTCAGGGACTATTTCAAAATGTAAGATTTAGTACAGGCCAAAATGTAGAAAAAGTAGCCTATTTTGACAACAATTCAGCAAATGCAATAAGTATTAGATATAGACAGATAAAGAGAGTAGATACAAACTCCATAACTATTCAGAGAAAATAAAAGCATTGTAGTACAAATTCATATTTCACACTGTGTACGAGTGTATGCATTTAAACTACAGCATGTCATAGAACTTCTGGATGCATGGCCCCTTCCTGCAAAGTGGCACAGAACACATAGAGCACCCAAAGAAAGTTTCTACTCATCCCTCACTCTTTGTCCTGCCTCGACTCCAGATGCACACCACACACCCTCTCATACCCTTCAAACTTCACCTGCATTCAAATGAGTGCCTTCAGGGAACAGCGCCTGGGATTTCTGGGAAGGGACCCCACACAATGTACACATTTGTTTTTACCTTTACTCAACTAGGCAAGTCAGTTAACAAATTCTTATTTTCAATGACAGCCTAGGAATAGTGTGTTAACTGCCTTATTCAGGGGTAGAACGACAGATTTTTACCATGTCAGCTCAAGCATTGGATCTGGCAAGCTTTGGTTACAAGTCCAATGCTCTAACCACCAGGCTATGTGCCGCCACATGAAATGTAGAGCATCCCCGAAAACACTCCCACCATATTCTGCCTGTGCGTCCAACATTGTAATAGCTCCTCAGTTGGTCAAGATGGTCAACCCCGCACATTCTCTTGGTGTAATCCATTACAGGCTCTGGAATAGATAATGTTCCTACCACTTGTAGAAACAACTGCCACTGTCATGTTAGGCCCAGGTTGTGTGATACAACAGTGAATGGTAGGACTTAGGGCAGACACACCAAGGAAACGTAGGCTCCCCTCTGAGGTGTGCTCTCCCTCTTCCTCTCTCTCTGCTTTCTCCTCTCCTTCTGCTTCATCCTCTCCCTTTGCATCATCCTCTCCCTCCTCTTCCTCCTCCTCCTTCTCCTCTCCCTCCTCTTCACTCTCCTCTACCTCTCTCCCTTCATTCTCCTCTCACTCCACTCCTCCCTCCTCGCTCCACATCTCTTTCCCTCCAATCATCTCTAACTCCTCTTCCTCCCTGCCTTTTGCTGCTGAGCCCTGACTCTCCACATCACTTCCTTCGTTTTCACTGACCTAGAGGTAACAGAGGGAGAGGAGAGGAGCAACAGAAGTCAGGAACATCATCTCTCTCTCTCTCTCTCTCTCTCTCTCTCTCACACACTCTCTCTTTCTTTTCTCAACCATACACATACTCTCTTCCTAATAAGAGGTTTCCATAATAAATGGTGTGATACAGTTACACGCCTCCTATTACACACGCGCGCACACACACACACACACACACACACTCTCTCTCTCTCTCTATCTCTCCTCCAATCAACTTTTGCATTCTTGCTTGACTAACTGCAGAGTTTGCCAATTTTAGGTGATTAGTTACGAAGCTGGGAAAGTTTCCAAAATAATTGTATCGGTAGAAACAGGACAAAACAAGAAACTTGTTAGCTAGCTATGCAAACAAATATTCAAATCATCATATGAGCTCCACAGAGCAGGCATCTACTACCATAACACAACATCTAAGCTGTCAAATAATAGGAAAATTAGACAATGTATAGCCTATGAATTTCTGCACCTAGCAAACATGACAAACCGTAAACCGACATTAACATTAATTACTCTAGTCTTCCTTTCGGTGGCTAGTTTCGGTGGCTAGTTAGCAGGTTGTTTGTATAGCTGGCTAGTGAAAGTGACAGCTGAGGTTGAGGCTTTGTAAGCACTCCCCAAATTTACCGCCTGATTGACTAACTAGTTAGCTAGCTAGCTGTAGCAAGCAGCTTGGGCCGTTTCAGTATGAATTGCATCAGAGGTAACAAGACAAAATAACTAACAAGTTATCTGACTATATAAAGCTAAACACTCCCAAAAGAGAGAAATGATCTCACTCTGATTCATTTTAATAGAAATTTAGTGAAAATAGATAAGATCATGCTACCATGGAAAGGAAAATACCTGCCTATTTGTGGAAAAATCCCACTGATTAACTCTTTAGTCATATCCCAGTTTACCTATTTGATTATGGTCTTGCCTACACCTAGTGAACAGTTAAAAAAAAACTATATAATGAAAAAATATTGAATATTCAAAATATTCAGACAAAATGAAAAAGGCCTATTTATATAGTGAAAATGAATTTGGATGCAGAAATGGTTAAATATTAAAGCATTAGACCTCTCAATAAAGGCATCAGTCATACAAAAGTTATACTTAATTCCGAACTGGTTCTCGAGCAAATTAGTAAGAATGTCTCACCCCATGTTCAAGAATGGCCGTTTTCCCTTTATTCAGACTTCAACCTCTCACTTTCGGATATTTGAAAATGAAATAATCTCCAAATACTTGCTATTTTTTCAACAAGCCATAGAAGGTTGGTTACAATTTCATTTTAAACCACCAGAAAAGACAGAACAAATAATACAACAAATATTATTGTTAACCTCAAATATACTAATTGTTTAAAAAAACATAAAAAGAGAATAATCTTTGTAAATTCTATCATAAATAGGACTGGTGGAGTTATGTCACACATGCAGCTAACAAAAATATATGGAAATGTCTGTTCTACCCAAAATTATAACCAAATAATTGCCGCAAAAATGGAAGTGGAAGTGGGAAAACGTAGAGGAACTTGTCGGTCGGCCCTGCATTAATTAAACACCAAAATTGATTTAAAAAAAATTGTGATAAATAAAAAAGTATACGAGGTTCACTTAACGACCCCAAAATTGACCGCTGTTCCATATAGATTGCAAAATAGTTGAACAGATTTTCAATCTACCTATTCTGTGTCACATGGTTTATGAACTGATAAATAAAACGATGCGCGAACCACTGCTTTTAATCAGGGCAAGGTGATCGGAAACATGCCCGAATACAAACAGTGCAGCTATTTCCTCTGCAAGGCAATCAAACAAGCTAAGCGTCAGTATAGAGACAAAGTAGAATCTCAATTCAACGGCTCAGACACAAGAGGTATGTGGCAGGGTCTACAGTCAATCACGGATTACAAAAAGAAAACCAGCCCCGTCACGGACCAGGATGTCTTGCTCCCAGGCAGACTAAATAACTTTTTTTGCCCGCTTTGAGGACAATACAGTGCCACTGACACGGCCTGCAACCAAAACATGCGGCCTCTCCTTCACTGCAGCCGAGGTGAGTAAAACATTTAAACGTGTTAACCCTCGCAAGGCTGCAGGCCCAGACGGCATCCCCAGCCGCGCCCTCAGAGCATGCGCAGACCAATTGGCTGGTGTGTTTACGGACATATTCAATCTATCCCTATCCCAGTCTGCTGTTCCCACATGCTTCAAGAGGGCCACCATTGTTCCTGTTCCCAAGAAAGCTAAGGTAACTGAGCTAAAGGACTACCGCCCCGTAGCACTCACTTCCGTCATCATGAAGTGCTTTGAGAGACTAGTCAAGGACCATATCACCTCCACCCTACCTGACACCCTAGACCCACTCCAATTTGCTTACCGCCCAAATAGGTCCACAGACGATGCAATCTCAACCACACTGCACACTGCCCTAACCCATCTGGACAAGAGGAATACCTATGTGAGAATGCTGTTCATCGACTACAGCTCGGCATTTAACACCATAGTACCCTCCAAGCTCGTCATCAAGCTCAAGACCCTGGGTCTCGACCCCGCCCTGTGCAACTGGGTACTGGACTTCCTGACGGGCCGCCCCCAGGTGGTGAGGGTAGGCAACAACATCTCCACCCCGCTGATCCTCAACACTGGGGAACCACAAGGGTGCGTTCTGAGCCCTCTCATGTACTCCCTGTTCACCCACGACTGCGTGGCCACGCACGCCTCCAACTCAATCATCAAGTTTGCGGACGACACAACAGTGGTAGGCTTGATTACCAAAAACGACGAGACGGCCTACAGGGAGGAGGTGAGGGCCCTCGGAGTGTGGTGTCAGGAAAATAACCTCACACTCAACGTCAACAAAACTAAGGAGATGATTGTGGACTTCAGGAAACAGCAGAGGGAACACCCCCCTATCCACATCGATGGAACAGTAGTGGAGAGGGTAGCAAGTTTTAAGTTCCTCGGCATACACATCACAGACAAACTGAATTGGTCCACCCACACAGACAGCATCGTGAAGAAGGCGCAGCAGCGCCTCTTCAACCTCAGGAGGCTGAAGAAATTCGGCTTGTCACCAAAAGCACTCACAAACTTCTACAGATGCACAATCGAGAGCATCCTGGCGGGCTGTATCACCGCCTGGTACGGCAACTGCTCCGCCCACAACCGTAAGGCTCTCCAGAGGGTAGTGAGGTCTGCACAACGCATCACCAGGGGTAAACTACCTGCCCTCCAGGACACCTACACCACCCGATGTTACAGGAAGGCCATAAAGATCATCAAGGACAACAACCACCCGAGCCACTGCCTGTTCACCCCGCTATCATCCAGAAGGCGAGGTCAGTACAGGTGCATCAAAGCTGGGACCGAGAGACTGAAAAACAGCTTCTATCTCAAGGCCATCAGACTGTTAAACAGCCACCACTAACATTGAGTGGCTGCTGCCAACACACTGACACTGACTCAACTCCAGCCACTTTAATAATGGGAATTGATGGGAAATGATGTAAAATACATCACTAGCCACTTTAAACAATGCTACCTAATATAATGTTTACATACCCTACATTATTCATCTCATATGTATACGTATATACTGTACTCTATATCATCTACTGCATCTTTATGTAATACATGTATCACTAGCCACTTTAACTATGCCACTTTGTTTACATACTCATCTCATATGTATATACTGTACTCGATACCATCTACTGTATCTTGCCTATGCCGCTCTGTACCATCACTCATTCATATATCTTTATGTACATATTCTTTATCCCCTTACACTTGTGTGTATAAGACAGTAGTTTTGGAATTGTTAGTTAGATTACTTGTTGGTTATTACTGCATTGTCGGAACTAGAAGCATTTCGCTACACTCGCATTAACATCTGCTAACCATTTGTATGTGAGAAATAACATTTGATTTGATTTGATTTGATTTTTTAACTGGGATTCATGGGAGTGCTTTCTGATGAATATCATCAAAGGTAAGTTAATATTTATGGTGTTGTTTCTAACTTTGTTGATTCCAAAATGGCGGATATTCCTCTGGCTGTTTAGGGCTCTGAGCACCGTTCTCAGATTATGCTTTTTCCGTCAAGTTTAAAAAAAAAATCTGACACAGGGGTTGCATTAAGGAGAATTCTGTGAATAATACTAGTATCTTTTATCAACGTTTATTTTTGCAAAATCACCGGATGTTTTGGAATCAAAACATTACTGCACGTAAGGCCCCAATGTAAACTGAGATTTTTGGATATAAATATGCACGTTATCGAACAAAACATACATGTATTGTGTAACATGATGTCCTATGAGTGTCATCTGATGAAGATCATCAAAGGTTAGTGATTAATTTGATCTATATTTCTGCTTTTTGTGACTCCTATCTTTGGCTGGAAAAATGGCTGTGTGTTTTTTTGACTTGGCGGTGATCTAACATAATCATATGTTGTGCTTTAGCTATGAATCATTTTTGAAATCAGACACGATGGGTAGATTAACAAGATGATTATCTTTAATTTGCTGTATTGGACTTGTTGATGTGTGAAAGTTAAATATTTTTAAAAATATGACTTTTCAGCGGAATGTTGTCGACGGGTTCCGCTAGCGGATGTCCGTGGGGCGACGCACAATTGGCCTAGCGTCGACCGGGTTAGGGAGGGTTTGGCCGGTAGGGATATCCTTGTCTCATCGCGCACCTGTCACTCCTGTGGCGGGCCGGGTGCAGTGCGCGCTAACCAAGGTAGCCAGGTGCACGGTGTTTCCTCCGACACATTGGTGCGGCTGGCATCCGGGTTGGAGGCTCGCTGTGTTAAGAAGCAGTCCGGCTTGGTTGAGTTGTGTTTCGGAGGACGCATGGCTTTCGTCCTTCGTCTCTCCCGAGCCCGTACGGGAGTTGTAGCGATGAGACAAGATAGTAATTATTAACAATTGGATACCACGACATTGGGGAGAAAAAGGGGTACAACAATAAATAAATTACAATTAAAAAAAGGTTAAACACAAAAACTGTTTCCTGTAGCACAAAAACCCATACCCTTACGTTATTCCCCAAAACACACACACGTTTCCCATAACCAGAAATACTATTCACCTGTTTCCATACGCTTCAATATTCAAAACTCTTTCTGCAAAACTTTACAGAAAAGTGGCCAAATAAATCATTCATTGCACTATATATTTTCATTCAGCAAACACATGCTCTCAATATAATTAACTCAAGTCATCACAACCTAAACTCAAAGAGCACACCTTTATCCAGGTGCAAACACTAAGCCTCAAAATTGTTAACACACCAATCTGAAGTGCAGGATCAATAAATAGAGCCTAGAGGCATGTCCATGTGCTTTGGAACAATGGATCCTAACAATGTCGAAGTTGCAAGACAACAGAGAGGAAGAGGACGACGATGAGGACGACAACGACAACAACAAAGACAAGTAATCTCAGATTAAATCCGTGCCACCCTAGTTCATCATGTACTATGAGAGAAGCTGGACAGCTAGTGCAACCAATCCTAAACCATTACACGGTTGCATCCACTGTCTATACTTTCAGAAGGGAAAACAGGTCATTTGCCTCATTGTTACTGTGATACATGTAATGTTGTAGTGCATATAGACTGAATCTCCGCTTTGTTCTCAGTGTAGTTTTTACCACACTAATGGATGACCATAGGTCAGTAATGGTCACATTTCATTTTTTTTGCAGAACTGAGAGGCGGCCATCTATTGGAGTTAGGGGGAGACTTCTCACAGCTGAACAGGAGACTGCCCTGGTGGATATGGTGATTGCCAATAATGCCATCTTTGAGGGACATTCAAACCCAAATAGTTGAAGACCAGGTATTCTTCCAAGGAACTGACAGCATCAACATTTCCAACATCGACCGGATCATTCAGAAGAACCACATAAGGACAAAGCAGCTGTACCGTGTGCATTTTGAAAGGAATTCAGAGTTAAGGAGCAACGATTCCAATGTGTGCTGGTAATTGCTATACTGTACAGAATTTTTACAGTATGTAGAGTATGGCCCGTCTCTCCAGCATATCAAAACTGTACTGTATATTACTGCTACAGTAACTGCAGTACACAACATTCCGGTACAGTAGTACACTACAGTACTGTATTTGTTGTACAGAAAAATGTTTTTTGTTGTTGTTTTTTTAAAACTTCTGTATAGAATCTTTGAGCTGGATGCCATGGCTGACCCACAGGAGTACATATTCATCAACAAGGCAAGGTTCAACCTAACAAAAAGGCGCAAAAGGGGGAGCAACATCATTGGTCACCGTGTCTTCATACAAGTTCCTGGCCAGAGGGGAGGCAACGTCACCCTATGTGCAGCCATCAGCAGTCCTGGCGTCCATGTCAATGTGGGTCCATACAACACGGCACAACTCTTTCAATTTCTAGATCAGCTGCACAATAACTTTATTCAACAGGAAGGGAGCCAGGGCAACCAGAGCAAGCCCAATACGTTGTCATTTGGGATAACGTGAGTTTCCATTGGGCTGCCCTGGTTTGTGCCTGGTTCAATGACCATCCCAGGTTCACCGTTCTTTTTTGCCAGCATATTCCCCATTTCTAAATCCTATTCTCAGCATTGCAGTGGAGAGTGTATGACCTCAACCCCTACGCACATCAACACCGCCTTGAGGCAATGATGGACGCCTCTGGTGATGTGTCTGTGGAGTCTATCTAGGGTTTTCTAAGGCACACAGGGGCATTTTTCCCATGCTGCCTGGCAAGAGCAAACATAATGTGTGACGTTGATGAGATATTATGGCCTAACCCAGACCTGAGATGAGATGATAAGAATGCTGATGCTGAGTAATCTGTACATTTGCTGATTTGGAATTAAAGCTTATGGAAATTGGGTATTTTACCATGCATAGACTCTTCCTTACATGTTTTGTCAGTGTGATATTTCAAAGGTCAGGCTTTTGACCGAAACAACATTTACAGTAGTATTCCCTTCATCCACTAATGTAAGAGGTATTTATTACTGTACTGTTGTGAATTGCTCTCGCCAGGGTGTTCCTGAAAGGGAAATCTGGATAGTCAGTGCTGTGATTTTACAAAGTTCCAAATAATTTATCTGAAAACCTATTCTAAACATTTTGGTAGCAGTGGTTAGAATGAATCCCTCCAGTGTGTAACTAACAGTCATGTAGTCTGTGTTTGACAGCTTGTGTGTGTTGTCTGTGGACAATGTTTTAATTGGGACACAGAAGTTAGATGTTTATACTGTTGGGTGTGAAGATTTGAGAAAATGGTGAGTTGTTCCAGGAATTGTGTCTAAGCAATTGAGACACTGTATTAGGGAGAGATTTTTAAAACGTCTCTCCAAGCATTTATGCATGACTTCTACTTTTCTGAACTTTCCTCCAAGTGTATACCTGACCCTAAATTAGCTCTTAAGCATTTATCATCTATTTTTATATCACTGGCAGAAAAACATGCTTCTTTAAAATGCTATATACAAAAAAATAGATAAAAATCCCTGTTTTTTTTATAGAACTTTCAGATATCTTTAGAACAAGAAAACATGCCTGGGCAAGAGCTAGATTAACTGATGCTGTTGTGGACTAGCAGATTTTCAGGCAACTGAGAAATAAATGCACGTCCTTAGTTAAAAAGGCTAAATCAAGTTACTTCCAAAGTTCTATCGCTGACACTGCTGGTGATCCATCTACATTTTAGAAAACAGTTAATGCCGCTAGAGTGTGGAAATTCCTCTCCTTCCCTACCCAAGCAAGTTATACTGAACTCTGGCATCATTATTTTAAAAAAAAATTGATTAGTCATGCTTTTAATCAACATTTTATGTCCACTGGTTTTTTGTTTGAAAGAAATCTTGGTTTAATACACCCGGGTCAGTCAGTAAATTGATCGTCCCTCTCTCAGCTGGTAGTCGACCCCCAGTGAATCCTTGTACTTTATGGAGCAACTGTCTACTTCTGATGTATTGGAACAACTACTTATGACTGATGTAAAAACAATCTACTGGGGCTGATATGCTTGATCCCTTCTTATTACAGCTTTCTGCTCCATTGACTGTGGAAGCATTAACACATATTTTTAACTTGACAATTATATCAAGTACTATCCCTAGACCTGGAAAGCTGCCCATGTACTTCCTCTACATAAAGGTGTCGACCCAAGTGATCTAAATAATTACCGTCCCATTTTCAAACTCTCTTGCCTAGCAAAAATCCTGGAATCATTGATTAATACTCAGCTTAGATCCCTTTTAACTGCTACATCTTTTATGAATGTAAAACAGTCAGGGTTCAGACCAGGTCATAGTACCATCTCTGCTACTTGTATGGTTTTAAATGATGTCATAAATTGTTTAGATACTGAAGAAACACTGTCCTGCCCGAGTCATTGACATGTCCAAGGCATTCGACACTGTAGATCACACCTTACTTATTCAGAAACTCTCTACGGTTGGTTTAGATCGGGCTGCTTGTAGCTGGTTTGAGAATTATTTAAAAGACAGAACACAGTGTGCACTTACTGATGGCGTTAAATCAGGATTTCTAGACATAACAAAAGGTGTCGCACAGGGTTCGGTTCTTGGTCCAGTACTTTTCACTATATATATTAATAGCATTGGTCTATTTGTACAAAACTGCAACTTTCATCTGGACTCAGATGCCACTTTTGTATATGCTACTGCCCCTACGGCTGCTTAGTCTCTGGTGCCTCTTCAGTCTGCTTTTACAACCTTGCAGAAAGCATTGGTTAACGTGAAGTTGGCACTAAATGCTGGTAAAACCAAGTACATGTTATTTTCCAAATCATGTAATAATGTAACAAATGATTTGTGCACAAGTACGTTAGATGGTGCCCTCATTGATCGTGTCCCTGCCTAGAAATATTTGGGCGTCTGGATTGACGAAAAGCTATCTTTTAAAAAGCATGGTGAAAAGTTAGTCTAGAAATTAAGAATTCAATTGGTCTTCTTCTATAGGAATAGGGCTTGTCTTTCATTAAATAGTATAAAACAGATCATTCCGTCTACATTCATTCCTGTGACAGATTCTGTTTGTTTTATAACATCTGACAGTTTTGACACTCCACCCACCACTGCATCCTTTATCATAAAGTTGGTTGGACCTCGATAAAAACACATAGGGCACTTCATTATTGTGTTTTTGTTTATAAAGCCTTACTCAATAAACTGCCAATTTACTTAACATCATTGCTGAAATATAGAAACTCGGATTACAACGCTAGATCATAGGATTGGTGAATGATGGAGACTCCACATGTATTCACAGGTTGTGTAAATCTGCCTTTTCCTACCAGGCCCTAATCATGTGGAATGATCTCCAAGTAATATTTAATTTGGATGTGTTGTTGTCTCTGGGCCAGTTTGTGAGAAAGGCTAGGGGTTTTTATATTGATACATGTGTTTGTTTTGTTTGATTGTTTATATAGTATTTGGAAAATATTTCAAGTACTTTGAAAGTTGCAGTGGCAAAAACCATCAAGCGCTGTGATGAAACTGTCTCTCATGAGGACCATCACAGGAAAGGAAAACCCAGAGTTACCTCTATTGCGGAGTATAAGTTCATTAGAGTTACCAGCGTCAGAAATTGCAGCCAAAATAAATGAATCACAGAGTACAAGTAAAAGACACAACATCAACATCAACTGTTCAGAGGAGACTGCATTAATCAGGCCTTCATGGTCGAATTGCTTCAATGAAAACACTACTAAAGGACACCAATAATAAGAAGAGACTTGCTTGGGCCAAGAAACACGAGCAATGGACATTAGACCAGTGGAAATCTGTCCTTTGATCTGATGAGTCCAAATTTGAGATGTTTGGTTCAAACCGCTGTGTCAGATGAACAGATGGTGAACAGATGATCACCGCATGTGTGGTTCCCATCTTGAAGCATGGAGGAGGAGTGATGGTGTGGGTGTGCTATGCTGGTGACACTGTCTGTGATTCATTTAGAATTTAAAGGCACACTTAACCAGCATGGCTGCCACAGCATTCTGCAGCGATACTCCATCCCATCTGGTTTGCGCTTAATGGGACTATCATTTGTTTTTCAACAGGACAATGATCCAACACACCTCCAGGCTGTGTAAGGGCTATTTGATAATAGTGATAAAGTGCTGCATCAGATGACCTGACCTAAACAATCAATCAACCTCAGCCCAATTGAGATGGTTTGGGATGAGTTGGACCGCAGAGTGAAGGAAAAGCAGCCAACAAGTGTCCAGGATATGTGGGAACTCCTTCAAGACTGTTGGAAAAGCATTCCAGGTGAAGCTGGTTGAGAAAATGCCAAGAGTGTGCAAAGCTGTCATCAAGGCAAAGGGTGGCTAATTTGAAGAATCTAAAATATGTTTTGATTTGTTTAACACTTTTTTATTTACTACATGATTCCATATGTGTTATTTAAAAAGTTTGATGTGTTCACCACTATTCTACAATGTAGAAAATAGAACAAATAAAGAAAAACACTTGAATGAGTAGGTGTGTCCACTTTTGACTGGTACTGTGTAAATATATATATATATACAGTGCCTTGCGAAAGTATTCGGCCCCCTTGAACTTTGCGACCTTTTGTCACATTTCAGGCTTCAAACATAAAGACATAAAACTGTATTTTTTTGTGAAGAATCAACAACAAGTGGGACACAATCATGAAGTGGAACGACATTTATTGGATATTTCAAACTTTTTTAACAAATCAAAAACTGAAAAATTGGGCGTGCAAAATTATTCAGCCCCTTTACTTTCAGTGCAGCAAACTCTCTCCAGAAGTTCAGTGAGGATCTCTGAATGATCCAATGTTGACCTAAATGACTAATGATGATAAATACAATCCACCTGTGTGTAATCAAGTCTCCGTATAAATGCACCTGCACTGTGACAGTCTCAGAGGTCCGTCAAAAGTGCAGAGAGCATCATGAAGAACAAGGAACACACCAGGCAGGTCCGAGATACTGTTGTGAAGAAGTTTAAAGCCGGATTTGGATACAAAAAGATTTCCCAAGCTTTAAACATCCCAAGGAGCACTGTGCAAGCGATAATATTGAAATGGAAGGAGTGTCAGACCACTGAAAATCTACCAAGACCTGGCCGTCCCTCTAAACCTTCAGCTCATACAAGGAGAAGACTGATCAGAGATGCAGCCAAGAGGCCCATGATCACTCTGGATGAACTGCAGAGATCTACAGCTGAGGTGGGAGACTCTGTCCATAGGACAACAATCAGTCGTATATTGCACAAATCTGGCCTTTATGGAAGAGTGGCAAGAAGAAAGCCATTTCTTAAAGATATCCATAAAAAGTGTTGTTTAAAGTTTGCCACAAGCCACCTGGGAGACACACCAAACATGTGGAAGAAGGTGCTCTGGTCAGATGAAACCAAAATTGAACTTTTTGGCAACAATGCAAAACGTTATGTTTGGCGTAAAAGCAACACAGCTGAACGCACCATCCCCACTGTCAAACATGGTGGTGGCAGCATCATGGTTTGGGCCTGCTTTTCTTCAGCAGGGACAGGGAAGATGGTTAAAATTGATGGGAAGATGGATGGAGCCAAATACAGGACCATTCTGGAAGAAAACCTGATGGAGTCTGCAAAAGACCTGAGACTGGGCCGGAGATTTGTCTTCCATCAAGACAATGATCCAAAACATAAAGCAAATCTAAAATGGAATGGTTCAAAAATAAACATATCCAGGTGTTAGAATGGCCAAGTCAAAGTCCAGACCTGAATCCAATCGAGAATCTGTGGAAAGAACTGAAAACTGCTGTTCACAAATGCTCTCCATCCAACCTCACTGAGCTCGAGCTGTTTTGCAAGGAGGAATGGGAAAAAAATGTCAGTCTCTCGATGTGCAAAACTGATAGAGACATACCCCAAGCGACTTACAGCTGTAATCGCAGCAAAAGGTGGCGCTACAAAGTATTAACTTAAGGGGGCTGAATAATTTTGCACGCCCAATTTTTCAGTTTTTGATTTGTTAAAAAAGTTTGAAATATCCAATAAATGTCGTTCCACTTCATGATTGTGTCCCACTTGTTGTTGATTCTTCACAAAAAAATACAGTTTTATATCTTTATGTTTGAAGCCTGAAATGTGGCAAAAGGTCGCAAAGTTCAAGGGGGCCGAATACTTTCGCAAGGCACTGTATATATATTTATCAAAAAATATATGGGGGATTGGAAATGATGCAGACAATTACATTGATGGAAGCTACAATCTATATGCAATATTAAAGCTGATATACCCCCTAAAAAATACAAAAATAAAAAGAACACTGCAGCTATTTCCATGAGACAGAGAGCAATCAATCTGCTCGCCTGTCCCAACAAAGTGACATGACAGGATTTACTAATCTTTTAGCTATTCCCTAAGTTTCACAGCATCAAACATCAACAACACCAAACGTATAGCTGCGGTTTACTTATTTCACTAACCTAGACATCATTGCTTTTCAAAGTACAAGAACATATGTGAATCTGTATCACCAACTAACATAGATAAAGCCTCTTTCACAGTGAAAAGTCATGTCTGTTTTAGCACTTTGATTTTCAATACTGAATTGAACTGACAGCATACCCTGTTTTCCCGGTTTCTGGTTGATGACAACAGCCACGCGAATATGACAACAGGTTGTTAGCAGGTTCATTTTTCAATATTGACAAAGATATTATTTTTTGAAAAATAAGCTCGTTCGCGGCCGCTATAGTAAATTAAAGAAAGCCAGTTGACCGCCGCTATGAATTCTAAAGGGTTAAATGAATGATTATTGATAATTTCAACATGGAGGAAACAGCAAAAATAAGGCCAAACAGTGGGTGATAGGACATCATATCAATATTTATCGTTCTTGAAGTGCACAGCAATGTGTATGCGGGCTACATTTTAATTATGTACAGGTACAATGTTTAAAATGTATAAAAATCATTATGTTTAACAGTCATTATATACTGCTGACCTCGCATCTTTGTTCAAATGAACACTTTTCCAGTCCTTTCATTGTGTTTGGATTCAAAGCCAACAGCTGGGTGCCTTAGTCTTGCTCCATTCCCTATAGATCTCTCACATTCGCTCACTTCTCAGGCACAGTGGCAAAGAACAACTTCCGGCCAACGATTACTCACCACAACACTTATTCAAGCACAGCTATGTATTTTTGAGACCTATTATTCAAACTGTCAGATAGCTCATTTACTCTGTCATCTACTCTACACTCTGCCTGAGTATTTTTGCTGTTACACAGAGACAGAAGTCAGACAGAAAATGATGTAAATTAAGATGGATACACTAGAATATCTGTCATTACAGGCTCCTTCTGAGGTAGCTAGACTGCTAATACGTTATATTCATCATCTTTGAAAAAAAAAATAAAAAATGGTGTTTCGACATTGTATTCTGCATAGAAGCGGCCTGCTTATTGATGTATTGTTTCTGAGCAAGGCCATTACAACTCAAAAGGCTTTTCATTAAATGCTGGCATTGATGTGGTTGCCATTGAAGCATTACGGTTTGATTGAGAAATGTTTTCGTAGCTCTTTGTAAAGAAGTTTGATACTCACCTTCACAGGATCTCTCTTCATCCGTCTTTTCCTTCAGGGAGTTAAGTGTTATAGCTGCTGCATACCATACCATAGTTAGGCAAATTTGTTTGAACATACACAAATGTTCAGATAAGGAGAATCATATTTATTTCCTTGGGAAACCTTCTAAGTAAAGCTTGATGTCTGCCTAGTTAAATCAAAGTAAATACAGGATTATGCAAACTAACAGAATACACATGTACACAACATAGCTTAAGGGCTTACATTGCCTAGATACCTCAAACAGAGTAATAAATAAGGAACAGCAGTGATTGTATTGTAATAGGAATCAGGATGAATTATCTTTAAGCTGTAACGGAACAGTGTGCTACTAGCTGAGTACACATTCTGTGCTCTTCCATGGAGCTGGCAGGAGGAGTGATTTTCAAGAGAGGGCATTATGGACGGTTGGGTTCCTCTGTTGCTCCTCCAAGGGAGTTATTGCCTTAGTTAAAATAACTAGTATAAATGATTCACGTAATGTTTTCAGAGATGCCGAAATGACTCTTCTGTGCTTTACTATATTATATATTTTCTCCAGGGATACAATAAACCTAGATAAAAGTGTAATACCTATTTTCTATGAGCAGGTATAGTTTTTTTTAAAGCGATATGTCTTTTTGAACAGGACAAATTGTGTCGTCTAGGACAAGCCCTGTCTCAGGATGATGCTCTATCAAAGTGTTGTAAAGGACAGAGTAATGGGAGCTGGTTTAAGCCTGTTGCTCTTATCTCTGTGGTGCAATGCATCTCTTTACGAGACAGCAACATTGATGCCAACTAAAAATAACACGCAACACATTTTCAAAGATGAAATGCAGGATAAATATTGTTCCTGTTTTGTTGTTGTTGTTGCTGGAAAATACAGAGTTATTTTTGTATTTTTCTTTTTTTTTACACTGTTGAGCTCTCTGGCTGAGACAGATTCGGGACGATAAGGTTTGGACTCCCTGACATTACAGATGACCACAGGTAGAGTTAGAGATTGAAGTTGGGAGTCTGAGAGGAAGGATATCAAAACAGCAGAGCTGTTTACTTACAGTATTTGTCTTTGAATGAATGTGATGGTCAAAGTACTGTATGTCTACAGGCTGGTGACAAAAGGTTTAACTGTTTCTCTTCAAACATCAATGACTCTCAGACTTATTCCATTAGCTACTTACTATAATGATTTACCGCAAACCCAAACCCATATACAATATACCCATAGAGCTTTCCTCATAGGCAAAGTTCAAACATATAGTACCAGTCAAAAGTCTGGATACATTGTAGTATAATAGTGAAGACATCAACACTATGAAATAACACAAATGGAATCATGTAGTAAACAAAAAATATTTTAGATTCTTCAAAGTAGCCACCCTTTGCCTTTTGATGACAGCTTTGCACAGTCTTGGAATTCTCTCAACCAGCTTCACCTGGAACAGTCTTGAAAGAGTTCCCACATATGCTGAACGCTTGTTGGCTGCTTTTCCTTAACTCTGCGGTCCAACTCATCCCAAACCATCTTTTGAGGTCGGGTGATTGTGGAGGCCCGGTCATCTGATGCAGCACTCCATCACTCTCCTTCTTGGTCAAATCAAATTGTATTTGTCACATTCGCCGAATACAACAGTGAAATGCTTACTTACAAGCCTTTAGTCAACAATGCTTTAAGAAGTTTTGAGAAAAATAAGTGTTAAGTAAAAAATAGAAAATTTAAGTAAAAAATAATAAACAGCAGCAGTAAAACAACAATAGCAAGGCAATATACAGGGGGTACCGGTACAGAGTCAATATGCAGGGAGCATTAGTTTGTCGAGGTAATTGAGGTAATATGTACTGTACATGTAGGTAGCGTTAAAGTGACTATGTATAGATAATAAACAGAGAGTAGCAGCAGTGTAAAAGAGGGGTCTGGGTAGCCTTTTGATTAGCTGTTCAGGAGTCTTATGGCTTGGGGGTAGACGCTGTTAAGAAGCCTCTTGTACATAGACTTGGTGCTCCGGTACCACTTGCGGTGCGGTAGCAGAGAGAACACAGCCTGGAGGTGTGTTTTGGGTCATTGTCCTGTTGAAAAGCAAATTATATCGTATCACTGCAGAATGCTGTCATGCATCAAAATAAATCATTTAAATAAATCACAGACAGTATCACCAGCAAAGCACCCCCAAACCATTACAACTCCTCCTCCATTCTTCACGGTGGGAACCACACATGCGGGGATCATCCATTCACCTTCTCTGCGTCTCACAAAGACATGGTGGTTGGAACCAAAAATCTCTTATTGGTGTCCTTCAGTAATGGTTTCTTTGCAGCAATTTGTCTATGAAGGCCTGATTCACGCATTCTTCTCTGAAAAATGTATATTGAGATGTGTCTGTTACTTGAACTCTGTGAAGCATTTGTTTGGATTGCAATCTGAGGTGCAGTTAACTCTAAGGAACTTATCCTCTGTAGCAGAGGTAACTTTGGGTCTTCCTTCCTGTGGCGGTCCTCATGAGAGCCAATTTCATCATAGCGCTTGATGGTTTTTGCGACTGCCCTTGAAGAAACTTTCAAAGTTCTTGAAATGTTCTGAATTGACTGACCTTCGTGTCTTAAAGAAATGACGGATTGTCATTTCTCTTTGCTTATTTGAGCTGTTCTTGCCATACTATCGACTTGGTATTTTACTAAATAGGGCTATCTTCTGTATTCTAACCCTATCTTTTCACAACACAGCTAATTAGCTCAAACGCATTAAGAAATTCCACAAATGAACTTTTAACAAGGCACACCTGTTAATTGAAATGCATTCCAAGTGACTACCTTATGAAGCTGGTTGAGAGAATGCCAAGAGTGTGCAAGGCTGTCATCAAGGCAAAGGGTGGCTATTTTGAAGAATCTCAAATATATATATATATATATATATATATATATATTTTTTTAACATTTTTGGGTTGCTGCATGATTCCATATGTGTTATTTCATAGTTTTGATGTCTTCACTATTATTCTACAATGTAGAAAATAGTAACAATAAAGAAAAACCATTGAATGAGTAGGTGTGTCCAAACTTTTGACTGTTACTGTATATAAATGAGACTTCTAACTGTGCCACCTGCTCTCCTCCCAGGGACCAAAGCCAAATAATACCCCGCTACAAAACGTTGCTTCCCTGCATCTCCCA
Organism: Oncorhynchus mykiss; assembly: GCF_013265735.2. Classification (NCBI taxonomy): domain Eukaryota; kingdom Metazoa; phylum Chordata; class Actinopteri; order Salmoniformes; family Salmonidae; genus Oncorhynchus; species Oncorhynchus mykiss. The sequence goes on along the minus strand of NC_048593.1, from coordinate 26,276,656 downwards.
TAATCCTTCTCTCTCCCAAATTTGCAGGAGCTGGAGGTCGAAGGTTATGGATCCCTCCTATTCTTTGGCCGTCTCTCTTCACCTTGATGATTATTATTTCCCCCTCCAGCCATTAGACCCCTGCCAGCTCATTCCAAACCCTGCAGAGACCAATGTGGCTTGATAAATTTGCCCTATTATTTTGATAAATTGCTGTCTCGTCTAAGCTTTCTGCAGTGCTCTGTTACTGGTGACTGGGGTCAAGGCGCCTTTCATTAGCCCAACTAAAAGCCATTTTATCTAAACATAAAATAGCAAGGGAAGATAAAACAACATTTACAGAGTAAATCAGATTGACATTTGCAGCCATATGCTGACATGGACATTGGATATGTTGATATGAGATGTGAAAAATAGGAAATACACTTGCAAGACTGTAACGTTACATCCTGCAAGACTTTACCAACCAGGGTGCCATTTATTTTCACTATCCATATGGGATAAAAAAGAGAATTATGAATTTCCTTCTGCCTGCCTTCTGTTTATTTCATTCACACTGCCTCACATCATGTGTAGCCTATGAATTAAATAAAAAATGTGTCATTTTGTATTGTACGCAAAATGTGGATTCCATCGTGAGTGCACTTACAGTATATTGTCAACTAAAATAATTGACATTGGGGTTGTTAGTTTTCAATCTAGTTTTATTTTCCAATTTTGCACAGTACATGACATGTGATTGACTGCAATCTCACCATATTCTCCCCATCCTCATTGGTTTTGCTCTTACATCCTGAGCCAGTAATCCATTATGTACTGCAGTAAGAGTTCATACCAGTAAGCATACTGTAATCCTGTATTATTTACCACCGAGAATCCTCTAAGGCAATTACAAAAAGCCATTTGCATTGGGTAAACATCCGGAGAGAAACAGAGAGCGAGAGAGTAAAAGAAGAGACAATATAAACCAGAACAACACTGTGCAATATTACATGTTGACCTGGAAATAAATGGCCCTTGTGGCCAACCTCTGATATACAGTAGTAGTTTGTGTGTGTGAACATAGGGTCAGCAGGAGGACATGGGATGTTGGAGGATTCTGCCGAGGGGAACATGGAGAAGAGCCAGCTCCTCAGCTCCTCAAATACAAAAGGTTCAGACTGTATTGAGATGGTGAGTATAAGAGGTTCAGACTGTATTGAGATGGTGAATACAACAAGTTCAGACTGTATTGAGCAGTGAAGGCTCCTCGGAGAGGGAATGGGAGGACCATCCTCATCAGTGATTTTCAGAAAAAACGTTAAACATTTAAAAAGTTATCATTTTTAGATAAAACTGTGTATAAATATAATCACGTCACCAAATAATTCATTAAAATATAATATTTTGCTCTGAAGATCTACAGTAGCCTCAACAGCACTCTGTAAGGTAGCACAATGGTGTAGACGGAGGACAGCTAGCTTCCGTCCTCCTTTGGATGCGTAGACTTCAATACAAAACTTAGGAGGCTCATGGTTCTCACCTCCTTCCATAGACTTACATAGTAATTATGACAACTTCCGGAGGACATCTTCCAACCTATTAGAGCTGTTGCAGCATGAACAGACATGTTGTCCACCCAACTAAAGGATCAGAGAATGAATTTTGTACTGAAAGCATAAGATACAGCTAGTTAGCACTGCAGTGCATACAATGTGGTAAGTAGTTGACTCAAAGAGAGAGAAAAACAATAGTTAAACAGTTTTTAACAAGTTAATTTCTTCCAAAATGAAGGAGAAGCAAGCGAGAGATAGAGATTTCATTTTTTTCACTTTCAGTTTCACTTACTTATCTAGCCTATGCAGCTAGCTAGTTTAGCCTACTAAAACACCATGCTCAAGCTAAGCTGGCACATGACATTTTTAACAATGCTTTTTCTAATACAAACTAGTTTATTGCGTCCACGGTGGTGCCCAGTTTCATAATATTACCATACGTCCCAGTTGCCTGACGTACTTTTGAATAATCACACAAAAACAGGCCTTATTTTAGGGCCTTTTTCACCCTGCCAGCTCCTATTAGTTCTATTGAACACACTGGCACCAACTCGCCTTCCGAACATTCCGATCCCAGTTTATTGTACAATGTCACAATGCACGCTTTGCTATTGTTGGTGCCACAGTGTTGTTTATAGTTAAAATGTAAACAAACAAAAAATTACTCATGGAACTCTGAGGTCATCCCATTGTTTACTAAATGGAAATTGTCAAGCCCTGGCCTTAGTATTTTGTGTTTTCTTTATTATTTTGGTCAGGCCAGGGTGTGACATGGGTATTTATGTGGTGTGTTTTGTCTAGGGTTTTTTTGTAGGTTATGGGATTGTGGTTTAGTGAAGTAGTCTAGATAAGTCTATGGTTGCCTATAGTGGTTCTCAATCAGAGGCAGGTGTTTATTGTTGTCTCTGACTGGGAACCATATTTAGGCAGCCATATTATTTGAGTGTTTTGTGGGTGATTGTTCCTGTCTCTGTGTTTGTTGCACCAGATAGGGCTGTTTTGGTTTTTCACGTTTCTTGTTTTGTATATTGTTCATTTTTAATATTTTATTAAAGATGTATAAAGATAACCATGCTGTATTTTGGTCCTCTCTTTCAACAGAAAACCTTAACAAAAATATAGATATGTCTGTCTATTTTGCCAAATATCTCGCAATGTGTACATTAAATTTTTTTTCAATTGGACACCATTTCAATCATGATAATCTCCTCTTTCTAATTATGTAAGGCTGGGCAGTGTATCTTGCTGTCATCAAACGCTAGACTAGAAATAGTCAGAATTTAAAAAAAAAATCCCCCTAATTCCTCGTTATGCAGACATAAGCACACCTGGCACCATCGAGGTGCAGATGTTAACTTTCTACACAAGTTGTTATTTTTCAGTTTCGTCCTAAGAACAGATTTAGTGGTAAAATAAAAAAGGGATACATTTTTTGTTTCCCTTTAGGCAAAATGTAATTCTAAGCATCACTCCAGTCAAAACAGCCTCTGCGCAGGTGTTCCAGCTTAGCCAACATTTTTTGGCAATTTTCAGCCTTGGGTGAATTTTTATTCGTTCCATTGTCCAGCCTACTCAAACAGAGGGATGCTATGTTAGCTAGCTGACTATCCAACACAACATTGGAAGTCAAGGTAAGCTATTGGTTTTATTAATTTATTGCCACCGGGGGCCCTCGGTGTAAGTGCTAAACTGCTCACTGACTGTACACTGTAACGTTACTGTATGATACTAACACAGTTATTCTATTTGCTATGTTGACAATTATGTTACTTTAGCTAATATGGTGACAGCGATGGAGGACGTGAGTAGCAGTTATGATATGGTTTAGCGTGGAAAGTAGTTTTTATTGCCTGGTCACATACATCTGATGTGGTGTTCATTGACATCCACAAGCGATGAAGGTGAGAGGAGAGCGCATAGATGTGAGAAGGAATACAATGTGGCTGGTGTGAGTGAACTGTTTTTACGTGTGATCAGGGTTGTATTCATTCTGCTGAATCTGTGTTTTGTTTCGTCTAAGAAACATTTTTCATCTTAATTTGTCCATTAAAAACTCACAATTGCAAGTGATGGATTAATGACTACACCCCATATCAGCTACTGTAGATGCAGGCAAGAGTGTGCAAGGCAGTATTGAATGTGTTACTGTCTGTCCATGTGTCACTCTGTCACCTCAAATTTTTCTCTCTACCTTTGTGCATCTAAGTTGTAAACTTTCATTCTTAGGCTAGGTTGTAGCAACCTCATGATGGGTATAGGAAAAATTGGAGTATGATGTAGTAGCCTGAACCTATCTATGTTACATTGAACTGTGTGAATGGAATATGAATGACAGTAATCCAATATGTTGTAATAGAAATAAGGCCATGCTCATAAATTTAAAAAAAATGTGTCCTTCCTCCTCTTAAACGGCACTGACCACCACTGGTATTGAGATATATAAGAGGTTCAAACAGTAGTGTGATGGTGGCCCTAACCATGTACAATAGTTTCCTCTCTCCCTGCACATTAAATTCATTACTTGACCTGATGTTACCATGTTGCAACAGAATAATTGACTGCATTGCCAGTTGTTTAAAACCTGGACAACACAATAAATCACCATGTATGCAAGAGAGCATCCCCAACCGCTCAACTCTCCACCCCAGCACTTTCTCCTCTTGTTTTTCGCCTCTCAGCAGCATCACACAGAGGAAAAGGTCAGGAGAAAATCACTCTCCAAATACAGAGGAGGCATCTGACCAATCAGCCACAAGCTGTGTGCCATTTGCTCCAGATTAAAATGAAGGTGTCAGGTGAGAGAGACTGACCTGGCAGGCAACTGCAGGCGGCTAAACAATACCCTTTTATGTTTTGGGGTTTACAGTCTGTTTAGTGCTAGGAATTTAATGACTTCATTGTTTTGGAGGCCATATCCAGTGCTGGGTTTACATATAATCAGACATACACCTCAACTTAATTGGAATTAATGTGAAATTAATATTTTTCTTCTGCTAAAAGTATTTTGATTCGTTTGTGTGGGTAATTAAAGGCCAAACAGACATGGTGACTTTAAAATAATTTTACTGTAAGCAGGCCTACACATACACTACATGACCAAAACTATGTGGACACCTGCTCATCAAAAATCTAATTCCAAAATCAGGGGCATTAATATGGAGTTGGTCACACCTTTGCTGCTATAAAAGCCTCCACTCTTCTGGGAAGGCTTTCCACTAGATCAAGTCAACTAGATTTGTTCACATACCCATATTAGCAGATGTTATTGCGGGTGTAGCAAAATGCTTGTGTTCCTAGCTCCACAGCAATACCCACAAATCTACAAGTAAAAGAATGGAATTAAGAAATATATAAATATTAGGACGAGCAATGTCGGAGTGGCATTGACTAAAATACAGTACATACACAAATGAAATGAGTAAAGCAGTATGCAAATATTATTAAAGTTACTTGTGTTCCATTAGTGACCAGTGATTCCATCTCTATGTACAGGGTTGAGTAACGGTGTGGTAGCCGGCTAGTGATGACTATTTAACAGTCTTGAGCCTTGAGATAGAAGCTGTTTTCAGTCTTTTGTTCCTAGCTTTGATGCACCTGTATTGACCTCGCCTTCTGGAGAATATCGGTGTGAACAGGCCTTGGCTCGGCTGGTCGATGTCCTTGATGATCTTTTTAACCTTCCTGTGACATCAGGTGCTGTAGGTGTCCTGGAGGGCAGGCAGTGTGCCCCCGGTGATACGTTGACTGGACCGCACCACCCTCTGGGGAGCCCTGCGGTTGCGGGCGGTGCAGGTGCCTTACCAGGCGTTGATACAGCCCGACAGAATGCTCTCAATTGTGCATTTGTAAAAGTTTGTCAGGGTCTTAGGTGCCAAGATGTGCCTTCTTCACCACACTGACTGTGTGGGTGGACCATTTCATACTGTTGGAACATTGCTGCGGGGACTGGCTTACATTCAGCCACAGGAGCATTAGTGAGGTCGGGCACTGACATTGGGCAATTAGGCCTGGCAAACTTTTAATGCCACTCCATTCCAATTAATCCAAAAGGTGTTTGAAGGGGTTAAGGTCAGGGCTCTGTGCAGGCCAGTCAAATTCTTCCACACCGATCTCAATTAACTATTTCTGTATGAACCTCACTTTGTGCACGGGGGCATTGTCATGATGAAACAGGAAAGGGCCTTCCCCAAACTGTTGCCACAATGTTGGAAGCACATAACTATCTAAAATGTCATTGTATGCTGTAGCGTTAAGATTTCCCTTCACTGGAACTAAGGGGCCTAGCCTTAACCATGAAAAACAGCCCCAGACCATTATTCCTCCTCCTCCAAACTTTACAGTTGGCATTATGCATTGGGGCAGGTAGCGTTCTCCTGGCATCCTCCCAACCCAGATTTGTCTGTTGGACTGCCAGATGGTGAAGTGTGATTCATCACTCCAGACAACGTGTTTCCACTGCTCCAGAGTCCAATGACGGCAAGCTTTACACCCCTCCAGCCGACGCTTGACATTGCGCATGGTGATCTTAGGCTTGTGTGCGCTACTAACTTCAGCACTCAGCGGTCCCGTTCTGTGAGCTTGTGTGGCCTACCACTTCACGACTGAGCGGTTGTTGCTCCTAGACCTTTCCACTTCACAATAACAACACCTACAGTGGACCGGGGCAGCTCTAGCAGGACAACAATTTTACGAACTGACTTGTTAGAAAGGTAGTATCTTATGAAGGTGCCACGTTAAAAGTCACTGAGCTCTTCAGCAATGCCATTCTACTGCCAATGTTTGTCTTTTGAGATTACATGGCTGTGTGCACGATTATATACACCTGTCAGCTACGGCTGTGGTTGAAATACCACTAATTTGAAGGTGTGTCCACATACTTTTGGTAATGTAGTGTATATCAGATTCTAGGCAGTGCATTATAGATGCATTTACTGGGATATACATTCACATAGGCTGTTATAAGGAGCCATTAGTTGTTTGAAAGTGCTGCCAATGTTATTAACACCTGTTTTGGTGGTTATGTTCTCATTCTATTGATAATGCCTGAATAGCTTTAATGTGACAAAAAATACATTAGCCCTCTTATGAATGACGTATTAACCATGCAATTACTCCATATTTAAAGCATTTTAACATCTCTCAGGGTAAGATCATTGGATTGAGAGGCAAAAGATGTCATGCCTCGTGCCATGACAGCCACCGCAAGCTACACTGTAAACGGTGCTGTCATATTCCTCCAACATGCTGATATGTTGATGTGTGCATATGAACTGACAGGCCTCTCAAGCAGGACCGTGTCCCTCTGACAGTATATTGTGGCTGAAGGGATTACAGAAGGGATTACATAAATGAGTGACTAGTTTAACATTGTGGCAATAACAAGGAAAGCCAAAGTCCCAGAGGTTGCTTCTAAGAGATCATACAAAGGTTTTCTCAGCACTCTTTTGTTGAAGATTTATTTTGTATTTTTTTTGGTCTGATGTATATGAGGAAGTGAATCCAGAAGCAGCACTGGAAGTATTTATTCATGCCAATTGTTGACAAGCATGCACCAGTTGTAACGATCTTCTTCATCTGATGAGGAGTATGAAACATCGGACCAAAACGCAGCGTTGTAAGTGTGCATTTTAATTAAATAGAACTGAACACTGAAAACAAATTAACCAAAGTGAAACAATGAAAACCGAAACAGTTCTATATGGTGAAACACAGACACAAAAAACAACTACCCACAAACACCAGGTGGGAACAGGCTACCTAAGTATGGTTCTCAATCAGAGACAACGATTGACAGCTGCCTCTGATTGGGAACCATACCAGGCCTAACACATAGAACAAAAACATAGAATGCCCACCCCAACTCACGCCCTGACCAAACTAAAATAGAGACATAAAAAAGGAACTAAGGTCAGGACGTGACACCAGTTAAGAAATTAACTGTGAGAACTGTTATAGCCCCCAAGATTGATGCAGAATTGAAAAAAAATATGGTTCATACAAATGATGCAAAAGAGGTGGCAAACCAGTCGGGCTGCTCAGCTGATTGGTTGAAATACTGTATATTGAGGCATTTGGTGACTAAAGTTAACAAAAATTGGAGTATCTTAAATTATATTATGGGCTGAAAACCCAATTCATCTCCATCATTTATTGAAGTTGATGGGTTAAAATTTTTAAATGTTGTCATTAATTTCAATGAGTATTTCACGAATAAAGTGGAAAAACTCAGAAGTGAAATTACAATATTGAATAGTGAACCATCATATTTTTGTATAAAATATCTGAAAGAGAAGGATTTCTGTTTTGAATTTGATCAAGGTAGTGTGGGAGATGTGGAAAAACTATTGTTATCCATCAAAAATGATAAGCCACCAGGAATACAGTGAATTCTGTAAGTATTCAGACCCCTTGACTTTTCCACATTTAGTTAAGTTACAGCTTTATTCAAAAATTAAGGATTTTTTTTTTCTCATCAAACTGCCACCAACATGCTTCACCGTAAGGATGGTGCCAGGATTCCTCCAGACGTGACGCTTGGCATTCAGATTGTTTCTCATGGTCTGAAAGTCTTTAGGTGCCTTTTGGCAAACTCCAAGCGGGCTGTCATGTGCCTTTAACTGAGGAGTGGCTTCCGTCTGGCCACTCTACCATAAAGGCCTGATTGGTGGAGTGCCGCAGAGATGGTTGTCCTTCTGTAAGGTTATCCTATCTTCACAGAGGAACTCTGGAGCTCTGCCAGCTCTAGGAAGAGTCTTGGTGGTTCCAAACTTCTTCCATTTAAGAATGATGAAGGTCACTGTGTTCTTGGGGACGTGCAATGCTGCAGAAAGTTTTTGGTAACCTTCCCCAGATCTGTGCCTCGACACAATCCTGCCTTGGAGCACTAAGGACAATTTATTTGACCTCATGGCTTTGGTTTTTGCTGTGACATGCACTGTCAACTGTGGGACCTTATTTAGACAGGTGTGTGCCTTTCCAAATCATGTCCAATCAATTCAATCAAGTTGTAGAAACATCTCAAGGATGATCAATGGAAACAGGATGCACCTGAGCTCAATTTTATGTCCCATAGCAATGGGTCTGAATACTTTTTCATCTTTCTTTTTTTTAAATAAATTTGCAAAAATGTGTTATTATGGTGTATAGATTGCTCAGGACTTAAAAAAAAAAATATAATCAATTTTAAAATAAGGCTGTAATGTAACAAAATGTGGAAAAGTTAAGGGGTCTGAATACCTTCTGAAGACACTGTAGACAACCTTAATGGGAAACAATAGAGAATGGTAGCAGACTGTAGGGTGTGTGTGTGTGTGTTTTTTCAAATCGTCTTTTTTCAAGCTACTACTAAAATCTCGACTAAAATTGTATGTTTTTATAGATATAACTATGCAAAAACTGAGTTGTTAGGACATCCCTGGTTTGTCCCGTGGATGTCCCCCAGAACATTTGTAGGTCATTCTTGGGACGTTGTTTCATGGTCCCCTGGAGGTTTTTGTGTAGGTCCCGGTTTGTCTTGTGGCATCCCGTAGGATGTTTTTAGGACAGTCTTGGGAAGTTGTGTCACGGTCCACCTGAAGGTTTTTGTCTGGTACCCGGATTGTTCCAGGGACGACACCTGATGGTCATAATGAAATAGTTTAATCCTAAATAATTACTATCTACCAGGATACAGACAGCCTAGTTTCATTACACATCACCTCTTGTTACTGTTGCCAAGGCCCTGATTGGTGAACCACTGATCCTTTCACAGCTCTTAGTCTTTTGGCAATGTTAGTTAGACAGACACACATGCACACACACACAGTGCTTTTTAAAAGTACATATTTGGCACACTTTGACATACTGTACATGATTACATTGTGTAATCATTGTTACTTATTCATACAGTAATTATTACATGTCCTCACCTGGGATTTCAAGTCACAACCTCTTCCGATCTCAATTTCTTTCTCAATTTCTTGTTTTCCTACACTTTGCACTTCAAAGTAAATCTCAGCTCCATTAAAAATACTCAAGAATAACTATTATATGTATCATAGTGATTCTGCAGTAACATTAAAACAGAATATCGACCATGACAATGACCAATGTCGACCATGACACAACGTACCAAGAACATCCTAAAAAATTTAATTGGGGATGTGCTTGGAAAAAAACGGAAATTAAACATAACCTCCAGGGGACCATGACACAACATCCAAAGATTGTCCTAAAAACACCCAAGGGGATGCCACTGGGACAAACTGGAAACTAGACAAAACCTCCAGTGGACCATGACACAACGTCCTGACCACTTTAGTCAACCATTTTGTGACGTGTCGGGGACTTCCTAAAGACACATTGTTGTTTGCAAGGACGTTCCCTTGGGATAATGACTAGTAACATAAAAAATCTGAGAACGTCCTACAAAGATCCTGACATAGTTCTGATGTGGTCCTCAGTGATGTCCTGGTAACTTACAGGAAACTGTGGTCATTGAATGTCCATTGATAACGTTCTATCGGAACCAAATTGAAACCAGAACCAAATGGAAACGTTCCTTAATGGACATCAAAATATCTTATTATAATGTTATGCTGCGACCAAACCGGGACCTGTACCGAGCGTCCTCTTATGGTTCTGAGGTTAACATCATGTTTTAATGTTCCTAGACTGGGATAACTTCTTGCTGAAACCCTTAAAGGGACCTAATGGGAATGTTATCAAATGTCCTTAGGACATTCCCTGCTTGCTGGGAACTGAGTTGTAGAAAGAACTGAACCATACCAGAGAGAGGGAGGTGAATCGAGAGCCATATATGTCCAAATAAAGCAGATCCTTAATAATTAGGTGAACGGTTTTTGTATGGGGGGCAATGAGTGTATTTCATTTAATCAAGATGAACATGAATTGCTATTTCGATACGTGAGTCTTAGGTTATTACGAGTGATGCACGTAACATCCCAGAAACATTGAGATGAAACACTTTATATCGGAATTGTTCCTGTTGAAATTCAAGATGGGCTATGCATATTCATGAGGTCGATGAATTTCAAATACTTTCGCCATAGAATTCAGGCAGTTGACGACAACACCCCTCATCGAATATTCAACACCGCTCATCTTTATATCGGAGTTCGGAGCTTCTTGTTCACATGCATATCTGCCCTCTCATTGGCTAGATTGGTCCCACCTGATCTTGCCTCCTCCCGCCTGCGTTCCATCTTTGAGGACATGTATTTGGGGGATCTGGCATGGACCTGCTTCCATATCCACTCTTTAGGGCAAAGTGGCCTGGTCAATCATGGGATAAGGAAAAGTGAAACTCCTGTTGAATGCTTGTGATCATTGGAATTTGGCTAATCACATGACCACAAGGTTTGTCTTGCATGAGTGTTTATTTTTTTTCACACAACGTTTTCAAGGTCAGAATGGAAGTGTAAAAGTAACGGTTAAATGGGTCAAATAAATGGTTAATAAGATGATACTTGGAGCGGTATTGTTATATTTCAGTGCAGCCTTTGATTCATTGAACCCTATGCCTGGGTCTAGTTTTAGTAATGCACTGTCAGGGTATTGGAACTGACGCTATTTGCTGTCCTCAGCCCAGTCAAAGCTGTTCTTTGTCCTGACACATTTTTATTGAGGAAAAATGTACTTACTATGACTGAGAAACAGTTGAAGTTGGAAGTTTATGCCTACCTTCAAACTCAGTGCCTCTTCGCTTGGCATCATGGGAAAATCAAAAGAACTCAGCCAAGACCTGAGAAAAAAATAGTAGACCTCCACAAGTCTGGTGGATACAAAGGTACCGATATCCACAGTAAAATTAGTCCATATATTGACATAACCCGAAAGGCCGCTCAGCAAGGAAGAAGCCACTGCTCCAAAACCACCATATAAAAGCCAGACTACGGTTTGCAACTGCACATGGGGACAAAGATCGTACTTTTTTGAGAAATGTCCTCTGGTCTGATGGGGAAGGCTTGCAAGCCAAAGAACACCATCCCAACCGGGAAGCACGGGGGTGGCAGGATCATGTTGTGGGGGTGCTTTGCTGAAGGAGGGACTGGTGCACTTCACAAAATAGATGGCGTCATGAGACAGGAAAATTATGTGGGTATATTGAAGCAACATCTCAAGACATCAGTCAGGAAGTTAAAGCTTGGTCACAAATGGGTCTTCCAAATGGACAATGACCCCAAGCATACTTCCAAAGTTGTGGCAAAATGGCTTAAGGACTACAAAGTCAAGGTATTGGAGTGGCCATCACAAAGCCCTGAGCTCAATCCGATTGAAGATTTGTGGGCAGAACTGAAAAAGCGTGTGCGAGCAACGAGGCCTACAAACCTGACTCAGTTACACCAGCTCTGCCAGAAGGAATGGGCCAAAATTCACCCAACTTATTGTGGGAAGCTTGTGGAAGGCTACCCAAAACTCTTGACCCAAGTTAAACAATTTAAACACAACTCTACAAAATACTAATTGATTGTATGTAAACTTCTGACCCACTGGGAATGTGATGAAAGCTCAAATAAATCATTCTCTCTATTATTATTCTGACATTTCACATTCTTAAAATAAAGTGGTGATCTTAACTGAACTAAGATAGGTAACCTTTACTAGGATTAAATGAGCCAGCAGCATACCACCCTGCATACCACTGCTGGTTTGCTTCTGAAGTTAAGCAGGGTTGGTCCTGGTCAGTCCCTCGATGGGAGACCAGATGCTGCTGGAAGTGGTGTTGGAGGGCCAGTAGGAGGCACTCTTTCCTCTGGTCTAAAAAATATCCCAGTGCCCCAGGGCAGTGTTTGGGGACACTGCCCTCTATATGGTGCTGTCTTTCGGATGGGACGTTAAACAGGTGTCCTGACTCTCTGAGGTCATTGAAGATCCCATGGCAGTTATTGTAAGAGTAGGGGTGTTAAACCTGGTGGCCTGGCTAAATTCCCAATCTGGCCCTGTAACAATCATAGTCACCTAAGAATCCCCAGTTTACAATTGGCTCATTCCTCTCCCCTGCAACTATTCCCCAGGTTGTTGCTGTAAATGAGAACGTGTTCTCAGCCAACTTACCTGGTAAAATAATGGATAAATAATGTCAGGAATTGTGAAAAACTGAGTTTAAATGTATTTGGCTGAGGTGTATGTAAACTTCTGACTTCTACTGTATAGAACATGATATTGAGACAGTGTTTGGTTATATGATTTGGAGTTACACAACAATAACAACACAGAGGAACATGGCATCACAAATATGAACCTTTAAATTTCTTTATTTTTGATTTCGTCATCAAAATTTTTACAAAACATTTTCTGACAATAATATACTCAAAGAGAAGCCATATTTTGCGTTTGGACCAGGTTTCCACAACGCCGCTTTAGGTCTGAGCACAGAAAATAAGAATTGAAACCAAAACAACAACAAACCAACTACAGAATAAACAATGCAGCTCATATTTACATCCCACAGAAATCAATGCCGTCAGTAGGAGATAGATGAGGGAAAAGCAGAAATTCACATGGAAATATCATGGGAAAGAACAAGTGATATTGGTGGGAGGGGAGAATGTGGAGAAGCTTGGAGCAAATAAGGAATTATTAAAGAATATGATAATATTGCTTTCTGTCAGTTTTACTGCATGTTCACATCTATACATCGCCTCTATCAGCAAAATTGATTCTATATGAAATTAGTGTTCCTTTTCTCATTCTGTTCACATAAATCCAATTAGTGGTTTAAACATGCTTTATTAGACCGGAATAGTTTATGTCTCTGACAGAGGTTAACGGTTATGCTTAGAACCCCTATTGTCTTGACCCTGGTTTGTAACCATTGCTTATGCCAAAGGGCAAAAACCTCCAGCTAATGATGTTAGAGCTTCTCCTACTGTCCTGTATGCCTCAGGTCTCCACATGCTCTGGGCCCTACAGAGGCCCTATAGGGGCTCTATACTGTAACTGTATAATGCCTCAGTTCAGGAGGGAATAGAGAAGATGAGAAGATGACGCAAAGCCACATCTGGCTGGGAACTAATTTGTCAAACGTATTTATCAGGTAATGACATAGAAGTCATTGAATCTCTGCGGTTGGCTTCAGGTGAACTGGAAGGAGAAATGTGTTGTGTTGATGGCAGGGAGGTGAGGCGCTGCAGAGTCCAGAGCCGTGGTGAGATGTAAGGGCCAGGTTTGAGACAGCATAAACTAGGTGTGCACCAGCAGTGACAGAGCCTAGACAACAAAAGCCACGATTCATCAACAGCAGATGTTACACCCTGTGGGGGGGGGGGGGGGGGGTGCAGTTCACGATGATGTGTTCACTCACTATACCCTCCTGCATCCTCAGCCATGTGCATTAGGTGTGATCAGACTGCATACAGCCAGGGTGTGGAAGTAGGATTTGGGAGATTTAGGAGGATGCAGGTGTCTGTGTGCCTCATTCAATGTGTTAATGAGGTACTGTACATGTGTACCAAGGTGTTAGGATAGCATCCCTTGGTGTGCATGGGATGCAAAACCTTTGTTTTAAGCAAATACAATACAATTCTCTTATTCTTACCCCTTTTCTTAATTTCTGTTATTTGTTTCCCATTTTCTCGATTTCTCTTCCCCCCCCCCATCTCTCTTGCCTCATCTCTCTTTCCCCTAGAGATTTGCATTTAGCCATTCCTCTGAGCATAGACACAGAAATATGAAAGGCTTTCTTGCAATACTTCAGACCTTTGTTCACCCTCCCTTCAGCTAAATCTGTTCCCAAAAGGGATTTGATCCCAAACTCAGAGGATTGGGGTAGAGGGGGGAACAGATCCCAAAACAAACAAGGCTGAGGAAAAAAACAAAGCCTGTCGGCGTTTCTGGGCTAGCACAGACGTTCCTGAATTTCAGCTTAAACTTGCACAAGTTGTATGCATCCCCTGTGCTGAAAGCCCCGTACATTACAACATTAGAAAAATGGGACAAAAGACTTGTTCATGGAAGACAGCAGGGTCCCTTTATTCCAATGGCCTTATCATGGATGTAGATCATGGTAAACCAATGACTTATTAGCCGCTAATTTAATTGTGGTCACCATGACTCCTTTTAAACTTCCAATTACATATTGTTTTGATCGTTGTTGGACTGCTGTTGAGTGATTACTGCTCAAGGAAACATATTAATGAAGAAACTAAATAATGATAATTAGTCTGGAAATGTGTTACCATAATAGAAGAGGGAAGCCTCTCTCTGGAGTATAGCCTCGTCCAACACAAGCATCTCTTTCTGCAATGTGCATAAAGACAGCATGGAGACTGGAGGGCCCATGGGGCTGGAGACATCTACTCTGGAGAGGATGGGCTACAGAGGGGTCAGTGAACAGCTTGCTTGAGAGACACCAAAGTAGCCAGTGTGTGTGTGGAAACACATGCTTGTGGTTCTAGGGCATGTCAAACAGGAAATAGTCTAGCTCTATACTATCTGTTTCTCGTTCAGTGCACACCCTTATATTTTGACGTGGTTTGCCCAGTCGTCAGCATGCGGACAGAAATAGAACATTGTAAAAAAGGGTCACCAAAGGCAGACATGATATCCAGGCCAGGAGATGGCAGGGGAGGTTTAAAGAGCAAGGCAAGACAAGACATTGCTAGAACTGAGAGTGGGATGTCCCATTTGTGAAGACATTGGCACAACATTTATTACAAGGTCAACTAAAACCAGCACTGTAGTCAGAAACCATTTCGAGTAAACCAACAGTTTGTATGTAATACGTGGGGCATACAGTATCTCAAAACTCTTCTAGATCATGATATAATTATCAGAGCATTGTCGGTGTGTTTTTGCTTGGGGGTTGGTAAATTATTAAATTAAATGAAGTTATCATGGCTTTAGTAGAAATAACATACTGTATCTCAAGCATACTGAAAACGAGTCATACACGAGAACATGGGTTGATAAAAATAATAATAATAGTAACAGCGGCCTGAACAGCTGCTACTCTGTTTATTATATATCCTGATTGCCTAGTCACTTTTACTCCTACCCACTTGTACATACTGTATTACCTCAACTACCTTGTACCCCTGCACATTGACTCGGTACTGGTAGTCCTTGTAGCTTCATTATTGTTTTTATTGTGTTACTATTTCCTTTTTTCATTTAGCAAATATTTGACTTTAAAATTCCGCACTATAGGCTCGTAAGCATTTCACTCTAATGTGAAGAATACTTCTGGTAGGGTAGACTTTAAGACATTAGTAAAAACCTCAGTGATGGACAATGTTTGCAGGAATAGTGACATGCTGGAGGGAGGTGGGAGCAGGTAGAAAAATATTTATAATTAAAACAAGGAGAGTAGAGGAAATGGTGGGAATCATCAACTCCCTCCCAAAGCCATCTTCTGGACAGACTCCCTCGCTCACTCCGGCTCGTGGATAAGGCTCCTCTTCTGGCCACAAGCAGTTTGTGTTTCAGAAGAAGCAAAATACGTAACTTTTTCCTTTTTAAAGATTCTCTATTTACAAGATAAATAAGTCCCGAAGGATTTTGTCCTTTTTATGTAGTCTTTTTATAGAATTGCTTGACATCATTGATCATCTCAAAAATGTACACTTTTGCTTCCGATCAAGAAACATACAAAAAAGCACACCCCCCGGCCGGCGGTCTCCTGGCCCTCCCTTCTCTTTGCCCTCTCAGGCTTTCTCCTTCATGGGGAGCCATATACATAGGTGGCTTGATGTGCTCCCTCTTCCATTATACAGACCTCAGGGTATTGAACTTGACAGATAAAAAATGACCGCAGTGTGTGTGTTTGATTTGGACATGGGGAGTGAGGGGTGGGGAATCTCCGTTGAAAAGCCACCACAACAAAGGATCCAGTCCATCTTCAACTCCATCAATTGACGGTAAAGGATGTCCAAAAGTGCTCATGGGTAACAGAGACAGTGTCCACATTCATCTGGTTGGAGTTCAAACCCAGTCAGGCACACTTACTGGCAAAGGGCTGTGTTATTAACAGGCAACATCCATCCCCAGTGATAGTCCACCACAGTCAATGATTTTTTTTCTGGATGTCAAAGACGCACCAACGTGCCAGTCAGTCAGCCCAACAAGCCCCCGTGAGGCACTGGGCTCTTTGTCTGCTGTGTTTCTAAGGGAGTAGAGAGGAGAGCACAGGAGCAGTGCATCACCAATCCACCAGCATACCTGCCGCTCACCTCACAAACAGGCCAGTTACAAGAAAATCAAGCATTGTTTTTAGAAATCAAATATATAAAAGGGTTAGTTCGGCCTTTACAGGTGGTATGAGATTCAACCTTTAGTTGACCCCCTGGAAGGACCTACATACCTCCTTGTTCATTGCTTTGCCCAATTTGATCAAATTGAGCATTACAAAGCATCAGCATTTAAAATACCTTAATTCTGCCCAAACACTTCACATCCAGCAATTCCATTTAAAAGTATTTAATGAAATAGATATACATCTCATGAATTAGTCAGACCATAGATAGTATAATCTGGTGGGCCAACTCGAGCCAGCTGCCAAATCTTGACACCCCATTGCACATGCTTCCTACATTTTCTATCGGACTCCATAAAATGGTCTTTTTGTAATGATAACTGAGTAGGCTCTCTCAACCATTTACAGACACAGGA
Organism: Oncorhynchus mykiss; assembly: GCF_013265735.2. Classification (NCBI taxonomy): domain Eukaryota; kingdom Metazoa; phylum Chordata; class Actinopteri; order Salmoniformes; family Salmonidae; genus Oncorhynchus; species Oncorhynchus mykiss. The sequence continues at coordinate 26,259,533 of NC_048593.1, read as the reverse complement.
CTCGGCAGCCTCTGTAGATTATTATGTGGTTTGGTTGTACATACTGTATGCAGATGGCAGACGTACATTTATAAAAAGGTAAACCATCTAATGCATGTATTTAATGTGTACCAGTTATGTTTTCAGAAACAAAAAGTATAAAGAAAACAAATGCTATTATTGTACATAAAAATAATACATCTTTGGTACGACATGAGCACATGAATAAAACTCAGACCTTGACCTCCATAGTTGAACATACTGACAATACAGTATGGAAACAATACAATGAATCTACTTGTTTTCTCTCATAACATTCTTATTTTTTGAGAATTTACTCATTTGAATGAGATAATGATTTCCATGGCATTATAACCCCTGACTGGCAATTTGAATGGGAAAAAGAGCGAGCCTTTGAGTTCTGGTAAACATTATTTTGTTTCATGACGTTGCTCTCTTTCTTTTCTTGTCCTCCAGACACATAGCTTATTGCACATTCCTTTCTCACTCCTAACACAACATGAGAGAACTGCCATGATCCATCCCTTGGAACAGGCACCATGCAGCATTGTCGCCACATTGGCCAGAGCTATAACCAAATGGATGCTTTAACGTGTCATGCACGTTGCATCACGTTTCTATTTCCCAGTAGCCAAGAGGAGGGGAGCAGCAAGTCCACTTTGAAGTGTTTGGAAAAAGAAAAAGAGATAATAGCAGGACTCCCAGGATGCATCAGCCTTCATAATGGTCACATTCCAGTTGCCAGATGCCAATGGCCTCTAGCCATGTTTTTAAATTTATCATTTTTGTTCTCCTCTTTTTACCTCTGCCCCCTTGTGGCCATCCCATGCCAATGTGCCGAAAAAGGCCTCACAGAACCCCCCTGCTCCCTTGCCCTCTATTCAAGAGTCATGGTGGATCTGTGGCATCCCCCCCACCTCAAACGACAGACTCTCGCTCCAGTTGTTAGCGTCCAAAGGTGAGCGTGGTGGTGCGCTCTTGGGGAGGGAAGGAGCCACCGGGGACCTGGGACGGGGCTCTGAGGATAGAGGGCGGTGAGCGGGGCCCGGCCCCCACTGTGGCAGCAGAGGGCACAGAGGGCAGCGATACAGTCTGTATGGTGGTTCTCTCACGTGGCCCCAGCTCCTCCAGGCCCTGCGGGGGACCCTCGTAGCCCATGTTGAGCCGCAGGGGCTGATGGGCCTGGCAGTAGTCCACGATAGGCTGCTCGTACCGGTAATACGCCAGCGTGCCCATCTGGTGCGGGACCTGTGTCGAGCAGGGAGGGATGGTGGGTGACAGAGAATGAGAGTGGCAGAGGGAGAGAGAATGTGTGAGTAATTAAGGGAATTTATATGTAGGTGGGAGAGGGAGAGGGGGAGAAAAAAACAGAAATATACATTAGAGATGTCAATCTCAATCTGTTGATTGCTCTGATAAGCCCTCTAGATACCAACTAGCAGATGGGAACAAATAATCATCAATAATTAAAATAATATCTGCAATTAAAACAAATGTTTTTGTCAAACAGTGATTATTTTGTCAGAAAAACAACAACAATGTGTATCAACTGCCTAAATGTGATGTTAAAATGTACCCACTAATCCAACCATTACCACTGGGCTGTCATCTCAGAAAAACAACAACAATGTGTATCAACTGCCTAAATGTGATGTTAAAATGTACCCACTAATCCAACCATTACCACTGGGCTGTCATCTCAGTGCCAGGTTGATGGATATGTATGCAGTAAGACAACAGAGATATTTTTACCCAACGTGAGCGTATGCCTGTCTTGTCATACAGTGTGAACTCCACTTGCCAGTGACTCATAATGCACACTCAAATTGCACAATGCACTACAACATGCTCATTCACATGTTCAAATAGGCATTCAGCCATGCACGTATATAAATGTGTCCATATACTAGCATAAAGGGAGGATCAGTGTAAACTTAAGCAGAGTTCCATAGAGTCTAGACAACCACGATGAGACTAAATCACCCACCCTCACACACACACACACACACACACACACACACACCGCTTTTCCAAACAAACAGATGAGCGACATCCAGGCGTTTTCCCCAACTCACTGCCTGAGTTCATTGCCTTAACAAAGACCAATTAGCGAAGGTTGAAAGGGGCCCAGAAAAAAAGTGGGGAGAGATGGCAGTCGTCGGGAATGAAGTGCTTGACAGGGTTCACAGACAATCAGATCTTACAATGGCGCTCAAAGATAAGAAAAAAAAAAGAAAAAAACAAACAACAAATAGGAGACCAAGAAAGAAAACGGAGAGATAAATAATGACAAGGGTGCTGTCTGGGTGGATGATGGGAACTGGGTACGGCTCATAAATTCAGCCCTCTTATAGGCTATATAGTCTGTTGTCTGACAGAGCAAAAAACGAAACAAGGCTCCACTTTGGGTACCCGAGATTCAAGGTCTATGTAAGAGTAGAATTCATGGACCCAGTCAGTGGAGTAAGATCAGTCGTTCAGACAGAAGACTTGCCACAAGCGAAATAACCCCTGTGTCTAGAAGAACAATCTATATGTAACCTTGAGGAAGGTTAAAGAGAACATACAATACATAAAATATTGTCCCGCTGAGCTGAGGAGTGAGGTGTTATGGGTTCCCATTCCTGGCTAGGCTGTAAAGTATCAATACACTAACCTGACAGGGAACATATTGGGCTATGTCAATAAATACAGCTAACAAACAAACACTGTACACACTAACGAAAAAGTATGATAAAGATACTCTTTGAGGTCACATTGCAAATATCAGACCTCTTTTCACAAATGTGTCCCTCTCCCTTATAATATACCCTCCCCCCTCTCTCTCAAATGGACTCCATTAAACTAGACCTGTATTCATTACATTATGGGCACTCAGCGGATTACTCCCCTTCCTCTCTGTTGAGCCCCCCACCCTTCCCCCTGACCCCTCTGCTACCCACAGCTCCCTGCTTGCCCAGGTCCTACGAATTAATTAACGGATATTAACTCCTAACCATTTCAGCGGATTCTGTCCTAGTGCTGGGGCATTAATCTGGCCCGTGTGCTGGGAACGTGTGTGTGTGTGTGTGTGTGTAGGAATGAGTGTGTGCGTGAGAGAGAGGACATGTTAACACACACCTGGCGGTCTAGCAGCATATCCACAGTAGTCTCTGGCCTCAGCGTTTTGTGATTGAATTGTCTCCTCAGAGAGGTGTATTTTAATAGAATTAGGTGTAAATCTCAGACTGATACATTTGGTGTGATGAACCAGATTAATAGGCTTACATTGTTATTTTTGTCTGTCTCTAAGGAGGTAAAAAAAATCCCCATTAATTGATATTCAAGATTTGTCAAAAATATATTTTCACTGTAGCAACATTATGTTCTTACCCTGTACATAATCCCACAGAGATATAGCTATGAGGAGCCGCCAGTGCCCCACGCAATAAATCCCCAGTCACACACTCCATAAAATGCAGTTTTACTGAGTTTCTCTGCAGCTGGGACGTGGTGTTTCTTTTCTGGGAAATGTTTCCCCTTGGCTTTAGGAAACTTGGATCACTTTGACAAAAAAACTTCAGTTGGTCCTCGTCGGTCTGTCTGGGCACTAGGATACTGTAGCAAAGGGGAGAGGAGGAGAGCATACCCACACTCATACATGTGCAATGTGACCTTATGTTTCCAGTTAGTCTCTCAGGAAGCAGGAGGTGAGAGGCATTCAGGGCCTCTTATACTCTGTGCTGTGGAGAACAGAAACACACTGTCATTTACAACTGCTAAAAAACAGTACAGTGTGGAATACATTACCATAATGTATTTAAACAGGATTTCTATATTTAATGCAATGGTATTCACTTGTCATGGAAATAGTTAAGCATTGTGTCCCAGAGAACTGTTTTGGTAGAGTACTTATACTGCCATGTGTGTTTCACTTTGTTTGTCCGTGAGTCTTCATATTTCCTAGCGTGCATGCGTAGTTGGGCACAGATGTCGAACTGGGGGCATCCATCACATGGAGCCCACCAGACAAGCATTCAGCCCAGAGAAAACACACAGAACTGTCTGAGGGGGAGTTTAGCCAAATTTACATCAGATTTACAAAAACAAAGCATGGCCCCAGAGGAAAGCGAACCATGTTCCATCTTAATTTGACCCGAAAATTTGAAAAATATTTAGAATCTCTGTCAGGGGGCAGCTAAAAGTAGTGTTTGTATACAATGCAGTACATTACCTACATTATTTATTTAACCTTTATTTAACTAGGCAAGTCAGTTAAGAACTAATTCTTATTTACAATGACAGCCTAGGAACAGTGGGTTCTAACTGCCTTGTTCAGGGGCAGAATTTTATATTTTTTACCTTGTCAGCTCAGGGATGCGATCAAGCAAAGTTTCAATTACTGGCCCAACGCTCTAACCACTAGCCTACCTGCCGTCCCAAATTTTACCTTAGGAACCAGTTAAAGTCGCCTCTGTAGGCTACGTACAGGCTACAGCACGTCTCATGTGAATTATTGTAATCAATTGACATATTTGTTGGGGTTTAGACGTATTTTTCGTTAGTGAAAATTGTACATTTTTTGGACATTTTGTAAATCATCCAAACTACTGCGTGAAAAAATATAAATCTGAAATGTTGTAGACTACAAATTGCAAGACATCCCATTGGCATCATATGGTAACATAATGTGTAATTTAGCCTATTAAACACAAACATTATGTATCAAGTGAGAATTAGGGAGGTCTGATGTAAAAAAAAAAAATAATAATAATAATAATAATAAAAGGACATTCTTGCCTTCTTCGCCCATATTTTCAAAAAAAATTTGCACAAAAAGTAGTGTGTAGAGTAGTTCTAATAGTTAGCTACACCGTGACATGGCAAGAAAGTAATTAACTACTGAAAATCAAATACAATTGTATTAGTTACATGCGCCGAATAAAACAGGTGTAGACCTTACAGTGAACTGCTTACTAACAAGCCCCTAACCAACAGTGCCAGTTAATAAAACAGGTGTAGACCTTACAGTGAACTGCTTACTGAGAAGCCCCTAACCAACAGTGCAGTTAATAAAACATTTAAAAATATGGATAAGAATAAGAGATAAAAGTAACAAGTAATTAAAGAGCAGCAGTAAAATAACAATAGCAAGACTATATACAGGTGGTTGCCGATACAGAGTCAATGTGCGGTGGCATCGGTTAGCTGAGGTATTATGTAGGTAGAGTTATTAAAGTGACTATGCATAGACGACAACAGAGAGTAGCAGTGGTGTAAAGAGGGGGTGGGGGGGGGGGGGGGGGGGGCACTGCAAATAGTCTGGGTAGCCATTTGACTAGATGTTCAGGAGTCTTATGGCTTGGGGGTAGAAGCTGCCTCTTGGACCTAGACTTGGTGCTCTGGTACCTATTGCTGTGTGGTAGCAGAGAGAACAGTCTATGACTAGGGTGGTTAGAGTGTTTGACAATTTTTAGGGCCTTCTTCTGACAACGCCTGGTAAAGAGGTCCTGGATGTCAGGAAGCTTGGCCCCAAAGATGTACTGGGCCATTTGCACTACCCTCTTTAGTACCTTGCAGTCGGAGGCTGAGCAGTTGCCATACCAGGCAGTGATTAACCAGTGTGATCACTGGATACTCTCGTTGGTGCAGCTGTAGAAACTTTTGAGGATTTGAGGACCCATGCCAAATCCTTTCAGTCTCCTGAGGGGGAATAGGTTTTGTCGTTCCCTCTTCACAACTGTCTTGGTGTGCTTGGACAATGTTATTTTGTTGGTGATGTGGACACCAAGGAACTTGAAGCGCTCAACCTGCTCCACTGCAGCTCGGTCCTCTTTCCTGTAGTCCACAATCATCTGCTTTGTCTTGATCACGTTAAGGGAGAGGTTGTCGTCCTGGCACCAGACGGCCTGGTCTCTGACTTCCTCCCTATAGGCTGTCTCGCGTTGTCGGTGATCAGCCTGTTGTGTCAACAGCAAATTTAATGATGGTGTTGGAGTCGTGTAGACATGAGTGAATAGGAAGTACAGGAAGGGACTGAGCACGCACCCCCGAGGGGCCCCCGTGTCGAGGATCAGCGTGGTGGATGTGTTGTTACCTACCCTTACCATCTGGTGATGGCCCGTCAGGAAGCCCATGATCCAATTGCAGAGGAAGGTGTTTAGTCCCAAGGTCCTTAGCTTAGTGATGAACTTTGAGGGCACTATGGTGTTGAAAGCTAAGCTATAGTCAATGAATAGCATTCTCACATAGGTGTTCCTTTTGTCCAGGTGGGAAAGGGCAGTGTGGAATGCAATAGAGATGGCATCATCTGTGGATCTGTTGGGGTGGCATGCAAATTGGAGTGCATCTAGGGTTTCTGGAATGATGGTGTTGAAGTGAGCCATGACCAGCCTTTCAAAGCACTTCATGGCTACAGACGTGAGTGCTATGGGTCAGTAGTCATTTAGGCAGGTTACCTTGGTGTTCTTGGGAACACATTTTAAATGTGTAACTAAATAAAGTCAATGGGGGGCATTAAGTTATTTGTGCCAGAAGGGCGTGGGCTGGAATCGAACCGCATTCGGAAAGTATTCAGACCCCTTGACATTTTCCCCCATTCTTTTACAGCCTAATACTAAAATTAAATTTAAAAAAAATGTCCCTCTTGAATCTACACACACTACCTCATAATGACAAAGAAAAAAACGTTTTTCAGAAGTTTTTGCAAATGTAAAAATAAAAAACTGAAATATCACATTTACATACGTTTTTAGACCCATTACTCAAATTTTGTTGAAGCACCTTTGACAGTGTTTACAGCATTGAGTCTTTTTGGGTATGACACTACAAGCTTGGCGCACCTGTATTTGGGGAGTTACTCCCATTTTTCTCTGCAGATCCTCTCAATATCTGTCAGTTTGGATGGGGAGAATTGCTGAACAGCTATTTTCAGGTCTCTCCAGAGATGTTCGATCGGGTTCAAGTCCGGGCTCTGGCTGGGCCACTCAATGACATTCAGAGACTTGTCCCGAAGCCACTCCTGCATTGTCTTGGCTGTGTGCTTAGGGTCGTTGTCGTGTTGGAAGGTGAATCGTCGCCCCAGTCTGAGGTCCTTAGCGCTCTGGAGCAGGATTTCATCAAGGATCTCTCTGTACATTTCTCCGTTCATCTTTCCCTCGATCCTGACCAGTCTCTCTGCTGCGGAAAAACATCCCCACAGCATGATGCTGCCACCACCATGCTTCACCGTATGGAATGATGCCAGGTTTCCTCCAGACATGACGCTTGGCATTCACCTCCCTGACCAAGGCCCTTCTCCTCTGATTGCCGTGTTTGGTGGGGCGGCCAGCTATAGGAAGAGTCTTGGTGGTTCCAAACTTCTTCCATTTAAGAATGAAGGAGGCCACTGTGTTCTTGGCGACCTTCAATGCTGCAGACATTTTTTGGTACCCTTCCCCAGATCTGTGCCTCGACACAATCCTGTCTCGGGGCTCTACGGACAATTCCTTCAACCTCATGGCTTTGTTTTTGCTCTGACATGCACTGTCAACTATGGGACCTTATATAGACAGGTGTGTGCCTCTCCAAATCATGTCCAATCAATTGAATTTTCCACAGGTGGACTCCAATCAAGTTGAAAAACATGTCAAGGATGATCAATGGAAACCAAGGAGCTCATTGTGGATTACAGGAAGTCTGAAAGCTGCCACCAAGCCCCAAACAGAGCTCAATTTCGAGTCTGATAGCAAAGGGTCTGAATATCTTTTTTATTTTTAATACATTTGCAACAATTTCAAAGAAACGGTTTTCAATTTCGTTCAATTTGATTACAGCCAACCTGATTAGAATGATTCACCTTCCTGGTTTTAAGTGACAACATCTGTGGCACGCTGGCAATGCAACTTCTGGAGATGTGTGAATGAATGCTATCTGATCTGTAAGATGGTTCCGATTATGTTCATAAAACAAAGGCCTATTTGGGAGTAGTATAACAGTGAGTGGACATTCTCCCTTTCTATTTGTATAGGATCTTTTTGCAGCTACTGTGAAAAGTATGGATGTGCGTAAAAAAAAACTCTCCATAGCCTGCATTGTTTTAATATTGTATGTTTTAATTATGGTGCCTGAAAATGTGACATGGTCTATTTGTAGTTTCATTTTGATTAGAATTTGTTTTAATTATTATTTCTCTTTTTAGGCCTTATCAATAATTAATGTAATCTTGCTTATTGACAATGTTTGGCTAGCCCCTATATCAGTGCGAAGGCTATTGAACCCATGGGTTTAAGTTAACGGTATTTAGCAAAGATAGGTCTATATTTTGTTATTTCGTTTCTGTAAGCTATTTAACAAACTATAACGGACTAACATTGGAACTGGAGTTAATTCCAAAGCAATACATAAAAGACCCTAAATACACAACTTGAAGCAATCACATATTTTGCCAAGGAGAACATTCTGATTGGCCAGCGAGGGGCCAAACCTGGAGACACCAACAACTTGTTTATTCATCAAAACCCAACCCTTCTGTACAAACCCCAGCAAGTGCGCCGATAATTGAGATCGTGCAAATACAAAAAATATTTCTGACACACCCCTGAACCTAGATTAGATTCAACTTTGTCATTGAACAAGTACAAGTACAGTACAATGAAATGCAGTTAGCATCTAAACAGAAGTGCAAATAAAAAAAGTGCAAAAAATGTACAAGTGAAACAATTAAGTACAATGTATGTTATTAAATGGGAAGTATAAATGTTTAGTGAAGGCAAATGGAAAGTGCAAGGGGGCACGCAACTGAAATGCAGGAATAGCAGCAATGAAGATACCGAGGTAGACATGTACATGTACAACTGAATAATGTCCTTCATCAGATTTTGCAAAGCAATATCAGAGTCCAGTAGTACCATGAAGAGTGCAAAGAGAGTAATACAACAAGGTCCCTGAGAGGCAGTACTAAGCGGAGGGCAGGTGGATATGGCTAGTGCCGTGCCACAGAGTTCAGCAGGGTTACAGTAGCTGGAAAGAAACTGCTCTTGAGCCTGCTAATGCAGGAACGTAGAGACCTGTACCGCCTGCCTGATGGTAGGAGGACAGTTTGTGGCATGGATGTGAAGGGTCCCTGATGATGCCACGCCCTATGCAGACACCGCTTGCGCTGGAGGTCTACGATGACAGGGAGCTGGTCACCAATGATAAGCTGGGCGGTTTTCATCAACCGTTGCAGGGTCTTCCTTTCGGCCACGGAGCATCTACCAAACCACACTGTGGCGCAGTTTGTCAGAATGCTCTCGACCGTGCAGCGGTAGAAGTTCACCAGGATCTTGGGAGACAGGCGGGCCTTCTTCAGCCTCCTCACAAAGAACAGGCGCCAGGTTGTTGCCAGCGCACCATGCAGCCAGATGCTTGACCTCCCTGTAGGCTGACTCGTCATTGTCACTGATCAGGCCTACCACCGTGGTGTCGTTTGTGAACTTGACGATGGTGTTGGAACCGTGTATAGGAATGCAGTTGTAGGTGAAGAGGGAGTTAAGGAGAGGGCTCTGCATGCAGCCCTTTGGCACACAGGTGTTCAGGTTCAGGGTTGAGGAGGTGAAGTTGCCTAACCTGACAGACTGGGGTCTGTTGGTTAAGAAGTACAAAACTCAGTTACAGAGAGAAGGGATTATCCCTAGGTCATAGAGTTTGTGCCAATGACAGGCCTGGGCCAATGACAGGTTGAAAATGTCAGTGAAGACCTCGGCCAGGTGCCCAGCACATGCTCAGATCACACGACCGGGAACGTCATCAGGACCAACAGCCTTGCGTGCATTCACCCTGCTCAGTGCAGGCAACACATCTGCGATGGATAGTCTGAGGGGGAAGTCGTCTGGGGGGAGCTCAGCTTTGATGGCTGGACCTTTGTTGTCCCTATCGAAGCGAGTATAGAAGCTGTTTAACTCGTCTGCAATATCGTTGGCTGTGGGGGCAGGGTTTTTTGGGTGGTAGTCTGTGATGGCTTGGATGCCCTGCCACATGTGTCGAGGGTCGGATTTGTTGAAGTGCTCCTCAATCGTCAGTTTTTGGTCATGTTTAGCCATCTTGATGCCCTTTTTCAGGTTAGCCCTGGATGAGCTGTAGGCTTCTGTATCGGCAGATCTAAAGCAGCTTTGCGTGCCTTTAGTAGTAGTCGGACCTCTCGGTTCATCCAAGGCTTCCAGTTGGGGAAGGTCTTTATTAGGTTATGGGTGGTGAAATTGTTGATGCAGATGTTGATGTAATCCAGAATGGAAGAAGCATATGTTTCAATGTCCTTATGGGAGTCAAGGGTGGCTTGAGGGGCAAACAATCTCCAGTCTGTGTGTTGAAACTGGTGCTGTAGTAATGAGTCTGACACCTCTGGACACACTTTGACTGTCCTCACTGAGAGTGAAAGGTGATTAGACTGTCCCATGTGGGGGAGGGGAATGGCTTTGTAAGCCTCCGGAATGTTTGTATAGACGTGGTCTAGTGTATTGTCTCCTCTAGTGGGGCAGGAGACATTTTGGTGGAATTTGGGAAAAACTGTTTTCAGGATTGAGTGGTTAAAATCCCCTGCAACAGAAGCTCCATCAGGATGTTTGCTAATAGCAACCTGCAGTTCTTTCATTGCTAGTTTAGCATTAGCATCCGGAGGTATGTAGCCTGCAGTAACAACAATGGATATAAGCTCCAGAGGCAAGTAGAAAGGCCTGCACCAAATCATCAGGTACTCCAGATTGGTTGAGCAGTGACTCCCGGTTATGTTACTGTCTGTACACCATGCTTTGTTTACATAAATGCACAAACCACCTCCTCAGGTCTTACCAGAGTCCTCTGCCGTACGATCAGCCCTGAAGACGTCGCGCCCCTCTAGCCCAATAGCGTTGTCGGGTATGCTGTTGTTTAGACACGTTTCCGTGAAAATCATGCCGCTGCAATCCATAATCCTTTTTTGTGAGATGATTCTTAGTCGTATTTTGTCCATTTTGTACATCAGTGACCGGACGTTAGCAAGGAACAAGCTAGGTAGTGGAAGATGATGTGGGGTTAGCTTTTGCCTAGCCTGGAGGCCAACCCGCTTCCCTTGCCTTTGTTTGCGATCTCTATGCTGCTTCCTGGCACTTCCTCTCGGCGATGTTTCAGTCTCCCGGGGCGTCTTCGCGAAGTTGTAAGTTGTCAAAAACTCTCTTTGTGCATTGTGTTCCAATATCCAGGAGTTCTTGCTATATAAAGTGTACGTCAGGCTGTACTGAGTGAATAAACTAAGAACTATTAAGTAAATTACAGCTAATTCGCAAAATCTGGGTAGATGCTGAGCCTCGCTCTGTACACGCGCCGCCATGATGTACTGTACCTATAGCGCTACCTTAGATTTACCATGGTGTTAAGTTTGTTAAAATCGAGCCCAGAGTGTGTTATCCACGTGTTTCTCTAAACAAGCTGCTACCCTCCTGCTAATTCCTTAATGACCGCCCCTCCCTTTATATGTACTGCAGTGTTGATTACAGGTCTCTGACACCCCACCGATAACACTGCCTCACTCCATTCTACATAGACACACACACAAGTACACACACACGCTCGTCGTTTGCACGCACGCACTCGTGCACACTCATACGCCCAATTCAAAAAAAAATGAGCGTTGCCCCCTTCACGCTCCAGCGCCTGCCCACCGTTGGCTTATCACTCTGCTCTCACACTGTACAGACACCAGAGGAGGTTCTACAGACAGACAGCAAATGGGACGTGAAATGTTACTCAATGCTCAACACTAGTTCTCCTGTACTGCCTGCCCAAGTCTATTTCCTGTGCTGCATGCCTAAGTATTTTTCTTACACGTTCAACACAGTGCATAATTACTGGTGCTAATGATTTCTCTGCTGACTTTCTGCAGCTGCCTATAGAAAAGGTAAGTCTAAGATGGCAAACAACTCTAACCTATCTCTCGCAGTCTGACAGGCTCCAGCTGTCTCACACCTTGCTGCTGTTAAGGAATATAAAACCTTTGCTTTTCCTGTGCTCCGAGTGGGAATAAGAGATTGTGTTTCAACATTTCATCTGCTGCTCTCTCAGTCCACAGTTCCCTGCATCGTTCAAGGACAAATCTCTGTCTGCAATGACATGACATAGGGGTCGAACACCTTAGGTATATTCATCAGGGAATCTGTCCATAAACTCCTTTATGGTTTCTTTTTTTATTCAATAGGAGAGCTTAGCGTATTTGCTCATTCAAGGTCATCACCAAGCATCCCTCATGAATAAGGGAGCGGATGGGGCTTATTCAGTTAACTTAAACAAAGTGGATGAGAATGACCATAAAAAGACAACAGAGTGTCTTTGTGGGTACTATACTTCATACGGCTTTCATTAAGTTGAAGTCAGCATGGTAGTGATGTGTAGTTCCGGAACAATTATTTCATGATTCATTTTTCTGAGTGACTTCTTCATTTTAGTTGTTTGTTTGACTCGCTGGCCGCAATTAGTCCTACAGCAGGATTGATACACGCTCCTCTGGATCAGCGGCCTCAGAGACGTGCTTTGACCTACAACTGTCTGTCAGAAATGTGCACAGAAAAATAGACAATGCTGCAGGCAGGCAGCATAGAGAAGAAAAATACATGTATATAACTGATAATTGATTGCATGGTGCAAGAATGACTGCAATTAATGTATTATTGAATGTGATGAATGACACAGCTTTGTAGAACCAAAACATACACACCCTCTGTTCAACAAAAATGTATAATTTAGGGGGCTGATGTTTGCAAAGATATTATGCTTATCACCCTCAAGGTAGTCAAGCAATGCACTCCCCAAGAGTCATTCACAATCTAGTCCGGTTGCGGCCACAACTAGACCTAATTTCAAATGTATCAAGAAATAATCTTATTTGTATGCCTAGCAATCAACAAATGTACAATGTTGAAAGCACACTTCTACAAGTCTAAGTCGCAAATGACAGCTTCAATAAGCCCCCTATGGTGAATGACGTGAACTAGAGGATTGTAGAAACATGACGACTCTTTCCAATGCTCTGTTCATCATTCGCCGGTAGGGAGTCCTGCATGCATTACTGACTCAATTGAACGAAATGAGTTGAAAGATTTGTTCTTTTGACTGAACGAGTAGAGAAAAGACCCAAACTTCCCATCACTACAGCTATACCTTGTAGAGTGAGTCATCTATAGTTCATCGTGCTAATGCTATATTGACTATATTGACTCACATACTGTAATTAGGAGTAAAACGCTGTTTTCGACAGTCTTAATCTGATGCAAACACTAACAGCAACAGCTAAAACCTCCGCTCTGAATCAGGTGTGTCTGTGGCAATGCACTAAGATGCATAAAAAAATGTTACCGTGAGGTGCTTTTTGTGTCAAAGGGATACCATTCTTTTTCATATTTTTCTGCTGTTCTTTGTGAATTGAAACTTTCCAGTGTTCACTTTTCGCTTGGCCTAAAATGGCTGTCTCCTGGGGTGCTCTGTCAAGGAGGACCATTGGCTGTGTGTCTGAGTGATGAGCGCAGCCCAAAGTAAGCGCTGTGTGGCCAGTCTTGGCTCGATGCTGGGCTGCATCTGTCTGACTTTAATCAAAGATATTGGGAAGGAGTGTGCCTGTCTGTGTACCCAGGCCCAGGCTTTAAAGACCTGACTTATAACACATGTCAGGACGCCCTGGGTGAAGACCAGCCCAATATATACCTTTACTATAGCTCTCTCCATCCCTGTCTCTTCTTCTCTCCAAAGGTAATACGAACAAAAAATTATTTAAAAGACGGGCAGAACTTTGAGTTCACTTAATTTAACTTTCAGACATGCCGTTCTTAGACAGTAAAAGCATTGGGTGCTTTTGCTGGTAAGTACCAGACAAAAGGAAGTATACAAATCAAATTTTATTTGTCACATACATGTGTTTAGCAGATGTTATTACTGGTGTATCAAAATGCTTTTTTCTCAAGTTCCAACAGTGCAGTAATACCTAACAAGTAATATCTAATAATTCCACAACAATGCAGACAAATCTAAAGTAAAATAATGGAATAAATTAAGAGTATATAAATATTTGGGCGAGCAGTGTCAGAGCAACATGGACTAAGATACAGTAGAACAGGATAGAATACAGAGTAATGCAAAATATGTAAACATTATTAACTTCATATGGCTGCAGGGGCAGTATTCAGTAGCTTGGATGAAAAGGTGCCCATTGTAAACGGTCAGCTCCTCAGTCTCAGTTGCTAATATATGCATAGTATTATTATTATTGGATAGAAAACACTCTAACGTTTCCAAAACTGTCAAAACATTGTCTGTGAGTATAACAGAACTGATATTGCAGGCGAAACCCTGAGGAAAATCTAAACAGGAAGTGGCTTCTATTTTGAAAACTCCATGTTCCATAGCCTCCCTTTGCTGGATTTAAAGGGACATGAACCAGATTCCCTTTCCTATTGCTTCCTCAAGGTGTCAGTCTTCAGACATAGTTTCAGGCTTTTGTTTTGAAAAATGAGCCAGAACGATAACATCGCGTCAAGTGGTCACATGAGTTTTGCTTGCGCAACAGAGTTTGGATAGGTATTGCTTTTCCCTCTCCTACTGTGACAGACATTTGCGGTTGATATATTATCGATTATATATTTTAAAAACAACCTGAGGATTGATTATAAAAAAGAGTTTGACATGTTTCTGTGGACATTACGGAAACTATTTGGAATTTTCGTCTGCGTTGTCGTGACCGCTCTTTCCTGTGGATTTCTGAACATAACGCGACAAACTAACGGAGGTATTTTGGATATAAAAATAATCTTTATGGAACAAAAGGAACATTTGTTGTGTAACTGGGAGTCTCGTGAGTGAAAACATCTGAAGATCAAAGGTAAATTATTAATTTGATTGTTTTTCTGATTTTCGTGACCAAGCTTCCTGATGCTAAGTGTACTTATTGTTTTGTCGTGCGATCGATAAACTTACACAAACGCTTGGATTGCTTTCGCTGTAAAGCATAATTTCAAAATCTGATTCGACAGGTGGGTTAACAAAAGGCTAAGCTGTGTTTTCCTATATTGCACGTGTGATTTCATGAACATAAATATTTGTAGTAATATTTATTGAAATTAGCGCTATGCTATTCAGCGGTTATTGATGACACTTATCCCGATAGTGGGATTGCAGCCATAACAAGTTAAAGTGACTAGTGTTCCATTATTAAAGTGGCCAGTGATTTCAAGTCTATGTATATAAAGCAGCAGCCTCTAATGTGCTAGTGATGGCTATTTAACAGTTTGATGGCCTTGAGATAGAAGCTGTTTTTCAGTCTCTCGAGCCCAGCTTTGATGCACCTGTACTGACCTCTCCTTCTGAATGATAGCGAGGTGAACAGACAGTGGCTCGGGTGGTTGTTGTCCTTGATGATATTTTTGATCTTTCTGTGACATCGGGTGCTGTAGGTGTCCTGGAGGGCAGGTAGTGATGATGTGTTGGGCAGACCGCAACACCCTCTGGAGAGCCCTGCGGTTGCGGGGGGTGCAGTTGCCAAACCAGGGGGGGATACAGCCCGACAGGAAGCTCTCAATTGTGCATCTGTAAAGGTTTGTGAAGGTTTTAGGTGCCAAGCCAAATTTCTTCATCCTTCAGCCTTCTTCACCACACTGTCTGTGTAGGTGGACCATTTCCGTTTGTCAGTGATGTGTATGCCATGGAACTTGAAGCTTTGGTCGGCTGTCAGGAAGTCCAGGACCCAGTTGCACAGGGTGGCTTCTCACAGAGGGCCTCGAGCTTAATGATGCGCTTGGAGGGTACTATGGTGTTGAATGCTGAGCTATGAACAGCATTCTTAAATAGGTCATCCTTTGGTCCAGATGGGATAGGGCAGTGTGTAGTGCGATGATGATTGCATCGTCTGTGGATCTATTGGGTGGGTCTAGGGCAGTGGTCGCCCTTTTTTTTAAATCATGTTGAGCTGTTGCCAGTAGGTGCACTTGACTTCAAAGTCCTGCGCACCGGGTAAGCAAAGTGTTGCCATGAGACAAATCTGTGACTAAATCGAGTGCACCTACTGAGCTGCCCAATCGGATAGCTCAAATCACCGTGGTTACAGAGCTTCCATGACCCTGGCCACAGCCAAGTTTAATAGGCTACTTGCCTACGTAATATTTAATAACTTTTAAAACCATGACCACAGAGAGACTGTCAATGAATACAAAAAATAGCTGCTGTTTTTATGAGTTCATGTTTAAGTTAATATTCACCACTGTCACTGTTTTTATTCAACACTATTACAAAACGCGCTTCTCCGTACTTCCGCTCAGGCTGTATCTGCAATGAATGAGTAGTATTGATAGCCTTGCATTTGACTATTATTAGCAGCTCAACGTGTCAATTTTAATATTAAGGAATATTTAACTTTCTCTGGTCATAGGAACAACATGAATTTGTGCATGAGGCAGATGCAGTGCGACTTGAGTTTCACCATCAGGTGGAAGACGGTGTCCCCTCTCCCTGGTCAGTCTCACCAGAGGAAAGAAAGAAGAGAGCAGGGACCGTGAGAGGCGGTTGGGAAAAATGGTGTTGAACAGTCATCCAACTCAACATCCAACAAGTTGGGCATCTTTCTAGAGCTCCGACTTATCGACCTGAAGATCACTGACGTCGTGATTTGACCTTGCTGACCATCAGATGCAGGTACCATCAGTCCAGTAAAATAAAAAAGCTAATTATTTCAATTCATGCTCCACAGTGCCTCACAAGTGTTAAACCAACTGACCTATTTAGTTATCAAAGCTCAAGATTTTAAATATATTATTGTCTGATTAACAATATTGGCAGGCCGATCATATAGCCAATATGCTGTGATAATATATTAGGCCAACTGTCCAAACCTCATTCCTACAAAACTGTTTGTGTCAGGTTCATTTAAAATAAAAAAAATCTGAGCAGTAAATCTTAGCCCTCTTTTTGACTGCGAAAGTGATCTTGACTCAGAAAATGTTGGTGACCACTGGTCTGGGGTGTCAGGTAAGGTAGAGGTGATATAATCCTTGACCAGTCTCTCAAAGCACTTCATGATGACAGAAGTCAGGGGCGGCAGGGTAGCCTAGTGGTTAGAGCGTTGGACTAGTAACCGGAAGGTTGCGAGTTCAAACCCCCGAGCTGACATGGTACAAATCTGTCGTTCTGCCCCTGAACAGGCAGTTAACCCACTGTTCCCAGGCCGTCATTGAAAATAAGAATTTGTTCTTAACTGACTTGCCTGGTTAAATAAAGGTAAAAAAAAAAAAAAAAAAAAAAAAAAAAAGTGATTGTTACGGGGCGATAGTCATTTACTTCAGTTACCTTTGCTTTCTTGGGTACAGAAAGCAAAGGGGGACAGCAGACTGATAGGGAGAGATTGAATATGTCCGTAAACAGAGCGCATGCTCTAAGGATGCGGCTAGGGATGCCGTCTGGGCCGGCAGCCTTGCAAGGGTTAATTAATACGCTTTAATGTATTTCTCACGATGGCCACGAAAAAGGAGAGCCCACAGTCCTTAGTAGTGGCCCGCGTCAGTGGCACTGTGCTATCCTCAATGCAGGCGAAGAAGGTGTCCGCGATGTGGCTAATTTCCCTTTGTAGTCCGTGATTGTCTGTAGACCCTGCCATATACGTCTTATGACTGAGCCATTGAATTGCGAATCCACTTTGTCTGTATACTTACGTTTTGCCTGTTTGATTGCTTTACTGAGGGATTAACAACACTGTTTGTTTTCGGCCATATTCTCTGTCACCTTACCATGTTTAAATGCAATGTTTCGGGCTTTCAGTTTTGTGCAAATATTGCCATCTATCCAAGGTCTCTGGTCAGGGTTTAATAGTCACAGTGGGTACAACATCTCCTATAGACTTCCTGAAAAACACAGTCGTCGATGTTATTCTCGGAGGCTACTCGGAACATATCCCAGTCCGCGTGATAAAAACAATCTTGAAGCATGGATTCCGATTGGTCAGACCAGCATTGAATAATCCTCAGCATGGGTACTTATTTTTGAATTTCTGTCTATAGGAAGGGAGGAGCAAAATGGAGTCGTGATCAGATATGCCGAATGGAGGGCGGGGAAGGGCCTTGTAGGCATCCCGGAAGTTGGAGTAGCAGTGGTTGAGTGTTTTAGCAGCGTGATAACTACAGTCAATGTGTTGATAGAAATGTGCTTCGTTAAAATCCACTGGTACAATAAATGTGGCTTCGGAAGCGGTGGGTGGTGTACGCGCCTCCTGAGTTGGACTTGTAGTCCACTCCGAGGACCTCTCCTCCACCCTCTGTGTTTTGGGTCAGCCTCTGGAATCAGATCAATTGCTCTGGGGGGTACGAACAAAGGATCCGATTTGGGAAAGTCGTATTTCTGGTCATAATGCTGGTAATGCTGGTGAGTTACCGCCGTTCTTATATCCAATGTTCTTCCCGACTGTATGTAACAACACAAAACATTTTCTGGGCTAGAAATAACACACAAAAAAACTAAAAACTGAAGAGTTTCCTAAGAGCTAGAAGCACGGCAGCTCTATCTGTCGGCGCCATTTTCTCTAGTATAATGCAGGTGCAGCAGATTCAACAGTGTTTTTACTCTTAATGTTGATTTCCTGGATCAACAGAATTTCGTTTAGGGCTTACACAGATGAGATGGGGAGTTTGCTGTGAAATGCCAGGCTGTAATTAGTTTGATGTAATGCCACTCCTCTCTCATCACCCACCACTCTCTGTGTGATTGCATTAGCGAGAAGGTACCTCAGTGTGTGCGTGTGTACAGTATGTCGGTGTGTGTGGTATCGTTTAGTTTTACTTAGTTTTCTTTGTGTGATTAGGCTGTATATGTGTGTGTATGTGTTTGAATGAGTGTGTGTGTGTATGTGAGTGTGTGTGTGCATGTATGTGAGTGTGAGTTTGAGTGTGTGTGAGTGTGTGCATGCATGATACTGGGTGTTCTTATGAGTGAGCATCACAGCCACTAATTTAAATGAAAGCGATAACAACAACATATTTGGCTGTAATTATGATAGATTGTGGAGTGTGGAATTAATGAGGGGGCGTATGTTTTCATCTGCAAAAATAATTAACCATGGGGTCTAAAGTAATGGGGGAAACAATAACCCAGGTAGTTACAAACAGTCCCTAAAGAGACATGTTGTTTGCATACACGCAGCTTACATCGTGATCACAGTTCACAATCAAACATAACCTTTCACTGAGAAACCTTGACCAGGCAGCAGCTCTGAGGCGTGTGCATCACAGCACTGCATATCAATCAGAGGTGATGCATAGAGGCTAGGACTGCTAGGCAGGAAGAGTTAGGCTCTATTCAGACAGTGTAGGGCCAGGTAATTAGTGAACAAACTGGGAAACATCCCTAGACCTAGATACCACAATGCAACATCCCTAGACGTAGATACCACAATGCAACATCCCTAGACCTAGATAACACAATGCAGCAGATGGAAATGGCACAGCTGTCTCCCATATAAAGCTTTTCCTTACAATTACTTTTACTCTCTCAGTTCAATTTAAGGGCTTTACTTTCTCTCTCTCATCTCTCTCTTCCACTCATCTCTCTCTCTCTCTCTCTCTCTTGACAGGCTAGTGCTTTTGCTGTTCGTAAGGCCAACTCATCTTGTTGGCAGACAAAAAGTAGGTTAAATGTGGACAGTTCCAACATCTGTCCATCTTCATTAACTTGTAGCCTACTTCTTTGCTGAAATGACTGTGATAAGGACCCAATCACATGACGGGTATTGGCTACATCTGAGACAGCCATGTGAGTGATTGGTGCTTCATAGCACGGCAGCCGGGAGAAGGGAATTATAATCATTATATTCAGCCCAAGGGCACAACGGCCATTTTGGCCGCAAAAGGCATGGATTTTTAGTGGGCATTACAGCCACACAAGGGGGATGCCGGAAAATTCGAGGCCTAGTGAGAATATTGTCAAGTGCTTGTCAAATTGTGAATGAAAGACTGATGAAGTGTGTGCAGCTTGAGACTTCATCATTAGAGTTCCATCATGCAGCCTGAGAATGTATTAAAAATATAAACATATAGCCCAATGTTTATCACAACTAAAGATGCATAAATAACTCTAAATTAAGCATATAGGAAGAACTGATTCTTTCTAAACCGCTTAACACAGAATAGCCACATGTGCACACTTCCTTTGAAATCGTTCAGAGAAAATATCCTTTCTGTTTCATTAAGCTTTTTTCAATTGTATTCTTCATACTATAAAATAATCATAAAAAATAATGCCATGGAATTCTAAGCAAATCTGGTCTGGTAAAATAACTAGTGTAGCCCACAGCCATATGGCATATCCATATCAGGGTGTAACATAAGGACAACTCAGAGTATGCTATTCTGTTCTTCTGAAATAGACTACATTTTCTTCATATCATGTTTCTTTAGAATGGTCTACAATAAATGCATTTATTGTAATGGTGTAGACTATATTAAATGGATTTATTAGACTTGTTTAAATGTAGATGTTCCAAAGGTCTGCATCAGTGGTTTGTAGGCTGTGTGGAAGCCAGAAGATGCTAAACATGTTTATGTTCATTAACGGTCAATTACCGTGAGACTGGCAGTTAATTCCTTGACAATCACCGCCCCTAGTCATCAGACCATAGAATATTTTGCCTTACTTTTTTGCAAACTCCAGTCGTGCTGACGTGCCTTTTTCTCAGGAGCAGCTTCCCTCTGGCCACTCTCCTATAAAGCCCAGATTGGTGAAGTACTGTATAGAATGGTATCCTGGCAGGTTCTCCTATCTTTGCCAAGGCACTCTGTAGTTCTGTCAGAGTGGTCATTGGGTTCTTGGTCACCTCACTGACCAAGGTCCTTCTTGCCCGGTGGCTCAGTTTGGTCAGTCGGCCAGCTCTAGGCAGAGTCTGGGTAGTTCCTTCCATTTTCCATTTTCCAATGATGGAAACCACTGTGCTATTGGAAACTTTAACACTCTAGAAATTGTTTTCCCTAGATATATACACCTCATCACAATTATCTGTGATCTACAGACAGTTCCTTGGACATGGTTTAGTTTCTGCTCTGACATGCTCTGTCAACTGTGGGACCTTACATAGTCAGATGTCTTTCTTTCAAAATCATGTCCAAATAATTGAATCCAATCAAGTAGTAGTGACATCTCAAGGATTATCAAAGGAAATTGGATGTACCTGAGCTCAATTTAGAGTGTCATAGCAAAGGGGTGTGAATACTTATGTAAATTAGATATTTCTGTATGCAATTTTCAATACATTTGCAAAAAAAAAATCTAAAAACATGTTTTCATTATGGGGTATTGTGTTTAGATAGGTGAAAAAAAATATTTAATCCATTTTGAATTCAGGCTGAAACCGAACTAAATGTGAAATAAGTCATGGGGTATGAACACTTTCTGAAACCACTGTATGAAATACTCACAGTAATGACACATGCTCACAACAGTAATGACACAACAGTAATGACACATGCTTGTGCTAGACATAACAACAGACATATCATACACACACAGGCACACACACACAAAGATGTGTTTACATATCAATAATGAATGGCCTTGTTGCCAAATAACAACCTTGCTGGCTGTATAGCAACACGCACCAACACATTCCACCACATCCCAGAATAGGTTATGAATAAAGGGAATAGAAGATCAGAATATGTAAATATTAGCATATGCAGATTAGGACTAAGAAGTATTCACATGTCTAAAATATGAAGACCTGAATTCTTCTGAAAGTTGAGACATTGGAGACCTTGAAGATTGGAGACCTCTTTTCCTCACTTTCCCCCTTCAATCATGTAGCACATACCGTTTCAGTTAAGACTTAAAAGAGGGTCGGTGGTTCTCCCATGTTGCCATCTTCCTGAGGTAATTGCTGTTTCCTGGTGTCTGTGATAGCTCAGGCAGCCTGACTGAGGAACTAAATGACAGCCTTGAGGTAACCCAAGCAGCACCGTCTATATACAGTCAACAGTTTGCACACACCTAATCATTCAAGGGTTTTTCTTTGGTTTTACTATGTTCTACATTGTAGAATAATAGTGAAGACATCAAAACTATGAACTAACACATATGTATTTTAGATTTGAGATTCTTCAAAGTAGCCACCCTTTGCCTTGATGACTGCTTTGCAAACTCTTAGCATTCTCTCAACCAGCTTCAAGAGGAAGTCACCTGAAATGCATTTCAATTAACAGGTGTACCTTGTTAAAAGTTAATTTGTGGAATTTCTTTCCTTCTTAATGCGTTTGAGCCAATCAGTTGTGTTGTGATAAGGTAGGGTGGTATACAGAAGATAGCCCTATTTGGTAAAATACCAAGTCCATATTATGGCAAGAACAGCGCAAATAAGCAAAGAGAAATGACAGGCCATCATTACTTTAAGATATGAAGGTCAGTCAATCCAGAACATTTCAAGAACTTTGAAAGTTTCTTCAGTGCAGTCGCAAAACCATGATGGAGATAACTATGATGAAACTGGCTCTCATGAGGATCGCCACAGGAAAGGAAGATCCAGAGTTACCTCTGCTACAGAAGATAAGTTCATTAGTTTCCAGCCTCAGAAATTGCAGCTCAAACAAATGCTTCACAGAGTTCAAGTAAGACAAATCTCAACATTAACTGTTCAGAGGAAACTGCTTGAATCAAAATATAAACGCAACATGTAAAGTGTTGGTCCCATGTTTCATGAGCTGAAATACAATATCCTAGAAATGTTCCATATGCACAAACCGTTTATTTCTCTCCACTTTTGTGCACATTTGTTTATATCCCTGTTAGTGACCCTTTCTCCTTTGCCAAGTTAATCCATCCACTTGACAGGTGAGGCATATCAAGAAGCTGATTAACCAGCATGATCATTACCTAAGTGCACCTTGTGCTGGGGATGATAAAAGGCCACTCTAAAATGTGATTGTTTTTTTCACACAACAATGCAACAGATGTCTAAATGTCCATTTCTCTGCCATAAGCCACCTCCAACGTCATTTTAGAGAACTTGGCAGTACGTCCAAGCGGCTTCACAACCGCAGACCACATGTATGGCATCATGTGGGTGCTGATGTCAACGTTATGAACAGAGTGTCCCATGGTGGTGGTGGAGTTATGGTACAGGCAGGAATAAGCTATGGACAACGAATACATTTGCATTTTATTGATCACAATTTGACGGAGATTTGACGGAGATACCGTGACAAGATCCTGAGGCCCATTTTTGTGCCATTCATCGACGGCCATCACCTCATGTTTCAGCATGATAATACACGACCCATGTCGCAAGGATCTGTACAAAATTCCTGGAATCTGAAAATGTCCCAGTTCTTCCATGGCCTTCATACTGTTAACATGTCACCCCATTAAACATGTCTCCCATTGAGCATGTTTGGGATGCTCTGGATTGACGTGTACAACAGCATGTTCCAGTTCCCGCCAATATCCAGCAACTTCACACTGCTATTGAAGAGGAGTGGGACAACATTCTACAGGCCACAATCAACAGCCTGATCAACTCTATGTGAAGGAGATGTGCTGCGCTACATGAGGCAAATAGTGGTCACACCAGATACTGACTGGTTTTCGCTACCTTTCTTTTTAGGAATCTGTGACCAACAGATGCATATTTGTATTGCCAGTCATGTGAAATCCATAGATTAGGACCCCATGAACGTATTTAAATGAACTGATTTCCTTATTCTAACTGTAACTCAATAAAATCTTGAAATTGTTGCATGTAGCGATTATATTTTTGTTCAGTATAATAAGAAAAAGTTGATATCAAAGGAAGCCCAGGTTCACAGTACTCCTTTATGCTCCCCGATATAAGTGATCTGAATATGTCAATACATTGTGAACATCTGGCACTGACAAATGGGAACAGGTCGCGACTGACAATAGCTGGTTCAAAACCTCTCACAGGGAGGCTGCTTAGTTATAAAACCGGTAACACTTTACTTGAAGTATACGTCATAACAGTACCATAATATATTGTCGTAAACATGACCTAATACATGTAATGAGACTGAATTTCAAGTGACAGGACAGTGAAACAAAAATCAGCATGCAGCACATGCATTAGGAGAGTATGAGGAGAAAATAAAAATATTCCATGCATGTTTTCTCATTATAGCTTTCAGAAATGTAGTCTCTTGTTGTCCTGCTTCGCATGTGCAGCTAAAGTTGCCTTATACTTCCATTATGCTAAGTTGATGTATCTCCTTTGTAGCTGTTGGAGACTATTTGGAGTCATTAAGGAAGGCTCACAGGGGCAGGCATCATTATCAGTATGTTTATTCACAGCAAGTCAGATGTCTGAAAGGACACAACTATTCCTGTGTGTCACTCTAGGCCTATTATAGGAAGTACTTTCTCCTTCTAACCACTGATTCTAGCCACTGTTGGTACATGTACTGTATCTAGGAGAGTGCTGTGATATTTCCTAACATATTAGCTATGATTTGTCACCACAGTTAGCTGCACATATTTATTCCTATAAACATCAGAGAGACAGGTTCCAGCCAACAGGTCCTTTCAGATTCTACACCTCTGGAGTAGTTTGCTGTGTTTTTGTGTTAAAACAAAAATTGCATTATACTGGGGTACTGTATGATTCCCTAAACCATCCACACTAACAATATAAAAGCAGGGAAACTATTTAAATTGCATCAAACTCTTTGTGGATGGAGGGGGTGTGTGTCTACTGGCCTCTCCACTTCCTGCTAGTGGGATACAAATCAGCTTGGCTAAAAGCAGGGCTCCTTTTGGCTGATTGGTGCATAATTGAATGGCTCCTGCGGACGTTTTTCAAGGCTAACTCTATAATCATTTTAATTTAACTGTGACTCAGGGTGCAGGCCTAATCAGAGAAGTCAAAGACTCTGTGAAGCCAAGAGCTCTGTGGCTGCAGAACCCACTCAGCAGTAAGAGGGGAGCTTAATCTAGCGCTCTGCTACAGGCTATGGGGAGAACAATAACAGAACAATATCATTATGCTGTGAGCGGAATGTTAGAGGCTGCAAAAACAGTTTCCTTTTTGTATGTTGCTTTGATACTTATATCTGTATCATGCTATGAAACATGAACAATGCATGTTAGGCCAGTTAGGACCAATGACATGGGCTGTCAAGTGAGCGTTCATGTTTTTTTTTCCCCCCAGCTTGATTTTAGTTGGGACGAACTGAAATGACTGCATTACTAACCAGCCTTTCCCCTCTGTTTGAGACTAACATAGGCTGATGCTCAACAGTGGGTCTCTCTCTCTTAGTCTTTCTCTCGGTGTCTGGCAGCCCACAGGCAGTGTCATTTCCACTCTTTGAAAGCCAGTTACGGTGACGTGCCACTGAGCTTTCGCTGCGACTTCATGAAAACCCCAGCTGCATCTGAGTGTCACGCCGTCACACCATCCATCGGTCCCCGTTGCTCCAGGATGTCACCCCCAACCGCCCGCCTGCCATCAACCTTCTCCTTACTTATCCTCTGTTTCCATAGCGACGTCAGCCTGTGCCCATGATGACTGTTTGTCTCCATCTAAAGCAATCTAAATCTCTTAGAGTTGATAGAAAATCCCACAATGCCAAAACTCAACACTCTGCTGCATATACATGTTCACCTATGGGGAACTTAAGGGGGATGTACAGTATGTGCTTTGGCAAAGAAAAGTGCTCACTGCTTACTGACATTTATGTCAGCCTGTGTAACAGGACAGTGCTTTGGCAAAGTGGGTGGGGTTATATCCTTCCTGTTTGGCCCTGTCCGGGGGTGTCCTCGGATGGGGCCACAGTGTCTCCTGACCCCTCCTGTCTCAGCCTCCAGTATTTATGCTGCAGTAGTTTATGTGTCGGGGGGCTAGGGTCAGTTTGTTATATCTGGAGTACTTCTCCTGTCCTATTCGGTGTCCTGTGTGAATTTAAGTGTGCTCTCTCTAATTCTCTCTTTCTCTCTTTCTTTCTCTCTCTCGGAGGAGCTGCACCCTAGGACCATGCCTCAGGACTACCTGACATGATGACTCCTTGCTGTTCCCAGTCCACCTGGCCGTGCTGCTGCTCCAGTTTCAACTGTTCTGCCTTATTATTATTGGACCATGCTGGTCATTTATGAACATTTGAACATCTTGGCCATGTTCTGTTATAATCTCCACCCGGCACAGCCAGAAGAGGATTGGCCACCCCACATAGCCTGGTTCCTCTCTAGGTTTCTTCCTAGATTTTGGCCTTTCTAGGGAGTTTTTCCTAGCCACCATGCTTCTACACCTGCATTGCTTGCTGTTTGGGGTTTTAGGCTGAGTTTCTGTACAGCACTTTGAGATATCAGCTGATGTACGAAGGGCTATATAAATAAATGTGATTTGATATTGATTACACCAGTCTATTGATTATGAAGGTCCAGTGCAGCCAAAAACAATATTCTCCTGGGTTTTAAAAATACACTGAGCATACAAAACATTAGGAACTCCTTCCTCATATTGAGTCAGGGCATGGACTACAAGGTGTTGAAAGCATTCCACGAGGATGCTGGCAACATGTTGACTCCAACACTTCCCACAGTTGTGCTAAAGTTGGCTGGGTGTCCTTTGGTTGGTGGACCATCCTTGATGCACACGGGAAACTGTTGAGCATGAAAAACCCTGCAGCATTGCAGTTCTTGACACACTCAAACCAGTTGGCAGTGTGCCTGGCATCTACACTAATTGATGTGGATTTAACATCAATAAGGGATCATAGCAACACCTGGATTCACCTGGTCAGTCTATGTCATGGAAAGAGCAGGTATCCTTAATATTTTGTACACTCAGTGTATTTCCACACTATAATGTCGGAATAATAGTGTGACATTGATTATAATACCATTTTAGTGTAAGAGCTGTTGGAAAATACTGCCTGAAATTTCTGCTTGTTTTGGTGGGAGTGGGTTTTGGCCTTACATGGTGACATCATCATCATGCAGTAAATCAGTCAATATGTGCATATATTTCCTGACGTAGGCGGTTAAAGGGACAACCGAGTGGCGCAGCGGTCTAAGCCACTGCATCTCAGTGCTAGAGGCATCACTACAGACACCCTGGTTCGAATTCAGGCTGTATCACAACTGGCCGTGATTGGGAGTCCCATAGGGCGGCGCACAATTGGCCCAGCGTCGTCAGGGTTTGGCTGGTGTAGGCTGTCCTTGTAAATAAGAATTTGTTCTTAACTGACTTGCCTAGTTAAATAAATAAGAAAGAGAGTTCCAAACCCCTCTGCCAACAACAGCCAGTTTTCCCTTCCATACTCAAACCCCTCCCAGACAGTCCCAGAAAAATGATTGCTTGAGAAATTGCTATTTTTTTAAACCATTTTATTGAAAACAATCACAGTAAGGTACTTTGATTGATATCGAGAAATGATTTGATAATAAGATAAAAACAGCAGCATTGGACATTTAATAAAGCACTATGAATTACTTTATAAGATGATTACTTATGATTTGGGTTCGACCAAATCATGAGCTTGTGCAACACAACTCTTAAAGTTAGTGACACATGGGGAAAATGTTAGTCTGGAGCCCAGTAATAGTATAACACCTACTGTAGGGTAGGTGTAGATTCGGGTGAAGCAAGTGTTGCAAAATACATTTCGAAATCTATATTATTCAATTATTGCACCCACACTGCTCGGGCGGGCCAACAAGCGTCTGCGTTGTCAAGGGCTAAAATAGAAGTCAGTTCTATTTGTGACGCCGATTGCGCTGCAAGTCCTGCCTCTCCCATCTCCTCATTGGTTTATAGAAGCAGGTACCCACGTGCCATCTCGTCATTGGTTATACCCACGTGGGTGACTGAAAGACGAACGAGGTCGGTGGTGGTAGTAATGCACCTAATTTATGAAAGGTGCCAATCGCAATATAAAGTCCAGAGAAGAAAATGCCTGGAAGGAGGAGAGATGACCAGAAACGATTCGGTTGACCATTTTATGTGTGGATTAATTGGCGGAGTAGAGGACCTTGTGCATTTCAGGTAAAATAACAATTCAATGTTTATATCCCAGGACAAATTAGCTAGCAACAGCAAGCTAGCTAAATAGGACAAATTAGCTAGCAAGTGCGAGCCAGCTAGCTAAATTGCCATAAATGTTTAATGCTTTTCAAGTCCCCAAATTATTATATTTGGTTGAGAGTTTGTTTTGATATTTTAACCTACGTGTCGTGATAACGTTTGGTGTGGGGGGACAAAATACATTTATGCACGATGGCGCACACGCGCAGCTGGTTTGAGTTCTGTGTGAGTCATTAACTTGGCGGCGCGCAGTGACATAGGCTGGTGTAGATAAAATGCCAGGGCCAAATTCTTGTCCTAGTCCGCCCCTGAGTGTGCTCGCGGTATGCATAGAATACATCAGTATCAATTCTTAGTAAAATATATGCGCATAATAATTCCACCTCAGTTGGAGGGACAGCATACCATTTGTATAGTGATGCAACCTTATGTTTTATGCGCATAGTGATGTGCTGAGCTGGTACAGGTAGGTGATGTGGCTGTGGAGTCTCATTAGACTGAAGAGAATAGGCTGCCTGCTATAAGCTCTGGCAGCTGCCATCGTAGCTGCTCTCCAACACTAGCCAGCTTTGGCTGTCATCAAGCTGAGGACAGGCCTAAAAACACAGTGCAATAACACAGACCCAAATAGACTTGGACTGGCACTGCAGATCCAACACACTGAATGTGCTACTGCCATGATGTTACTGGGCATGCTCCCTGGGGCAGGGCAGGGAAACTACATACAGCAAGGCTGAGTCTGAGAGAGGGCACGGGAGAAGATGAACACGAATGGGATGTTTACAACACATGGACCCGCTGTGAACTTTGAACCTCTGTCATAAAGATCTGTGTTAAAGATCGCTCCGCCATTTCCTGGTTGCTAAAATTCTAATAGTTTCAGTTCCTAACAAAACAAGCAAGTATAGTGTAGAGAATCATTGTACCATCTATTTTCCATATCCACAAATATTGTATTGTCAGCTGTTTGAAGCTGGTGTACAAAACCGGAAGTAAAAGACGTAAAAACGAAACCTAAGAATCGAAGTCATAGAA
This sequence comes from Oncorhynchus mykiss, assembly GCF_013265735.2. Lineage (NCBI taxonomy): Eukaryota > Metazoa > Chordata > Actinopteri > Salmoniformes > Salmonidae > Oncorhynchus > Oncorhynchus mykiss. The sequence continues at coordinate 26,230,492 of NC_048593.1, read as the reverse complement.
ATAGCCCACATAGACTTGTTTTCAATGAAAATGACAGATCTATAATGCCCTTTTCTATGTGAATTTAGTCAGGTTGCCCAGAAAGTTACATATTGCAGCTTTAACTCCCATATGTACTTTTAAAATGAAACAAAATGTCACACAGTATATATACTGATTTGACATTTGCTTTCCTATTTCTACCAATAAATGAGAATTACAATCTAAACATTTCAAGCTGTTTGCACGCTAAGCATCACAGCTTCCATCCACTGTCTACAAGTCATCAGAATGGGGGTCAGATAGCAATCAAACTAGTAGGTGATCCCTCCTTCCAGTGTGAACCACTCAGCTATAATTACAACCGCAGAAAGACAAGGCTTGAAATGCTGCGTAACTGCACTGCACCTTCCAATCCCCCCCTCCAACACACACACACACACACACACACACACACACACACACACACACACACACACACACACACACACACACACACACACACACACACACACACACACACACACACACACACACACACACACACACACAAACAAGGAGCTACAGGGAGAGAGACATGGATAAGTATGAAAGGCAGGCTAGATGTGGAGGCTTTCTGTGGTCTTGCTCTCTCCCTTATCCTGCTCAGCATTAATTGCTTGTGTTGGATTTCAGGTTATTTTTTCAGATCCTTTGAAGGGTGTTAATGGCTTTGTTTGGCATTAAGTGAAACATCAATAGGTGACACATGCGCTAGATCCCATATTCTTTGTCCCTGCCTACCACTGGAGGCTGGTGGGAGGAGCTACAAGAAGACAGGTTCATTGTATTTGCTGTAATGGAAAAAATGGAACTGTACAAAACACATCAAACATTTGGAAACCACGTTTGACTCCGTTCCATTTATTCAATTTCAGGCATTACAATGAGCCCGTCCTCCTATAGCTCCTCCCTCCAGCCCCCACTTCTGCCTACGTTCCAGCTCCTTTTAGGGGTATATAAAAGGAGAGGTACTTATTCTGGTGCTTGATTGACTGAATCATGATGTTTTTTAACCCCGTGTGTTAAAATATGTGTTTTTTTTATATCCCGGACTCACTATAGAACTCATGAACAACAGATTCCTTGTGCCTGCTAGGCTGGTATTACAGTGTAAGAACATGCTGTACTGGGTGACTTGATGGCTTGTACAGTGTCTTGATGGTTTTGTGTAGAATATATTCCAGTGACTAACAGTAGAGCAGTAACCTTCATCACCACTTCTAATTTGCTACCCTCGGTGCCGAGGGCCCTCATCGTCCCCATACCTCCTGCGTGGTTGTGGTAAATGTCACACTGTGCTGCATATGTGTGTAATGGAAAAGGGGTGTGCTGGGTCGGGTGTTTGTTCAGCAAATAGGTAATGCAGCTTTCTGTTCCAGCCGCTCACAGGAGTATTTACAGCTGTCCTTTAATAGAATCCTGCTTCAAAACACAGGAAGCTGATCAGCAGGCCTTTGAGCTAGGTTTTAAAATTATACATTTCACACTTTTAAATAGTTTTTATTTAACCTTTATTTAACTAGGCAAGTCAGTTAAGAACACATTATTATTTATAATGACTACCTACACCGGCCAAACCTGGACAACGCTGGGCCAATTGTGCACTGCCCTATGCAGCCACTTCTCCAATGATATTTGCACAGGTTAGTTTATTTTCTGCTTTTCCTCCTGATTCAGCTGAGTGCATCCTCAGGACCAGTAAATAAAAAATGTAATGTCAAGGAGGTAAGAAAGAATATCTCCACAGACCTGTCAGTGATTTTCTGTTCCCCTTTGTCATCGAGAGCAAGTTTAAAGTTCACCTACCTCACAAATTGGACGGGATAATTATTTTTTCCCTGACATTTCACTTGAGATGTCACTAGGCCGTCTGCTCTTTTGAGAGGGGTGACAGGACGACTGTTGGGTGCGCATCTCCAGTACCTCTCTGGACCCTTTTATCCCTTTTCGCTCTTCATTATATGCACGAAGACAGCCAGATAAAGACAGGTGTCTACTGTCTCTCAGGTGTTGAGTCAGTGACCTCTTGCTATTCCTGCTATCCAGGCCATGAATAAAGCGGCAAGGAACACACTTGTTCTCTTTTCACCTTTCCTAATAGTATTATTGCAATAGCCAAACTTCCATATATTCCAAATCTCACAGGGTAATGTGAGACAATCATGATGGTACGGATGGCAGGTGAGAATGGGTATTATGTCAGATAGTAAGGATGACAAATCCCTTCGGCTTTGCAGTATGTGCCCCTGGAATACAGAATGTGTAATTCCCCCGAATATATACACCTCTTCTCTCTCCATGCCCATCCATATACTCATTTCCTTACTTATGATGAGACAGGCAACCATTTGGTATCTCATTGCGCCCCCACACCCCTCCCACACTGCAAAATAAACTCCTTATTATCTGGGGAAATAGACAGTGCGATCCTCTGCAAATTAAGAGTATAAGTGACAAATCCCGGTGCATATTTCTGGGGCCTTATAAAACCCCGCTGTCTTTAACATGAGTGCTCATTTACATATGAAAGATTAGGCGTTTCCCAGGAGATCAACATCAAGAGCAAAGACATCAATTCAACCCTCACAGGCCTTGTGTAATTTTCGAAAAACAATCTGTGCATTACAGTCCACTGTGTTACCACCGGCACACGGCCGGTTCCCACTGGCACACAAGGCCGATTTACCACCGGCACACAAGGCCGATTTACCACCGGCACACACGGCCGATTTACCACCGGCACACGGCCGATTTACCACCGGCACACGGCCGATTTACCACCGGCACACGGCCGGGTTACCACAGGCACACGGCTGGCTGAGATAAATGCTCTAGATTAAGATGCTCTGTGACAGTTGGCAGCTCATGGCTCTCCATTGTGGTGTGACATGGTTGACTGTGTCTTACTTCCACTGCCTCTCAGGAGGCAGCAATGGCTGCTGGTAGGGCGGCGTGGGCAACGAGTCCGGGGTTGGGGCAAGGCCGGGTTGGGACCGGGACACCTCATGGAGATGTCATCCCATCCAGGCAGATTAGGGGAGTATGACACGGCAAACCCCTAATCCTTTATCTAACTGAGATTATAGGAACATGACACAGCGCACCACCAAATCCTTTTAATCATCCAAATCTTCCTTCGTCCGCCTATGGCTATGCTGAGCTGGGACTGGGAGTCAGCTCCTGGGAACAATAAAGATTCCGGGGAGGAATTGTCTGAGAACATTGTTCTATCCTGATGAGGTCTCACAGGTACTTATGATACTGACAAGAGCTTTAGCCTCAGAAACACAGAGGAGTTATTCCAGTTGGGGCCAAGTCAATTAAACAGCAACACATAGTGTGTTTGAGTGATTGGAGACAGAACAGGGCCGAACAGACTATGTGTCTCATCACTGATGCTCTGTGGGGCTGACGTCTCTTTCTGGACTCATTAAAGACTGGGAGCAATTGGTCTGACTCTGATAATGACAGCGGGTTGTTGATAGTCCTAGTCCATCTTAATAATGTCTATGAGATGTCTTATTCATTTCAACCCCAATTATTAGAAAAGCACCCATTAAAAATGCTCACAAATTATATTCAATTGTCAGGGGGGAGTTCAAGGCAAATAATATAGTAATAGAAGTGTAGTTTAACAGAGAGACATTGCACTCTTGTACACTATCATGTATCCATGGTCTTTGTGATGTTTCTACTCTATTTTCTGAACTGAAAGTATAGTTCAGAGACAGTTGAAGTCGGAAGTTTACATACACCTTAGCCAAATACATTTAAACTCAGTTATTCACAATTCCTGACATTTAATCCTAGTAAAAAAATCCCTCTCTTAGGTCAGTTACGATCACCACTTTATTTTAAGAATGTGAAAATGTCCTCCCGGGTGGCGCAGTGGTCTAGGGCTGTGCCACCAGAGACTCTGGGTTCGCAGTTGGCTGCGACCGGGAGGTCCGTGAGGCAATGCACAATTGGCCTAGCGTCGTCCGGGTTAGGGAGGGTTTGGCTGGTAGAGATATCCTTGTTTCATCGAGCACCAGCGACTCCTGTGGCGGGCCGGGTGCAGTGCGCGCTAACCAGGTGCACAGTGTTTCCTCCGACACATTGGTGCAGCTGGCTTCCGGGTTGGATGCGCGCTGTGTTGTGCGGCTTGGTTGGGTTGTGTTGTGTTTCGGAGGACGCATGGCTTTTGACCTTCGTCTCTCCCGAGCCCGTACGGGAGTTGTAGCGATGAGACAAGATAGTAGCTACTAACAATTGGATACCACGAAATTGGGGAGAAAAAGGGGGTAAAATTTTAAAACATTTAAAAGAATGTGAAATGTCAGAATAATAGTAGAGAGAATTATTTATTTCAGCTTTTATTTCTTTCATCACATTCCCAGTGGGTCAGACGTGTACTTACACTCAATTAGTATTTGGTAGCATTGCCTTTAAATTGTTCAACTTGGGTCAAATGTTTTGGGTAGCCTTCCACAAGCTTCCCACAATAATTTTGGCCCATTCCTCCTGACAGAGCTGGTGTAACTGAGTCAGGTTTGTAGGCATCCTTGCTCACTCACACTTTTTCAGTTCTGCCCACAAATCTTCCATAGGATGAAGGTCAGGGCTTTGTGATGGCCACTCCAATACCTTGACTTTGTTGTCCTTCAGCCATTTTCCACAACTTTGGAAGTATGCTTGGGGTCATTGTCCATTTGGAAGACCCATTTGCGACCAAGCTTTAACTTCCTGACTGATGTCTTGAGATGTTGCTTCAATATATCCACATCATTTTCCTGCCTCATGAAGCCATCTATTTTGTGAAGTGCACCAGCCCCTCCTGCAGCAAAGCATCCCCACAACATGATGCTGCCACCCTCGTGCTTCCCGGTTGGGATGGTGTACTTCGGCTTGCAAGCCTTTTCCTCCCAACATATCGATGGTCATTATGGCCAAACAGTTCTATTTTTGTTTCATCAGACCAGAGGACATTTCTCCAAAAAGTTAGATTTTTATCCCCATGTGTAGTTGCAAACCATAGTCTGGCTTTTTTATGGTGGTGTTGGAGCAGTGGCTTCTTTCTTGCTGAGCGGCCTTTCAGGTTACGTCGATATAGGACTCGTTTTACTGTGGATATAGACATTTTTGTACCTGTTTCCTCCAGCATCTTCACAAGGTCTTGCTGTTGTTCTGGGATTGCATTGTACTTTTCGCACCAAAGTACCTTCATCTCTAGGAGACAGAACACATCTCCTTCCTGAGCGGTATGATGGCTGCATGGTCCCATGGTGTTTATACTTGCGTACTATTGTTTGTACAGATGAACGTGGTAGCTTCAGGCATTTGGAAATTCCTCCCAAGGATGAACCAGACTTGTGGAGGTTTACATTTTTTTTCTGAGGTCTTGGCGGATTTCTTTTGATTTTCCCATGATGTCAAGCAAAGAGGCACTGAGTTTAAAGGTAGGCCTTGAAATACATCCACAGGTACACCTTCAATTAACTCAAATTATGTTAATTAGCCTATCAAAAGCTTCTAAAGCCATGACATCATTTTCTGGAATTTTCCAAGCTGTTTAAAGGCACAGTCAACTTAGTGTATGTAAACTTCTGACCCACTGGAATTGTGATACAGTGAATTATAAGTGAAATAATATGTCTGTAAACAATTGTTGGAAAAATTACTTGTGTCATGCACAAAGTAGACTGTAGTTTGTTAACAAGACATTTGTGGAGTGGTTGAAAAACGAGTTTTAACCCAAGTGCATGTAAACTTCCGTCTTCAACTGTACAGTATATGCAGCTTTGTTGTACAGTACAGGGCAAAGGTGCCCTCTTCAGGTTGTTGACCATACAACAGTTCATTGTATACCCATGTAGGATTGTATTGAGCTTGGTTGGAAGGGAGATTAATGAAATGCAGGGGATGGAGGACTTGTGACCCACTGCTTGAGAGCTGTGCCATGCTGCAGCAGGAGAAGCAGCAGCAGCTGTATGTCTGCCGTATTCTGGGTAGCTGGGGTGACATCAGATCAGACTGATGCCAAGGCATATTCCCAACTCTGGGCTGGCCCTACTATGCCACTATCCACTCCACTCTCAACGAATGGCTCTGAGAGTGTGTGGCTTACAGAATGTGTTTGTGCGACAGTCTTTCGTACTCTCACTTTCACTATCCCTTTCACAGACAAACAAAAACACAATGTTAAGCTAAACATGTTTGGGCATGCTGCCAGCATGATAAGACACATCTTCCACAGCCTCTCCACGCTTCCTTTGGAGAGTTGTACCTTGAGTTTACGGTAATTTTGTTTCCTGTTTCAAAACTTCCGGCCCTTCTGTTGGTTTATTCATGAAGAAACAGACGATAGGGGGAGGAGAAGAATGCAGGAGAGGACAAGAGAAAAACCTGCAAAGAAAGGATGAAAGAGCAAATCCAATCTGCCTCAATTTGACTATCAATCAGTCCAGCATGTCTTTGGGAGAGAGGCCCTTATTATAGTCCAAATGAACATTGACTGTTTTCTAATGGAATAATTCAGACGCCCTGTGTTTGTGTATGCCAGTCCCTCGCTCTCTATTCCCATTCATTAAGCTGCATTTCATTTTAGTGGATTTTGGCAGCCGATATTTGCTCAGCGAGTTCAGAAGCCAGATCATCCTCAAAGAGAATTACTTTCCCTTGTCTTCCGTTTTCTCTCCTTCCCTTCCCTCCTATTTTTTCCTCCTCGGAAGGAGTTTCCGGCACTCGCAGTGCCCTGTTGAGCAAGGCATGGGATTACAGTTGCTTGCAAAAGTATTCACTCCCCTTGGAATTTTCCTATTTTGTTGCCTTTACAACCAGGAATTAAAATTGATTTTTGGGGGGTTTGTATCATTTGATTTACACAGTATGCCTACCACTTTGAAGATGCAAAATATGTTTTATTGTGAAGCAAACAAGAAATAAGACAAAAAAATTTTTGGGAGCGTGCATAACTATTCACCCCCCCAAAGTCAATACTTTGTAGAGCCACCTGTTGCAGCAATTACAGCTGCAAGTCTCTTGGGGTATGTCTCTATAAGCTTGGCACATCTAGCCACTGGGATTTTTGCCCATTCTTCAAGACAAAACTGCTCCAGCCCCAGCTCCTTCAAATTGGACGGGTTATTCTGGTGTACAGCAATCTTTAAGTCATACTACAGACTCCCAATTTGATTGAGGTATGGGCTTTGACTAGGCCATTCCAAGATAATTAAATATTTCCCCTTAAACCACTCAAGTGTTGCTTTAGCATTATGCTTAGGGCCATTGTCCTGCTGGAAGGTGAACCTCTGTCCCAGTCTCAAATCTCTGGAAGACTGAAACAGATTTCCCTCCAGAATTTCCCTGTCTTTACCGCCATCCACCATTCCTTCAATTCTGACTAGTTTCCCAGTCCCTGCCAATGAATAACATCCCCACAGAATAATGCTGCCACCACCATGCTTCACTGTGGGGATGGTGTTCTCAGGGTGATGAGAGCTGTTGGGTTTCTGCCAGACATAGCATTTTCCTTGATGTCCAAAAAGCTTTCAATTTTAGTCTCATCTGACCAGCGTCCTTTCTTTCATATGTTTGGGTAGTATCCCATATTCCTTTTGGTGAACACCAAACATGTTTGCTTATTTTTATCTGGCCACTCTTCCGTAAAGCCCAGCTCTGTGGGGTGTATGGCTTAAAGTGGTCCTATGGACAGATACTCCAATCGCCGATGTGGAGCTTTGCAGCTCCTTCAGGGTTATCTTTGGTCTCTTTGTTGCCTCTCTGATTAATGCCCTCCTTGCTTGGTCCATGAGTTTTGGTGGGCTACCCTCTCTTGGCAGGTTTGTTGTGGTGCCATATTCTTAATTTTTTAAATAATGGATTTAATGTTGCTCCGTGGGATGTTCAAAGTTTCTGATATTTTTTTATAACCCAACCCTGATCTGTACTTCTCCACAACTTTGTACCTGACCTGTTTGGATAGCTTCTTGGTCTTCATAGTGCCGCTTGCTTGGTGGTGCCCCTTGCTTAGTGACGTTGCAGACTCTGGGGCCTTTCAGAACAGGTGTATACAGACTGAGATCATGTGACACTTAGATTGCTCAAAAGTGGACTTTATTTAACTAATTATGTGACTTCTGAAGGTAATTGGTTGCTCCAGATCGTATTTAGGGGCTTCATATCAAAGGGGGTGAATACATATGCATGCACCACTGTTTTAGAATTTTGGACAATTTTGGACTATTTTGTGTATGCCCATTGCTTGAAATCCCCAAAAAATCTATTTAAATTACAGGTTATAATGTAACAAAATAGGGAAAATGCCAAGGGGGTGAATACCTTTGCAAGACCCTGTATATCTCAATGGCTCGGCAGAAACCATGTGGAAAAGGAAACGCTGTGGACAAACGAGCCGCGTGTTTTCCCGCCCACCGTTGGACATGGACCGGGGTAACCATGGGCAACGTGGCACAGCGTGAGACATCACCCTGAACACAGAGGGTGGGAATTGTTGGAGATTGGCATTTAGCCAGGGTGAACCAGACACTGTGAGATACTAGAGGGCTTTGCTGTTTTAATGAGATACAGTGTATGAATATCAATGGAAAAGATTAAGAATTAAAAATGTCAGGTTTAGTCACCCTGTGCATTTAACAGCTCTAAGACTTGCATCTTTTTCTCGGCATGAAATTGATGTTGTATTTGTTTTGGAGAGACATTGTCGTAGAACGAGTAACATGTTGCCGCCATCATGATACGACAGGGTTTCCTGAAGCCTGACGGAGACATTATTAAAGATGCATAACATCTCACGACTGCCGACAAGGATGACTTATGTATGACATCTGTCACATTGCGTCATGTTGTCTGTCACTGGAAGTAAAGACACTGTGGTGGTTAGAGCAATCACTGAGAGGATTTATTACTGTAGCTACTGTTGTTTTCACCATATAGCTCCTCCTTCTAATGGCATATATGTGAAGAGGTCACGGGGAGGAGGATATAGACAAACAACAATGGGCTTGCTCGGGAGGGACGCACGATGTTATGGGTATAACAATGTTATGTAGATGCTATGTAGACCTAGATGTTATGTAGACCAAGATGTTATGTAGACCAAGATGTTATGTAGACCAAGATGTTATGTAGACCCAGCAGGGTGGGCTGTTTTAGTGTGTTTATGACAAACAGGTATTCTCAGCAGCAGGACAAACAGGTATTCTCAATAAGTGAGTTTTCAAAGTTGAAATATTCTGCCCAAGGACACATTTCACATTTTAATATTGATCTATATACTTTATTTTCAATAAGATGGAAAAGAGTGAGCAATTGACTAGGGACAAAGTAAACACTATGCCATATGCACGCTGATTTGGGAAGTAAAAATTAATGAAGCTATCTTATTGTGGTTAACGTGGGAATGGCAGAGGGGGGCTGTTATTAACGTGAAACCTTGAATCTATCTGTGCCATCTGTAGAGTTCACAGTGGGGCATGAAGAGAGAGAGTGCTAAAGTCATGGATGAAAGTGTGGATTGCGGAGCAGCGAAAAGATGCAGGAAGGACTTTGCTATCGGGAAAGGCAAAGCTATTTACAGCGGCAATGTCTGGGGAAATAGGAGGGGAGAAAAAAAGAGAAAGCTTCAGGAAACATCTCACTGAAGACTCAAACAAACAAACAAAGCACACGAAATGGAGCGAAAAGAAGAGCTTCAAAGCCTGCAGGTTGATTTTCAAAATTAACTTCATTAGCATATAGTCGAATGAAGGACATCTTTTGAAAAAGCAGAGACATTGGTCCAGAAGAGAACAGCCTTAATATCACTAATAACAAAGATATAAGAATGATTAGCTTTTACTAACAAGGATAAAGATTAGCGCATTTAAGAGAAGAGTTTATTCACACTGTGATTTATAATAATAATATGGTGGGTGCTTGAATTTGTGGTATTATACACGTGTGAATTGGTCATGTTTTTTTTGCATATCCCCAAGACACCCTCGGAGAGCGGGGTCACACAGCCAGGGTCAACTATCATCATTGGCTATCCTGGAGCAATTAGGGTTAAGTGCCTTGCTTAAGGGCACACCGACCTTGTCGGCTCAGGGATTCAAACATGTAACCTTTTGGTTACTGGCCCCACGCACTAACCGATAGGCTACCTACCTCTCGTTAGTGAGTACGGTACTGCGTGTAAGGAAACATAGTTGAATAATTTACATGCAAGTAATGCACGCGAGAGGTAGCCTACCCAGTTAAATCATGAACACTTAGTTGAAGAAGAGAAGCCTGTAGCTTATTGACTCAAGCCCAAATCATGCAAAATTCCTGAAAATAATTAACTTTTTTAACAGGCATGAATAGAAATTCCCTTTAGCTACACCACTAGGCTCATGACCTTGACACTACAGTTAATGTTTGTTTTTCCCGAATAAAGGAATATATTCCATCAACCTCTAGCATCTGTGACTGTATACCCCTCAACAACAGAGTTTGAATCCTTTACTTATGACTTCGCCCACCAGCCTCCACTGGTACAGTATATAGGACAAAACCTGTTGTAGTGCTTTTCCCCTACCCTTTTATCATCAATTGCCTCTGTGAATGGCTTTCTTGTACAACTGTAACCCATTTTACTACATTGCTCTGATAAAAGCACGAGAACAGTAACTTCCTAACCATACCAATCTAGGCATCAAATAGCTTCCACTCTCCTGTGAAGCACCGGAGAGAGAAGTGACTCTCTAAACAGTTTGGCAGATGTCTTATTCTGAATCTATCAGAGGGTAATACCCCAATGTGTTCAACTACATCATCCGACGCATAGAAACACTCCCATCCTGCTCCATATCCTGAGAGGAAGCATCCAGAACAGAACATGTTGTGTTGTCCGTAGCAACAGCAGACAGAGCACAGACCTATACCACAACCACTCTACACCATATTGCCTAATCACAGAGTCTGGGGATGGTGGCGTTGATAAAATTATACAATTCTAGTCCAGACGTTGTTTTGTCGATTAAAAGATTGCATGAACAAAGTAACAATCTATATGAGACAGCTGATGGAGCACCGATTCATTATGGAAAATGTCCTTCCACACCTAAGAATGGAGTGGGCTCACATTTATAGCACTATGACCATTCTCTGTTCTCTCCGAGGGTAGTTATTAGCAGTCACCTGCAATGTCAAGTCAGGTCTGTGAAATTGCAGCAGCAGGCTAGCGTCTTGGCCCAATTTTCTCTGTGTGCAAACCAAACTTTTGGGAGAATGTGATGGTCCTCTTTTGACAAGTCACCAGAGATTAAACAAAGACAGTTACATGTGTAGATTGAAATTCATGTTGTATGTAGTGCATGCATTTATGTGCCCGTGGGTGTGTCTGAAAGGCTTTGTTCATATACAGTAGGCTTAAAAGGCTAGAATATGTATGTACAGACCTGACTTGACATTGCAGGGGACTGCTAATAAATACCCTCTGAGAGAACAGAGAATAGTCATAGTGCCGTAAATGTCAGTCATCCAGTATTCTACATAAACCAATTCCGGTTGAAAACCCACAGAGGCCAAGGATATTTTTTTCTTTCACTACATTTCATTTTTGACATCTTAAAAGCTATTAGTTCAGCAATGCACACCAATGCTTTACTCAATATAACTGTCGAGACTCCCCCTTAGACTAGATGTGGGGATGAACTACAAACAAAAATAGAATAGGAATAGGTAAATGAAAGGAATGGGGAGCCAGGAAGAGGACAGAGGGGTAAAGGGAAGGAGGAAAAAACAAAATGTCTAGTGAAAAATAGAGAATGGTTTGAAACAGGAAGCTCAGACATTTGTCTGGCAAAGCCAACCCATTAACTTTTAATAAAGGTCCATTGTAAGGCCAGTAAACTTGACATGGACTCCATTTATATTGACAACATTCTCTCTTTAGTTTTTATTATCAAACAAAGGGCATCAAGCTAGCCTCCAGACACTCTTTAGAGGAAACATTATAGTATCTGAATGGATAATCGTATGTATCAAATAGTGATTTTGTTTCTCTATGCACCTTGGGCTCTCTCAAGCAGAGTGAATTCAGAGGCCTTTGAACTAAGGCTCCCCTATGCACAGAGACCATTATTCAACAGAAAGCCTCACAATTCTTCATATATATATATATTTTTATGTATTCAACATATTAACAAGAGCAATTCCTGTAGTCATACACTTGTGAGTTGACACTTTCACAGTCAAATGGCACAGTCATGCTGTCCAGAAATGTGCTGTGTACTGGCTGTCTAGCCTACTGTATTTTAGTGGCCACAGCCTTGACTAATGTCCTCTGTCGTCCATCATATCGTTTAAACCTGGTGAGGCTGCTGGCGTGGACAATTTGTCAACCTCAAGACCTATGACTACTCTCCTCATTTCCTTTGATTCCTGTCGTTACCAGGCCTCTGGAGCAGATTATCAAGAGCTCGACAAAGTTAGAAGTGTTTTCTATGAGGCTAACGAATGCTCCATTAAGGTGAGTCAGATCTCTGTGTTTGCCCTCTGTGAGCTAGTTAAGGAACGTGTTATCAGTCTCTCTCAACAACCCTCCCTCTCAAGGCTCTCCTGCTTCCTTTTTCTGACTTTAAAAGTGATAATTTCCATTTATCGCTCTTTCTTTTCTTTCCCTTCTTTTTGTCTGTATGTAAATGAGTACACTAGATAACAAGGAGAAAAGCTTTGAAAGCTAGTGCTGCTGTATCTGCAGATATGTACTTACAAAGCTAACAAAACTTGACTGAGTTTCTCTATTCATGGTAATTGAGATAAACAGATATATAGTGTTCGGTACCCAGCTAACATTTCTAGGGTGAGAGAACTTTTTTGTAATGTTCCTCTAATGTTTGAGTGTCCAGTTTTCCATCAGTTAGGGGAACATTCTATCTATGTTTAGCGATAATCTTTTTAGCATGTTTTTGCATTAAAGAGTTAGGAGAACATCCCTTTATGTCAAACAGAACAAACCCAGAACGTGGTTACCTTTTTCTCAGAATATACAACACTAATGTTCTATACACGTTACATGGGAACGTTCGCGTCCAGTTTTCTGAAGGTTAGGAGAATATTATTTCAACTTGCCATGTTCTCAGAATAGATATTAATGTTCTCGACACGTTTCATGCATAGACATTAAAACCAGTAACGTTAGATAGTGACAGCGCTGACGTCATCCACATATTCCTAATGCAAACTCCTGATGGCGCATGAAGAATTAGAATTTGATGTGCACCATATTGCTTAATGGGGCTGAATGGCAAAAAAAAAGTCACTAAGGATCATGGTGAAAAGGGCCATAACTAGCAAAGGATCATGGTCGATGTAGTCATTTTCATCCCGCCGGAGAGAGTCAACCATGGACATTAAAGCCATCATCTTAACTGCTTGTCATGAAAACGAAGACGACAAAATTAAGTTAGCTTAGTCGATCAGGTATGCCCATAACCTGCATAATCATGCAGTAACCTGATGCTACATACCATCATAACAACCACTCACAACTTTCCATGAGAACATTGCATGAACATTCTTGTGTCCTGTTTTCTGATGGTTAGGAGAACATTCCATCAATGTCCCACCAAATTTGCCATGTTCTCAGAACAAAAACGTTCTTCAACACTCCCATGAAACGTGCCTAGAACATTAATCTTGAATATTCTGAGAACATGGTAACCATGTTCTAGGTAAGTTCTGTTTGGCATTAATGGAATTATCTCTTGGAAACAGTCCTTGCAGTTCACTGGAACATTCCTATGAAAACGTGGGAACATTTGTTGTTGACTGGGTAGCACCTGTAATTTTATACGCCCACCTGGTCTCAGAGAATTTTGTATTATTCGGTACATAAATCCAAGACACTCCAATTAATATGATATGTTACATTTTGTGTGGTACGTTTTAATTTGTGGATGTCCATCACCCATTTCGTAGGATATATTATAAATTATGATTAATATTATATGTTACGAATTTGCAAAACATACAATATATTAAGAATTTGCTAAACTTATGATATGTTACAAATTCTAGCTAGGTGGCTAGGTGGCTAACATTCGCTAGGCTAAAGATTAGGACTTAGGGTTAAGGCTAGGTTTAAGTTTAGGAGTTAAGTTAAAGGGTTAAGTTTAGGGTTAGCTAAAAGGTTTATAGGGGAAGGGGAAGCTAAAGGGGATAAATCTAGGGTTACGGGAAGGGTTAGCTAACATGTTAAGTAGTTAAAAAGTAGCAAAATATGTGTAAGTAGTTGAAAAGTTTCTAATTGTTGTCCATGGTGAGATTTGAACACGCAACCTTTGGGTGGCTAGACATTCGTGTTATACGCCCACTCATCCACTCTGGCCAACCACCCTACTTTTGTTTTTGCCTTAAATAACCATACCAAACATAACATATTATTGAAATTTGAGTGTCCTGGATTTAAAGTTACTATGTTACATTTACTAGTCTATGAAACCAGTCTGTATACACCCAACTCATGCAAAAGAGGACAAATTCAAGATGAATTATCTTAAATTGACTTACTTTGCGCAATAAAATAAATGATTAAACAATAAATGCAACAGCCAGTTGAATTTGATACTTGGAGACCGGATAAAGTCTAAAAAGGAAAAGATGAAAAAGACAGGAGGTCATTGGATTCGGCTAGCGGATAGTGGGTAATGGGATGGTGTGTGTGTTCTTTGTGGATGTATTACCATTCAGGGCACGCACTCCTCAGCAGTCAGTGGCGTTTACCGCCATTCACCGGCCAGCATCGTTTGATCAGTACTTAATGACACTTAACGCTTCAAGACAACCCTGCCTGTTTAGAGTGGAACAGATGTTTTGCCAAAGCCATCTCACAGTTCTAATTAGCCATTGATACTAAATGCATTAGCACTGGGAAGCAATGCAGTTTGAAATATAGCTGCCTTCGATAGGAGCTGAAAGTGAGCGGCATTGGAATTAGATGGAGGAGAGAGGGGAAGGGTAATAATCAATGGGGCTCATTAAGATAGCAAAATCGTGGGTTGCCATTACAAAGTGCTATTTGACTGTGCTCTCATGCTAGCCTCCTCGGTTGTTGCTGAAGTTGAGCAGATTTATTAGTATTTTTTACGACGCTCAAACATCTGGAGCTTTACCTAGAATACAGACTGCATGTTGGGAGTGTTTAGGAGTACATATCTAGGTGGAACCATTACTTTTCCATTTTACGCCTACATTATACTCCTAAGCAGCATGACATAGAGACTCACACTCCTTGTTCATATAGTTGCACAGGTAAGCCAGTATATATACTCTCCAGGAGAGTTGGTCTTACTGAATGCAATTAAATATAAGGATCCTTACTGTAGATTGGAAACTTTAATACCACTTTTTCTGTGGTATTACATGAATGTTTAAAGTGCCATTTAAATACAGTAGACAACAAATTGACAACACAAAATTGATATCAGTTACATACTGTATATACAGTATATACACTGGCCTGGTGGCCTTAGTTATCACAACTTCCTGTTCGGGTGGTGTTCGGCGGTTGATGTCACCGGTCTTCTTGCCATCGCCGATCCATTTGTCTTGTCTCGTTTTTCCACACACCTGGTTTACATTTCCCAATTACTGGTCATGTATTTAACCCTCTGTTTCCCCCATGTCTTTGTGTGTGATTGTTATTTGTTCAGGTCGGAATGTTCCGGCTGGTTTGTACCGGGTGCTGTTTATCACCCATGTTTTTTGGCAACCGTTCTTTTTGCACTTTGTAAATTGTTTACTTTGTGCTGTCAAGTACAGTGCGTTGTTTCACTCATGTCTGCTCTCCTGTGCCTGACTTTCTACACCAGCTACACCCACCAGCCTGCTATTAGTGGGTGGATAGAAACATTAACCTGAGCTGTTTAGGAGGGATATCACACTTGCACCCAGAGGGGAATAGATCAAAGTCCAGGTACATGGGGTGACTTGCGTCTAAAAGGATTTTGTGAGCCTTGCTGAGGGCCCTGACCTTAAAGATCTCATCCACCTTTTTTTTTTGCTGTGGTGATAATCCTTCTCAGAATATTTGTGAACCGTTTCAAGAAACTAGGCTTATGTTGCACGTCTCTACCTCACAGGAGAGACATTTAAATGTTTTTTATATATATTTTTTGGCAGAAATGCCTTCTGGAACATGTGAACTTTCAAGTGCCTTAATAACAAATGTGTATGTCATCTGTAAATATGAATAAAACTGTTAAATTATGAGCCTAGTTGGTTTAGCGATGGAAAAGTACAGGAACCTTCCCGCTAGCCATGAGTGGCTGAGGTAATGGATGAGCTAGACATGCCAAGAGATGAGTTTGGATTGGTCTGTCATGTACTGTAGCATGCTTCTGTCTATAAAATGAGCTCCTCAGAATGTGTGGATAATCCTGTCTAACAAAGCTTTTTTTAAATATATCATGGAGAACTGAAAAAGGTTTGCTACTGCTCTCAGTATTGCTGCCCTGAAGTTTGTAGCGCTATCGTGGGAAAACATTGTGTTTGACGACTTTCTAGAGGATGAGTGTGCCATGCTGACTCTCTCGGACTCTGAAAATGAACCAGACAATGAGGAAATCCCTGATTTAGGTAAAAACATATTCATTGAACTAGACACGGTAGAGTCTTCTGATGACAATGGTGGGGAAGAAACGGTGTCGTTGTCACGGAAAGAAGTTGACCGAGTTTTAAAATCACTGGAATGCCCAGTGGATGAAAAGAGAGGATTGCCAAATGCGTAGAGTCCAAAAATAGAACATAGAAAGAAGGCTACTGTATAACGCACCTGTCACCGGTTTACATCTTCAAATTAAGGGCAACCATGGCATCCATGACAGAGTGGGAGAAACATTAATTCATGTATACGGGTAAGAGTAGCTACATTTTCAGATATTATACATTTCTAATTTTGGCAGAAATAAGTTTAAGCATACTTTTAGCTAGGTAGCTAATGTTAGCTGGCTGGCTAGCTAGCTAACATTACGCATATGATCTGTGTAATAATATTATTTGTATCTCAGAAAGGCATTTGCAATGCTGGTTATAGCCTAATATTAGCTAGCTATCTAACATTGAACTTAGTTGGTTCACTTTAGCTACCTGCAGATTCATGCATGGTAGTATTGCCGCTTTCAAAACAACTGGGAAGTCAGAAAAATAGAAGGTCAAATCATGACATCAGTGATACATGTCTAAACAAAAGAATGTGACTATTTCACTGTACCATTTACACCTTCTGTATCCTGTGCATGTGACAAATAAACATTGATTTATTTGATATAGGGTGTGTTTGCTAGAGACGGTAATATGAAGAACTACATGACCTGCACCAAAATCAGATTAGGATATAGGCCAAGGACTAGATTAAGCATATTTTTACAACTACTTTTTGCTACTACTTTCACCACATTTAGTCTTGAAATCTTAGTTTTGTTACTACTCTGTGAATCCTTAAAAAGATGGGTGGGGCTAAGGCTTAAGAGGGTGACGCTGAATGGGTGTGGACAAAAAAGAGCTCCCCAGTAGGTGTACCAAAACAGGCCATTTTCTCAAAAATAACAAGTTTATCCACTTTCAAAGCAGAATTATTTTCCCATTGTACCTAAACTGCAGTATATGATAAACAGACTAGGTATGGTACTTAACATGAATAGATCCCACCTTTTTCAGAAAATACAGTCTCTGCTGACCCTTTTTGTAGGTTACGTCTGTGCATTTAATCCACTGAAGTTTATTGTCCAAGAGGACACCCAGATATTTGTAAACATCTACAATTTCTTCAAATAAAATAAAATACAATATTATTGGTCACATGGTTAGCAGATGTTATTGCGAGTGTAGTGAACTGCTTGTGCTTCTAGTTCCGACAGTGCAGCAATATCTAAAATATAATCTAACAATTCCACAAGAACTACCTAATACACACAGATCTAAGTAAAGGAATGGAATAAGAATATATGCATTTCAACATATGGATGAGCAATGACTGAGCGGCATAGGCAAGATGCAATAGATGGCATAAAATACAGTATATATATACAGTATGAGATGAGTAATGCAAAATATTTAAACATTATTAGTGGCATTATAAAAGTGACTAGTGATCCATTTAATAAAGGGGCCAATGATTTCAAGTCGGTATGTAGGCAGCAGCCTCTCTGTGTTAGTGATGGCTGTTTAACAGTCTGATGACCTTGAGATAGAAGCTGTTTTTCAGTCTCTCAGTCCCAGCTTTGTTGCACCTCGCCTTATGGATGGTAGCGGGGTGAACAGGCAGTGGCTCGGGTGGTTGTTGTCCTTGATGATCTTTTTGGCCTTCCTGTGACATCGGGTGCTGTAGGTGTCCTAGAGGACAGGTAGTGTTCCCCCGGCCTTGCGATTGTGGGTGATGCAATTGCCGTACCAGGCGGTGATACAGCCAAACAGGATGATCTCAATTGTGCATCTGTTAAAGTTTGTGAGGGTTTTAGGTGACAAGCCACATTTCTTCAGCCTTCTGAGGTTGAAGAGGCACTGTTGCTCCTTCTTCACCATACTGTCTGTGTGGGTGGACCATTTCAGTTGGTCTGTGATGTGTACGCCGAGGAACTTAAAACGTTCCAAATTCTCCACTGTTGTTCCATCGATGAGGATTGGTAGGTGCTCTCTCTGCTGTTTCCTGAATTTCACAATCATTTCCTTTGTTTTGTTGACGTTGAGTGAGAGGTTGCTGTCCTGACACCACACTATGAGTGCCCCCACCTCTTCCCTGTAGGCTGTCTGCCTTGTGGGGCCCCAGTGTCGAGGATCAGCGAAGTGGAGATGTTGTTTCCTACCTTCTCCACCTGGGGGCAGCCCACCAGGAAGTCCAGGACCCAATTGCACAGGTCGCAGTTGAGACCCAGGGCCTCAAGCCTAATGATGAGTTCGGAGGGTACTATGGTGTTGAATGCTGAGCTATAGTCAATGACCAGCATTCTTACATACAGTGCCTTGCGAAAGTATTCGGCCCCCTTGTACTTTGCGACCTTTTGCCACATTTCAGGCTTCAAACATAAAGATATAAAACTGTATTTCTTTGTGAAGAATCAACAACAAGTGGGACACAATCATGAAGTGGAACGACATTTATTGGATATTTCAAACTTTTTTAACAAATCAAAAACTGAAAAATTGGGCGTGCAAAATTATTCAGCCCCCTTAAATTAATACTTTGTAGCGCCACCTTTTGCTGCGATTACAGCTGTAAGTCGCTTGGGGTATGTCTCTATCAGTTTTGCACATCGAGAGACTGAACATTTTTCCCATTCCTCCTTGCAAAACAGCTCGAGCTCAGTGAGGTTGGATGGAGAACATTTGTGAACAGCAGTTTTCAGTTCTTTCCACAGATTCTCGATTGGATTCAGGTCTGGACTTTGACTTGGCCATTCTAACACCTGGATATGTTTATTTTTGAACCATTCCATTGTAGATTTTGCTTTATGTTTTGGATCATTGTCTTGTTGGAAGACAAATCTCCGTCCCAGTCTCAGGTCTTTTGGTTTTCTTCCAGAATGGTCCAGTATTTGGCTCCATCCATCTTCCCATCAATTTTAACCATCTTCCCTGTCCCTGCTGAAGAAAAGCAGGCCGAAACCATGATGCTGCCACCACCATGTTTGACAGTGGGGATGGTGTGTTCTGCTGTGTTGCTTTTACGCCAAACATAACGTTTTGCATTGTTGCCAAAAAGTTCAATTTTGGTTTCATCTGACCAGAGCACCTTCTTCCACATGTTTGGTGTGTCTCCCAGGTGGCTTGTGGCAAACTTTAAACTACACTTTTTATGGATATCTTTAAGAAATGGCTTTCTTCTTGCCACTCTTCCATAAAGGCCAGATTTGTGCAATATACGACTGATTGTTGTCCTATGGACAGAGTCTCCCACCTCAGCTGTAGATCTCTGCAGTTCATCCAGAGTGATCATGGGCCTCTTGGCTGCATCTCTGATCAGTCTTCTCCTTGTATGAGCTGAAAGTTTAGAGGGACGGCCAGGTCTTGGTAGATTTGCAGTGGTCTGATACTCCTTCCATTTCAATATTATCGCTTGCACAGTGCTCCTTGGGATGTTTAAAGCTTGGGAAATCTTTTAGTATCCAAATCCGGCTTTAAACTTCTTCACAACAGTATCTCGGACCTGCCTGGTGTGTTCCTTGTTCTTCATGATGTTCTCTGCGCTTTTAACGGACCTCTGAGACTATCACAGTGCAGGTGCATTTATACGGAGACTTGATTACACACAGGTGGATTGTATTTATCATCATTAGTCATTTAGGTCAACATTGGATCATTCAGAGATCCTCACTGAACTTCTGGAGAGAGTTTGCTGCACTGAAAGTAAAGGGGCTGAATAATTTTGCACGCCCAATTTTTCAGTTTTTGATTTGTTAAAAAAGTTTGAAATATCCAATAAATGTCGTTCCACTTCATGATTGTGTCTCACTTGTTGTTGATTCTTCACAAAAAAATACAGTTTTATATCTTTATGTTTGAAGCCTGAAATGTGGCAAAAGGTTGCAAAGTTCAAGGGGGCCGAATACTTTCGCAAGGCACTGTAGGTATTCCTCTTGTCCAGATGGGATAGGGCAGTGTGCAGTGTGATGGCGATTGCATCGTCTCTGGACCTATTGGGGCGGTAAGCAAATGAAAGTGGATCTAGGGTGACAGGTGATATGATCCTTGACTAGTCTCTATATTCTGCCCTCTGATAGATGTTGCAGAGGTGGCTGTTGTTCGCTTCCTGAGTCCTATGCACATCTCTTTGGTCTTGTTTGTAATGAAGACGAAGTGGGATTCATCACACCACTCTACAAAGTAATTTAGGACTAGCCCACGGTCTTCCTCATCATCATGTAACAGGCTGAGCAAGGCAGTGTCATTAGTGAACTTGATGAGATGTCTGTCAGGATGGGAACTTGTACAACTGTTGGTGTACAAGATGTACAAGAGTGGAGAATAAACACATCCCTTTATTGAAACCATTTTCTATAACCATTTTTCCTCAACCACGGAAATATAATTTGGCAAAGACTACCTGGGTTTCAAGCCGTCAATTGTCAGAATAGAATTATTGAAGTTTATTTTTTTTACTAAACAACACCAAAGCCCTATTCTAACTATAATGAAGACAGTGGGTGCTTTTCAAATAGCTTCTGTGTAGCCTACAGTACAATACCATCCAATCCACCAGCAGCACTCCAACCCTCTTGAAAGGATCACTCCATGATGTACCCAATTCCATCCTCCAACTGATTCCCTTCCACACAATGCCACAGAGCTGATTGCTTTTGAGCCACGTGTGAATGGCCAGCCACCAGCCACCTGCCTCCCCTTCTGCAAAACATCAATAGAGTTTATCAGAGTGGCCAGTGCCAGTGCCCCAGCAGCTGCCCTCTTCAACCTTAAAGACATGGAGCTGGATGTCTTCTCTGCCCTCAATGCCATCTCCCCTGCTCTCCTACAGGCCTAAACACCTGGTTTCTCTTTCGTTCTGCTGACACTGCAGCATGGGCTACTACTAATATGGCCCTGTCCGCTCCCTTCTACAGCTCCAAGTACCCTAGCTGTCTTCTCCCTTCAACAGCCCCAAGTACCCTGGCTGTCCTCTCCTGACACTGCTACAGCCTGGGCTACTTCTAACAGTTAACACTGCCATGTATTCTCCCTGCTATCTCTAAGCTGCCTCAGCTTGGCTGCCTCTATGTGCCTCTGTCGTTGACTCCCCAGGCCACAGCCTCATCAAATGCCACTACAATGGATCCATGGGCCCTGAGAACTATATAGGGCTGATGTAAACCTTTTGCCTTTAATGGCACAGGAAATTAATCTCCTGTTCGGGATTACTGTGGCGTGTAACAGCCCTTGAGCGGCCCACTTTAAAGGGGTTTAACAAGGTTAAATGAGTGTGCAGTGGCGGTGATGGTATGAGGCGGTGGGCGTGGGGGGGGGGGGGGGGGGGGGGGGGGGGGGGTTCATACCCAAATTTATAAAAGGGAGATGATGCGTCATGAGTCTTTATAAACTCGTAAACACCCCCACTAGCACCGCAAGCATTAAAAAGAAGGCTGGAAGGAGGTGAATTGCGGCAGTAAACGCAGCACAAACACAAGCTGGAACACTAGCTATCTGCAAGTAAAAACACGTATAATAGAAGTGTTTTAATGGAAAATGTCCCCTCTTAGACCTTAATCTATCCAAGCATCCTATTAAACAGGCCTAGTAAAGACCGTGAGGACACAAGACACGTGGTATAGAGAAAAAGAAGTGACGTGGTGTTGAGCTTGGACAATAGCAGTGCTGTCGGTGCCTACTGGTTAATTTGGGGAAGATTGACACTGTGGATTCTGTCACCTTTCTACAGGCCAGGGTCAGGGCAGACTAATCTCCTGAGGAAACAAAGAGTGCTTCCACCTCAATACACACACACACACACACACACACACACACACACACACACACACACACACACACGTATGTTCTGTGCCTTAGTTGCACCTTTACACTCTGGCCTGTTATGTAGCCTTTCACTGTGTTTTGTAAGCTCTGACAAAGGTCACATCGACTGAAAGCTTTGCACAATAAATCTGAATTTACATGGACACTAAGTGTGCAGAGGCTTTCTTACGCAAAGTGAATAAAACCAGTCTTGACCCACGGGTTGAAGGTTCACTGCCAAAAAGCAGCATTCAGTAATTTCCTACATTGAGGCATTCAACTGCACAAGCCCTTTATATTTCCATAATAGGTGCTGTGGAGGCCATGTAAGACAACAGATTAAAGCCGGATGGAGGCTGCGGTAGAATAACAGGTACAAATGCTGCGACAGAGTGTGTGTGCCTGTGTGTTTGTGGGTGTGGGTTTTTGTTGGAGAGTGTGATTGTATTTCCCTTTTCTCCTGTCCCCTGAGGAGGTGACAGGGTTGGAGAATTCCACTCTCATTTCCTGTATCGCCACGGTGACTGTGGACTTGTCACTCAGAGGAGGCAGAGAATGAGCCTGTCAATCAATCAAGGGCCCATTACAGAAACATTTTCTAAAAAGCCTGCTTTTTCCTTCCTCTTCCTTGTTGGCATAACACAATTTCAACACTTTGTCATTGACATGGAGTGTGATTAGCCTGCTAAGTGAAAGGCGGCTGCAGGGAGAAAGAGAATGAGGAGGAGGGAGAGTAAGGACGGAGAGTGAAAAAAGCAAAGAGTAGGGGCATCAATACATTACAATGCCCTTATCGTAAGACAAATATATGGTAAGGTATAAATGGAACTGAATGGTATGTTAAAAGGGAAATATTGAAATAAACCGACAGGGCAGATAGGCCAAGGAAATGAAAGGTGGGGAAACATAAAAAGGGTGGGCTTGAGAGGAAAAGATCGAGTGAGACTAGGTAATGCAGGTAGACGTGAATATGGTGATGGTGAGTCGAGTGACAGGCGGGAGGAGACGAGATGGAGCCATGCTGTGCGCCTTAAACAGATGCGAGCGTAAACCTGCATATAGTACCATCCATCACACACGCAGACACGTGTGACATGACAGCTAAAACCACTCTCATCGTCTCAGCAGAAAAAGACAGACACAAGGTACGGGGTGGGGTGAATAGAGAGAGAGAGTGAGACAGAAGGATAGAGGAGGGAGAAGGAGAACACCAGAGAGAAGAGCCCCATCTTGAACTGTATGATTCTGTTTACCCTATTCTGACATTCTGTCTCACTTCACTCATTCTCACTCACTTCACTGTGGTCTTGCGTCAAACGGAGCAGAGAGCTGCAACCTTGACCAGGCTCACCTGCCCCCTCTAGAATGAAGCTTTGACCTCAGCATAGCAAAATACTGCCCTCACACTTCTTCATATAATCGCCAAAATACAATAAGAAAAAGTATTTTTAATGCTATATTGATAGTAAATATAGGAATTATATGACAAGGAAAGAACATTCCCACTTCTTTCATTGTCAATAATACCATTTTGGCCCTATTATTAATGAGGAATGTTAATAAACTCACTGACTTGAGACGACAAAATCAACCAAAATGGTGCTGCTAATAGCTCTTCATTGAAAATACTGTGATTTAATAAAAAAAATTCAGAGATTCAATTATTTGAAAATGTAAATTCATTATAATTTCTATGCACTTTCTACCTGGTTTAAATCATTTAAGTTCAAGCTGGAGTATTTTCTCATAAAACCCACAAGTTGAGAATTGACGATTTAGGGATGCTCCTTGAGATGCTGTTCTTTCTCAGTATTTTTCATAAACTGTGGCCCCAACTCAATAGAAACCATTTACTTGGTTTCTGGGGTATAAGAAAACATTATGCTCTTCAGATGCGGGAATACATGTTTGGATTCAAGCACTCAGTTAAAATAGAGTTTACGGTTTAAGACATCATTTTAATTCAGATATGCTATCTTGGAGAGTAATACATATGTTATTTATAACCAGTTTAGATTGAATAGGGCCATGTGTCTCAAAGGCCTTATTGTTTCCAGGCGAATAGAATCCTGTGTTATTAGTTAGGATCCCCTGGGATCTAGTGAACATCCCCGGAGTATAAACCCCATCAGTCATAGAGGTGGTTAACCACTCCTCTCCTCCTCTCCACCCTTTCATTTCCTTGGTCTCATTTCCCCACAACGCTCTTCTTCAACCCGCTCTTCTCATTCATCTCCTCTTAGCCCCCTCTACCTTTACCCCTCTCTCTCCACATACTTCTCTTCTCATCCCTCTCTCCTCCTCTGTCTCCTGCTACTGCTGCTGGCACAGTGAGTAGAGGGCTCCACGGCGGACCAGGTATCGATTGCACTGAGTCAGCTATGTCCACTTTAATTCATTAAACCTCCTCTGTCAATGCCCCTTGGGCAATTCCAATAATCTAAGGGGACGAGCCAGAGCCTACACACATAAGGGTTTAATGTATACCCAGTGGGCATACGACGTGATAAAGACTTATTTTTCTGGTTGAAATCTGGTCGGGAAGTCATAACCAGATCACAACTTGTCACAACTTCCACCGAAGGTGGCTCCCCTGCCTGTTCGGGTGGCGCTCGGCGCTCGTTGTCGCCGGTCTACTAGCATCCACCGATCCCCTTTTCCTTTTCTGTTTGTTATGTCTTATTGGTTGCACCTGTTTCTTGTTTGAGTTTTGGTTCAGGACTATTTAAGCCTGTTAGGCCCGCCTGCTTTTGTGCGAGCTTGTTTTCTGTTAGTCTAGGTTGGTTGCGTGTGGTGTTCCCTGTCTGTTTGTGCCCAGTTTTCAGTTGGACACTTTTGTCTTCACCAGTTGTTTTTGGCGTTAATTGTGGATACCGCAATAAAGTTTGGTTTCCCCCATTTTCCTCTGCTCTCTGTGCTTGACTCTGCACCCACCACTCCTGGTTGTGTGACAGAAGCCCGCACCATTACCCATGGAGTCGGCAGGAGCAGCTGCACCCCCTCTCCCATCCAGGGAGGAGCGTGTCTTCCATCAGCCCAGTCTCCCTACCTCACCCCCAGCTCCTCCTCCGCCGGCTCAACCTACTCCTCCGGCGGCGTCCGGATCCAGTGCTCTGCGTCTGGCGCTCTCCATGGAGTACGATGGAACGGCAGCTGGGTGCCAGGGGTTCTTACTACAGCTTGAGCTGTACCTGGCTACCGTTCGTCCAACTCCCTCGAGCCCTGGAGTGGGCCAATGCAGTGTGGAATGGCCCAGACTCTGCGAGGGACCACTATCCAGAGTTCACCCACCGGTTCCGGGTCATGTTCCACCAGCGGGCCGAGCGGCGGGTGAACGGCTGTTTGACCTTCGACAGGAGACGAGGAGCGCACAGGACTTTGCGCTGGAGTTCCGGACCCTGGCCACTGGAGTGGGGTGGAACAACAGGGCTCTGATGGACCACTACTGATGTAGCCTCCTGGAGGACGTCCGCAGGGAGCTAGCTTGTCTGGACACCACCCTCTCCCTCGACATGTCGATCCGACTGGACAACCTGCTGGCTGCCCGCGGGCATCCAGAACGGGCCCTGTTAGTTCCACCTCCTGGCCCTCCCACTCCAATCCCTATGTAGTTAGTGTGGGTGCATCGAGGGGGACCTGAGGAGGAGGCTCCTCCTGCACCAGCTGTGGTCGGAGAGGACACACTGCCGATCGGTGCTGGAGGAGCTCGTCTGGGAGTCGAGAGGGCAGGCAGAGCACTTCTCGGTCACCCCAGGTGAGTCAGCACCAGACTCCCTGTTGGTCACATGTTCTTACTAATTTATTTCTCTGAGTTTTCTCCCTCTCTCCAGCATAAGGAGCTAGTCTATTCAGGCGCAGCTGGGATTATTAAGGCTAGCATTAAGGCTAGGGATTCCGCTGGTGCCGCTAGACCAACCCTTCCCCGTGCACTCCTTAGATAGCAGACCATTAGGGTCAGGGCTGGTCAGGGAGGCCACGGTTTCACTGGACATGGTAATGCAGGGGGATCATAAGGAGCGGATTAGTCTCTTCCTTATTGATTCACCTGCGTTTCCAGTGGTGCTGGGGATTCCCTGGCTGGCTAATCACAATTCTGAGATTTCATGGAAACAAGGGGCTCTCCAAGGGTGGTCAGAGGAATGTTCAGGTAGGTGCAGAGGAGTTTCCATCGGTACGACGACGGTGGAGAGTCCAGACCAGGTTTCCACTGTGCGCAATCCCTCTGAATATGCCGATTTGGCTATCGCTTTCTGTAAAAAGAAGGCGACGCAATTACCACCTCATCGACGAGGGGATTGCGTGATAAACCTCTTGGTAAACGCTGCACTTCCCAGGAGTCACGTGTACCCGTTGTCCCAGGAGGAGACAGTGGCTATGGAGACATATGTCACTGAATCTCTGGGACGGGTACATTCGGCCCTCCACATCACCCATCTCCTCAAGTTTATTTTTTGTCAAGAAAAGGGAGGGAGGTCTGTGTCCGTGCATTGATTATAGAGGTCTAAATTCCCTCACAGTGGGGTTTAGTTACCCCCTACCTCTCATCGCCACGGCGATAGAATCATTTCAGAGAGCGTGTTTTTTCATAAAACTGGACCTTAGGAGTGCATATAATTTGGTGCATATCCGGGAGGGAGATGAGAGGAAGACCGCGTTTAGTACCGCATCTGGCAATTATGAGTACCTCGTCATGCCATATGAGTTGAAAAATGCTCCAGCCGTCTTTTAATCTTTCGTAGGAGAGATTCTCAGAGACCTGCACGGGCAGGGTGTGGTGGTGTATATCGATGATATACTGATCTATTCTGCCACACACGTCGCGCATGTGTCTCTGGTGAGTAAAGTACTTGGGCGACTGCTGGAGCATGACCTGTACGTCAAGGCTGAGAAATGTGTATACTCCAAACAAGCCGTTTCCTTCCTGGGTTATCGCATTTCCACCTCTGGGGTGGTAATGGAGTGTGACTGCATTACAGCCATGCGTAATTGGCCGACTCCGACCACGGAAAAGGAGGTGCAGCGGTTTTTATATCCGGGGTTTTGGTCAGGTGGCTGCTCCCATTACCACACTGCTGAAGTGGGGGCTGGCGGGTTTGAGGTGGTCAGCGGACAGAGCCTTCAACCATCTGAAGGAGCTGTTCACTGACGCTCCCGTGCTGGCTCATCCGGACCCCTCTTTGGCGTTCATAGTGGAGGTGGACGCGTCCGAGGCTGGGGTTGAAGCCGTGCTGTCACAGCGCTCGAGCACGCCACCGAAGCTCCGCACCTGCGCTTTCTTTTTGAGGAAGCAAGGTCCGGCGGAGCGGAACTATGACGTGGGGGACCGGGAGTTGTTAGCTGTGGTCAAAGCTCTGAAGGTGTGGAGACATTGGCTTGAGGGGGCCAAGCACCCTTTCCTCATCTGGACTGACCATCGTAATCTGGAGTATATCCGGGCAGCAAGGAGATTGAATCCTCGTCAGGCAAGGTGGGCCATGTTTTTTTTTACCAGATTTCGGTTCACAATCTCCTATAGGCCAGGCTCCCTTAATACTAAGGCCAACGAACTGTCCCGTCTCTATGACACCGAGGAGCGGTCCATCGATCCTACTCCCATCCTTCCAGCTTCATGTCAGGTAGCACCGGTGGTATGGGAGGTGGATGCGGAAATCGAGCGGGCGTTACGGTTGGAACCTGCACCACCTCAGTGTCCAGCGGGTGTTCAGTACATGCCGCTTGGTGTTCGTGATCGTTTGATTCGATGGGCCAATACGTTATCCTCTTCGGGTCATCCTGGTATTGAGAGGACAGTGGGGGGTCTTAGGGGGAGGTACTGGTGGCCCACTTTGGCCAAGGATGTGAGGTTTTATGTCTCCTCCTGCTCGGTGTGCGCTCAGAGCAAGGCTACTAGACACCTGCCTAGAGGGAAGTTACATCCCCTCCCCGTTCCACAATGGCCGTGGTCTCATTTGTCGGTCTCACCGACCATCCCCCGTCTCAGGGGAACACCACGATCCTGATCGTTGTGGATCGGTTTTCTAAGTCCTGCCGTCTCATCCCGTTGCCCGGTCTCCCTACGGCCCTACAGACTGCGGAGGCCCTGTTTACCCACGTCTTCCGGCACTGCGGGGTGCCTGAGGACATTGTTTCTGATCGGGGTCCCCAGTTCACGTCCAGAGTTTGGAGGGCGTTTATGGAGCGTCTGGGGGTCTCGATCAGCCTGACCTCGGGTTTTCACCCCGAGAGTAATGGAGAAAGTGAAGCAGGATGTGGGTAGGTTTCTGCGGTCGTATTGCCAGAACCGACCAGGTGAATGGGCAAGGTATGTCCCATGGGCGGAGGTGGCTCAGAATTCACACCGCCACTCCTCCATTAACATGTCACCTTTCCAGTGCGTGTTGGGCTACCAGCCGGTCCTGGCCCCATGGCATCAGAGCCAGACCGAAGCTCCTGCCGCGGATGAGTGGGTGCAGCGCTCGAAGGAGACCTGGAGAGCAGTCCAGGAATCACTTAAACAAGCTGGTGGACGACAGAAGAGGAGCGCTGACCGTCACTGCTCTTGACCCGAAACCTGCCCCTCCGCCTGCCCTGCCGGAAGCTGGGACCGCAGTGTGTGGGGCCATTTAAAGTCCTGAGGAGGATAAACGAAGTGTGTTATAGGTTACAGCTTCCTTCTTACTATCGTATTAACCCCTCGTTTCATGTGTCTCACCTCAGGCCGGTGTTGGCTGGTCCCCTGCAGGAAGGTGAGGTGCCGGAGGTCCTTTTGCCCCCTCTGGACATCGAGGGGTTCCCGGTGTAAACTGTAAGTTCCATTCTGGACTCTAGACGCCAGGTGAGGGCCCTACAGTACCCCTTGGACTGGGAGGGGTATGGTCCAGAGGAGAGGTGCTGGGTACCAGTGGAGGACATATTGGATCCATCACTACGCCGGCGGCGGCGCGCTGGTCTACTAGCTGCCACCGATCCCCTTTTCCTTTTCTGTTTGTTATGTCTTATTGGTTGCACCTGTTTCTTGTTTGAGTTTTGGTTCAGGACTATTTAATCCTGTTAGGCCCGCCTGCTTTTGCGCGGGCTTGTTTTCTGTTAGTCTAGGTTGGTTGCGTGTGGTGTTTCCTGTCTGTTTTTGCCCAGTTTTGGGTTGGACACTTTTGTCTTCGCCGTTAATTGTGGATACCGCAATAAAGTTTGGTTTCCCCCGTTTTCCTCTGATCACTGCGCTTGACTCCGCACCCACCACTCCTGGCTGTTTGACACAACTAGATGAACACTTGTTTTTCATGCCGTCTATAGACATCATGAAAAATCTGTCTTATTTTGGTTGATATCTGTTTTTTGGATGACTACTGACCAGTTATCTAAATGCTACTCAATTAATCATTTCCCTTGCCCTTAATAGTCACTCATCTAGATAAACACGTGCATAGTGTTTGTGGGCCATGCACCCATTTGGATATAAGAAACTAGAACCATTAAAATTATTAAAATAGAATACATTTTATTTTTCAGCAAGGTTTGCATGACTCAGCTTAGCACAATTGGCAAACAACAGCTGGCAGAGCGCATCAAAGTGGCTCAGGCTCTCATGGCATACTGTATCCAGTAAAACCGCTGGGCTCGGGCCTATTCCATTAGAGACTCAGGGGACTAGGCATGGAATTGGACTCGGGGGGGGCATCATGCTTGCTGAGCTCTTCCAGAGTCAGGCAGAATCATACTACTTTGGGCTCGAGTTAATGGTGCTTCAGCCAAGTCCACTTCAGCTCATCCAGCCCGATTTGACTTTTTCAGGAGTAGGGCCATTTCAGGTTTTTATTCCACAGGTGATTAAATGGCCATTTTTACAAACAAAGAAATGTGCTATATTTCACCTCTAAGTCATTGAATATGCAAAGTCAGGTTTTCAGAATTTAACTAATATCACGTAGGCCTATGTAGATTATTTC
Organism: Oncorhynchus mykiss; assembly: GCF_013265735.2. Classification (NCBI taxonomy): domain Eukaryota; kingdom Metazoa; phylum Chordata; class Actinopteri; order Salmoniformes; family Salmonidae; genus Oncorhynchus; species Oncorhynchus mykiss. The sequence continues at coordinate 26,200,082 of NC_048593.1, read as the reverse complement.
AATATCCTAATCCAATTTATTTCCATCTATAATGAGTAAAACATTATTGCACCTTTTATTTAACTAGGCAAGTCAGTTAAGAACAAATTCTCGCTTTCAATGACAGCCTAGGAACATTGCCTTGTTCAGGGGCAGAACGACAGTACCTTGTCAGCTCAGGGATTTGAATTTGCAACCTTCCGGGAACCAACGCTCTAACCACTAGGCTACCTGCCGCCCCAAACTGAATTTGACCCTGAAAATACGACTATTATATTTTCACTTAAAGCTTTTATGCAATTAACATAATGTGTGCATTCATTTTATTTTAATTTCAGTAGCTAAATAGGGAGGTACTGCATATCAGTTCCAGCTAAAACTTGGATACTGCCATTGGGACAGAGTGCCCAGTAAGGCTACACAAAAACACAGCTGGTAAAGTTTCTCTAAATTTACACACAAACATTTCAGAAAATGTGACTGTTCTCCCCAATTCTTGTTTTACTTTTGTAAGTAAAGCGGCAGTTTGTTGGGGAGAAGAACGTCAAGGAAAGATTTGCTAGCTAGCTAAAGTTAGTTCTGGCTACTCCTCCATTGAAATGGTACATTTTCATTTTTACCTGTTGTAGCATTTTTACCTGTTGGCTTGCTAATGTTTTGTCATTTTGATATTTGTTCAGTTAATGAGAGAGAGAGATGATTAATACATTTACTGTACACTGAGTGTACCAAACATTAAGAACACCTTCCTAATATTGAACACCCTCCTTCATTTTGCCCTCAGAACAGACTCAATTCTACAAGGTGTTGAAAGCATTCCAACCAATCAGCATTGCAGTTATTTACACAAACCATTTTGCAGTCTATCTCTGTATACCTGACTGCCAGATTACTGAGGGGAAACATAGTCAATGTACTTGCTAGGCTAAGTCTAAGTTAGGGAAGACCTTAGCTAACTGTTAATCATGACTTGTCTCTGTCCTTACTGTTCCTGAAACACATCAATGACTTGATGCATGGTCTCTACAGCAGTGCTTGGCCACCCACTCATTTACCAGTGACCTATTCTGCCGAATACCAGGGAAAGGAGAGAGCAGAACCATCCTTCCTTGAATCCATAGTCATTAGCTAGGTTTTCATCCAATTGGCGACAGATGTTCATGTGAATATAAAACAATCCTCATGAAGAAAATATGCATATTTTCCCACCAGCGGTGTGTTTCCACCAAACTGTCTTCAGTGCATGATGACAAAATGTATTTTGCACACAAAATGTATTTTTTTTAAAGCCCCGAATAAATGACTTTCCATTGCATTTTCTACTCTAGAGATAGTTTTGTCACAAAAACTGTTGTGTTAAATAGCAAATCTACATGATGAGATTATTACGGATGAGAGCGAGAATATTTGTATTTGTCAAATGGCAGTCAAGCCTCAATCATAATGTCACCAGAATAAGACCCTCGTTATTTATTGGAATGCCGCATCAAGCTCATCCCCATACACTTTCACCACCCTGCGAAGTACATCATCATTTATTTAATCTGTAGCCAAAAAAACTGCATGCTTTCCTGAGTCGTAGTGGGTGGACCACACAACATATACTTTTGTGACTCTAAGTTTACTTCAATATTATGGTTATGATATCAATATTTGCCCATAAAGGCATTGCCACTGCTATTTTTGCATAATGTTATCCTACCATGTCGAACAAACAAATGATCTGTCTGCATTTATAATTTTTTACCGAAACGTCCTGTTTCCGTCACAGCTGTCATGATTTTATATTTACAAACTCTGGATGGAAACATGACTATTGACAGTAAGTTTTGTGTGCTAAATGTTGTGTTTTTTAAAACTTTGACACTTAGATTTTCAATGTGTATTGATTCTTACTAACCAGCTTGGTAAGAGCTATATTTGTACTAGGTATGCTGACGATCATGAACGTCTTTTCTCTGCATCAAGTCCCAGTGAGACTGGATTCCCCAAGAGATATGCTTTTTAGCTGCCCCTGATTGCCTGATCTTAGTAGAACTGATTGAACGAGCACCACTTCTAATAATATAAGTTTGTTAAGCAAATCAAATCCTACTTTAACTTGTTTCTCCCATTTCTGTCTTGCTCATTCTCTCTGTTGCTCACTCAAAGATTTTGTCCATCCACACCAGACACGATCATGACCTGCAGGTTAAAATATTAAAACCAATTGTGAATTTGGGGGCAGGTTGAAACACACATGAAACGTTCATGGACATTTAGCTAGCTAACTGTTGTTAGCTAGTTTGTCCTGGGAAATGAACATTTACCTAGCTAACTGTTGTTAGGTAGTTTGTCCTGGGAAATGAACATTGGGTTGTTATTTTACCTGACATGAATATGTTTTTGCCATTGCATGATCTATTTCAAATGTCAGAATGTGTTGCAAATTTGAATTGATGCCTTTGGAAATAAATAGAAATGTAATGAGCCATGTTTTTAATGTACAACTTTATCCTCCGCAATACTTTTTACAGTAGGTAATAAACTGTAGTCAGGAGGTCATTACCAGGTTATGATGAGGTCTTAACTATGACTAGTACATAATATTGCACATAATATAGTCTTCAGAATTATGACCAGTTGGTCAGATAGAGGTCACAATTAGTACCAACTTTGTTGTCAGAAAAATACGTCATATTCTGATCAGTAAAAAAACAAAAAATGTTTTCAACCAGTTTGCCACCAGAATTTGACTTCATAAAAACACGTATTTTCAAACAGGTTTTGCCCACTGGATACGTGTGGGCAAATACTGGATGCGAGGGGGAAAATAAATACTGTATTGTATCAGTGGTTACATGTACAGTGAAAAAGGATACTCAGAGTTCCAATACTGGTATAAATGGGGAAATAATTTGGGTTTTGAATAAATTATGCTCAATCTAATTATTTGTGAATCAGACATTTTTTGGATAATGAGTATATGCGGTATAGTGATATAATTGTAAATGGGCTATCAAAACCTTATGCTTATCAAATTGAATGTAATTAACGACAGAAGAGATGATGATAAACAGATGGATTTTCTCTATGTGTGTGTGTGGTTTAATGTTTGTGTGGGTGTGTGTGTGTATGTGTGTGTGAATCTGTAAGTGCTTGTGGAGGTATATGATGAGACATGACATGATAAATGAATACACAGAGGCTCATCACATTTCCTTTGATGTAAAATGATGTATAGATGTAGGATCTTAATTTGATTCAGTTTGCTACAGCAGGAAAATAATCCTGCAGCAACAGGAAACGGGAATTATTTTGTGGATTTTTAATTAATTGACATTTACATAGGGGTTGATACATTTTTCATAAGGAAAATTAAGCCAGAAATGTCTAAATGTCTAACTTCTGAAATAAAATAAAATGTATTGATGAAGCCCTTTTTATATTATCAGATGCCACAAAGTGCTTATACAGAAACCCAGCCTAAAACCCCAAACAATGCAGCTGTAGAAGCACGGTGGCTAGGAAAAACACCCTAGAAAGGCAGGAACCTAGGAAGAAACTTAGAGAGGAACCAGGCTTTCAGGGTTGGGCAGTCCTCTTCTGGCAGTGCCAGGTGGAGAGACATTTAAAAAACGAAACTACAAAATGTAAATGTCCTGCATTGCAGGACCTGCAACAGGGTGATCAAATTGATATCCTACATCTGTAAATCAATTCCACACACCTCCTCAACCAACCAGCATTATATTATTACATACACTTCAGAGAGGATGGCAACAGAGACCAGAAACAGGGAATATGTGAAAACGGCCAAATGTAGACAGTAAAGCTAATCAGAATGGATTTATCTGCAATGAGACATTGGACTGTTCAATCTCTGGCCTGCTTAAAGGGTGAAAGATATCCAAATCGCCATGATCCCCCTCTCAAGCCCTTATCCTGCAGTGTGAAGAAAGAATATCCAGAAAACGCTGGGGCTCTGTGAATGCAATCATATTATACACTTGTCAGTTTAAAAGGTCAACATATTAGTTTGGTCTCTTCTCCAGCTGCTGTTTCAATACTCGCCCCATCTTACACAAAATGTTCCGCTCTTGTTACGAAAAGGAGAAAAAATAACTGAACATGTCTCTGAAGAGGAAAAAGGACAGCGAAGGGAAGAACGTTTCAGTGTAATCTATAAACAATTGGATCACATCCTACTTCCTCTCTTTATCCCCAGTGGTCTGAGTGAATATGAGTAGAGGATGATATTATAATGTGGCCATATGCATCCAAGCGGATAGCCACAGACCAATGTGACAAACCTACATAGATGGATATGTGTGAATGAGGAATCGGGACTTCAACCATCCAACACAGAGGGAGGACACTTGACTGAATCCACACGGATCTACTCCACTGCATCCGCACTAATCTACTCTAGGCAAGTAGACTAGCGGTTAAGAGTGTCGGACCGGTGACCAAAAGATCGCTGGTTTGAATGAATCCCAGAGCTGACTAGGTGAAACATTTGTAGATGTGCTCGAGCAAGGCACTTTACCCTAATGACTAAAAAAATAAAAAAATATCCACACTGAGAGCTTTGGTTAATAACTTAAACCTGCACTGCGTGTTTGTGTGCATTGTAAGCCCATCTGCATTAGTTGCTAGCAGCTCCCATCTATCCAAATCGGTTCACTCCTCACAGATACTCTCCAGTCTCTGCTGCACTAGCTAGCTCTGCATGATACATCCCTATGTTCTATAGGCAGAGAATATTTAATCCTATTCCAATGCAGTGTATTGCAATCAATGCAATCCCACGATTCCCTCTTACTCGTCATTGTCACCCAGATGTGTGGCTGCTTGGCTAGATGGAATGTGAAGCTTCCTGTATGCTCCTCTCCTCTCTCCTCGTCTACGCTCCTCTATACCCTCCTGTGCTGCTCCTGCTTGGGCCTGGACAGGAATGGCATTTGGCCGCTGGTGAGGGCCTTCCATTGTGGCAGCCTCTGCCAGCCACTTCATTTGCAGTTTATAGTTTAACCACGGCAGTAATTTAATCATCTGCCCACAGAAACATCTCTGCCAGGCTTCTGCATACGTGTGTCCCTGCCTATGTGAAAATATGTGTATATACACTGACAAAAAAATATAAATGCAACATGTAAAGTGTCGGTTCCATGTTTCATGAGCTGAAATAATATATCACAGAATTTTTCCAGAAGCACTAGAAGATTATTTCTCTCAAATTCTGTGCACAAATTTGTTTATATCCCTGTTAGTGAGCATTTCCCCTTGCCAGGATAATCCATCCACCTTACATGTGTGGCATATCAAGAAGCTGAATAAACAACATGATCATTACACAGGTGCCCCTTGTGCTGGGGACAATAAAAGACCACTCTAGAAGTTTTGTCACACAAAACTGCAGTTTTGTCACACAACACAATGCCACAGATATCTCACATTTTAGGGAGTGTGCAATTGGCATGCTGACTGCAGGAATGTTCAGCATTTTATATTCATTTCTCTACCATAAGCCGACTCCAACGTTGTTATAGAGCAGGTATTCCCAAATTGTGCGTACCCCCAACAGTCCTGTAACGATGTGTTGGGAAGCAATTTCAGGGAGTGAGTGTTTTAATAAATAAACACAACATAATAAACACGAACAACGCACAGACATGACACAGGAATATAAACAATAACCCCTGGAGAAGGAACCAAAGGAAGTGACATATATAGAGAAGGTAATCAGGGAGGTGATGGAGTCCAGGTGAGTCTGATGACGCGGAGGTGAACGTAACGATGGTGACAGGTGTGCGCAATAATGAGCAGTCTGGTGACCTAGAGGCCGGAGAGGGAGCAGAAGTGACAGTACCCCCTCTCCAACGCACGGCTCCAGCCGCAGGAGGCAGACCAAAATGACAATCCCAGGAATCAGGAGCGGACCGGTCAACCCTGCTGATGCGCGGGAATCTGTCGCCGGCTGGGGCGCGGGAACGAGACAGACCGGCTGAGGCAGGGGGGCCTGGCAATCCGGTTGAGACATGAGAGCCTGACAAGCCGGTGGAAGCAGGGGAGCCTGGCGATCTGTCTGAGGCATAAGAGCCTGTAGCGGCTCCCGGACCCGACGACATTCCCACCAAAACCCCACCAAAATAACAAATAAAAACTCCCTGATGCTTCCCTTAGGTGAGGCGTTATTCTGTAACGATATGCGTTGAGAGTCGGGAAGCAAGTTCAGGGAGTGAGTGTTTTAATAAATAAACACAACATAATAAACACGAACAACGCACAGAAGACACAGGAACAGAAACAACAACGCCTGGGGAAGGAACCAAAGGGAGTGTCATGCAGTTGGATGTTTACATACACCTTAGACAAGTACATTTAGTTCAGCTCAGTTTTTCACAATTCCTGACATTTAATCCAAGTAAAAATTCCCTGTCTTAGGTCAGGTAGGATAACCACTTTATTTTAAGAATGTGAAATGTCAGAATAATAGTAAAGAGATGTCACGACTTCCGCCGAAGTTGGCTCCCCTGCCTGTTCGGGCGGTGCTCGGCGGTCGTCGTCACCGTCCTACTAGCCACTACCGATCCCTTTTTCGTTTGTCTGTTGGTTTTGTCTTATTGGTTTCACCTGTGTGTATTTTAGTTTAATTAGCGTCCTTATATATAGTAGGTTGTCCCGCCCTGGTTTTGTGCGGGATTGTTTTTGTTACACGAAAACCACCATATAACAGAGTATGTATTCTCCGGACTATTTTGGTCCTGTGTTTTGGGCTGGTCAATTGTATGTGCCATGTGTGTTGGCATGACCGTTTTGTGCGCCGGAGAATAAACAGACACTCTACTGAACCTTGCTCTCTGCGCCTGATTCCACCCACCACTCCTAGCATCTCGTGACAAGAGAAAGATTTATTTCAGCTTTTATTTCTTTCATCACATCCCCAGTGGGTCAAAAGTTTACATGCACTCAATTAGTATTTGGTAGCATTGCCTTTAAATTGTTTAACTTGGGTCAAACATTTCAGGAAGCTTCCCACAATAAGTTAGGTGAATTTTGGCCCATTCCTCCTGACAGAGCTGGTATAACTGAGTCAGGTTTGTAGGCCTCCTTGCTTTTTCAGTTCTTCCCACAAACTTTCTATTGGATTGAGGTCAGGGCTTTTTGATGGCCACTTCAATACCTTGACTTTGTTGTCCTTAAGCCACAACTTTGGAAGTATGCTTGGGGTCATTGTCCATTTGGAAGACCAATTTGCCACTAAGCATTAACTTCCTGACTGATGTCATGAGATGTTGCTTCAATATATCCACATAATTTTCCTGCCTCATGATGCTGTCTATTTTGTGAAGCACCCCCACAACATGATGCTGCCACCCCCATGCTTCACGGTCGGGATGGTGTTCTATGGCTTGCAAGCCTCCCCCTTTTTCCTCCAAAACATAACAATGGTCATTATGGCCAAACAGTTCTATTTGTCCCCATGTGCAGTTACAAACCGTAGTCAGGCTTTTTAATGCGGTTTTGGAGCAGTGGCTTCTTCCTTGCTGAGCGGCCTTTCAGGTTATGTCAATATAGGACTCATTTTAGTGTGGATATAGATACTTCTGTACCTGTTTCCTCCAGCATCTTCACAATGTCCTTGGCTGTTGTTCTGGGATTAATTTGCACTTTTCACACCAAAGTACGTTCATGTCTAGGAGACATAACACGTCTCCTTCCTGAACGTTATGAGAGCTACGTTGTCCCTTGGTGTTTATACTTGCGTACTATTGTTTGTACAGATGAACGTGGTACCATCAGGCGTTTGGAAATTGCTCCCAAGGATGAACCAGACTGGTGGAGGTCTACAATTTATTTTCTGAGATCTTGGCTGCTTTCTTTTGATTTTCCCATGATGTCAAGCATAGAGGCACTGAGTTTGAAGGTAGGCCTTGAAATACATCCACAGGTACACCTCCAATTGCCTCAAATTATGTCAATTAGTCTATCAGAAGCTTCTATTCCTTTTCTGGAATTGTCCAAGCTGTTTAAAGGCACAGTCAACTTAGTGTATGTAAAATACATTTATAAAATAAAAACTTAGTGTATGTAAACGTTTGACCCACTGGAATTGTGATACAGTGAATTATAAGTAAAATAATATGTCTGTAAACAATTGTTGGAAAAATGACTTGTGTCATGCACAAAGTAGGTATCCTAACCGACTTGCCATAACTATAGTTTGTTAACAAGACATTTCTGGAGTGATTGAAACACAAGTTTTAATGACTCCAACCAAAGTGTATGTAAACTTAAAACTTCAACTGTATATAGGGAAGGTAATCAGGGAGGTGATGGAGTCCAGGAGAGTCTGATGAAGCGCAGGTGTGTGTAACAATGGTGACAGGTGTGCACCATAATGAGCAGCCTGATGACACAGAGGCAGAAGAGGGAGGACACGTGACAAGTCCATTTATATTTTCCAACTGGGCTATACATTTTGGATTAGTTTTTTCTCTCATTTGAGTAGCCTCGTTTCACTGCCAAAAATAAAATTAAACCATCTAGTGTTCAGCGAAATAACAACAATGTCAAATACAGGTAGCCTAGTCAAATAATTAACCATTACTCTCTCGCTGGAATTCCACTAACGGTCCATATGTAGCCAAACGTAGCTGCTGCTCATTCCGTTTGCTCTAAAATGTATAAATGGTTAAAAAAAGAAAGGCCTGTGTCCATAGAGACACATACCAGCTCTACAGGTAATAATGCTACCACCAGCAGTACTACACCTGCAACTGTCCATGACCACATCCAATTCTAACATCAGTAATTCTGTTAGCCAAGCTAACTGAGAGACGAGATTAAAGTTTTCTTTACTTTTCTGACTGCTTGCATGATGATGAGTTTCTCACACGACTGGCCTATCTAGGTGATGTTTTTTCTCACCTGAATGAACTGAATCTAGGATTACAGGGACTCTCCGCAACAATATTCAATGTGAAGGACAACATTGAGGCTATGATTAATTAATGTATCATATAGTGTGTGTGTGTGGCAGGCTTACAATGATGGCAAAAAACAACATTTGACATTTGAGAGTGCGCTGACCCTAATTCTAGAGGGAGTACTCAGCTGGAGGTTGAATGTTTGAAGGGGTATGGGACTATACAAAGTTTGGGAACCACTGTTTTAGAGAATTTGGCAGTACGTCCAACTGGCCTCCCAACCGTATGGCGTCATGTGGGCGAGCGGTTTGCTGATGTCAACGCTGTGAACAGCCCCACGGTGGCGGTGGGGGTTATGGTATGGGTAGCAATAAGCTACGGACAACAAACACAATTGCAATTTATCGATGGCAATTTGAATGTACAAAAACACCGTGATAAGATCCTGATGCCCATTGTGAGGCCCATTTTGTTTTTAAGGTATCTGTGACCAGTCATGTGAAATCCATAATTAATTTATTTAAATTACTGATTTCCTCATATGAACTGTAACTCAGAAAAACTTTGAAATTGTTGCATGTTGCATTTATATTTTTGTTCAGTATATATATAATGTATATAAACAGGTTTTTAGAAATAAAAACTGAAATATCATAATTGTATAAGTATTCAGACCCTTTACTCAGTACTTTGCTGAAGCACCTTTGGCAGCGAATACAGCCTTGAATCTTCTTGGGTATGACGCTACAAGCATAGCACACCTGTATTTGGGGAGTTTCTTCTCTGCAGATCCTCTCAAGCTCTGCACAGCTATTTTCAGGTTTATCCATAGATGTTCGATCAGGTTCAAGTCCAGACTCTGGCTGGGCCACTCAAGAACATTCAGAGACTTGTCCCGAAGCCACTCCTGTGTTGTCTAGGGTCGTTGTCATGTTGGAAGGTGACCCTTTGCCCCAGTCTGAGGTCCTAAGCACTCTGGAGCATGTTTTCATTAAGGATCTCTCTGTACTTTTCTCCGTTCATCTTTCCCTCAATCCTGACTAGTCTCCAAGTCCCTGCAGCTGAAAAACATCCCCACACATTGATGCTGACGCCAACATGTTTCACCGTAGGGATAGTGCCAGGTTTCATCCAGAAGAGCCAAAGAGTTCAATCTTGGTTTCGTCAGACCAGAGATTCTTGTTTCTCATGGTCTGAGAGTCATTTAGGTGTCTTTTTGCAAACTCCAAGAGGGCTGTCATGTGCCTTTTACCGATGAGTTTCTTCCATCTGGCCACTGTACCATAAAGGCCTGATTGATGGAGTGCTGCAGAGATGATTGTCCTTCTGGAAAGTTATCCTATCTCCATAGAGGAAGTCTGGAGCTCTGTCAGAGTGACCATTGGGTTCTTGGTCACCTCCCTGACCAATGCCCTTCTCCCCTGAATGCTCAGTTTGGCCGGGAGGCCAGCTCTAGGAAGAGTGTTGGTGGTTACAAGCTTCTTCCATTTAAGAATGATAGAGGCCACTGTGTTCTCGGGGACCTTCAATGTTGCGTATATTTTAAAGTACCCTTCCCCAGATCTGTGCCTTGACACAATCCTGTCTCGGAGCTCTATGGACAATTCCTTCGATCTCATGGCTTGGTTTTTGCTCTTACATGCACTGTCGACTGTAGGACCTTCTATAGCCAGGTGTGTGCCTTTACAATTGAATTTACCACAGGTGGACTCCATTCAAGATGTAGAAACATCTCAAGGATAATCAATGAAAACAGGATGCACCTAAGCTACATTTTGAGTCTCATATTATAGGATCTGAATACTTATGTCAATAAGGTATTTCATTTTTTTATACATATGGGCAGCAGGTAGCCTAGTGGTTAGAGTATTGCCTAGTAACCGAAAGGTTGCAAGATCAAATCCCTGAGCTGACAAGATAAAAAGCTGTTGTTCTGCCCCTGATCAAGGCATTCTTAGGGCTAGGCCCCTATTTTCTCCACTTCCTGTCTGACTGACGTGCCCAAAGTAAACTGCCTGTTACTCACGCCCAGAAGCCAGGATATATATATAATTGGATAGGAAACACTTTGAAGTTTATAGAACATTTAAAATAATGCATTAGACTATAACACAATTGATATGGTAGGAGAAAAACCAACCAGAATAAAAAAAATTGGGAGATCCAATGCTCTTCCATTAGAACGTGTTGGGACAATGTTAAATCCGGCTCCCAGATTACAATTCCCATGGCTTCCACTAGATGTCAACAGTCTTTGTTCAAGGTTTCAGGTTTGTTTCTTCCCAAACAAGGAAGAATTTGGAGTTGCGGCATCGGGAGTCATATCTGGAAATCAGTCAGTGCGCCTGCTAATTTTAGTTTTCTATTAAACATACTTCTTTCCTTATGAAATATTATAGTTTAATTGCATTTTAGGGTACCTGAGGATTGAATAGAAATGTAGTTTGACTTGTTTTAACAAAGTTTAGCTTTTTGGATTCCTTTGTCTTCAAGTTGAACAAGTGGCTTACTCAAAACGATGGTGCAAACTAAACTGACTTTTTAGGATATAAATAAGGATTTTATCTAACAAAACGACCATGCATGTTGTAGCTGGGACCCTTTGGATTGCAAACTGAGGAAGATTTTCAAAAAGTAAGTGATTATTTCATCGCTATTTCTGATCTTATGAAGCCTGTGCTGGTTGAAAAACATGTTGATGTGGGGTGCCGCCCTCAAACAATCGCATGGTATGCTTTTGCTGCAAACGCCTATTGTAATTCGGATAATGCAGTTAGATTAACAATAATTTAAGCTTTTAAGCGATATAAGATAATTGTATGTACCAAATTGTTTAATGTATAAAAAAAATGTATAATATTTTTATTGCTGGCCCTCCAACCTCCAATTTCACCGGAAGTTGTCGACAAGTGTCCCGCTAGCGGGATGCCTATCCCAGAGAGGATTTATTAATCCACTGTTCCTAGGCCATCATTGAAAATAAGAATTTGTTCTTAACTGACTTGCCTTGTAAAATGTAAAAAATATATACATTTGCTTTAATTTCTGTTTCCGCTTAGTCATTATGGGGTATTGTGTGTAGATTGATAAGGAACATTTAATTTAATACATTTTAGAATAAGGAATAGGCATTGGTCTGAAGATGAAGAAGAAAGGAAATTCACATGAGCACCACAATGCCTATTCCACCCATGTTTTACCAAGGTTTTCCAGCACACAGCTTTGACCTACTACAGTAGCTATGTTGGTATTGTAGTTCAAACTATGTGTAGGCAGGTTGCTTAGGATTCAAAACTTCTCAAACAGCCTAATTCATATTCTTCAGAGGGATAATGGACTTTATAGTGTCTTGCTATTACAATTATGCAAACCAGCACGCATAATTTAATATAATTTTAGACATAGGCCTATTGTAAATGTGTATTACTGTTGCGTCACCATCTTTATTGCAAAAATAAAACCAAACATAACTTTAAACTACATATTATTTTGATAGAGGTAATGAACTGTCCATTGATCAGCACAGCAATTGATACACAACTGGTTCAATATTTCACAGGTAAGCTAACAGTTCCAGAAATCATTTAGCGTTAGGGTTACAAATAGGGGTTAGGGTTAGGAGTTAAGTTTCATTTTAGGTTTGGATTGGAGTTATGAGTTAAGGTTAAGGTTATGGGTTAGGGATAGAAGGACTGAAAAACATGTGTAGTCTGCGTGTGTGGGAACATGCAGTCTGCGTGTGGTGTGTTAATGTCTGTGTGTGTGGTATGTGGCTGACCCCTGTGGGATGAAGCAGTGCTACTCACAAGGGCATTAAAATGCCAGTCCTGACCTGGTTTCACAGAGTCCGGGAGGGAAGGCAGAGATAGCTGTCCTTGCTTTACCACCCTGAACTGCAGCCCAAGACCTGCTGAACTCTCTCTTCCTGTCTCTCATCCCTCCCTCTCCCTCTTTGTAGGCTGCCTAAAGACAGGATGAGAAGACTAGAAGGAGGGACTTTACATAATTACACAGCCACCACAGTCAAATGAGGCAGTAGACTGTCTTTTTTAATGCATGCTATATAGACTACCCTACTGTATGTTTTGGGTATTTATAAATCCATTACTGTCTATGGAGGCAGTAATAATTAACATTGTTTATCTATCAGTTTAGACAGAGGATTTAACTTTGTCTTGCAATTGGAAGAGCAACACTAAGCACACAGGCTATTCTAACCACCACACAATACAACAGAGTGGCAGGCTAATTGGAGGGCATGGAGTGTTGCTATGCGTGTCCATGGCACTGCATGACTGTTTCATGACTAGTGTTTTCAAAAGGAGCCCTCAACACAGAAGGGACTGCTATTTACTCATCCCTTTGAGGCTCCCCAGCAAACTTGGGACGCCCTGAGGGCATTCAGCGACGTCTCCATTAGGTCCCTTAAAGAGCGACTAAAAACTGCAATTGGAACTTGTGTTTTTCTGTTGCTCATTACACAAAGGAGACATCAATCTTGGAGGTGTGTTTCCTGACCGATTCCACATTTGGTTAATTATGTTTGTTCCGAATGAGACACTGCAGACACGGAAGCCAATTTTACTTTCTCAAAATCCCATGAATGAATCTCAAGAAATCTGTAATTTTGACCTTTTGCAGAAGATATTTTATTTGATACATTTTACATCTGACTAAGATGTACATATTTTTTTGAAATGTACACCAAGTCGGCACTGCTGGGCAGGTCTGTCTGACTGTCTATGCTATTGGATAGAGAGTAATCACCACAGCTGTTCACCCCATATTAGTGGTCAAAATCCAAATCCAACCTTCATTTACCCGTAGTAACGCACGGATGTTCCAAACTCGTTTTAGATAAGACTGACTTTATGACCAAAATGTATCCTGTTTACACTTTGTAGTCAACTGTTTCTGACTCATCTTGATGCCACATTGGCTGTTTTCAAAGGGATGAATTGTTTTTTAAAGGCAATCACTCTTTAATGTGCGATGTTATCCCACTGACATTCTGAGAACGTTCTAAGAATGTCACGTGATGGTCCCAAGGCAACATTCTCTGGGGGACCTTTGTCTAATTCCCAGTACGTGGGCAACCATTTCGTGACATACTGGGGACGTCCTAACAACTCATTATTGTTGCAGGATGACTTCTTCTTCTATGACTTCTAAAGGACTTCTTCCTTTCTCTGTATCTAACAAACACTCTGAAGATCACACTGTCTTTGTATGTTACTCTTTGTTCGTTTACATGAAAAATAAACATTCAGACTATATTTCACTATAGCATAACTGAAATTTCCCAAAATGAAAATGTTCAACCCAAGGGATATGCGCTTAACTTTCCAGATATGCCTTCTATCTTGCTATTGTTCTCTCTCTCTCTCCCTCTCTCTCTCTCTCTCTCTCTCTCTCATCCAGGAACCGACAAGGTGACTAAAGCATCCCATTCTCTGGAAGAGAGCTAAACTTCAGAAGCTAATGAACACATTGGAATTCAATGAATTCTAATTTGCCATTATATTGGAACGAGGAGGAAAAAAGAACAATTTATAAAGAGGGAAAATTGAAAAGGGGGAACTGCACTGCTTGATTTCCTGCATATCCTCCATGAAAGAAAAAAAGCAATTAGCTTTGTGGCTATAATAGTAGTAGAAAGAGGTATTAAAGAGCAGAGAAGAGAAGAGAAGAGAGGATGTTTCGTGGCTCAGATGTTCCTTGCCCCCTGAGGAGAGGGGGATTAAGATAAGAAGTCCTTCTGGAAAAAACAACACAAACCGCAACAAAAGCTACGTTTATTTTCCCCACTGGCACTAGTCTTTTCTTCTAAGCATTGATCAGGTGTAAATTACAGCATAGAAATGTTATTCATGCTTCAGAACTCAGACGTGTTTTGTTTTTTTATGATCTAGATGCACATATGTTTTCTGTGTGTGAGTCAGAGTGTGGGTGAGAATAATAACAGAGTGCAAAATACATATGACATTCTCTTCAGTTTGACCGAGGGTATGAGCTGTACACAGTAGTACTCCACTTCAGGTGCCCATATATAGCTAGTGGATTAAAGTGCAGCTCTCACTAGCGATTCTGAAAAGCATTGCTCATAGAGACTCATGCAGACAGACGCCCTGACAGTCTCCATGCACCTAATTAACAGCTGGCCCAGCAGCAGCAGTAAGAGCAGCAACACATCTCTCTTCTCACATCCTGCCAGGAGCTCCACTCCACCAAGCAATAATGAAATAGAATGAACCCATGGGCCAGCCCACTATATCAGGCTGTATCACATCCGTCTGTGATTGGGAGTCCCATAGGGCAGCGCACAATTGGCCCAGCGTCGTCCGGGTTTGGCCGGTGTAAATAAGAATTTGTTCTTAACTGACTTGCCTAGTTAAATAAAGGTTCAATCAAAATAAAAAACATGGGGAAAAGACATTTCAACGTCTTCCCACTCATTCAGCAGTTACACTGTTGAGTCATGTGTTGGAGGTCGTGGTGGAAAGTGCAAAGTGGTAGTGTGATGTAGGTGGATGGTACAGCAGCATCCCAATGGAGGGCTTGAGGTTGACGGCTCTGTGCAGAAAGCAGGGCAATGTCACTGGAGAGGTCATTGTGAATTGTCACCAGTGAGCCCGCAGTCATCAACTTTTTCCAGTATCTCACCCCTCCAGCTATATCCATGATCCTTGGTTCATCCACAAGGGATTTACACCCTCAGTTTTATCATGACCAGATGGGATAATGGTGACAATGAGACAGCCTATAGGAAGGAGGTCAGTGACCTGGCAGTGTGTTGCCAGGACAACAACCTCTCCCTCAACATCAGCAAGACAAAGGAGCTGATCGTGGACTACAGGAAACGGAGGGTCGAGAACGCCCTATCTACTTCAACGGGGCCGTAGGGGAGCGAGTCGAGAGCTTCAAGTTCCTCTGTGTCCACATCAACACAGTCGTGAAGAAGGCACGACAACGCATCTTCCCCCTCAGGAGACTGAAAAGATTTGCCACGGGCCCTCAGATCCTCAAAGTTCTACAGCTGCACCATTGAGAGCATTTTGACTGGCTGCATCACCGCTTGATATGGCAACTGCTTGGCATCCGACTGCAAAGTGCTACAGTAGTGCATACGACCCAGTACAGCACTCTGGCGGGCCTAGTTCCCTGTCATCCAGGACCTCTGTGCCAGGTGGTGTCAGAGGAAGGCCCTAGAAATTGTAAAAGACTCCAGCCACCCAAGTCATAGACTGTTCTTTCTGCTACAGCACGGGAAGCCGTACTGATGCATCAAGTCTCGAACCAACAAGACCCTGAACATCTTCTACCCCCACGCCACAAGTCTGCTAAATAGTTAGTCCACTTCTATCTAGTTAACTATTTGACTTGACCCTTTTTGCACTAACTCTTTTGACTTATCACATACGCTGCTGCTACTGTTTACTATGTTTACTATGTATCCTGTTGCCTAGTCACTTTATCCCTACCTATATGTACATATCTACCTCAATTACCTCGTGCCTCTGCACATCGACTCAGTACTGGTACCCCGTGTATATAGCCAAGTTATCATTACTCATTGTGTATTTATTCCTAGTGCTATTCTTTTTCTATTCTTTCATTTTTTTCCCCTCTGCATTGTTGTGAAGAATTTCACTGTTTATCTACATTGGTTGTTTACAAAGCATGTCACAAATACAATTTGATTGGATGATTTGAGAAGCTGAGGGACTTCATAGCCAATAAGGTTACACAGCAATATTGAACTTCCACTCTCCTGACTCAGTTTGTTGCCTGGGTATGTCTTTTGACATAATGTTAGGTGTGTTGTAACAATTAATGGAAAGTAATGCCAATGTTTACTCTTCCACCAAATCCATTGTTTGGAAATATGCATGTCCACCACCTGGAAATTGAAACTGCGATTGCTTACTGTGACACTTTTGTGATGCTTACTGATAGCAACGTACACTGAGTGTATACCTTCCTAATATTGAGTTGCAGCCCCTTCAACCCTCAGAACAGCCTCAATTCATCGGGGAATGGACTCTACAAAGTGTCGGAAGGTGTCGGTCAGTCTATGACATGGAAAGAGCAGGTGTTCCTAATGCTTTATACACTCAGTGTATACCCGAGTCACACTATCTGACCTAGACTAGCATTATGTTGCTTCCCTGTGTGTCCCATTCTCATTTCACTGGAACAGATTCACGGGATGAAACACTGTGGTACTGTTTCAGTTGGATGTGGAATTGGAAGTACATTACGGGCCTACCCTGGTGATTGCTCTGAACTACATCCCCAAGTCAAGACAGACCACAGCTAACTCTGCAATCCCCTAATTTAGCCTGTACATCAAAGCAGAACCTTTAAAAGGCACATCTGCACTGTTGCAGCAAGCTAAAAACCCTTTCTTTATTCCTGAAAGAAGATTAGCACATGACGAAACAGCCTAGATGATGTAGGCTCTGCGGGTTGAGATTTTCTTACAAGGAAGGAAATTAAACTCTAGTACTGAAAAATGTGTTCTCTAACCTTTATTTAGTTTTGGGCATCAGCCTCAGCTTGTAAGATCCCAGAAAATCCGATACGTTTTTAAAGACAGAAGCCAGAGAGTCCTAATGCTTTATTTTGTTATGAAGTCTTCATTGAGCTTTGGGGTTCAGCAAAGACTGCTTCTTAAGAGTATAAATTAAGACACATGTTGATATGGTCCTCAATTAAAAATGCAAGGCTATAAATCATCCGTTTAATTGAAAATTATTTAAATACATATATGACTTCAAGAGTAATTCTCCTCACCCTTTCCATTCCACTTTGATAAGGCTAATTGCTAATGTATGGCTATTAGTTATTACCAGGGTTATCTATTACATATCATAATGTTCTGAACTCTTAATTGCTCTGCTGAATAAAGAATTAGTGGGTTGTAAAGTTTCCTCATCACTATTCTTAAGGGAAAATGGCACCAAAGCATTTCCGTGCTAACTCTGCCATTAACGGAGGCAAGCCTGTGTGCTGCAAGCTGTTACTGTAAAGACTGAGGTTATGTAACTGTAATGCTATGAAATGAGTGGACTGGTTACTGACTGGTAACATTTACCTTTAGAAGTAATTGACATGGTTTACACTATAACAGATACAGATCATGATGCAAACGTGCAATCCAATTGCAAACTAAACACACCTTCTCTATCTCTCTCGCTCTCTCTCACACACTATTTTTCCCTCTCGCTCTCTTACACACATACACACACACGCACACGTACACACTTCACTCTAACTAACCTCGCTCTCTTCTTTGATTTATATAAAAGGTGTGGTGACTAGCTGACACTGAACTCCACCTCCATATATCCCCCCTCCTCTGCAGTCTCCATCCCTCAATCCCTGCTCTTTCTCTGTGGGAGTGAGGCAGCCTACCTGCCTGCCTTCCCTTCACTAACCCCCTAGCCCTGTGATGAGGGGCTCATAGTTTGATATCCAAGAGCAAAGCCCACAAAAGATGTGGATTTCAAAAACATCTTCACAACTTGTTCTCAAATGAGTGTATTTAAGGGTGGGAGGGGGGGGGGGGTAGAGAGGGCGGCTATTGGAATGTGGATTTTCTTGTTGCCTAGAGACCATGCAGGGACAGTCAGTCAGCTAAACGACCCTTATTGTTTGAATTCAAATGGATGATTTGAGATGCAGTGAAAAGATGAACTCGGTGCTCTGGTCAACAGCAAGATGAAGTCAAGGACATAACGGAGTATGATTGCTTTTGAGGAGTTTTTTAACTGCAGTATTTATGCTTTCGTTTGCATCCTTCTGACATGGCTTTTTGTGACTGACTGTGGCAGAAAAGATATTGAAAGGACTTCATGAGACTTCATGAGACATGAAAAAACACATTCAACTTAAATTTAAAAGGGAAAAAAAGAAGGACTATTCCTTAATTTGCACGGGAGCAAGGGGACTATGACGTTCAGATGGATTAACAAAACTCTACCAAACGAAACGTCCAATTCTCCTAGCTTCTCTATGGCACCTCATTCGAGTTGGAAGTCAGAGACTGCATTGTTATGCCTTCTATAAAGGCACAAGGCGAGACCCAAATGCAGACACAGGAGGCAGATGGTTGGAGTCTTACAATGTTTATTAATCCAAAGGGTTAGGCAAGAGAATGGTCGTGGACAGGCAAAAAGGTTAAAACCAGATCAGAGTCCAGGAGGTACAAAGTGTCAGACAGGCTCGTGGTCAAGGCAGGCAGAATGGTCAGGCAGGTGGGTACAAAGTCCAGAAACAGGCAAGGGTCAAAACCCTAGAAAAAGGAGAATGCAAAAAGCAGGAGACCGGGTAAACCGCTGGTTGACTTGGAAACAAACAAGACGAACTGGCACAGAGAGACAGGAAACACAGGCATTCAATCACAAGGACCAGGTGAAACAGATCAAGGCATGACACATTCGGCTCTCGATTTTTGCTTCCCAAGACCAATGGAGAGAGTAGCTGATTACTAGCTTTGAAAGATTGACATGCTATTACAGAATGACTCCAACCAATAATTTATTTAGATGTTTGATTTGTTTACTTATATATTAGAGCGGAAATTAAGTGCTTAAAACCCAACATAATGAAGGCGGTCATGCCTCTTGGAGTGGGTATTGAGTTCTGCAGTGTTTTTTAACATATTTTGTTTAAGTGAACACATATCCACGGGTTTTTGGGAAGAAGCCGGCTTGAGTTGGAAGGGGAAATCATGAGCCAAGCCGTTAAATTAGCATCTAAAGGGAGGGAAATAACAACATCGATGAGGTAAAAGACCCTCCTCTAGAGAAAACGCTTCTCTTTGGTACGCTGAGCACTCTTCTGCTATTTTGTAGATTTTGGTATCTTTCTAAAGCCCAATCAGAAGCATCTGTTGTGCAAGTGTAATTTGGCTGTGCAAAATTGGATGGGAGATAAAAATTGGATGGTAGACTACCCTTTGAATGTCCACAGGGATGGCCGATTTCATTGGCTGTAATTGTTTATCACTCATGTATAGAGGAACACACTCTGCTGGGGCGTCAGATCAAGGACTGGCTCTGGTTGGAGACATCCTCTTTGTTATAAGCAAATAACTGTTTTGGAACATATGGCTGGTTGCATAACGGCAGTATGCAAAATGGCAGTATAATACAGTACTGTGCAATAAAATCCTATACAACTCTCTAACTGTGCAACAAACAACACATATAGTACAGAGCATCTGTTGAATGTAATAATATAGACACACACATCTATATGGCTCCATCTTGTTATCGATCAGAGCAGCCCCTTTGAGGCTATATCCTGTGTGCCTGTGGCAAGCTAGGCGTCCGTGCCCTGTGGGTCTGTGGCAGGCTAGGCATTCGTGCTCTGTAGGTCTATGGAAGGCCTGGTCTACGTGCTCTGTGGGTTTGTGGCAGGCCTCCCAATAGGCCTCCCTGCAGGATTGTCCTAGAGCCAGTAGAGTAGCCTGGAGCCAGCTAGGGAGCCATGGGTCATGGCCACATGCAGGGGGTAATAGAGGCCAGGGGTGAGTCATGAGCAGTCTGAATAAGAGGAAGAGAGGGAGATGGGAAAGCACCGGGGAGTGGGGAGGGAGGGCAGGGAGACGAGAGATGGAAAATAAAATAGAATGGGTGAGAGAAAGAGAATGGAACACTGTAAGGAATTAGGGGAGAGGGGGTAAACCGAAAATCTGAGAGAGAAAAGGTAGAGGTTGTGATAGAGTGAGTGGATGGTGGGAGAGGGAGAGGTAACGGGTAGAGTCAGGAGGGAGGGAGGAGGATGGAAAGAAATGTTATAACTCAGGCCTGCTCTCTGGGGGAAGGTCTCTAAATTACAGTGCAATGTGGACAGCTTGTCAATGCCAAGGCCAGGGCCCTTGCTCTGGAAAAACACCACACTCCTTTCATTAGGTCGGCCATGTCAGTGCCTGACTCTAAATCTCTGGACCACTATGTATTTATTTCTACCTCTATATATACCGGTAACTGCCAAAATAATTGAAACACTGAGTGCACAAAACATTAAGGACACCTGCTCTTTCCATGTGACAAAGACAACCAGGTGAATCCAGGTGTTGTTATGATCCCTTATTGATGTCACTAGTTAAATCCACTTCAATCAGTATAGATGTAGGGGAGGGAACAGGTTAAAGAATGATTTTTAAGCCTTGAGCCATGGATTGCGTATGTGTTCCATTCAGAGGGTGAATGGACAAGACAAAATGTTTAAGTGTCTTTAACGGGGTATGGTAGTAGGTGCCAGGTTGTGTCAGGAACTGCAAAGCTGCTGGGTTTTCATTCTCAACAGTTCCCCGTATGTATCAAGAATGGTCCACCACCCAAATGGTCCACATCCAGCTAACTTGACACAACTGTGGGAAGCATTGGAGTCAACATGGTCCAGCATCCTTGTAGCACGCTTTCAACACCTTGTAGAGTCCATGCTCCAACGAATTGAAGCTGTTCTGAGTGCAAAAGGTGGGGGTGCACCTCAATATTAGGAAGGTGTTCTTAATGTTTTGTACACATTACATACTGAACAAAAATATAAATGCAAAATGCAACGATTTGAAAGCTTTTACTGTTACAGTTCATATAAGGAAATCAGTCAATTGAAATAAATTCATTAGGACCAAATCTATATATTTCACATGACTGGGAATACATCTGTCACAGATACCTAAAATAAAAAAAGGTAGAGGTGTGGATCAGAAAACCAATAAGTATCTGGTGTGACCACCATTTGCCTCATGCAGCGCGACACATCTACTTTGAATAGAGTTGATCAGGCTGTTGATTGTTGCCTGTGGAATGATGTCCCATCATGCTGAAATATGAGGTGATGGCGGAGGATGAATGACATGACAATGGGCCTCAGGATCTCGTCATGGTATCTATGTGCATTCACATTTTCACTTTTAAAATGCAATTGTGTTCGTTGTCCGTAGCTTATGTCTGTCCATACCATAACCCCCCGCCACCATGGGGCACTCTGTTCACAATGTTGACATCAGTAAACCGCTCACCCACACGACACCACTGCCGTTCTGAGGCTGGTTGGACGTACTGCCAAATTCGCTAAAACTTATGGTAGAGAAAGGCATGCAACAGCTCTGGTTGACATTTCTATAATCAGTATGCCAATTGCACACTCCCTCAAACTTGAGACATCTGTTGCATTGTGTTGTGTGACTAAACGGCACATTTTAGAGTGGCTTTTATTGTCTCCAGAACAAGGTGCACCTGTGTAATGATCATGCTGTTTATTTAGCTTCTTCCATCCATCTGTCAGGTGGATGGATTATCTTGGCAAAGGAGAAATGCTCACTAACAGGGATGTAACCACATTTGTGAACAACATTTGAGAAGAATAAGATTTGTGTGCGTATGAAACATTTCAGGGATCTTTAATTTCAGCTCATGAAACACTTTACATGTTGCGTCTATATTTTTTGTTCAGTGTACGGTATATTGAAAGCAGATGCTTCCACACAGGTGTGATTCTTGAGTTAATTAATTAAGCAATTAACATGCTATCACGCTTAGGGTCACAATGCTTATTTATAAAACCCTCTTTGGCCTCACTCACCCCTATCTGCGATATCTACTGCAGCCCTCATCCTCCACATACAACACCCATTCTGCTAGTCACATTCTGTTAAAGGTCCCCAAAGCACACACATCCCTGAGTTGCTCCTCTTTTCAGTTTGCTGCAGCTAGCGACTGGAACAAGCTGCATCAAACACTCAAACTGGAAGTTTTATCTCAATCTATTCATTCAAAGAATCAATCATGGACATACTGACAGTTGTGGCTGCTTTGCGTGTTGTATTGTTGTCTCTACCTTCTTGCCCTTTGTGCTGTTGTCTGTGCCCAGTAATGTTTGTACCATGTTTTGTGCTGCTACCATGTTGTGCTGCAACCATGTTGCTACCATGCTGTGTTGTCATGTGTTGCTGCCTTGCTACATTGTTGTCTTAGGTTTCTCTTTATGTGGTGTTGTGTTGTCTGTCTTGTTGTGATGTTTGTTTTATCTTCCATTGATATTGTATTTATAATATTTTTTTAACCCAGTCCCCGGTCCCCGCAGGAAGCCTTTTGCCATTGTAAATAAGAATTTGTTCTTAACTGACTAGCCTAGCGAAATAAAGGTTAAATAAAAAAAATGATAATAAACGGAACAAAATGCTGGGCAGAACATTATTTTGGCTGCAACTATGTCCCCATAGGATGACAATGCCCCCATCCATAGGGCACCAGTGATCACGGAAGAGTTTGATGAGCATGAAAACGATGTTAACCATTTGTCATGGACGTCTTAGTCACCAAATCTCAACCCAAATGAATACTTTTTTCAGAGACTGGAGCGGCTCCTGAGACACCATCCTCAACAAAACACCAAATGATGGAATATCTCCAATAGAGTTCCTACGGAAGCCCTGAAGCCCAAGGCAAAAACTATAACTGAAAGGTAAACTCTTGGAATTATCTTGTTTGAACAACATAGTTTCTCATTTCAATAGCTTAGTGTCTTGTTTGAATGAAATAGAAAAATATACAGTGCCTTCAGAAATGCCTGAATTTAAAATGTATTAAATTTGATTAGTTGTGTCACTGGCCTACACACAATTCCCCATATTATCAAAGTGGAATTATTTTTTGAATATTTGACTAATTCATGAAAAATGAGAAACTGAAATGTCTTGAGTCGGGCAGTGGTACTGCAGCGCCAGCTGTGCCACCAGAGACTCTGGGTTCGCGCCCAGGCTCTGTCGTAACCGGCCGCGACCGGGAGGTCCGTCCGGCGACGCACAATTGGCCTAGCGTCGTCCGGGTTAGGGAGGGTTTGGCCAGTAGGGATATCCTTGTCTCATCACGCACCAGCGACTCCTGTGCCGGGCGCAGTGCGCGCTAACCAAGGTTGCCAGGTGCTGTGTTTCCTCTGACACATTGGTGCAGCTGGCTTCTGGGTTGGATGCGCGCTGTGTTAAGAAGCAGTGCGGCTTGGTTGGGTTGTGTATCAGAGGATGCATGACTTTCAACCTTTGTCTCTCCCGAGCCCGTACGGGAGTTGTAGCGATGAGACAAGATAGTAGCTACTAACAATTGGATACCATGAAATTGGGGAGAAAAAAGGATTAAAAAAAAGAAATGTCTTGAGTCAATAAGTATTCAACCCCTCTAAATTAATTCAGGAGTAAAGATTTGCTTAACCTCTTGAAGCCAGCGGGCACTATTTTTAATGTTTGGAGAAATAACGTTCCCAAAGTCTATTTCTCAGGACCAGATGCTAGAATATGCATATTAGGATAGAAAACACTCTAAAGTTTCCAAAACTGTCCAAATATTGTCTGTGAGTATAACAGAACTGTTATTGCAGGCGAAACCCTGAGGAAAATCCAATCAGGAAGTGCCTCTTATTTTGAAACCCTTCTGTTCCTTTACATGCCTATCCTCCATTTAAAGGGATATCAACCAGATTCAACCAGATTCCTTTTTCTCTGACTTCCCTAAGGTGTCAACAGTCTTTAGACATACTTTCAGGCTTTTATTTTGAAAAATGAGCGTGAAAGATCACATTGCGTAAGTGGATAGGTGGGGGCTCTCAGAGTGAGTTTTTGCGCTACAGAGTAAAGCCGCCATTGTTCCTCCCTCTGTTATTGAAACACCTACACACTCGGTTGATATATTATCGAATATATATATATTTTTAAACTACCTGAGGAATGATTATGAAAAAACGTTTGACATGTTTCTGTGGACATTATGAAGACTATTTGGAATTTCCGTCTGCGTTGTCGTGACCACTCTTTCCTGTGGATTTCTGAACATAACGCGACAAACAAACGTCTGTATTTTGGGTATAAAAATAATCTTTATGGAACAAAAGGAACATTTGTTGTGTAACTGGGAATCTCGTGAGTGAAAACATCCGAAAATCATCAAAGGTAAACGGTTAATTTGATTGCTTTTCTGATTTTCGTGACCAAGCTTCCTGATGCTAAGTGTACATAATGCTATGCTAGGCTATCGATAAACTTACACAAATGCTTGGATTGCTTTCGCTGTAAAGCATAATTTCAAAATCTGAGACGACAGATGGATTAACAAAAGGCTAAGCTGTTTTTTGCAATAATGCACTTGTGATTTCATGAATATGAATATTTTTTAGTAATTTATTTGACTGTTGCGCTATGCTATTCAGCGGTTGCTGACGAAAATGATCCAGCGACAGGGATGGGTAGCGTCAAGAAGTTAACAGGTCACATAATAGGTCGCATGGATCACTATGTGTGCAATAATAGTGTTTAACATGATTTTTGAATGACTACCTTATATCTGTACCCCACATATACAATTATCTGTAAGGTATCTCATTGAAGCAGTACATTTCAAACACAGATTCAAACACAAAGACCAGGGAGGTTTTACAATCATTCACAAAGAAGGGCACTTATTGGTAGATGGGTAAAAAAAAAAGCTGACATTGAATATTCCTTTTAGTAATTACACTTTGGATGGTGAATCAATGCACCCAGTCACGACAAAGATACGGGATTCCTTCCTAAGTTGCCGAAAAGGAAGGAAACTGCTCAGGGATTTCACCTCGAGGCCAATGGTGATTTTAATATAGTCACAGTTTTTTAAATGGCTGGGATAGGAGATAACCGAGGATGGATCAAGAACATTGTAGTTACTTCACAACATGCATCCTGTTTGTAATAAGGCACTAAAGTAATACTGCAAAAAAAATCCTGAATACAAAGCGTTATGTTTGGGGAAAATCCAACACAACACATCACTGCATACCACTATTCATGTGTTCAAGAATGGTGGTGGCTGCATCATGTTATGCTTGTCATCGGCAAGGAGTTTTTTTGGGGGGGATAAAAAGTAGCGGAATATAGCTAAGCACATGCAACATCGGAAAAGGAAACCTTCAGTGGTCTGTCCCGGATCCCTCCAGAACTTTCATTACGCACACCTGTCCCCTATTCCCACTGATTAGTATTTGTATAAATGTGCCCTTTGGTTTCCATTGGGCTGTGAGTCCCTGTGCTGTGTGTTTTGGCTATCGTGCCATTGTGGATTGCACAGATGATTATGGGTCTCGTCCCATGTGTTAATCATTGTGCGCGTGTGTTATTTATTTGAGGTACTCCTCGCTCTTTTGTTTGGGTTTCAACCCTGTGTTTTTGTTACGTGTTTGTTTGGTCTTCGTCCCCGTGCTTTTTCACGGCACGCCGTAATTTGGGTTGAATTTGTTTTAAACTATTACGCATTCCTGCATCTGTCTCCCGATCCTTCATGCCAACGTGACACGGTCAAATGATCTGCGCACAGAAGCAAGCATAAACATTTTGCAGATGTACATTAAACTTGGAAAATGTGCTCAACAAATTAAATATTATTATTATAAAGACAAACATACATATGTTAAAGCTTAGTTACATAACGGTATATTATAGCCATAATATAAACAAGAGAAAGAAGAATAGAATCTTTTTGAAAAGCCAAACATTTTATAATACATTGAAATGAAACCGCCCCCATATGTGGATGGTTTTCATTAAAAAAAAAAAAAAATTCTTAGTGTCTATTGTAGTCATTTATTTAATTTGATTGTTGAAAGAAAACAATTAGGCAGTCAGTACGGCGCAATAAACTGAACTATTTACAGAAAATATAGACAAAAAACATACAGGAGCAAATCAAAGTGTGTCTACTGCTCCATCTACTGTATGTTCATTCCACCTGGGTCTATAGGCTGAGCAGTGGATACGTACTACAGACTGGTGCATAAAGACATATCCAAGCTAGAGCCCTCTATCCCCTATGTCAGGAATAACGTTGCCCGGTCTGAGAAACAAGCCCTTAAATCTCCAGAATGACACCTCTATAGTCATCTGCCCAACGGACAAGGGAGACGCTGTAACTGTACAAGACTACATTATCTATAAGACACCATTTCAAAATGTTGCTACATAAGAACGAATCAAGCCGGTCAGTCACATATAGACTCATGTGGGTGGGGTCACAGTAATTAAATGAATAGTGATAAAGGAAATGAAAAGGCAGAGCATGCCCAGAGCTTGTGGCGAAGCAGTACCAGAGCGAAATTGGAGCGGGAGAGAGACATTGTTTTTTAAATCTGCTCCTCACTCCACACTTGCCCACTTACATGCTCTAGCATTTAAAAGCAGCCTCGTTTTAGGCTATCAAATAACTATGTCACACCCTGACCATAGTATTCTTTATTGTTTTGGTTAGGTCAGGGTGTGACATGGGTGATGTATGTGTTTTTGTACTGTCTAGGGGTTTTGTAGGTTTATGGGGTTGTTTACCATCTAGGTGTTTATGTATGTCTATGGTTGCCTAGATTGGTTCTCAATTAGAGGCAGCTATTTATCGTTGTCTCTGATTGGGAACCATATTTAGGAGGCCATCTTCTTTGGGTATTTTGTGGGTTATTGTCTATGTGTTAGTTGCCTGTGTCAGCACAATATTTAGCTTCACGGTTGTTTTGTAGAGTTTGTATAAGTGTTCTTCGTCTTATTAAAGATGTACTCATATCACACTGCGCCTTGGTCTCCCCCATTCAACGAACGTGACAAACTCTCAATGCATAATAATATAAATGGATGGCATCAGTGAATGAATGCCTGAAGTGAACATTACATGGTCTGACAAGTTGCATAACAAATTAAGTCTAATTAGACAAAAGAACAATTAAGCTGTTCAAAGGAGATAAGTCATTCAAACAACTTAGTATTTATTTTGAATGTCTTATCTCGTTTGAACGACTTAGTAAAATAAGTGTGTATAAACGAGATACTTCAAAGAATCTATGTTTTTTTTGGTGTGTTTTTGCCAAGGGCTTCAGGGCTTCCATAAATTCCAGACACTTGTAGAATCAAAGCCAAGGTGTATGGAAGCTGTTCTGGCTCGTATGTTGTTTATTTTTTATTTTGGCAGTTACCTGCAGTTACGTTAATATTTTATTATAAGTATTTAATTATTTATGTATTAATTTCCATATATGTGTGTGTATATACATATTTATGTACACTGCTCAAAAAAATAAAGGGAACACTAAAATAACACATCCTAGATCTGAATGAATGAAATATTCTTATTAAATACTTTTTTCTTTACATAGAATCACACAAATTATCAATGGAAATCAAAGTTATCAACCGATGGAGGTCTGGATTTGGAGTCACACTCAAAATTAAAGTGGAAAACCACACTACTGGCTGATCCAACTTTGACGTAATGTCCTTAAAACAAGTCAAAATCAGGCTCAGTAGTGTGTGTGGCCTCCACGTGCCTGTATGACCTCCCTACAACGCCTGGGCATGCTCCCGATGAGGTGGCGGATGGTCTCCTGAGGGATCTCCTCCCAGACCTGGACTAAAGCATCTGCCAACTCCTGCACGGTCTGTGGTGGATGGAGCAAGACATGATGTCCCAGATGTGCTCAAGTGGATTCAGGTCTGGGGAACGGGCGGAACAGTCCATAGCATTAATGCCTTCCTCTTGCAGGAACTGCTGACACACTCCAGCCACATGAGGTCTAGCATTGTCTTGCATTAGGAGGAACCCAGGGCCAACCGCACCAGCATATGGTCTCACAAGGGGTCTGAGGATCTCATCTCGGTACCTAATGGCAGTCAGGCTACGTCTGGCGAGCACGTGGAGGGCTGTGCGGCCCCCCAAAGAAATGCCACCCCACACCATGACTGACCCACCGCCAAACCGGTCATGCTGCAGGATGTTGCAGGCAGCAGAACGTTCTCCACGGCGTCTCCAGACTGTCACGTCTGTCACATGTGCTCAGTGTGAACCTGCTTTCATCTGTGAAGAGCACAGGGCGCCAGTGGCGAATTTGCCAATCTTGGTGTTCTCTGGCAAATGCCAAACGTCCTGCATGGTGTTGGGCTGTAAGCACAACCCCCACCTGTGGACGTAGGGCCCTCATACCACCCTCATGGAGTCTGTTTCTGACCGTTTGAGCAGAAACATGCACATTTGTGGCCTGCTGGAGGTCATTTTGCAGGGCTCTGGCAGTGCTCCTCCTGCTCCTCCTTCCACAAAGGTGGAGGTAGCGGTCTTGCTGCTGGGGTGTTGCCCTCCTACGGCCTCCTCCACTTCTCCTGATGTACTGGCCTGTCTCCTGGTAGCGCCTCCATGCTCTGGACACTACGCTGACAGACACAGCAAACCTTCTTGCCACAGCCATCCTGGATGAGCTGCACTACCTGAGCCACTTGTGTGGGTTGTAGACTCCGTCTCATGCTGCCAGCATTCAAAAGTGACCAAAACATCAGCCAGGAAGCATAGGAACTGAGAAGTGGTCTGTGGTCACCACCTGCAGAACCACTCCTTTATTGGGGGTGTCTTGCTAATTGCCTATAATTTCCACCTGTTGTCGATTCCATTTGCACAACAGCATGTGACATTTATTGTCAATCAGTGTTGCTTCCTAAGTGTACAGTTTGATTTCACAGAAGTGTGATTGACTAGGAATTACATTGTGTTGTTTAAGTGTTCCCTTTATTTTTTTGAGCAGTGTATTTACGTGACTCGCTCAGAGCTCTGGATTTCTCTAGTCTAGGGTAACCACCCAAACCTTCTACACACATGAGCACCTCCACACACATGCACCTACTGAAGCGGAACATGTATTAATAGCCAATCCAAATTCCACACATTCAAAGAGGTCTCTCTGTAGCCTACAGTAAAGGCCCTGTCACTCTTGAGTTGATAATTACAATGACAAGTGAAACTCATAACGGCTGATAAGAACCTTTTGTATTGTTCACCAGTCCTTTGCTTCATCACATAACCTTTCATGGCAACAGCTAAATCATGTTTGAGCAGTAGGAAAAATGTCAAAGAGAATGATAAAAACAATAGGTGTTTATTGTCATAAGTAGTGGTTTCTATTTGGATGTGAATCAGACAATGTATGCTTTGGTCTTTGTAATGTCAAGTTAGTGTGGCAAAGGAGCACCAAGCTTTTGCTTACGTTACCTAAAACTGTTTTTTGCTTCACTCAAAAAGGAAAGTGTTAGCTAACAGATTCAATGCGAGATACGGATCAATCAGATTTCCATATTCCCTTTTCAGCTTTTTAATGAAGCTATTATATTTCAAATGTAACTTTGTACATAAGTACATAAAATGGTAAATGAATTGTGAATGGTAATGTAGCCTGTATGTGTGCATGATAGAAAAGGTATGTGTACTTTAGGTTGCACCCATAGTTAAATAACTGAGCATGTGCCTCCATGTTTATATACGACCATTAAATCATACATTACAGTACATGTTCTTCCCCCTCCATTAGTTGATGTGGAACTGGCCTACAGTCTATCTGTTGGAGCTGGCAGAGTCGGGCTTTTCATTTTGGGGAACCGGCTTATGTTTTAGGTAGCTAGCTAAGTCATATACATTATTTACAAATCACAGGTTTGTTCAGAAAAATCTAACACTTCAGTGCAGTGGGGAGGCTGGAGCACCGCATTGGAACACGTAATTTAATACATGGCTGCCTCTGCCGCTGTGCTCAGAAAGACCGTAAGGAACTGCTATTTCGCTGCAGGTATACATCTCTGTTTGTTCAATAATTCAACCGCCCAAATGCCTTATTTAGTAGACCCCCTGGCTCTGTCTAATTCATATTTCTGTCTCTGGAGAGGCACTACAACGATATCCATAACGGCTAGGAAAAATCCTCAAACCCTGGACAACGATGACTCACGTCTACATATCCATGTGTATGCTATTGAAACAGACAAAGTGATAATAGACTACCGTAATTCATTGGTCTCCAGTGAAACAATGAATTTGTCATTTGCGGCTGCGGGGAAACATGGCGTTGGTCGTTGGATGCCCCCTGGTCTGCAGTTTCTTCTGAATGCAGTCATACATCGACCAGCTGGAGGACAGTCAATTAGCCCCCGCCCTCCCCTCTCTCCACCCTGCCAAGAGGGTCTGAGGCAAAGCATCAATCAATGCAGATACCTGTCAATCATATAGAGAGTCAATGAAAAATAAAGAAAGTGCCATAGAAGCCCCGCTGGGTTCAAGCAAGTGTGACCGATCTGAAATGGAGTGGCACTGTGGCGGCATGTCTAGGGCCAGGGTCTGATGCCTGGTGGTTTCTGGCTAGCCTACAGCCCACCACAGCCCACAGCTCAGCTGATTCACAGTCAGCTCTGTTAAATTCGATTTGGTCGCCCTTTCATTCATTTTCTCCAGCTGTGCTGCAGACGTCCCTGCCTCAGCCTGTCCTCTGTTCGGCCACTTTAGAGAGAGGGTTGGGAGATGACCACCAGCTGAGCCCAACTAAAGCTGATCCACCATGCAGGACCGTGAAGAACCATAAAGGACACTCAAGACCTGGCCACAAAGAAGCAGGCTCAGAGATAAGAAGTTTGTTTCGGCTGAGATTACTGATCGATAGAAGAATCCAATGGATAAAGTGTGTTTAAAATGATGAAAACCCATTCTACTTAATTACAATTTGTGTTGTGTAAAGTTAAGAGAGGATAAACAAACAAAATTCTGCTTTAGGTAAGTAAAATGATAACGCTAAGGCTTTTGGTCCACACACACACACACAAGCTATATCTCCCACTGCGAAGCACACAGGACCACAAGTCCTACAGATCTGGGCTGGGTGAGAAACACTCCATGTAAATAAAGGTAAACAAACACATTAATACACCATTTTAACTTCATGTTCTATAATAGTCTCCTCCTCTCCTTCTACGACATCCTTTTTTAAATAAGAAGCTGAATCGCAGCCCCTACTTCCACTAGGCAATTTTCTGGGAAATATTGGCGGATTTGTTCAGCTTAGCCGTGATGGAATCTAAACCAGCTTAGAGAGGAAGAAAGGGGAAGAGAAACAAGGGGGGGGGGGGGGGTAGAAAATAGAGAGAGAGAGGGATAGAGGACCAGTGAAGCTCATTTCCACAGTCTTCGGTCTCCCTCTGCTTCTGAGCACCCTTTCCCCAGGAGAGGGGCTTAGTGGATCTCCCTCCAGTCAAACAGAGACAGAGCTAGCACTGGGGGAATAAGAGCTCTTCCGAGGTGGGCCCCGCCGTACCAGGGTGGCACAGTAAACCTCTCCAAGCATAACGACAGGTAGGGGAGGAGGAGGAAGAAGTGAAGGGTGGAGGAGAGGGGGAGGAAGGGGAGAGGGATGAGGCTGCTTGAAATAAACTAGATTTCAGACGATGCTAAGAGAGAGAACGTGAGAGAGCGATATGGAAAGATAAATAGTAAGAGAGGCCAGGGGTATAATTTCTGGATTGTTGTTTGTCTGAAACCACAGGTAGACCTAAGACTGTCTCATCTGCAATTACAGTATGTGTTTAAAATAAATAAACTGCCAGAAACTGCAGCATTTTCCGACTCAAGTCACCTTACATGCTTCTTTGATAGCTGTGTTAGATGTATTCCAAAGTTACATTTTTGTAGCTCTACACATCCCTGAGGATTGAATGGCAGTCTAGGTTATCATGTTGGACCACACCTGTGTACCGGGGAAGGAGCTAAGTATCAAAGACGAAGAAGTGGATTGAGGATTTGTGAAATCTAGATTTGTGAGACTTCCTATGCAGGTTATTGACTGGTCCTGGTTGAATATGCTGGGGTGTTTTCCGCAGCATCCATACTCCTCCTATCTCCAACAGACGTGGAGGTGAAGAGGGGGGAAGCAGCAATACAGCAACAATATTTACCAGGGGGCTCATTAGACGAACATCAGGTTTGAATCTGTCAAAGCTGGGCAGTGTACACCTCCACAAAACTGGGAGCCCACAGCTCACCACAGCTCACCTTACACCTCGCTAATCTAATGGTCGTCGGTGGTCATTATGGCCCTCCAGTGACTCACATGCACATGAATGCAGCCTCTGTATCTTCACTGGGACCACTGCTGGGGTTATATGTACAAGCAGAAGGCAGTTGACCACTACTGCTACTGGTGTTATTGATGTTTGTTCTCACTTTTTCTCTATGCAACAAGTTATTTACCTGCCAGGCAAACCTCACACACAGCACAACACTACACATATACAGCACACTCCATTGCCCTGCCAGGCCACATAATCCTCCTCCCTGGGGCCAGATGTTATACCTGCAAGCTGGGTGATCTAGATATACACAGACCTACAAAAGCACACACACACACACACACACACACACACACACACACACACACTAATGGAGATAGATCCCTTTCACTGTCTCTGAATGTATCTTTCGTTCTCTGTCCCCCCTATCATCTAGCCTGGCTGCCCCTACTTACATCGCAGGGAGAGCTGTGACACACTGGTCTGGACAGGAGGCCACTGTACCAGTATTTGCTCAGAAATTGCGACGATGCAGTGATTGGTTCCCTCAAAAGTATTTTTGAGAGACCTATCGTTGTTTGGACTTGAAAATCCAACAGCTGTAATGGAAGGGGGTGGTGTGTGGCTTTGTGTGTGGGTGTTTGAATGAGAACGACATGGAGGAGAACAAACCAGTAAAAGCACAGCCCCCTTCATTATCAACGCATCATGCCGACAACATCAAAACAGCCTTTCCAGACTCTGAAGTCAGATCTCTGTCTCTCGCTCCCTCCCTCCAGTGGATTAGATCTTTGTGGGTAAACCCGTCTCGATGGGTTGTGTTCCATAAGGAATGTGAGTGGTGGGTCATTTCATCACAGAACTCATCCCTCTTATGAGAGCTAAAACACTGTGGGCGAAGTCCCTGCAGTGCCCAGGGATGGCTGGGCTGTGTGGATGCAGCTCATATACCCTCATATAAAACAGTGCTGCAAAATAAAAGCACAAATCATAAAAGGATGTGGGAAATGAATAGGCTCTGAGCTTGGCCCATGGTGACTTTATGTGTTTGTGCACAGGGGCGGACAGGTCCATTTTGACAGAGTGTGTGTAAGTCCCCGCTGCGTGAGGGTGAATATATATGAGTTTCCTAGTATTGGTGTTGTGTGTGTGTGTGCTGATATCACCGTCAAAGCATGTGTACCTGTGTCGATGCATCAATGCATGTCTCCATGCACATGCCTTGTCTTTATATGCATGTGTCAGTTGTCTGATGTGCTTTTTGTACTGAGAGTAGCAAGAGCATTAGGTTAGTGTACTTCTCTGCCTCACCACTAGTGAGCATCACCCAGCAGGCCCTCTAACCCGTGCAAACCACCCTGGCTTCCCTGTGGTTTAGTAATTACACCACCCATCAGGATGGAGCCTGACAGACGAATACCAACATGAGACAGAGGGAGGGAGGACAACAAAGCAGCCATGACAGCATATACACTCATTCATCCATTCATGGCCTCAGCTTCCTCCTCTGAAGCACGGGGCCACTACTACGGATGGATGACACCACTCGCTGGGGATGGCATATAACAGCTATTCCATAGAAATTAAATTACAAAGTAAAGAATGGAAAACAGAGTGGAAGCGACCCTCAGAAGGAGCACACTGGTTGTCAAATATAATGTGTACTTTATCTACTGACTATGGATTTCTCCTTCTGTTTTTCCCAGTTGACAACAGTGGCATTTCATGGCTATTTGAGTTGGAGAGGGGCTACATTCATATAGGGTAAGATTAAACTTGTTCTATTATTGAGAGGGGCCAATCTCCTCTATCCAAAAACATAGGCCAAGTACATCATATCTCATATAGAGGGGAAATGGCAGGGAGAAGAGACTGGGAAGAAGACACAGCGATCATACACACAGTCCATCTGGCTCTGAATGGTCGAGACGCCAAGGCCTTCTGGGAATCTGGAGGACTAGGATGGTTCCCCTCAGTGCAGACCCTTATCTGGACTGGGATCCTGCACCTCCAGGGCACTGTGGTGACAGCACAGCCCAACGGACAGAAATACAAACACAGACAGACACCCAGAAAGTCTTGCTGCCAGAGGAAAAATTCAAACTGCATCCCAACTTGGCAGAGTGGGTATGGAAACGAGTCCTGTGTTTTCATTGATAAACGAGTGCAGGGAGTGGGATTCGTTCCTCGCTCTATCATCCAAATTTCCCTCTTTCCCAGAGGGAGGGCATCCGCTTCCCATACCCCCTTACTGGCTTTTGTCTGACCCTGCTCTGCCAAGCCCCTCGTCCATAGAGTCAAACTGAGACTTATCCCTCACTCACTCCCTCTCTTCCGTCCCTCACTCGCTCCCCTTTTTTAGTGGAGTGAAGCCACTGATAGGCAGATGAGCAGATGGGGATGGACAGAGTTCCCCGGGCTGAAAGCTAATTGGGGATGACTGGGGAGGACTTTGGCGGTGCTGAAACTCTTCACATGATGGGAAAATCAATGCACACTTTTCAATGCGCTTCCATCAAACTGAACTGAGGGACTCGCTGTGCTAATGTTCCCTCCAGAGGGACTAATTTAGACTCATGTTTCAACCCTGACACTCATTCTGAAGGCCAATGTCTCATCTTGTGTTTCTATGAGGTTCACCACACCATGTAACATAACACATGAAACTAACATGGACATATTGGCATTTAATAGGCCCATGTTATAACTAAAGGGGTTCAATTCATGATGATGAGAAACTCCCCTGGTAGTGACCAGGTCGTCATTGTAAAATAGAGGTTAAATAAAAAAATAAATAAATAGTGCATCTAAGACACTAGGGGCCAATGCTACAGAGATAACCTCAACACACAAAATCAGATAGGAGCAGATCATTCAGGTTACCTAAGTGCACTTTGAAGCCAACAATGACTCAGTTGTCTGGAGAACATTGGATAGTCAGAGTCAGCCCAGAGTGTGGCCCACCTGCTGCTCTAATAATGAAGAAACGGTCACATAGACGCTGGACAGATCGAATATCACATCAATGACCTGCCTACAGATCAGTCCGCAGGAGACCTCTCTGCATGCATGGGAGAGAGTGGCTCACCATCTCACTGCTTAGAAGTTCTCTATACCTTTCTTCAGTATAATATGCAACTTTTCAAACTACCTCTCTGATTTAAGGGATTTGGTTAATGTGTTGATGGCCAAAACATTTATCTTGCCAAAGAATCATTACCATTTACTGTTGGTAGGTTCAAGTATCGTATAATGATATGGCAACATTTGTGTGTTTATTACACTGAATATATAAAGTATTCCACTAGATAATAACCTATACATTCTCCATAGGACGACACAATATACATAGGTATTTTATATTTTCACACAGTATCCATCAATGTCGATAGATAAAGAGTATCACTAAGGAGATCCAGGACAAGCACCCTGCTCAAGGATACAGTCACCTTGGGATCTAAACCTGTGAACTCTTTGTTCTTTCTGATCTGCAATCCTTCTTCTGGCTTAGTGGGCGGCTAGCAAAGCCTACACTCTTAGAAAAAAATGTCCTATAAGGGTTCGGCTGTGCCCATAGGAGAACCCTTTGAATAAACATTTTTGGTTCCAGGTAGAACTCTTTTGAGTTCCATGTAGAGCTCTTTCCACAGAGAGCTCTACATGGAACCTAAAAGGGTTATCCTATGGGGACAGTCAAGAACCCTTTTGGAACCCTTTTTTTCGAAGAGTGTAGCCTTTCAGAGATGATGACTTGATTGTTTGACTTTGGTCAGGATGAAAAACATGACATTAGATGGGCGGGGCTCGCCTGATTATAAATTGACTCCCTCCGGCATCATTTGATGTGGTATAAAGGCGCATGGCAATCAAGAGGAGCGGTTTGATTAGACAAAGATAAAACGCAAACCAAAAAAAGAAAGATCTGAAGGGGGAATGAGACGGATGAAAAGGAGTAATAAAACAAGGCCCTCGCAGCACAGGGAGAACAAGGCCGTATTCCACTTCTCAGTTGAGTTAGTTCACCGAGGGGCAGTCACAGCGAGGGTCCCTATAGTAACGACGAAACGAAAGGGGAAGGACTGTGTTGCCATGGCAACACCTGGGTCATGGTGAAATTGCCCTTGTTGTGACAGGCACTCCAGCACCAGTGACAGGTGAAACAAGAACTCTCTTGTCTTTCTTTGTCAGTCTCCCGTTAACTAGACTTCCCCATCTCTCTCGACTTCTCCATTATTTTATTTTTTTGGGGGGGGGTTTCATTATGTGAATCTCCTCCCCTATCTAGGTTAACCATGTTCTGTCTCTCTTCTGTTCCTTCAAATAAAATCAGACACAAAACTCTGAGAAGTTGTTTATAGGGCAGTCGTTCCCTCATGGGGAACTCCTGTCCCAGAATGCCTTGCAAAATGCTACGTAGAGGGAGATTAACTTTCCGACATTCTTTGTTCTTGATGAGCACACATGCATGCACACAACTCCAACCTAAATATAGTGTCTACGGCGAGATTATGGAAGACTGACACAACAAACTTCTCAGAAATTCAATAGTGTACTGTACTCTCAGCTATAAGTTTGTCAATGCAATATGTGGAAAGAAGAGTGAAATAGCTGACCAATAGTTTGTTTGTGTGAGAAAGACATTAATCTATGATATTGAGGACAAACCTAAAGGTACTACACATGATTGTCTGTGGTGAATTTACTATCTGCTCATACTGGCGATTGATTGGCTTAGAGGGCTAGAGCCCAGCATTATCTGGACACACAGATGTGTGATTAGCTCCGAGAGAAACGGGTGGGAGGAATTTGGCTCCTGAGGATGCGGAGGGCACAGGCCAAGTGGGCCTTAAGTGTATCATTTCATTGGGGAGGGCCCGCTGGCACTCGCGGCAAGTAAAGTGTTTACTGCTCAGGAGCCCCTCGATGGGGGTATTAACTGAACCCCACACAGAACAGAAAGTAGGCCATGCAGTAGGCCATGCAAATCATACCAAGCACGGACTGAGAGGGAGAGGAGAGGATTGGGGAGAGGGAGAGGCTTGGGAAGAGGGAAAGGGAGTGCAGACAGAATCACACGGAAGAAATGGATTTGTTCACCAGA
This sequence comes from Oncorhynchus mykiss, assembly GCF_013265735.2. Classification (NCBI taxonomy): domain Eukaryota; kingdom Metazoa; phylum Chordata; class Actinopteri; order Salmoniformes; family Salmonidae; genus Oncorhynchus; species Oncorhynchus mykiss. Next base: position 26,162,209 of record NC_048593.1, on the reverse strand, counting down.
GCAGAGGAAGAGTGGCTGGGAGCTTTATCCAACCTAACAACACAATACAAGGAACATGCGAGAACAGGGACAAACACATTGAGTTCATGAGTTTTAGAGAAGGCAGCAAGAGGAGCGAGAGAAGATTGAACAATACAGTAAGAGACAGAACAAAGTAAGATGCAAGTCATCAAAAAGTAAATAGGTGAGAGAACAGAGGGGGTGAGAGAGCAAGAGAGAGAACAAGAGAGAAAGGAAGAGATAAAGAGTGTGAAAATGTAGAAGATAAACAAAAAATGAATGAACAAGTACATAAAAAGTAGACCGTTCTCACAATTAAAGAATTCTTGTTAACTGTGTTGGAGTGTTCTCAACAAACACTCTTTTCAGACCAGGTAGCTATTGCTCTTTCCAAAGTCAAGACATAACTTAATTTATTGATAAGACAGAGAGCAGAATTTGCCAACCATTACTTCCATGGTAATCGTCCCAGTCTTTTACTGGCCAACAAGCTATGCAGTAATTGTCAATTAGCAGATATAGCAACTATGGAATCTGAAACAGGGGAGTTATCAGACACCAAATGAATCAATCAAAGATTTTCCCACTTCAATAAAGAACTATACACCACTGATTGTAAATCTACACCAAGTCCTTTCCAAATCTCTCTCAATGCACTCAAAAGGGCATTGGATAGCATGAATAAAGGAAAATCACCTGGACGTGAGGTATTCCTCTAGGCCTATTTAACATTTTGGAATCAATTAGGTCCACTATTACTCAAAATGATTAATTCAGCCATTCACAAAGAGATGTGAATACAGCACTAATTTCAAAATCAGCCTTACTGCATCGCAAGACCCCGATGGAGGACTACATCTATCAGGGATCAAGGTAAGACCCAGATGCAGACTGTCGAAGTAACAATGTTTATTGTAGCAACCGGGCAGGCAAGACAGGTCAAGGCAGGCAGGGGTCGAAAATCCAGGCCATTCAAAGGTACAGGATGGCAGGCGGACTCAGGGTCAGGGACAAGCAGAGTTCAGTAATCCAGGGGTGGAGCAAAGGTACAGGACGGCAGACAGGCTCAGAGTCAGGAAGAGAGGTCAGGCAGGTGGGTACAGGGTCAGGACAGGCAAAGGTCAAAACCAGGAAGACGAGGAAAGAGAGGCTGGGATACGATAGGAGCTGACAGAAAAAACGCTGGTTAGCCTGAACGAACAAGACGAACTGGCAACAAACAGACAGAACACAGGTATAAATACACAGGGGATAATTGGGAAGAGGGGCGACACCTGGAGGGGGTTGGAGACGAGCACAAGGACAGGTTAAACAGATCAGGACGTGACAGTACACCCCACCCCCCTCTTGGGACGCCACCTGGTATTCCACCTGGGCGGATACCTGGTTGACTGGGGTGCCTGCGGTGAAAGTCGGCAATGAGGGCTGGGTCCAAGTTGTCTTTAGCGGGAACCCAGCACCTCTCCAAAGGGTCATAACCCTCCCAGTCAACCAGGTACTGGAAACCCCTGCCCCGTGGTCGAACCCTCAGGAGGCATCTCACCGTGTACGCTGACTGGACATCGATGACACGGGGGGGAGGGATGGGTCTAGAAATAGAAGACAAGGGGCAGTCAGACATGGTTTAGACTCTAGACATAGAAAAGGTAGAAAAATACAGAGGGTACAGGGCAAAAAAGGATAAACAGCAAAGAGGCTAATGATCCTGGAGCGGGGGGACAGATCTCGGCTTCCGGGGGTATAGCCGCGGCCCTATAGCAACGTGCCAGTGCCTCAGACTTGACCTTCTTGGATACCAGTCAGTGCTGCAGAAGCGAAGTGGCCAGGGCTTTACTGAACCCCTCCCGAAGGTCCTGGTACTCTGCGTAGCTGACAGAGATGTCCGGGGCAATTTCCAAGCCCCCAGGAAGACGTCCTGGCCACTTTGCCAAGCAGAGCTGACTTCAGGCAATGAGTGTGGCAGGACGGGCTCCAGCCCACGATGGCACCCATAGCCCAGTCAATGGAGGGATTGTGTCACTGGAGCCAAGATAATCCCAATACCATGAGAACCTGCGGAGACTCAACCAGCAGGAATTGGATCACCTCGCTGTGGTTCCCTGACACTGATAGTTTGACGGGGGTGGTCTGGTGGGTGACCCGGCCTAAAGAGCGACCATCCAGCCCTCTAACACTCATGGGAATGGAGAGGAGTTGAGTTGGGATGCCCCGATCAGACGCCAGGGTAACGTCCATTAGATTCACATCGGCCCCGAGTCGATGAGTACCTGGAGAGACTTGGACTGGTTGACCCACAGCAGGGTGGCATAGAGAGGGCGGCGAGTAAGGGGAGAATAACAATTATCTTTAAGACCCACCATAGTACTTACTCCAACTAATGAGCTGGATCTCTTGAAGGGACAGGTAGACACATAATGACCGACAGTACCACAATACAGACAATTCTGGGTGTTCAGTCTGCGTACGCGTTCGGCTAAAGGCAGCCTAGCCCTGCCGGGCTGCATCGGCTCGAGTTGTAGTGAATCGGCAATCGTTTGGAGGGACTCGGGTAAGCACGGATCCTTTCGTGGGTGTAGACGCCGGGGACGTCCAGAGTTTATCAGCTGCAAGGTGGGATCCATGAGTGAGTGATTGGGACCGCAATTGAACCTCTTCTCCCTCCTACGTTCCAGTAGCCAGCCATCGATCCAGATGGTTAAAGCGGCGAGTGAGTTGAGATCCGTCGGTAGTTCTAGGGCTGCCAGCTCATCCTTTTCCCCCTCTGATAATTCATGCAGGAACATGTCAAACAGCGCTTCCGCTTCTGAGCTCCACCGCATAGTCTGCCACACTGAAGGTGTCCTGTCGAAGCTGTAGTAACTTCCGAGCAGCCTCTCTCCCAGACATCGGAGCCTCGAACACATTTCTCATCTCCGCCACGAATACCTCCAGACTGAGGTAGATGGCAGATTGTTGCTCCCACACAACCGTGGCCCAGGCGAATGCCCTCCCGGATATCAGCGTAATAATATACGCTATCTTCGACTGGTCCAAAGGGAACGAAGAAGGCTGCAGATCGAAAACGAGGGAGAACTGGGAGAGAAATTCCCGGCAGGTTCTGGAATCTCCATCATTGCGCTCCGGGGGAGGTAAGCGGGGTTCCCGGGAAACCGTGACGACGGCACTGCAACCAGCCAGGTTACAGAGGGCTGGGAGGTTACTGTCATGGTTGGCTGCCGAGTAGGCAACCCACGGACTTGCTACTGCAAATTGTCCAATGCTTGGTTGTGACGTTCGGCCGTGGTCTGGAACCCCTCCATCATACAGCGAAGCAACTCCTCGTGCCTACCAATGGTGGCTCCTTGGGAGGAGATGGTGTAGCAGAGCTGGTCCAAGTCTGCTGGGACAGTTATGGCCAGTTAGTACTATCAGGGATCAAGGTAAGACCCAGATGCAGACTGTCAAAGTAACAATTTTTATTGTAACAACCTGGCAGGCAAAGACAGGTCAAGGCAGGCAGGGGTCAAGAATCCAGGTTAAGGTAAAGGTATAGGACGGCAGGCAGACTCAGGGTCAGGGACAGGCAGAGTTCAGTAATCCAGAGGTGGAGCAAAGGTAGAAGACGGCAGACAGGCTCAGGATCAGGCAGAGAGATCAGGTGGGCGGATACAGTGTCAGGATAGGCAAAGGTCAAAACCAGAAAGACGAGGAAAGAGAGGCTGGGAAACGATAGGCGCTGACAGGAAAAACGCTGGTTAGCTTGAACGAACAAGACCAACTGGAAACAAACAGACAGAACACAAGTATACATATACAGGGGATAATTAAAAAGAGGGGTGACAACTGGAGGGGGGTGGAGACAAGCACAAGGGCAGGTTAAACAGATCAGGGCGTGACAACATCTCTATATATTTCATTCCTGAGATAGAACAATTGCCAGAAACTTTAACAGAACGCTCAAATCAATTCAATCTGACCTCAGTTGATGAACTAATATCTGGCAGAATACCTCTTGTCAAAATGTATATATTGTCACGACTAAATTTCTGTAGTTAAATGCTTTCCATGGCTTACCCTTGTAGCTACAGTTGACATACACTTAGGTTGGAGTCATTAAAATTTACTAGGATGAAATGTCAGGAATTGTGAAAAACTGAGTTTAAATGTATTTGGCTAAGGTGTATGTAAACTTCCGACTTCAACTGTATTTTTACAACTTAGGTCAGCTATGCTGGCCTATGGAGTCCCGTGAGAAACCCAACTAGTGAGCCATCCAATTATGGGATTTATAAATTATCTGGATTCCCGAAAGGACTGAGCTCTATTATATATATATATATTTTGGAAAGCTCATATTCTAAGCTAGCCATTAAAAAAGTATGGTCAATAGAACAACCCTATAACCTTTTACTGCAGTGGGCTAAATCATGGTCACACAGAGTGTTTATTGGTAGATTTAAAGGAATCTACTTTGAAACAAAAGTATACCCCTCACACATCATTATGGGCTTAAAAAAATGTAAGACATCTGTACCATGTCATATATAGAGCTGAAATGTATTCCATTTTTAGTTTGCATCTCAATAATACACTTTAAATACACCACAGAATACTGAAATATAACCAAACTGTTTGACATAGAAACACTTTATTTTCAGCGTTTTTTTTATATGAAAATATAAAGTTAATACACATGTGAATGACATTTCACCCATGAGACCCCTAGATGCGAGTTGGTCATTTGACTGCAGGAATGGGCTACCTGGAACAGAATATGGCATCCTGAAAACGGCATTGTTTGTAACTTATTTTGTACAAAATGTGCTGCTACCATCTCTTATGACCGAAAAGAGCTTCTGGATAGCAGAACAGCGATTACTCACCTCAAACTTTAATCTTTAATGAGTCCAACGTGAAGGAAATACTGCTTCTCTGAGACCAGGCCCAAATCCCTGTCATTTGTGTGAAGAAAAGACAGAAATACAGGGGGTGGAGATCGGGGTGCCTTGTGAGAATTCGTCAGCGAGTGGGTAACACGCCTCTACCATCCGTTCTATTGGCCAACGTGTAATCACTGGAGAATAAACTGGATGATATCCTTTCGAGACTATCCTACCAACAGAACATTAACTGTAATATTCATTTTTTTCGTGCAGCGGCAGGACAGAACAGCTACATCTGGTAGGACAAGGGGTGTGGGGGTGTGTATATTTGTCAATATCAGCTGGTGTACGATGTCTAATATTAAGGACGTCTCGAGGTATTGCCCACTTGAGATAGAGTACATGATAAGCTACAGACCACACTATTTACCAAGAGTTTCAATTTATAATTTTCATAGCCGCCTGTTTACCACCACAAACCGATGCTGGCATTAAGACAGAACTCAACAAGCTGTAAAAGGCCATAAGCAAACAAGAAAATGCTAATCCAGGAATGGAGCTCCTAGTGGCTGGGGACTTTAATGCAGGTAAACTTAAATCCATTTTTAAATAATTTCTACCAGAGGGGGAAAAAAAACTCTGGACCACCTTTACTCCACACACAGAGACAGATACAAAGCTTTCCCTCAACCTCCACTTGGCAAATCTGACCATAATTCTAACCTCCTGATTACTGTATACAAGCAAAAACTAAAGCAGGAAGTATCAGTGACTCGCTCAATACAGAAGTGGTCAGATGACGCGGATGCCACGCTACAGGACTGTTTTGCTAGCACAGACTGGAATATGTTCCGGGATTCATCCAATGGTATTGCGGAGTATACCACATCAGTCACCGGCTTCATCAATAACTGCATCGACGACGCCATCACCAAATTGACCGTATGTACATATCCCAACCAGAGGCCATGGGTTACAGGCAACATCCGCACTGAGCTAAACGCTAGAGCTGTGGCATTCAACGAGTGGGACACTAATCCAGACACTTATAAAGAAATTACGCTACCCCCTCAGACGAAACATTAAACAGGCAAAGCGTCAATACAGAACTAAGAGTGAATCCTACTACACCTGCTTTGACGGATGAGGCAGGGCTTGCAAACCACTATGGACTACAAAGGCAAACCCAGCTGTGAGCTGCCCAGTGACACGAGCACACCAGACGAGCTAAATGCTTTTTATGCTCGCTTCGATGCAAGCAACACTGAGGCATGCATGAGAGCACCAGCTGTTCCGGACGACTATGTGATCACGCTCTCCGTAGCCAATGTAAGCAAGACCTTTAAACAGGTCAACATTCACAAGGCCGTGTGGCCAGATGGATCACTAGGACATGTACTCAGAGCATGCGCTGACCAACTGGCAAGTGTCTTCAATAACATTTTCAACCTCTCCCTAACCGAGTCTGTAATACCTACATGTTTCAAGCAAACCACCATTGTGCCTGTGCCCAAGAAAGTGAAAGTAACCTACCTACTTGACTACAGCCCTGTAGCACTCACGTCAGTAACCATGAAGTTCTTTGAAAGGCTGGTTATGGCTGGTTACATCATCCCGGGAAAACCTAGACCCACTCCAATTCACATACCGCCCTAACAGATCCACAGATGATGCAATCGCACTCTACACTTCCCTTTCCCATCTGGACAAAAGGAAAACCTATGTGAGAATGCTGTTCATTGACTACAGCTCAGCGTTCAACACCATAGTGCCCACAAAGCTCATCACTAAGCTAAGGAACCTGTGACTACACACCTCCCTCTGCAACTGGATACAGCCACCTCGTTTCTTCTGGTGTACTCCCTGTTCACCAATGATTGCGTGGCCATGCACGCCTCCAACTCAATCATCAAGTTTGCAGACGACACTACAGTGGTAGGCTTGATTAACAACAACAACGAGACGGCCTACAGAGAGGAGGTGAGTGCCCTCGGAGTGTGGTGTCAGGAAAATAACTTCACACTCAATATCAACAAAGCAAAGGAGATGATCGTGGACTTCAGGAAACAGCAGAGGGAGCACCCCCATATCCACATCGACGGGACAGTAGTGGAGAAGGTGGAAAGTTAAGTTCCTCGGCATACACATCACGGACAAACTGAAATGCTCCGCCCACAGCCGTAAGGCTCTCCAGATGGTAGTGAGATCTGCACAACGCATCACCGGGGGCAAACTACCTCCCCTCCAGGACACCTACACCACCCGATGTCACAGGAAGGCCAAAAAGATCATCAAGAACAACAACCACCCAAGCCACTGCCTGTTCACCCCGCTATCATCCAGAAGGCGAGGTCAGTACAGGTGCATCAAAGCGGGGACCGAGAGACTGAAAACAGCTTCTATCTCAAGGCCATCAGACTGTTAAACAGCCATCACTAACATTGAGTGGCTGCTGCCAACATGCTGACTCATCTCTAGCCACTTTAATAATTAAAAATAGGATGTAATAGATGTATCACTATCCACTTTAAACAATGCCACTTTATATAAGGTTTACATACCTGACATTACTCATCTCATATGTATATACTGTACTCTACACCATCTACTGCATCTTACCTATGCCGTTCGGCCATCGCTCACCCATATAATTTTATGTACATTTTCTTATTCATTCCTTTACACTTGTGTGTATTAGGTAGTTGTTATGAAAATGTTAGATTACTTAGATATTACTGCATGGTCGGAACTAGAAGCACAAGCATTTCCCTACACTCGCATTAACATCTGCTAACCATGTGTATGTGACAAATAAAATTTGATTTGATCCAGGACCTATATACTAGGCGGTGTCAGAGGAAGGCCCAAAAAATGATCAAGGACTCCACTAACCGAAGTCATAGACTGTTCTCTCTGCTTCCGCACGGCAAGTGGTACAGGAGTTTCAAGTCTAGTTCCAAAAGGCTCTTTAACAGCTTCTACCCTTTCTATGAGACTACAGAAAAATTCATCAAATGGCCACCCGGACTATTGAACCCCGATCCCCTGCTGCAAAGAAACCACTACTAAAGGACTCCAATAATAATAAGAAACACGAGCAATGGACATTAGACCGGTGGAAATTTGTCCTTTGGTCTGGAGTCCAAATTTGCGATTTTTGGTTCCAACCGCTGTGTCTTTGTGAGACGCGGTGTGGGATGATCTCCTCATGTGTATTTCCCACTGTAAAACATAGAGGAGGAGGTGTTATGGAGTGGGGGTGCTTTTCTGGTGACACTGTTTGTGATTTATTTAGTATTCAAGGTACACTTAATCAGCATGGCTACCACAGCATTCTGCAGTGATAAGCCATCCCATCTGGTATGGGCTTAGTGGGGCAATATTTGTTTTTCAACAGGACAATGACCCAACATACAGTACCTCCAGGTGGTGTAAGGGTTATCTTACTAAGGAGAGAGATGGAGTGCTGCATCAATGATTCCCTATACTATTAAGTTCTTGTTTTCTCACATAAACTGAAATTGAGCGAACAGTGTAGAACTAGGAAATTAGCGATTTCCACTCGATAACAACAGATGCTGCTCCGGAGGAAAAAAATCAATAGGCAAATATCACATCCAATCACAACATTGGCGGTTAAGTAGTTAAGTAGCTATCATTCCACTATAAGCGGCAGATATATTATGGACCTTTCCTGAAATTTCTATACAATAATTAAATTCAATCCTTTGTGTAGCACCTTTTAAGTTTGATCCAAACTGTATTTAACACCATGGATACATTTTACAATGAAATTGGACCCATCTACAGTACAAACTGTTCACTTTGTCCCCTAAATCAGTTAGGCACATTCCTTCATATGATGTGGGAGTGCCCTGCAGTTAAAAGCTTTTGTGGAAAAGTTACAAAACTAATTTAGAAGTGCATGAATTTAAATATTCAATGCTTTGCAACTATTATGTTACTTAACGATGAATGCCCCTTGAATCTCTCAATCAATTAGAGAAGATTACTGCTGGCAGGCAGCACTGCTGCAAAACAAATGTTGGCTTTAAGACGCCAACCACCCCACTCTCTCCCATCAGATTCTGTTAGAAGTTCTAACATCAGAATTATCCACAGAGAGAATGAATGGTGCTAGTCAAGGAACAATTCAGGCCTGGACAAATATATAAAGCCCCACACAAACAAATCAATTATTTATATATATATATATATATATTTAGACTTTTGTTACTTTATTTCCTTTCAGCTCCACAAGGAAGCGGTGGTATGGGGGAGGGTGTCGGGGGAGACTCAGGGGATGGATAGGTGGAAGGGGGACTGATGGGTAACCTCAGTTTGCTGGGTGGAATGGTAAGGCATTATAAAACTAAATAATAAGTTGGTCACAAAAAAGAAGAAAGTAGATCGTTTTCCAATTAAAGACTTATGGTGGAGCCTGAGGGTTACGGTCGTTAAGTCTGCTGCCACACCACGGTTTGCCACCACCGCTGACACCAGCTACACCGCAGAGCCAGAGAGCCTCACATACTGTAGAGCCTTCATAGACTGAGCTGGCACAGGAGGGAGAGATGCAAACTCTCCAGGCTTTTACAGACCAACTAGAGAGAACCAAGCAAACCAAGAAACACTGGAACATGTAAGGCAGAAAGACACCGGAACATGTAAGGCAGAAAGACACCATCTCTGAAAGCAGCAGCTCTAGCAGCTCAGTGTTACAATGACATGTTGCTTTCTACTGGGTACAGGTGCAGTGTTACAATGTTGTCCACCCCTGCCAGTCATTGCTCGAGGTGAGATTGGAGGTTGCTCTTTGCAGGACCATGCTTTACCTTTAGGACATCTCTGCCAGATGAGGCAACATTTCACAAAGTGAAACTCTTTATATATTTATTTATTTTACCTTTATTTAACTAGGCAAGTCAGTTAAGAACAATTTCTTATTTTCAATGACGGACTAGGAACAGTGGGTTAACTGCCTGTTCAGGGGCAGAACGACAGATTTGTACCTTGTCAGCTCGGGGGTTTGAACTTGCAACCTTCCGGTCTAACCAATAAGCTACCCTGCCTGTATCGAAATGGGCATGACATTACACAGTATAGAAGTTCAATCAAACCTTTAAGGTGGTCCAAGGTTTTCAAAGGCATGTACCTGAAACATATTCATCATAAAAATACCCCCAATATGAACATCTTAAAGTATACATTATAAATAACTAGCTTATAAGCATTTCAATGGTGCATATACAGTGGGCAAAAACGTATTTAGTCAGCCACCAATTGTGCAAGTTCTCCCACTTAAAAAGATGAGAGAGGCCTGTAATTTTCATCATAGGTACACTTCAACTATGACAGACAAAATGAGAAAAAAAATCCAGAAATTTGGCTCTCACAGACCTGTAACTTTGTCTTTAAGAGGCTCCTCTGTCCTCCACTCGTTACCTGTATTAATGGCACCTATTTGAACTTGTTATCAGTATAAAAGATACCTGTCCACAACCTCAAACAGTCACACTCCAAACTCTACTATGGCCAAGACCAAAGAGCTGTCAAAGGACACCAGAAAAATAAATTGTTGACCTGCACCAGGCTGGGAAGACTGAATCTGCAATAGGTAAGCAGTTTGGTTTGAAGAAATCAACTGTGGGAGCAATTATTAGGAAATGGAAAACATACAAGACCACTGATAATCTCCCTCGATCTGGGGCTCCACGCAAGATCTCACCCGTGGGGTCAAAATGATCACAAGAATGGTGAGCAAAAATCCCAGAACCACACGGGGGGGACCTAGTGAATGACCTGCAGAGAGCTGGGGCCAAAGTAACAAAGCCTACCATCAGTAACACACTACGCCGCCAGGGACTCAAATCCTGCAATGCCAGACGTGTCCCCCTGCTTAAGCCAGTACATGTCCAGGCCCGTCTGAAGTTTGCTAGAGAGCATTAGGATGATCCAGAAGAAGATTGGGAGAAAGTCATATCGTCAGATGAAACCAAAATATAACTTTTTGGTAAAAACTCAACTCGTAGTGTTTGTAGGGCAAAGTATGCTGAGTTGCATCCAAAGAACACCATTCCTACTGTGAAGCATGGGGGTGGAAACATCATGCTTTGGGGCTGTTTTTCTGCAAAGGGACCAGGACGACTGATCCGTGTAAAGGAAAGAATGAATGGGGTTATGTATCGTGAGATTTTGAGTGAAAACCTTCTTCCATCAGCAAGGGCATTGAAGATGAAACGTGGCTGGGTCTTTCAGCATGACAATGATCCCAAACACACCGCCCGGGCAACGAAGGAGTGGCTTCGTAAGAAGCATTTCAAGGTCCTGGAGTGGCCTAGCCAGTCTCCAGATCTCAACCCCATAGAAAATCTTTGGAGGGACTTGAAAGTCAGTGTTGCCCAGCAACAGCCCCAAAACATCACTGCTCTAGAGGAGATCTGCATGTAGGAATGGGCCAAAATACCAGCAACAGTGTGTGAAAACCTTGTGAAGACTTACAGAAAACGTTTGAACTCTGTCATTGCCAACAAAGGGTATATAACAAAGTATTGAGAAACTTTTGTTATTGACCAAATACTTATACACCATAATTTGCAAATAAATTCATTAAAAATCCTACAATGTGATTTTCTGGATTTTTTTCTTCTCATTTCGTCTGTCATAGTTGCAGTGTACCTATGATGAAAATTACAGGCCTCTCTCATCTTTTTAAGTGGGAGAACTTGCACAATTGGTGGCTGACTAAATACGTTTTTGCACCACTGTACATAGATTCCGACTCAACATGCGAGAGATCAAACACATTGGATGCCATGATCACATTATCCAAGGGCAGACAGAAAGTAAAGAGATGTTTACATTTCATGACTCAAAGAGAGAGCTTCACCTCTAACCATCCCTTGACCATTACCTCCACTCCTCCATTACCCATAATCCAACAAAGTGTGTCCTCCCCCAAGGAAACGAGAGGTCACAAATGAAAAAGAGTGTGTGATGATAAAAGAGAGAGAAACAGATCTGGCGAGTGTCCTGTTGAAACGCAGTGGGAGAGAACTATGACCTTGATATGCAAATAGACCATCTTTAGAAAAAATATCTTCCAGAAAGATATTTATCATATCAGGGTCCATTGGCAGTGAGGTAGATTCATTTAATTATCTTCATCTATTCAGCATAATTTTTCATAGTCTTTATTATATATCCAAAGGGGGTTGGGAGCTGTCTTTTACATGCATGTGAGCAATTAAACACCATTGAGAAACAGCCAAGTTTTACATTGGTAAACTTTTCCTTAATGCCTGCGCTTTCAATAATAACCATAAAGAACTGGTTATTGACTTAGCATGTATCATAATAAACTGAGATGAAAGTTAATTCCACAATGCGGTATTACCATTAATACGATGAAGTGCTATGCTGATAAATTAGTTCATGTTGATAAAGGTAAAAATCTTTTCAATTAAAGTGAGCCTCTACATGTTTTTCTTTTAGCATTAAATAGCCAAGTCATTCATATATCAACACTTTTATCTCTTTTGTTATCCTTAATCTGGCATCAAACTTCACCGAAGACATTTGACAAGGAGAAACCCGGATCAAAACAGCAGCATGGCACTAGAGAATGTTAGTCATGATCAGCAGTACACTCAGGATGATTGGTCAGGCCAGGGAGGGCTGCTATGGAATAACAGACTTAAGCCATCATTATGCTAGTAACAGACAGAACGCCTGGGACATAGAGAGGGAAACGTCAGTCATGCCGACATCTTGCCTCCCAGCATAGCTGGCATGGTTTAGCAGCAGCACCAGCCACAGCAGCTAGAGCCACAGCCTGACATTCCAGTCTAGCTGGAGGCCACTCTCTCTGTGTTCACCAATGGCATGGGCTGTGGTCCACCAAAGTGATGCATTAGTAATCGACACGAACACGGAGGGAGGTGCAGTGTTCGGGGCTCTGTGCCATCACGCAACACAATGACCACCTGCCTCGCAAGACACGCCGCAGATCTCCCCCAAAACAATGTAAGACCAAAACACCCGCAGCCCTACAGCTGGGCTTTTGTCTCGTCCTCTCGCGGCGACACAGGCGACAGCTCAGACACCTACACCCTCCGCCTAAGCTGCCCTCCACAGCGAAAAGAGCTTGTTTATCACCTTGCAGCATATTGTCACCGTCCTCACAGGCCGAGGGAGAAAGATGGCAAAACAGACAGAGACAGAGAGACATAGAGAGAAAGAGAGAGAGCACTGGAACTTGCATAAGAGAGGGGACATAGGCTAATTAAGGGAGGCTGGATTAATTAGGCTTTCAGTCTGACTGCCTCTCATACTCCCACTGAGCTCAGTGCCAGCTTCCCCCCCACACCCCTACGTCTGCATATTGTTACATGGATTTGCCTGCTTCATTCGTTGTAATGTGCTGCATGTTCCTCGTCATGCCTTAGCTTGCACAATGGGGCGTGGGAGATTTACACTAGGTAAACACAAGGAAAAGGCCAATAATCTCAGCAGAAAAACAAGTTAACACTAACTGCATGGCTGTCTGAGCCTACGGGAGACTAGGAGGAGAATCGAGGTCACATAAATGAGCACTTCATTTGAAGAGGAAATAAACACGTCTAACTTAATACTCTCTCCTCACCAGATGCACTGCCAGAACCCATCATATAGGCAGGAAAACACAAAGTCATGAGCTCACTCACTGAGCACTGAAGGGGTATAGGCTGAGGGTGAGTGTTTGCAGTGCTAAGACACTTACACCCACGTGAAGTGCAATGAGTCAGAGGGCAGGGCTTTGACAAAGCAATCAAATTAAAATCCCTTTATTAGGTTAAAAAAAAACTTTTTGTTGAGTGCTCCAAGAATACTTCAGGACTCTCCAAAAGGTATTCTTGGGTCACAAACTTCAAAGCTTCCTCAATAATCCTGCCCTTTGTTCCCCTGCCTACACACTCATCTGCCAACCCTACTGTAAGTAATTTAATTTATTATCAATGGATCAAAATCCAGTTTATGCAAGTACCAGGGAGAGGGGGCCCTTACTACTTGTAAAGACAGAATATAGCCTCCCCACTGCATTCAAGAAGACACTTTCAATGGCTCTTGCATCACCCTGCATAATCAAAACAGAGGGAGAAGGCTTTGCTGAGTGTTCCTTTGGTTCATTCTACTCCCCACACAGACACAGAGAACAGCCAAGCCCCTTCAGACCTTCCCCACCTAACATCCTTGGCCCTCTCCATGGTGGAGTATGACAGGATTAATATTCATCAGGGTCTTGGCTTTGCCAAGCTCCAGGGAAAGGTTGGGGAAAAGCAAAGTGGAAAAACCTGGAGAAGTCCATTTCTGGCTGATTGACGCCCGGCCTGGCAGCAAGTAATTCATTTTGAGGGGGAAGCACAAGTGTCCTTGCACCAGCTCCCAGCACAAATTTATGATAATCCTAATAAATTATGATGCGCCACGCAGACAATAAAAACTGTGATTGGCACTAAATAAAGCAGGCTGTACCTCTCAGGTCAGAGTGAGAACTATGTGCAGCCAGGCAGCCTGTCTCTGTCCACATCTCTCCCTACAACTATCCATCTGTCTGTCTCTCTTTCAATAACTCTTCACCTCTTCCCTGCTCTCTGGCTTTTGCCCTTCCCTTCCATAGTTCTATTTAACTTTGTATATTTCAGCTCAGTTGGTATTACTTCTACCTAACTGCACATCTCCTTTAAGTAGAATGAATGAACTGGTAAACATAATCACTAAAACTTTTCAAAGTTTTTTTTTTTTTTTTAACCAGAAATGCAGATACAACAGCTAAAACATGTTAAAAAATGATTTGGAAAGTGTTCTACCGGTATTTCTGTGAGACAGGATTTAAAACGTTTGCAAGAAGGAGGTTTTAACTAATTAAACTGTAGGCACTCACCATTTACCAATGAACATACATTTTCCTTTCTCTGTCCTACATTCTATCCATGCTGACCTACTGTATGTATTTTGGGGGGTGTTTTTTTTTATTTATTATTGATGTAATTCACGCTTCAACTGATAGCCAGATTGAAGTCGCCAGTTTTAATCTCACTCAAGCACTGCACTGTCTACCGCACGGATTAATCCACTTTCATCATCTATAGCGGTCAAACTAAATCTGGTTATTCCACTGACTGTTGATTACTGCCTTTAACATGCCCATTATTATGTGCAAATGGAAGTAGTGGGCCTTGATTAAAACAATAGAAAAAACTAACAGTATTATCTGCCTAATCCTTTAATGTGAAAGTGGTTGGTTTATCTCTGCTCTGACATGGAAATGCCAGCGTAGCTGCCACTGGGCCACATCCTTGGGTCAAACCACAAGGACATCCACACTAGTCACAGGCTTACATTAGAAAATAGCCGTTTCTCTTACCCTCCTGAGTGTGCAAAGACATAACTCAAGGCATTATGACCATATGAATCTCACTATTTTGTAAAAATGGGAGTCAGCTGAAATGTGTCAGCGGAGAGAAGCTACAGTAGCAATTCAGAAATGTATTAAATGAGAGAGAGATTTAAGCCTAAGAGAAATGGACTCAAAGTAGTGTGTGGCATAGTCTGATTAAAAGTGCAGCCCCCCTTTGCACTGATTACGCTGCATTTTGGAAAGCTTCCCACTTCAGATAGTAACAACACAAAGCAAAAGGCAACATGTCCACTGATCTTAACAGGACATACAGTACTGTAACTTGAATGGACTGATGAATGGTCTGAAATGAGAAAGCAGAAGCCCCATCCCTTCAGAGTGAGACTCTAAAAACTCTATACCCTCTACAGATGCAGCCATCAAAGGCCAAACAGCTGTTATATCTCTATCACTGGAAATGAAGCATGATTGATTGGCCACTGATGCAAAAACAATCAGAAAGTACCAGATGACACCATGAGAGGGGCATTGTGGGATATATTCCCCATAGAGGTCAGTGGGTATGAAGGCTCATTTTAAGAAAATCTCCACATACATTCCCATGAGTTATAATAATCATCACCATCATCATTTGGTGGGTGCTTATATTTGTCCTGTTTCACACATGTACAAGTGTATAATACATGCATGTGTGAACTGGACAATCTGTTTTTTGCATATCCCACCTCCCCGTGAAGCACCCTCAGAAAGTGGAGTCACAACCATGGTTACGAATAGCTGGTTCTGGACAGATTTCCAAGTATAGTTACCGTCATTTCTGTCCCACAATGATATATGTGATTGAAATCATGAAAAGAGGCTGAGTGGAGTTCTGCATTATGTATCCTCTCTTTTATTGTAATCAATAATTATGATCTTCCATGAGGCGATCAATGAGTTGGATGTAGGGGCTCTGGTCCATAAGTGTCCTTGCTGGCGTCATGGCACAATCAATCCCAAACATATCCACTGCTGATTTTGTCAATGAAGACCTTTTATTACCTTGCTAATCTAATCGATGAAAGGGAACATTATATTTCAAAGTGAAAGACGGACATAGAATATATAACATTTATGGCAAGCTGTGCTCTCAGGGTTGCTTCATGGGCCAGATAACTCTAGAGAAGGTATGTGGGTGAGTGCCCACGCTCCCTCATCGAACCCTCTCTCTCATGCTGTCTCTCTGTCATGCCTCCATTGCTTCTCTCTACCTCCCTCCCTCCCCAATATCTCTCTCTCTTGCACCCATTCATGCCAGTCAACACTTGGTATGCATGACATTGATGAAAACACAGGTTGTTGAGACGGTAAACGACTTCAAACACGTGTTTGAATCTATCCTGTCCCTCTGAAGTGAAAAGGCTGTACGCTGGACATGTGAGGGTGGAATACTAAACCACGGCATGGGAGAATAGAGCTCATCAATCATGAGTGGCATGCATTTTCCTGCAGTGGAATGCAGCCAAACAGCATTAGAGTCTATGCAGCAGCAACAGTAGCAGTACTGCCATAGAGCAGGAGCCTGGCTGAGGCTAAAGATAGCTAGATAATTAACTAAACATGATGTGTGCTTGAAGAAGCATGGGAAAAGGGTAAAAAAATTAACTAATATATGAGACCTCGAAGAATAGCCTAGCATGAGCCAAAGGTTACTTGTATGTGCCCACATGTACATATCCTGCACATGCAGTCAAGCAGAGACACGCACTTAAGCACAGGAAGAAGGTATATGAACTGTGAAACTGTGCCGTACGCCATAAGCAGGAAAGCATGAATTCAACCATATACACTACATGACCAAAAATATGCGGACACCTGTTTGTCGAACATCTCATTCCAAAATCATGGGCATTAATATGGACTTGGTCCCCCCTTTGCTGCTATAACAGCCTTCACTCTTCTGGGAAGGTTTTCCACTAGATGTTGCTGCGGGGACCTGCTTCCATTCTGCCACAATAGCTTTAAGGTCGGGCACTGATATTAGGTGATTAGGCCTGGCTCGGAGTCTGCGTTCGAATTCATCCGAAAGGTGTTCAATGGGGTTGAGGTCATGGCTCTGTGCAGGCCAGTCAAGTTCTTCCACACCGATCTAGACAAACCATTTATTTGTTTCCCCCCAATTTCAATGTTGTCGGGAGGTAAAGGTCAATGCATGCATCCTCCAAAACATGACCCGCCAAACGGCACATCTTAACACCCACATGTATAACCCAGAAGCCAGCCGCACCAACAGTTCAGAGGAAACACCATTCAACTGACGACCGAGGTCAGCCTGCAGGTGCCGGTCCGCCACAAGGAGTCGCTAAAGTGTGATGAACCAAGTAAAGCCTCCCCCATCCCGGCCAATCCCTCCCCTAATTCGTACGACGCTGGGAATATTGTACGCAGACCTATGGGATTCTCGATCACGGTCAGTTGTGATACAGCCCGGGATTAAACCTGGGTCTTTAGACCACTGCAACACTCGAGAGGCCCCTCGACAAACCATTTCTGTATGGACCTCGCTTTGTGCATGGTGGCATTGTCATTCTGAAACAGGAAAGGGCCTTCCGCAAATGGTTGCGAAATAGTTGGAAGTACAGAATCGCCTAGAATGTAAGTGTGTGCTGTAGCATTAAGATTTCCCTTCACTGGGACTAAAGGGCCTAGCCCGAACCATGAAAAACAGCCCCAGACTATTATTATTCTTCCACCAAACTTTACAGTTGGTACTATGCATTTGGGAAGGTAGCGTTGTCCTGATATCTGCCGAACCCAGATTCATCTGTCGGACTGCCATATGGTGAAGCGTGATTCCTCACTCCAGAGAACACGTTTCCACTGCTCCAGAGTCCAATGGCAGCGAGCTTTACACTACTCCAGCCGACGCTTGGCAATGCGCATGGTGATCTTAGGCCTGTGTGTGGCTGCTCGGCCATGGATACCCATTTCATGAAGCTCCTGGTGAACAGTTCTTGTGCTATTGTTGCTTCCAGACTCGGTTTGGAACTCGGTAGTGAGTGTTGTAACCGAAGAGAGATGATTTTTACATGCTATGCGCTTCAGCATTCAGTGGTCCTGTTCTGTGAGCTTGCGTGGCCTACCACTTCGCGGCTGAGCCGTTGTTGCTCCTAGACGTTTTCACTTCACAATAACAGCACCTACAGTTGGCCGCTGCTCTAGCAGGGCAGAAATTTGACAAACTGACTTGTTGGAAAGGTGGCATCCTATGAAGGTGCCACGTTGAAAGTCCCTGAGCTCTTCAGTAAGGCCATTCTACTGCGATTGTTTGTTTATGGAGATTGCATGGCTGTGTGCTTGATTTTCTACACCTGTCAGCAACGTGTGTGGCTGAAAAAAACGAATACACTAATTTGAAGGGAAGTCCACATACTTGTGAATATATAGTGCATTCCTCAAAAGTTAATCTGAGTAGTAGTGTGTCACATCATGATATATTCAGCACAGCTTGCCTCAATAAGTTACAGACATACTAATTGACTCGGTCTTAATTAGGTTAAAGGATTTGATATTGGTTTGATAGGATACTTCTTCTCTGTTGTTTCCACTTTTGCCTTGCAGTTTGGTCCAGCCAGAGAGGAAAACAGGCCAATCTGCTGGACTTTGCTCTACAGACCTCTGATCTCCCTAAAAAAATGCGGCAGTGATCACAGGATGGACAGCCGTCTGTGGAGAGCTGTCTGTGTGTCTGTGTAGACCCAGCCCTGCCAATCCATCTTCTAGTCTGGATGGCTTCCGATTTCTCGGCCTGCCTAACTGCCTTTTCTGTCTGTGTGTCCAACTTCCCTACCATCTATGTATCCTGCCCTGCAAACTTACCTGCTTTCACCTGTCTTGCTGCCAGCCTACTGTTATACCTGTCTCACTGCCTACCTGCCAGCCTACCTCTGCCAGTATCTCCAGCTGTCTATCTGCCTACCTGCCAGCTTGCCTGTCTGTTGTGCCTGCCTCCTAGCTCTCCAGGCTGCTGTGCCTCCAGCACAGGATGCCTCTAATGGCACCGTCAGCCACAATAACCTGACAAGGTTATTTTTGTCCGTAGGAGAAAAAGGTCTGCATTACAATCGCAAGTATCCAGATACGCAACCGCAACAACAATTCAAACATGCAAGTAAAGCAGACATGAATTGACACAGCAACCATTAACATAAAGTACCTGAAAACACACAGTCTTTTATAAATACTGAAATACAAGTAAACCTATATGCTACAATTCTCTATGCCGCAGTAGGAATAAACAAATTCAGGACACACACACATACCCTGGGGTTGAATATACATTACTAGAGAATAGTGGCCGATCATGTTATAAAATAACTGTAGAGGCTTAAGTTAAATAAGTATAAGTATATTTTAAAAGGAAAAAGAGGAGAAAGGGCCAGAGAATAAGAACGGAAGATGTAGAGATAATAACATGAGCAGGACAAGGAGAGAAAGAAAGAAGGAGAGATAGCCAGGTAGAGAATATAAGTGCAGAGTGCCAAGTAGGAGAGCAGTCTTTGCTTCCTTTCCAGGTAATGTGATTGCTATACCGGTGATCTAACACCCTCATTAAGAACGGATCAAACAGAGCTGCGAAAGGCGACGGCACAGAACCGCAGTGTGTAAGAGACAGGATTAGGAGGATGACAGAGTTGTTCTCTCACTAGCGGTGAATGTTTGAAGTCTCACGCATGCCTAATTGTCGACCGAAGACACTAGCATCTATACGTTTTTCTATAATATTTTTGCCCCC
Source organism: Oncorhynchus mykiss (assembly GCF_013265735.2). NCBI lineage: Eukaryota > Metazoa > Chordata > Actinopteri > Salmoniformes > Salmonidae > Oncorhynchus > Oncorhynchus mykiss. The sequence goes on along the minus strand of NC_048593.1, from coordinate 26,142,174 downwards.
GGCAAGCCTCAGAGTGTTTGAGGTGTATTGGCTTTCAAGCAATTCACAATCTGACTTTATGACCCTGATATTGATAAGAAATAAATATACAATTACCTCAGGGAAGACCCTGATGTCATTAGAAAAAAGTATCATTATATTTTAATGTGAAGTTTTTGTATCCTTTTAGCAGACACTGTTTTGCTTGTCACATTTTCAGGCCTGAATAAATATGAGAGTTGCCAAAAGGAGAAGGGGAAAATAACCTGAAATTGCAGTGGAATATTAATGTATCTTTTACCTTTGTACTTGCTGAAGAACCATTTTGAGCAATTGCCTTCCATGTAAGGCTAACATTTTGCGGAACAAAGTATTTAAAAAAGCATATGAGTGGGCCAACTCACCAAAGCCACAAAATCCAGACAGACAGACAGACACAGACAGACAGACAGACTGTTTTCAAAGGCAAGCGTCAGAATACAAAAAGACACTTAGCATAATCAAAGCTTAACAGTCACATTGAACACAGAGAACACTGATCTTAGACCAGTTTATTCAGATCCGTATTTGAGGCCATATGCAAGTTATCTGAGAGAAACAACACATTATATATAAACCAACCTTTTTTAGATGGTGCAACTTAGAGGACAAAACAGACAGTAGGAGTACATGGAAACGTTTCAATTACAATGAAATGTATGCTTAGTTTATCTCTGTTGAGACTCTGCCATGTTGTCAAAAAAGAACTGGACATTTGTTTATTTTTATTTTAAACATTCCCAAGCAGTGGCACTCCTTATGGGAGTTTCAGACACTGCATCTTTGCAGTAGTACATGTACCACTGTGTGGTGTGTGGTGTGTGTTTGTCTATTTTGTTTAGAGGACATGTTGCTGTAAATGGAAATGTTGCAGTCCTACATCATACTTTGGACATCGTTAGTGACTCGTACTATAGGGCAGCTAGCTAATCATTTTATAATAAGGTTAGCATCTTATAGTAAGGTTAAAATGCTTTGTGACGTTTCAGTTGTGTTGGTCCCTTTTTTGTTTTTACTATAATGTGTGTGTGTGTTTGTTTGTGGGGAGGGGTTTGAGGCTTTGAGGCCGTGTGTGGCTTTGAGGAATTGAATTTGGAATTGTGCGTGGCTGTGAGGCCGTGTGAGGCCGTGTGTGGCCGCGTGTGGCTTTGTGGCCGTGTGTGGCTGTGTGGCCGTGTGTGGCCGTGTGTGGCCGTGTGTGGCTTTGAGGCCGTGTGTGGCTGTGTGGCCATGTGTAGCTTTGTGGCCGTGTGTGGCCGTGTGTGGCCGTGTGTGGCCGTGTGAGGACGTGTGTGGCTTTGATGCCGTGTGTGGCTTTGAGGCCGTGTGTGGCTTTGAGGCCTTGTGTGTGGCTGTGAGGCCGTGTGTGGCTGTGTGGCCGTGTGTGGCTGTGTGGCCGTGTGTGGCTTTGTGGCCGTGTGTGGCTGTGTGGCCGTGTGTGGCCGTGTGTGGCCGTGTGTGGCCGTGTGAGGCCGTGTGTGGCTTTGAGGCCGTGTGTGGCTTTGAGGCCTTGTGTGTGGCTGTGAGGCCTTGTATGTGGCTGTGAGGCCGTGTGTGGCTGTGAGGCCGTGTGTGGCCGTGTGTGGCCGTGTGTGGCCGTGTGTGGCCGTGTGTGGCCGTGTGTGGCCGTGTGTGGCCGTGTGTGGCCGTGTGAGGCCGTGTGTGGCCGTGTGTGGCCGTGTGGCCATGTCTGAAACCTGCACTGTGTTCTAAATAGCAGGCATGTGGGGTTTGTGAAAATAGAACGTCTTGTAGTATGTGACATTTAGAAAATGTTGTATGCTTTAATTGCCAGGATGTCATACTCATTTTGGCTTTCATCTACTAGAATTTGCTGCTCACTATTGAGGAAGAGAATCGTTCTTCTAGAACCAAGCGTGTTTGACAACAGCTGATAATCACATAAGGTGACATGCTGTACCAAAATGAACCAACGGCTGGAATAAACGCAACTTGTGCATTAAATGACTCATTATCAGTGTAGATGAGCCTAGTACAGTATGCTGAGATGTGTTGCTTACTGCATTTGTTAAACTAAACAGTGCCTTTTAAAAAGCATTAGCACACAGCATGCCGTTTTAGTAAGTAGTAGGCAAGACTACGGCCACGGTCTGTGTGAGTGTGTGTGTAACTTACACCTGCAATTATGAATGTAAGATGAAGAAAGAGAGGCAAAGGTGGAAATACATTGTGAGTCATTGCTATATCAGGAATAAGATGAAGTCATCAATGGAGTTTGAACCTCTTTGCTGTCACAACAGTGTCCAGGGACGAATCTGAACAAAGTGGCTTATCAAAAACAGACCCGAGATAAAGGTAAACACACACAAAACAATGCCTTTGCCATTTTGGAGAAAAAAAAACCTGCACCAAAATAAGCAATTGAAACTACCTCTCAGAATTCATGGAATTATCACAAAAAGCCAGCAGCACACTTTGAGCTAGTGATATTATTTAGGATCGTAAATGTAATTGGTTGTACTTATTTGCGTTTCAACACAATTTTACATCAAACAACGTTTTCCTCTCAACAGAGACAAGGGTGTAAGTGAATACCAAAACTCTTCTTTGAACACAAGGAAAACTACTCAAGGAAATCCCAAAGCGATCCATAACTTCTACCCGTCACAACACACCATTCCTAACCTCTAAAAAAGAGATACAGTCAATCCAAGAGGGGAGATACTAAAGTAAAAGCCACAGATGTTAATATCTATCAAAAGCAGTGTAAGAATTTACCTCAGCCTCGCTGTGGAAGAGATTTGTTTAGAAGGGGTGGCGGGTGGTGTGGTTCATACCTCGCATTCCCTGGAGCCTGAGATGGTGCAGGTGCAGGAGCCAGTCCCGTTGACAAGCACGTCCATGGCCTCCGAATTGGTGGGCTTGTAGTCCACATAGTACTCCTGCAGTGGGGAGCTCAGCGTGTGCTCTGTCTCTCTAGCTTTTTTCCGCCGTTTGCGAGCCGCGGCAGAGTGCTCCTGCAACTGCTTGACGCTGCTGGGATAGCGCTTCCACGACACGTAGATCACCAACAGGATCATCGCCACAGACAAAAACAGGGCAACGCTCCCCGCCACAATCTTGTGAAAGGACACAGGCTCAAACTCATGCTCAGGTGGTGGTTCCATGGGTGGGGTGACAGCTGAAGATGCAGGGCCACCTCTAGATCCCTCTCCCCTCTTCCCAGCTCCGGTGTGGGGCGTGGGGTAGGCTGGGTGGTGTTCTGTCTGGTCTGGGCCTTTAGAGGGGGTGGGCCGGGTGCTGGCTGTGAGGGGAGTGATGGCGGTAGCCCGACACACACCGTGGGTGTCTATGGCATCCATGACCTTCTCACCTTGGGCCTCCTTGGGGGCGGCGCAGATCATGGTGGTCTCCTTGTTCCCCTTGAAGTTCCTCAGCCAGACCACCAAGGGGCAGATCACATGGCCACAGTCCCACACATTCCCCGCCAGGCTGATGGTGGTCAGGGAGATCCAGGCCGACACGGTCTCCTGGGACACGTTGGTCAGTTTGTTGGAATCCAGATTGAGTGTTTGAAGGTTGGGCAGGCATTGGTAGACAGTAGCATCCACCTCTTGCAGATCATTGCCAGACAGGTCCAGCTTCTGCAGGGAGGTCCATGTCCAGGTGAGGCCCTGGCTCATGGAGCGGATGCGGTTCCACTGCAGGTACAGCGCCCGCAGGTTGTAGAGGCGTGGGAAGTGGGAGAAGTTGATCTTGGAGAACTGGTTGTGCTCCAGGTGCAGCTCAGTCAGTTTCAGCAGGCCTGAAAAGGCGTTGCGGGTGATGCTGCGCAGGCGGTTGTAGCCCAGGTCCAGGAACTCCAGGTTTCTGCAGTCCTGGAACAGACGCACAGGGATGCTCTTCAAGGAGTTGGAGCGCATGTGCAGGCTGAGGAGCTTGCGGAGGCCCTGGAACTGGCCCGGCTGCAGGGCTGCCAGTTTGTTGTAAGACAGGTCCAGGTTGCGGAGGTTGGGTATAGGGTGGAAAGTGGTGTTGTGGAGCATTGTGATCTTGTTGGAACTCAGGATCAGCTCCTTGAGCCTCCGAACGCCTTGGAAAGCCAGTACGTCCACAGAGGCAATGTAGTTGTGGTCCAAGTAGAGCCAGATGAGCTGGTTGAGGCCCACAAACTGTCGGGCTCTGAGACTCGCCAGACTGTTGTAACGTAAGGACAGGCCTTGGCAGCCCCCTGAGAGGTTCTTGGGGACATCACGAAAGGCGCTTGACTCACAGTAGACGATTTTCCCATCACAGCGACAGCTTTTGGGGCATGGGCGCTCGCTGAGGGACGGAGATGCAGCCAGCCACACCTGCATGAGCAGCGGTACCATCAGCCAGCGGCGCCGCATAGCAGAGCCTGCAGAGAGGGACAGATTGAGAGAGAGAGAGAATATCACTTTTTACTGAAAGCATCTAACAACAACCCATCTGTCACGTTAAATGTGGGTGGCAATGATGGTCCATGTTATTATCAACCATGTGGGTCAATTATTCATCAGCACCGAAGACTACCACCACCTGCTTACTGTTCAGATATAATGTATTCAACAGGTGAAGAAAATGGTGGTTTTAATTTGGCTTTAACTGCAACCTGTCTCTGTCTGAATTTAGTCTTCCCACAAGCCGCCACAGTGCTTAAGGCAAACAAGAGAAGTCATAAAAGCAACCCGGCTCCCAGCAAATTAACATTCAGGAGCTGGCGGTTGTGTACACAAATCCGGAGGAGTATCAATTTAGAATTTAGCCACTTCACATTGAACCATAACAGAGTAGTTAAGGGGTCTGAGTAAATCATGGTGTTCACTTCCACCAAGTTCAAATAAAGAGTTCTCTAGAAACTCTATGGAGTTAAACAATTCTGCTGTGCACAAGAAACATATATAAATGTTCTGTAAGTGCCAAAATAATAGAAACACTTGAGGGATATGAGGGATTCAAAGGGGATTGAAAGCAGGTGCTTCCACACAGGTGTGGTTCATGAGATAATTAAGCAATTAACATCCCACCATGATTAAGGTACAAAAATGTAACGTAAAAGAAAAAGTCAAATACTTCAGCCACCCAAGTCATAGATTGTTCTCTCTGCTACCGGGGTACCGGAACGCCAAGTCTGGGAACAAAAGGTTCCTGAACAGCTTATACTACCAAGCAATAAGACTGCTGAACAGTTAATCAAATGGCCACCCGGACTATTTACATTGACCCCCTTTTTATTTGCACTGGCCCACTTGCACTGGCTCTATGCATACTCACTGGACTCTACCCATACACTCACACACACACACCACACCGATACTCCAATACACACACACACACCCTACATACTCTCACACACATGCATATTGACGCCCCACACACTCACACTCTTTCACACTATTATCTATCCTGAATGACTTGTCACTTTTACCCCTACCTACAGTACGTACATGTACTCTATATATTACCTCAACTATCTCGTACCCCCTCAGTACTGGTACACCTTGTATAACGCTAAGGGCCACTCCAGAAAAGGGCTCATAAGTAAGCATTACACGGTAAAGTCTATACCTGTTGTATTTGGCTTATGTGACAAATAACGTTTCATTTTATTTGATGTATAAAAATGCTGGGCAGGCCATTATTTTGGCTACCATGGCTACTCCCCCATAGGATGACAATGCCCCCATCAACAGGGCACAATTGGTCACTGAATGGTTTGATGAGCATTCAAATTATGTAAACCATGTGCCATGGCCTTCTCAGTCATCAGATCTCAACCCAACTGAACACTTATGGGAGATTCTGGAGTGGCCCTTAGACAGAGTTTTCTACCACCATCAACTAAACACCAAAATGATGGAATTTCTCCTGGAACAATGGTGTCGGATCCCTCCAATATAGTTCCAGACACTTGTAGTATCTATGCCAAGGTGCATTGAAGCTGTTCTGGCTCGTGTTGGCCCAACGCCCTATTAAGACACTTTATGTTGGTAGTTACCTGTACATGAACCATTTGAATATACAGTAAGTACAGACAAAAACAGTTATCTGATCATGCTGTGCTGTGTCCTTAGATATAATGTTACTGCTACTTGGGACAAGAAATTATATAGAAGAAATACTGCAGATGCAGACTATTGAACCACTGATGGTGATAATGAGAATCGGTCAGTATGTAGCCAGGTTTGATATCCCACTGGGCCTAGACGTCAATTCAATGTCTATTCCATGTTGGTTCAACGTAATTTCATTGAAATGACATGGAAACAACGTTGATTCAACCAGTGTGTGCCCAGTGCAATCGGTCTTTGTCCGTAGGTGAGAGTGAGCTGTTTCCATTAAAAGCACTCCCCTTACAGAGTCACTAACGATCTGTCATTAAGATGCATTGATTTCCTCTTGAGGAGTGCATCCACTGGTTGTGTGCTCTTTTCTCTGGGCTAAACCCCTGTAATACCTGGTTAACATCCTTTAATCCAAAGGTAGGATGAATGTGTGGTTTAATATAGCCCATAGTTGTTTTTAAATTGGTTATCATATGTATGTCATAAGCTAGGTTGGCGACAGATTTTCATGCGAATATAAAAGAAAATCAACATGAAGAAAATATGCGTATTTTCCCACCTGAAGTGTTTCCACCAAACTGACTTGTTCAGGAGAGAAATCTGTGCGTGCTGACATAATGCACATAAATTGTACCTTTCAGCTTAAGTTTTCAGGTACCTAATAAAAATCTAAAGTTCAACGCATGTCCATTGCCTTTTTAACTCGATAGTTTTGCCACAGGAACTGTTGTGTTAAAAGTTGCCTAGTTAAATCAAAAAGAATAAAATAGCAAATTTGCCTACTCTGGTCTTGACACGTGTGCTCTAGACAACAGCTCACAGATACAGTGTGGATAGGCTAGTCTACATGATGAAATTATTATGGATAAGAGTGAGAATATTAAGCATCAATCATCATGTAACCAGAATAATATCTTTACGATATATTTATTGTAAAGGAGCATCAAGCTCATCACCATGCACTGTCACCACCCTGTGAAGTTCATCATAATTTATTTAATCTGTTGCCTAATAAACTGCATGGTTTCCCCAGTCTTAGTAGGAGGACCAGACACCCTATCATCACTAGACTCCAAGTTTACTTCAATATAATGGTTATTATATCAATATTTGCACATAAAGGCATTTCCACAGCCATTTCTTGCATAATTGTTTTTATTGACACAAAAATATCCCACCATGTCAAAAGAACAAATTAAAGTGTATATCAGCATTTATCAAACTGTAGCGAAAGTTTCCATTACAGCTGTTGTGATTTTTTTTTACACAGTATGACTTTACTCACATAAAAACCGTGGATGGAAACGTGATTAGTGTGACACTCCAATCATCCTAGATGTTCCTCTATGATGGGAAATGTGACAGTGATGGTGTATGCATGCTAACGTTTCAGATGTGTATCAGTGAGATAGAATAAAATGCCTTTGACCGTACTTGAGGCTTAAAGCTAAAAATCTTAGTTGAAACAATAACAAAAGCAATCACCCCTCTTTTTGTAAAAAGCTGAGGAACGGGCCTGGAGAAATGAAACCATTCTCAAATTCATCCATGACATCAAATGTATAGTTTTAACCATGTTTTGAGCCTACAGTGTTTGTTTCCATTTTTTTTAAATTACAAACACTGGAGTAAAACAAGCTTATATTTTGGTTTCTGATGAGGTAAGACATTTGAACTAAGCCTATGATGCACACATAATGTATTTACTCTTCAAGAATCCATAGGCATATAGTATTAATGTACAGTATACAGATACAGTGCCTTGCGAAAGTATTCGGCCCCCTTGAACTTTGCGACCTTTTGCCACATTTTAGGCTTCAAACATAAAGATATAACATTTTATTTTTTTGTGAAGAATCAACAACAAGTGGGACACAATCATGAAGTGGAACGACATTTATTAGATATTTCAAACTTTTTTAACAAATCAAAAACTGAAAAATTGGGCGTGCAAAATTATTAGGCCCCTTTACTTTCAGTGCAGCAAACTCTCTCCAGAAGTTCAGTGAGGATCTCTGAATGATCCAATGTTGACCTAAATGACTAATGATGATAAATACAATCCACCTGTGTGTAATCAAGTCTCCGTATAAATGCACCTGCACTGTGATAGTCTCAGAGGTCCGTTAAAAGCGCAGAGAGCATCATGAAGAACAAGGAACACACCAGGCAGGTCCGAGATACTGTTGTGAAGAAGTTTAAAGCCGGATTTGGATACAAAAAGATTTCCCAAGCTTTAAACATCCCAAGGAGCACTGTGCAAGCAATAATATTGAAATGGAAGGAGTATCGGACCACTGCAAATCTACCAAGACCTGGCCGTCCCTCTAAACTTTCAGCTCATACAAGGAGAAGACTGATCAGAGATGCAGCCAAGAGGCCCATGATCACTCTGGATGAACTGCAGAGATCTAGGACAACAATCAGTCGGATATTGCACAAATCTGGCCTTTATGGAAGAGTGGCAAGAAGAAAGCCATTTCTTAAAGATATCCATAAAAAGTGTCGTTTAAAGTTTGCCACAAGCCACCTGGGAGACACACCAAACATGTGGAAGAAGGTGCTCTGGTCAGATGAAACCAAAATTGAACTTTTTGGCAACAATGCAAAACGTTATGTTAGGCGTAAAAGCAACACAGCTCATCACCCTGAACACACCATACCCACTGTCAAACATGGTGGTGGCAGCATCATGGTTTGGGCCTGCTTTTCTTCAGCAGGGACAGGGAAGATGGTTAAAATTGATGGGAAGATGGATGGAGCCAAATACAGGACCATTCTGGAAGAAAACCTGATGGAGTCTGCAAAAGACCTGAGACTGGGACAGAGATTTGTCTTCCAACAAGACAATGATCCAAAAAATAAAGCAAAATCTACAATGGAATGGTTCAAAAATAAACATATCCAGGTGTTAGAATGGCCAAGTCAAAGTCCAGACCTGAATCCAATCGAGAATCTGTGGAAAGAACTGAAAACTGCTGTTCACAAATGCTCTCCATCCAACCTCACTGAGTTTTGCAAGGAGGAATGGGAAAAAATGTCAGTCTCTCGATGTGCAAAACTGATAGAGACATACCCCAAGCGACTTACAGCTGTAATCGCAGCAAAAGGTGGCGCTACAAAGTATTAACTTAAGGGGGCTGAATAATTTTGCACGCCCAATTTTTCAGTTTTTGATTTGTTAAAAAAGTTTGAAATATCCAATAAATGTCGTTCCACTTCATGATTGTGTCCCACTTGTTGTTGATTCTTCACAAAAAAATACAGTTTTATGTCTTTATGTTTGAAGCCTGAAATGTGACAAAAGGTCGCAAAGTTCAAGGGGGCCGAATACTTTCGCAAGGCACTGTACCCGGCTTAAAACCCCAAAGAGCAAGCATCCTTATTCCTTGATGAAAATTTGCTCCAGAGTGCTCAGACTGTGGCGAAGGTTCACCTTCCAACAGGACAATGACCCTAAGCACACAGCCAAGACAACGGGACAAGTCTCTGAATGTCCTTGAGTGGCCCAGCCAGAGCCCGGACTTGAACCCGATCGAACATCTCTGGAGAGACCTGCAGCAACGCTCCACATCCAACCTAACAGAGATTGAGAGGATCTGCAGAGAAGAATGGGAGAAACTCCCCATAGTAGCATCATACTCAAGAAGACGCAAGGCTGTAATCGCTGCCAAAGTAATGAGTAACGAGGCTGAACACTTATGTAAATGTGATATTTAAAAAATAAAAATTGTAATGAATTTGCAACAAAAATAAAAATGAAAAAATGTTGCTTTGGCATTATGGGTCATTGTGTGTAGATTGGTACACAACTTTTTGTTAGAATAAGGCTGTAACGTAATAAAATATGGTAAAAGGATCTGAATACTTTCCAATGCACTGTAAGCACTTTGTGATAACTGCTGATGTAAAAATTGCTTTATAAAATACATTTTATTGATTGATTCTCTCTCTCTCTGTGTGTGTGTGTGTGTGTGTGTGTGTGTGTGTGTGTGTGTGTGTGTGTGTGTGTGTGTGTGTGTGTGTGTGTGTGTGTGTGTGTAAAACCTTGGGATTCTAAAGATAATGTATGACAGTTTTTGATTGAACCAGGTCCTCCATCAATTATTTCGTTTTCTTTAGTTAGTCTCTAGTCTAGAAGATAAATTACTAACAGGAAAATGCTGATCAAAAGCTTAACAAATGATTTCTCTATCTGCAATGTTTTTTACTCATGTCAAATTTGTTACAATATCAGTACATACATGTATATTCCTGTGTTTCAAAAACTTAAAGTTTAGTATTTTTTTTAAACTCTAATTAGGCAAGTCAACATTATAGAACACAACATTGTTGATTTACTGTAAAGAAAATGTCATTGCATGTCTTTCATGTGATGCATTGTGGGCAGCTTAAAGAAATTGTGTGTTCATCAGATTTAGTGTACATTTACACATCCTCCTAAGAGATGTGTAGCTTTATTAACATAGCTTGTGAGATACATACTTTAGCTTGAGCCTTCTTCATTAGGCACCTTTATGCCCTGACTGACACGGTGTGGTTTAATGAGCACGCTGTGCACTAATGATTCACTAAGCCATCTTCCTCTCCTCATATAACTCTTATCTTATTCAGAGAAGAACACAGGTTGCCTTCAGGGGTCACTCATGAGCTGTGTGTATCGATTACCACCTCTCTACCATACTTCCCTAATCATTACCATTTGGTTACCATATCAGCCGATTAACTATATATCACCTCTTCATTCCTAACACTCCACTATTACCACTTCAGTTGTTAGACTTCTTTTTTCCCCTTGAACTGCATAGCCATAATCATCCATGTTCCAATCATTGGTTTGTTGCCCATATCCTTGGTACACCTTTGCTTTTTATTGTGATTACCATGCTAGGATTAACTGTATAAGTCAATTTACTACTTATCCCCTTATAATAACAGAATATCTCTGCTTCTGCTACTCCTACTACCAATACTACTAGCACTACTACTAAGATTGCTACAATAAAACTAAGATGGCAGGGATATGGATCCTTTTGTTTTTAAACTTTAACAAAGAATGAGAGGAAGAGCACAAAGCTGACCCACTGTCAAGATATATAAATCATAGCTTGGCAAATATACACTACGCTATGATCTTTGAACACCCAAGTGGCTCATTGTTGTGTTTTTTTTGCCATTAACAAAACTGCTATCAGGCGCAGCCATGCCCACATTGTGTCTGGACACGAGCCTAATGCTTAGGGAAGGACGTCCCCTCAGACCAGCCTAAGCCATCCTATTAGTCTCCAATTAACATTGAGATGAGTACTAGCCAGCCGAAGCAGTCCAATTTCCTTGGTGCTTGGGAACCAGCGCTTCCTGTCCTGTGTGTATTGCCTCAATGTTCTGAGGATACGCAGATGTCTTTGGGTAATCACAGAAATGCAGAGCAGATACATTGGCTATTTGCAGTTACTGAAGTAGGTGGTCTACAGTACAAACAAGGGCAACTGGATGAAGAGAAAGTTTGTGGTGGATTCTCCTCAATACACCAGTATCCAAAAGCACGTGCACGCACACAGAGATGTGTGTTAGTGTAGAGTTGTTTTGTCCTTGTGTCTGTTTTCTGATTTCCCCTGGCGGGAAGGGTTCCGTCAGGTTGGAGTGACTGAGAATAACCAATCAACCTCCAGCACTCACAACACTATTGATGACTGTCACATCCTCTCTCAGAGCCACCCCTGCCCTGCTGCCCTCTCGAGGGGCCTCATTTATCAACCATGCGTACGCATTTCTTACTAAATTCTGGCGTACGTGGAGGTTCTAGGATTTGCGTGCGCAACAAATTATTGTTCTTTATCAAACTGTCACATGCAACATACAGGCATGTTTTCATTGATAAATCAGAACCATATTATATGTGTGGTCGTAAAACGAGCGCTACAACCTCGACTAGAAAACGCCCTCCATTCACCTTTGATTTGGAGATGTGGAACTGGGCCATGAAAGCCCCCCCCCCAAAAAAAAATCAATGGAAAATGTGATTTCTGTAGAGGTGTGGGCAGAACGTTCTAGTGACTTATCCAAATAAAAAATGCATGCTGCTTAGCGAGTTCCAAACAGTGGCTGCGCATTGTACAAGATTGATTGTCCTTTCAAACAAATTAAAAGTAAATGCTACAACCCACACCTCTATGCGAAAGACAAATTGTTATTCAACATTTTGTTTATCAATACATGATTGAGTTTTTCTATACTGCCTTTGTAGCCTATAGGCTCTGAAATTAAATAGACTTTGATGTCGTGCTCCTAAACCTATCGCACAGCAAAACAGTAGCCATCCCATACTGTCAATTTACTGTTCTATTTACACTGAACAAAAATATTAACACAACATGTAAAGTGTTGGTCCCATGTTTCATGAGCTGAAATAAAAGATGTTCAATACGCGTAAATGGCTTATTTCTCTTCTATTTTGCACACAAATTTGATTACATCCCTGAGAGTGAGCATTTCTCCTTTGCCAAGATACTTGGAACAAAGATGTCTCAAGTTGAGGGAGCTTTCAATTGGCATACTGACTGCAGGAATGTCCTCCAGAGCAGTTGCTAGAGAATTGTATGTTTTCTTCTCTACCATAAGCCACCTCCAACATTGTTTTAGAGAATGTGGAAGTACGTCCAACACATTTTACAGCCGCAGACCACGTGTAACCAGCCCAGGACCTCCTGTGGGATCGTCTGAGACCAGCCACCCAGACAGCATTTGAAAATGTGGGTTTGCACAACCGAATAATATCTGCACTAAACTGTCAGAAACAATTTCAAGGAAGCTCATCTACATGCTCATTGTCCTTATCAGGGTCTTGACCTGACTGCAGTTTGGCGTCGTAACCAACTTCAGTGGGCAAATGCTCACCTTCGATGGCCACTGCGGGATCATCTGAGACCAGCCAGAGGGACAGCAGATGAAAATGTGAGTTTGCACAACCTAATAATTTCTGCACAAACTGTCAGAAATTGTCTCAGAGATTCTCATCTGCATGCTCGTTGTCCTCACCAGGGTCTTGACCTGACTATCGTAACCAACTTCAGTCGCAAATACTCACCTTCGATGGCCACTGGCACGCTGGAGAAGCGTGCTCTTCACGAATGAATTCCGGTTTCAACTTTACTGGGCAGATGGCAGACAGCATGTATGGCGTCGTGTGGGCGATCGGTTTGCTGTCATCGCTGTGAACAGAGTACCCCACGGGTTATGGTATGGGAAGGCATAAGCTATGGACAACGAACATAATTGCATTTTATTGATGGCATTTTGAATGGACAGAGATACCGTGACGAGATCCTGAGACCCATTGTCGTGCCATTCATCTGCCGATATCACCTCATGTTTCAGTATGATAATGCATGTCACAAGGATCTATACACAATTCCTGGAAGCTGAAAATGTCCCAGTTCTTCCACTGCAAACTCACCACACATGCCACACATTGAGCATGTGTGGGATGCTCTGGATCGACATGTATGACAGCGTGTTCCAGTTCTCGTCAATATCCAGCAACTTCACACAGCCATTGAAGAGGAATGGGACAACATTCCACAGGCCACAATCAACCCCCTGATCAACTCCATGTGAAGGAGATGTGTCACGCTGCATTAGGCAAATGGTGGTCACACCAGATACTGACTGGTTTTCTGATCTACGTCCCTATCTTTTTTTAAGGTGTCTGTGACCAACAGATGCATATCTGTATTCCCAGGCATGTGAAATCCATAGATTTAGGCCTAATGAATATATTCCAATTGACTGATTGCCTTATATGAACTGTAACTCAGTTAAAACTGTGAAATTGTAACATGTTGCATTTATATTCCCGTTCAGTGTACAGTACTTTCGAACATGCTTTGCTATTGAATGAGCGATTGATAAATGGTAGCCTACTATTTCTGTAGTGGGAATAATTTCAACCAGTTATGTCAGAAAAGGAGAGACATGTCCTGCGATATGATTATGATTTAGGCCTATAATAAAAGTTAAATAAACACATTAGATGACATGCTGCTATGCAATCTCTTTACCAACGGCAAATGCATCTGTTTTATCATCAGGTCTATATCTAATGTTTTTCCTACCATTATTATAATTCCAGTGCATCAAACACCTACCATTTCCCCAAACAAACAATAAGCCTATTTCTTGCAATACAGTAGATCAACCTTCTAGAAGTTGTGTGCACTCATGGTTTGAGATTTGCGTGGAGATACGCACACTTCCCATCAAGTTCAAAACCTTTGCGGGAAAACTGGCACACACAAGTTTTAGAGTCTTTTATGTGCCCACACCCCTTTGATAAATGATGCCCCAGGGGCCTCAACCGAGTATACATACAAAATTTACCCCAAAATGTGCGTGTGCCAGTTCACACAAAAGTTGGCATTGATAAAAAATGTACTTGATGTGAGAATGTGCTCTCCACCCCATAAACTTTAGACCATACATATGCATCTGCTAGAGGTTGAAATATTGTGTTGCAAGCTGGCAAGTATGTTGTGCAAATGGGGGATATGATGAAACAGCCAGGTCTCATAGACTAGATATAACATAGCAAATGTTATGTTTGGTATGGTTACATAAGACAGATGGTTACTTAAGTCAAAAACGAACGTAGGGTGGTTGGTCAGGGATATATTGGGAATGTCTAGCAATACAAAGGTTGCGAGGTCGAATCTCATCACGGACAACTTTAACATTTTTGCTAATTAGTAACTTTTCAACTACTTATTACTTCTTAGCTATTTTGCAATTACTTAGCATGTTAGCTAACCCTTCCCCTAACCTTAACCCTTTTAGCTATCCCTTTCCCTAACCCTAACCCTTTTAGATAACCCTAATCTTAACCCTTTTAGCTAATCCTTCCCCTAACACCTTAACCTAACTCCTAAACTTAACCCTAACCCCTAGTCTAGCTAATGTTAGCCAGCTAGCTAATGTTAGCCACCTAGTTCAAATTAGTAAGATATCAAAGGTTTCGCTAATTTGTATAGTATGTTTTGCAAATGTGTCAAATATTGTACGTTATGCAAATTCGGAACATATAATGTGAGTTGTAATTAGTAACAAGTCATACGAAACGGGTGATGGACATCCACAAATGAATACATACCATATGAAACGTGACATATCACACTAAATGGAGTGTCTCGGATTTACATACAGAATAATATGAAATGCTCTGAGACCAGGTTGGATTGAAAAGCTTATTCATAGAAAACAAACAAACAATGCATTAAAATACAAGTATACGAGTATTTTGCCTGTTGCCTAAGGAAGAGAGAAAAAGCACGATCAATGCAATCCATCCTGCATTGTCATTAGCAATTCCAAGTGCTCAAGCTATATCTATATAGACTAAACTCTTAGAGAAAAGATTCTAGATATAACCAAAAAGGGTTCAATGCTTGCTCCATATGGCACCCCTAAAGGTTCAATATAGAATTGAAATTGGTTCCATAGAAAACCCTATATGCTACCCAAGGCTTCTATATGGAACCAATTATGGTTCAGTGAGGAACCCCTGGGGTTCTGATCAAAGCACCCTATAAAAGGGTCCTATATAGAACCTTTAGGGGTGCCATATATGAAGCAAGCAATAGAACTTATTGGTTATATCCAGAATCTTTTTTTTTCCCTAAGAGTGGACAGGCTAGTGCAAAACTAACTTTTCAATAATGTGCAGTCATATTTATATGTGAGCATTTAGAATTATTATTATTGTTATTTCAGAGCAAGTGTACAATTTAAAACTGAGCCCATATACATTTCATTGGCTCTTTGATTCCAATGTTCTTTTAGGTAAACAATGTATCGATGCAGTGCAGTAGCCTACTGTAGGTCGATACATCGTGCCACCTTACAATTAATGGCACTGCATAGCCAGTGCACTTGGCCATCTGTGTAAGTTAAATAAAGGCTGTGGAGATTAGGCTATACCTCGGGCGACAATAACAGAGGTAGCAAAGACAGAGAGAAAAACACGTAGGCCTAAATGAACTGTCAACACAAACATACTGATGATTTAAATAGTCAGAAACTCAAGCAACCACATGCCTAGACACACGCACCGAACACACACACACACACACACACACACTTGAGCGAACATGCTCACACAATTTGATGCACGATTTGCAGGCTGTTCGCGCTCCAAATTGCATTCATTAAGCCTATTGTAGATGCCAGGTCAAATAACAGAAATTATTCCCAATCGGCTCTCAACGACCAAAGAGCAAGAGAGAACATAACAGACTGTCTTCACCGCTTAACAAAGAGCAGGTGCACACACGACACTAGCCTATATGTATGATTTGATATAGCAAAGCAAAATGATGATCTCATGAGTAAAGTTTATCTGCGTAATTAATCTGCATGTAGCTTAATGTATCGAACTACAGATAAAAATGACAGCTTATAACAGATAAAAATGCACCTTATGGATCAGCGGGGACTGTGAAGAGAAACACAGACACACGCATACACACTCACACATGATAACATACGCACTATACACACGTACATGGATTTTGTGTTGTAGTATGTAGTGGTAGAGTAGCGGCCTGAGTGCAAACACTTAATATGTTGTGAAATCAGTTGTGAAATGTAATTCAATGTTTTTAATTGTAAATAACTGCCTTAATTGTGCAGGACCCCAGGCAGAGTAGCTGCTGCAAAGCAGTAAATACAAAATACAAAACGCATATACTCATGAAACTCAAATGATCTGTTCTCGGTTATTGTTGGACATAGGCTACCACTGACACGTTAGATCATTAAATGAAAGAAAACACAACCATGAACGGGTTGTCGATAATTATGCAGGACCACGCTTTGTGAAGTTGACTTGCATCCAACATAAAACATGATTAGCATTCCAGTCCCAATCAATGATCCGGATTCAGTCTGCTTCTTAAAGCAGTGAAGAAGAAATAGGAGGCTCCAGACATAAGCTAATGAATGGATGCATTCGACTACAGAGCTTTTTGTAAACGGAACAGTTATTTCAGATGCAATCACAGGCTAAACTAGAACGGCATATTTGCATATTTGTTATGTGTCCAATTCTTAATCTCACAAAGACATTCATCGCATGTAATACCGCAAGGAGAAAAAACGAACCATATTGCAGCTCTGTGATTGTTGACTGTTTTGGGCACATCATGGCTATTCAAAACGATAAGTGTGCTACATTTGTTTTATAACACTTACAAATTAACAATCTTTTGTGAAATCTCGAAATTGCAATAATAGTTTTTTTTATCTGAACATCCCAGATCTTTTCGCGTTACCGGCATTGTGTGAGTGAATTTTAGGGAAAAGACGCATTAGCTTACTCTCGTTTTCCCTACATGAAGCAGATATGGTACATTTACATGCACATATAACCTACTTACCCATATCCGCTTATCTGTCAGCTCCTGACCACAGGTTTTAAAGCCTTCCAGCGTGCGACACCCGAGTCCGCATGACACGCGCTCTCCTCAAACGGTGTGGTTCTAATCCACGACCCCAGTCACTGCGCGCAGCCGCCGATTCCAACACGCACCTGCCCGTCGCTGACCCCGGAATTTAAGCGAGTCAGATGGGTATCCGTGTGTCAATCCCTTAGTTTCACCATGGAACATATCTCACTATTCCCAACGACAGACGAAAATCCTGATCTAGTTTTCTATCACATCCGTGCATATAATTCCCGCGTAAAATTGTTGGGTCCAATATCAACAGCGCCACAGAGAGTAAACAATGCCACATCCAAGTCATAAATGACAATTCAAAAATAATCATGACAGTTGAAAGATTCCAGTTGATACTTTCTCGTCACTCTCTATCCATCCATTATCGCATAAAGCGCAAACAACGATTTGCCCAAGAGGCTTTGTGAACACCAGAAGATCTCCCCAGTGAAAAGCGACATATAAATCTTGCGATGACTGACAGGGAATTCACACCTAAAGAATCTTTACCTGATCAGAGGAAAATTCAAAAGGGTCTGCTAACGGTAGTTTAACTCGTTAAACAAACCAAAATCATTCAGGATGAACATTCCCCCTTTCACCTCTATTATCTCTCCTCGTCGCTGAAACCAAATAGAACATAAATGCAAGCGTTTGAGTAGTTAACACTTCCGCGTGTATCACGGCAACTTTTTCAGGCAGAATCGGAATGCCCTCTTCTGGTGAGAGAGTACCCCCCCGCATAAATATATATTTCCCTCGGCTCTCCCTCAGCATACAGTACACGTCTCTGCAGGCTGTGTATATGTTGAAAGTAGCATGTAGCAAAAATATTGACAGAGAGAAAGGGACATTCTCTGATGCTGACAATTGACATGCTCTTGCACGATAGCAATTAGCACATTAGCCTAGATTTATGCCCAATGAAAGGCTACATTGTCACGTTCTGACCTCTATTTCCTTTGTTTTGTATGTAGTTAGTATGGTCAGGGCGTGAGTTGGGTGGGCAGTCTATGTTTGTTTTTCTATGATTTGGGTATTTCTATGTTTCGGCCTAGTATGGTTCTCAATCAGAGGCAGGTGTCATTAGTTGTCTCTGATTGAGAATCATACTTAGGTAGCCTGGGTGTCACTGTGTGTTGGTGGGTGATTGTTCCTGTCACTGTGTTTGTTGTCACAGGATAGGACTGTTTTGCGTTTTCACATTTCTTGTTTTTGTTAGTTTGTTCATGTGAAGTTATTTATTAAAACATGAATCAAAACAACCACGCTGCGCTTTGGTCCGCCTCTCGTACAGACGAACGTCCTTACATACATGTACTTTCACCGTTTTCAATTGTTTGATTGTGCGATTTGAGATTGTGTTTTTACGGTAGCCTAATGTACTAGAGAGAAAACGCATTAGCCTAGATACCACAGAGAATAGAAACCAGGAAATAGTATGCACCAGTCCTCAATTTTATTTGCGATGAAACAAGCAACCCAGAACTTGGGTTGGTTGGGGAATCAAGTTAATTTGAGCGTGTCACATTGGCTGGCTGGCTGCGGCGCATTTAGTCTCTGAAGGTTTCAAGCATAAATAGGGGTTGCGCACAACGACACTTAAAATGAAACAAGATGCCCGGTCATGGCTGTCATTTTTATCGGACGTGTCTCCCGCGGCTCCTCGTCGCAGAACTAATTACGGATAACGTTCACTTTACCTCCCGCCTTTAATGCAGAAACCTACAGTTGGCCCGTGATGTTAGTTGTATTCTCATGCAATGAGAGTAATAAACTATGTGCTGTAAGGCTGTTTGATGGATTGTTACAAATAATATCTGAACCTTTGCAGCAGTGTTTGTATGCCACTTTTGTTTTGGGAATACAACATTAACCCAAAGAAAGAAACAAGTTAATATAGCGTATTTGCCGTACCTCTTATCAGGTTTCACTATTGTGCAAAAAACTCAAACAGCATGCGTGACCAGATGTCGCTGTCCAGTGCTGAAATGGAAGCAGGGCGCATTGGAGTGCAATGGAGTGCACGAGCAGCTCGTCCTGATCGCTGTTCAGGTGCTGAACTGGCTGGCTGTTGTTGCCAGTCTCCAATGTACGTTGAGGGAACTTAATGAGATCCTGCGTTGCATTTATTATTGCTGGAACCATGTGTAACTGACTACAGAGTGATGCTGATTAGACACATACAAGATAATTGATTTACATACAAGAAAATAATCATGAGCCTCACTGGAAACAAACGGGATGCTTATATGAACACTAAAGATCAAAAGTTTTAGAACGCCTGCTCATTCAAGGGTTTTTCTTTATTTTTATAATATTCTACATTGTAGAATAATAGTGAAGATATCAAAACTAGGAAATAACACACATGGAATCATGTAGAAACCAAAATAGTGTTAAACAAATCAAAATATATGTTATATTTGCCTTGATGACACCTTTCTACACTCTTGACCGTCTCTCAACCAGCTTCATGAGGTAGTCAACTGGAATGCATTTCAATTCATAGGTGTGCCTTGTAAAAAGTTCATTTGTGGAATTTATTTTCTTCTCAATGCGTTTGAGCAAATCAGTTGTGTTGTGACAAGGTAGGGGGGCTATACAAAAGATAGCTCTATTTGGTAAAAGATCAAGTCCATATAATGGCAAGAACAGCTCAAATAAGCAAAGAGAAACGACAGTCAATATGGAGCATTTCAAGAACTTTTAAAGTGTCTTCAAGTGCAGTCTCAAAAACCATCAAACACTATGATGAAACTGGCTCTCATGAGGACCGCAACAGGAATGGAAGACCCAGAGTTACCTCTGCTGCAGAGGATAAGTTCATTAGAGTTACCAGCCTCAGAAATTGCAGCCCAAATAAATGCTTCACAGAGTTCAAGTAACAGAAACATCTCAACATCAACTGTTCAGAGGAGACTGTGTGAGTCAGGCCTTCATGGTTGAGTTGCTGCAAAGAAACCACTACTAAAGGACACCAATAAGAAGAAGACACTTGCTTGGGCAAAGAAACATGAGCAATGGACATTAGACCTGTGGAAATTTGTCTTTGGTCTGTAATCCAAATTGGAGATTTTTGGTGCCAACCGCTGTGTCTTTGTGAGACACGGTGTGGGTGAACGGACGAACTCTGCATGTGTATTTCCCACCGTGAAGCATGGAGGAGGAGGTGTTATGGTGTGGGTGTGCTTTGCTGGTGACACTGTTGGTGATTTATTTAGAATTCAAGGCACAATTAACCAGCGATACGCCATCCCAACTGGTTTAGACTTAGTGGGACTATCATTTGTTTTTCAACAGGACAATGACCCAACACACCTCCAAGATGTGTAAGGGCTATTTGATCAAGAAGGAGAGTGATGAAGTGCTGCATCACGTGACCTGGCCTCCACAATCCCCCAACCTCAACCAAATTGAGATGGTTTAGGATGAGTCAGAGTGAAGGAAAAGCAGCCAACAAGTGTTCAGCATATGTCGGAACCACTTCAAGACTGTTGGAAAAGCAATCCAGGTGACGCTGGTTGAGAGAATGCCAAGAGTGTGCAAAGCTGTCATCAAGGCGAAGGGTGGCTATTTGAAGAATCTCAAAATGTATAATCTTATTTGATTCATCTAACACCTTTTTGGTTACTGCATGATTCCATATGTGTTATTTCATAGTTTTGATGTCTTCAATGTAGAAAATAGTAAACATAAAGAAAAACCCTTGAATGAGTAGGTGTTTTAAAACTTTTGACCAGTGTGTGTATATATATATACTGTACGCCTGTATAGATCAGCCGTTTCCAGCTAAAATAGTAATTTACAACACTTATAATGTCCTCACTTTTTTTCTGATCAATTTGATGTTATTTTAATGGACAATTTTTTTTTATTTTCTTTCAAAAACAAGGACATTTCTAAGTAACCCCAAACTTTTGAACCGTAGTGTGTAGTGTGTAGTGTGTATGTGTGTGTGCGTGTGTGTATATATATATATATATATATATATATACCATCCCAACCGTAAAGCACGGGGGTGGCAGCATCATGTTGTGGGGGTGCTTTGCTGCAGGAGGGTCTGGTGCACTAAACAAAATAGATGGCATCATGAGGCTGGAAAATTATATGGATATATTGAAGCAACATCTCAAGACATCAGTTAAAGCTTGGTCGCAAATGGGTCTTCCAAATGGAAAATGACCCCAATCATACTTACAAAGTTGTGGCAAAATGGCTTAAGGACTACAAAGTCAAGGTATTGGAGTGGCCATCATAAAGCCCTGACCTCAATCACGTAGGCAGAACTGAAAAAGTGTGTGCGAGCAAGAATGCCTACAAACCTGATTCAGTTACACCTGCTCTGTCAGGAGGGATGGGCCAAAATTCACCCAACTTATTGTGGGAAGCTTGTGGAAGGCTACCTGAAACATTTGACCCAAGTTAAACAATTTAAAGGCAATGCTACCTAATACTAACTGAGTACGTATTGAATCTTCTCACTGGGAATGTGATGAAAAAATTAATCCTCTACCATTATTCTGATGTTTCACATTCTTAAAATATAGTGGTGATGCTAACTAGCCTAAGACAGGGATTTTTTACTCTGATTAAATGTCAGGAATTGTGAAAAACTGAGTTTAAATGTATTTGGCTAAGGTGTATGTAAACTTCCGATTTCAACTGTATATTATTTTTACTATTATCTGCAATTACCTGACCGCAACCCAATTGAGATGGTTTGGGATGAGTTGGACCGCAGAGTGAAGGAAAAGCAGCCAACAAGTGCTCAACATATGTGGGAACTCCTTCAAGACTGTTAGAAAAGCATTCCAAGTGAAGCTGCTTGAGACAATGCCAAGAGTGTGCAAAGCTGTCATCAAGGCAAAGGGTGGCTACTTTGAAGAATGGCAAATATAACATTAATTTTGATTTGAATAACACTTGTTTGGTTACTACATGATTCCATATGTGTTATTTCATAGTTTTGATGTCTTCACTATTATTTTGCAATGTAGAAAATTAAGAAAAACTCTTGAATTAGTTGGTGTGTCCAAACTTTTGACTGGTACTGTATATGCTGAACAAAAATATCAATGCAACATGCAACAATTTCAAAGATTTTATATATATTTTTTATTTATTGTTATAGTTCATAGGAAATCAGTCAATTGAAAGAGATTCATTAGGCCCTAATCTATGGGTTTCACATGACTGGGCAGCCCAACATTTCTGGGACTATTTATTTGAGCTCATGAAACCAGACCAACACTTTACATGTTGCATTTACATTTTGTTCAGTGTATATCTTGCAACTTTAATTGTAAATGTACATGATACTCAATCATAGTCTTTCAGGTTTGACTGTAACTGTATAGGGAAAAACGAGCAAAAGCTCACAGTTGATCTAGTTTGTGATAGCATTTTTGCTAAATGTTGAGGAGATATTTCCTGTTTATTTTTCTGCCCAAGTTTCAGGATATTGAACTATAACACATCTCTGGTGAAGTAATCAAGGATAAATATATCCAGTAGAAATATTGTAAAATATGTAGCCAGTAAATTTCTGATCTAAATATGTATTTTAGCTGTTGTTGTTTGTTGTTGATGTCTGTAGCATTTTACTATGTGGTTTTTGACACTAATCTCTATTGGAATGCCAGTGGCACTTTGTCGATTCTATTCCCTCGGCACCACCCAAGCAACATTTGCAGTGCTGGATGTTTTAAAACAAGCAATAACACAGCTGAATGTGTAATGTGTCATTGACTCTGGGGTAGTAACATTTATTAACTCCAAGGTGAAACAGACTTTACAGATATGAAGAGAAAGGGAATATAACATATTGTCATATTAAATATGTATGCCATGTCTCATTTGATAATTTCATGTGTGTAGTATTTTTAGATGTTTTATTTGAAAGCACTCGGCACTTTTATGTAGGTGTCAACCCTTGGAGGTTCTGAGGGTTTGAGTGTAACATCTCTGAAATATGTTGGGAGGCATTCAGAGCATACAGTATAACAATGTGTAACTGAGCACACAGTTGTTCATCAAACATTATAATGTTGTTCAGTGTGTACCACTCACAGGAACATTTAGAGTTTACTTAGAACCCCATGCTGCTGCCACAGTAACATGTTATCACAGAGCCTTTTGTGATATCAATAGAAATAACACAAACACTTCTAAAATTCATTAAGAATCAATGCTAGCATATTGGGAAAACATTTTACATTAGATGAAAGGCCCTGAGCATTAGAAAGTGGAGTGGAGTTTAGGGGAGTGGGTTTAGTTGAGGCCAATTAAAGTGAGTTCTGTTAAGTTGAGAGTACTGGACACAACCTTTTCAGTAACTCCATCCCTCAGAATGGCATAGGGGCATGAATAGGTCACCGTGATCATAGCTGTCTTTTATGGTACATTTTGTATCTAAATATCTTTCAGTCTGTCAACCATGCTGGAATCCCTTCCTGCTTTTCCTCCGTATCCCCTTGATGATGGGCATTAACCAAAAAGGCTGTGACATTTTACCTGTGTTCAGCGCACTCCTTCAAATGGAGCCAGACACTTATTCTGACACTTTCTTTGCTCCTTTTAAAACACACCACCCTGTAGAGGGACGTATGTATCTGCTCCCATCCAATTTGGCTGACGAGTTTACTTTTGGATGGAGTTCAACCAGCCGAGACCATTCTGCTGACAGGGGTGAAACAATAAATAGCCTGTGAAGTTCTGGATCCAGCAGCAGCGCCAGCCCATGGACCACGGCTGTGAATTCTCCTCCTCCGGAAATACAGCCCATGGATGTCACGACTTCCGCCGAAGTTGGCTCCCCTGCCTGTTCGGGCGGTGCTCAGCGGTTGTTGTCACCGTCCTACTAGCCGCCACCGATCCCTTTTTTGTTTGTCCATTTGTTTTGTCTTATTAGTTTCACCTGTGTTTCTGTTGTTTGGTTTAATGAGCTTCCCTATTTTTAGTAGGTGGACACGCCCTTGTTTTGTGCAGGATTGTCTTTATGTGTGTGTGTTTTAGGTAGAGGTGGATTTATTTTCTTAACTTGGCACCCTGTGTTTTTTGGGTTGTCACGTTGTTGTCCGCGCCTTGTATTGTTGGGCTTATCATTTTGTGTGCCGAAGAAAAGAGCACTTTTCCCCAGTGGAACTCTCTGCGTCTGATTCCTTCACCCACCTAGTCCCGCAGCCCATGGACCACGGCTGTGAATTCTCCTCCTCGGAAATACAGCCCATGGGCACACCTGTGTCATCGCTCTGCACTTTATGGATTGATCTTTCAATTGTCTTTTTAAGGTCCCTCACTGATACCTTCTTTAAACTGTGCTGTAGGAAGCTGAGGTAGTGGATTCAGATATGATGGTGCATTTTATATTTTTCATGCACAAAAAATATTCCTTATTGACATATTTACTGTACCTACAGTACCTAATCAGCACCGCCATTAACTAATATTTCTGGATTCACAATGATTTAAATTAAATTAAAATAAAATAAAAAATGTGCTAATGATCTTGTGAGAAAGAGACATTTACATAATGTGACATGATAATGATCTATAAAGAAGACAGAAACTGAAATCTCTAAGGATGAAAGAACTAATGAGTTTTTAAAAAAAACAACGTTTTAATGGATGTCCATGTTGATTAACACCTGAATAGACCCGGCTTGTGCGTGTGTTTGCGTGTGTGCGTGTGTCTGCAGCATGTGTATACAAAGTGGCTGTGACAGAATCCTCCCCGTCAGGCACCTATCTCCAGGGTGTGATGGACAGCCCTGTTCTATCACCTTCATGTTCACATTAAGCTAGGCCATGTTGTTAGTGCTGCTGGATCATGTCTAAACCCATTTCCACTGATCTTAACTCTGCCACAATCACCTCCATCTGCCTAAAGCGTTTTTCTTCCTGACACCAAATTCAGGTGATGACACTTGAATGGGAATCATCTGTGAAACGGTCTATACAGAGAAAAAAAATCATAACGTAAACTGAAGATAAAGAACAAGTTCTGTTTTTTTATGTTACCATATCTTTTTTTCAGGTTTTCTCCAGGAATTAGGAGGTGTTGATGCCAAGGTTGCAACAACACAAGCTGGAGCCGGTGAATCCTTATTTGTGGGTCAACTCCATTAACCTTTACCCCAAGCTGTGGGCCAATCTGGAGGCTTGTGTTACAAACAGTGTAGCAAAGGTTGCTGGAAGTGGCTGTACATGGAAACAGATAAATGGCCGATTGTTTAACTACCCGAAAGACAAAAAGCACAAAGCACCTCCATCAGATGAGATCAGAGAGTAGGATTGTTGAGTTGTTGATATACACATTTTGGCACTGCACAGCCATAATCCTTTGAAAGATGTCACAAAACATATCTCCCACACATTAGATGTAATCACTTGCAAAGAGAGAGGGTGGAGCTCCTCGTTCCTGTTCCGCTCCCTGTTTTAACGTTTCTTCATCTCTTCTCTTCTCTGGACCCAGAACTTCATCGAGCAGCTGACCAATCACAGGAGACTTTAGTTCTGGTTTAACCGAGATGACAGATGTGATTCTTGAATCAGACACAAAGCTTTCTGTGTGGCTGTTCAGGTTCACTGATTTGCTGTGTTTTGATTTTACTATTAGTGTTTTTTCTTCTTCTGTTATTGTGTTTACATAAAGAGCCTGCATTTCTTCCACTCTGTGTTTGTCCTATAAAGACATGGTAAAGATAGCTAAGAGGTGGGCATCTGTATGTGGTAGAGAGTGCCTTTCCATCTGTCTCTGCCTGCGGGGTCTCCACGGGTAGAACATGGGCAGGCCGCTAATCTCAAGTGTGTAAGCACATACTCAGTTCACAGTGGATACACTACAATATGCTAACATCAAGGTCAGCTTTAGATCAATACATCTCACCACCATGTGAATGGAATTGAAACAATGAGAACAGGTCCTTCACAAATTAACATCACTTCCAATTTTGTTATTGACAACAGAGTCACTGCTTTCCACACGGTACTCTCTGTGGCTTCACTGCCATGTTAACATTCTCAACATGTCAAGAGCAACTGCCTTAAACATGGTCATACATTGTGCTCTTGGCTGACACTGCCACTCTACCCTGTGTGTCATAAAGGCCCACGGCAGCTGTTCCACGATGATTTAAAGAAAAGGACCGGGATATTTGCTAATGCTCTTGTGAGGAAGAGACATTTACATAATGTGACATGATAATGATCTATAAATCCGAACGGATCAATGAGGTCCAATTACAGACTGCTGAAGTTTCTTATCTTCTCCGGTTTAACTTTGAGCAGCCTGTGGTCTTCCACTTTCATTCCATCTCCAATGTGATTAGAGACACTCATCGGCACAAATAAAGGATAATCATCAAACAGAATCACTATTTACTGGCTTCCTCTTTTTCCAATTTAATTGCATGAGCAAAACATTCTCAAGGGCACATTTTTAATGTTGTTGGTGATAAATATTAATGTGTTGGGTTTTGTTGTTTCCTTAGAAAAGTCATTGTTGGTTTGGTCCAGCTAATCTGTTTGACTTGTTTGAGTTTGTTGTTTCATTTCATATCTAATGTTCCCTATTTGAGAAGAACTGTTCATGCAATATGAACCTCCTTTACTTCTGCCATTTGTTAAATGATAGAAGGCAGAAACAGGGAAAAAAGGATAATCCACAGTTGTATTTTTGCAGTTTCTGGGGCCTTTGGGAGCAGGCTGAGCTAGGAGGCTGCACCTTTGTTGAAGTGCATTCACCTGTGATGGAGAAGCAGAGCCATCCAGGGTCAGTGCCAGAAGGGAATGGGGAAAATAACCTATTTTACACTCACACAAACACACAAAAGACAATGTGACTGACTTGAGACCGTTTTATAATTGTACAATTAACCTAGCATTAGCAATTATAGTGTTATGGGTTAGATGGAATGATCTACAGTATGTGCATCGTATTTGGGCAGAGGGAAAGTACAAAGGGGGCCTGTCTCTGACTGCAAGAATGATTCCATAAGGGTTCAATAGGAGCCTGGGGGTTAGAGGTGATAGTTTTATAGAACAGTAATTTACGATCTATCTTAACTGTTTCATATCATTACATACAGTGGGTTGCGAAATAATTAATCCCCCTTGGGTATTTTGTTGCCTTACAATGTGGAATTAAAACGTTTTGGGGGGGGGGGGGGGGGGTTGTATCATTTGATTTACACAACATGCCTATCACTTAGATGATGCAAAATCTTTTTTTCTTGTGAAACAAACAAGAAATAAGACATAAAAACAGAACTTGAGCGTGCATAACTATTCCCCACCTTTTGCAGCAATTACAGCTGCAAGTCTCTTGGGGTATGTCTCTATAAGCTTGGCACATCTAGCCACTGGGATTTTTGCCCATTCTTCAATGCAAAACTACTCCAGCTCCTTCAAGTTGGATGGGTTCCACTGGTGTACAGCAATCTTTAAGTCATACACCACAGATTCTCAATTGGATTGAGGTCTGGGCTTTGACTAGGCCATTCTAAGACATTTAACTGTTTCCCCTTAAACCAAACCAAGTGTTGCTTTAGCAGTATGCTTAGGGTCATTGTCCTGCTGGAAGGTGAACCTGTCCCAGTCTCAAATCTAAAGTAGACTGAAGCAGGTTTCCCTCAAGGATTTCCATGTATTTAGCGGCATCCATCCTTCATTCAATTCTGACCAGTTTCCCAGTCCCTGCCGATGAAAAACAACCCCACAGCATGATGCTGCCACCACCATGCTTCATTGTGGGGATGGTCTTCTCGGGGTGATGAGAGGTGGAGTTTGTGCCAGACATAGCATTGTCCTTGATGGCCAAAAAGTTCAATTTTAGTCTCATCTGACCAGAGTACCAAATGGGGTGAATATATATGCACGCACCACTTTTCCGTTTTTATTTTTTTTTAAACAAGTCATTTTTTTCATTTCACTTCACCAATTTGGACTATTTTATGTATGTCCATTACATGCAATCCAAATAAAAATCCATTTAAATTACAGGTTGTAATGGTTGTATAATGCAACAAAATAGGAAAAACTCCAAGGGGGTGAATACTTTTGCAAGGCACTGTACTCTTAGTACGAATTTGGAGGTTTTTATATATTGGAATTTAAAGTAGTGTTAGGTTAAAGCTAGTTGTGTATGAGAAGTGTAATTATTTAACGGACTGCAATAGACTAGAATGTGGGCCTGATAAGAATTCCTGTGAAAGGCACGGAGGAGCACAAAGCCTCCTGACTCAGGCTGGGCCATGATAGTAGCAATAGGAGAACAAGACTCAGTTCTTGCTCAGCAACAGAAACTGATCGTTTATCCTCAAAATACAAGGAGGGAATTCCACCTAATTGGAAGGTATAAATATACAGTGCATTCGGGAAAGTATTCCTTCCCTTTTTCCACAGCCTTTTTCTAAAATTGATTAATTAAATGACATGTTTTCCTCATCAATCTACACATGCTCACAATACCAGAACGAAAACAGGTTTTTAGAAATGTTTGCAAAAAAAAAAAAAACAGAAATACACTTATTTACATAAAAATATTCAGACCCTTTGCTATGAGACTCGAAATTGAGCTCACGTGCATCCTGTTTCCATTGATCACCCTTGTGATGTTTCTACAACTTGATTAGAGTCCACCTGTGGTAAATTTAATTGATTGGACATGATTTGGAAAGGCACACACCTGTCCATATAAAGTCCCACAGTTGACAGTGGTCAGAGCAAAAACCAAGCCATGAGGTCGAAGGACCTGTCCATAGAGCTCCGAGACAGGATTGTGTCGAGGCAGAGAACAGGGGAAGGGTACCAAAACATTTCTGCAGCATAGAAGGTCCCCAAGAACACAGTGGCATCAATCATTCTTAAATGGAAGATGTTTGTAACTACCAAGACTCGTCCTAGAGCTGGCACCTGTCCAAACTGAGCAATCGGGGGAGAAGGGCCTCGGTCAGAGAGGTGACCAAGAACCCGATGGTCACTCTGACAGAGCTCCAGAGTTCCTCTTTGGAGATGGGAGAACCTTCCAGAAGGACAACCATCTCTGCAGCACTCCAACAATCAGGCCTTTATGGTAGAGTAGCCAGACGGAAGCCACTATTCAGTAAAAGCCACATGACAGCACACTTGAAAATTGCCAAAAGGCACCTAAAGACTCTCAGACCATGACAAATAAGATTCTCTGTTCTGATGAAACCAAGATTGAACTCTTTGGCCAGAATGCCAAGAGTCATGTCTGGAGGAAACCTGGCACCATTCCTACGGTGAAGCATGGTGGTGGCAGCATCATGCTGTGGGGAAGTTTTTCAGCGGCAGGGACTGGGAGAGTAGTCAGGATCAAGGGAAAGATGAACGGAGCAAAGTACAGAGAGATCCTTAATGAAAACGTCCTCCAGAGTGCTCAGGACCTCAGACTGGGGGCAAAGGTTCACCTTCCAACAGGACAACGACCCTAAGCAAACAGCCAAGACAATGCAGGAGCGACTTCGGTCAAGTCTCTGAAAGTCCTTGAGTGGCCCAGCGAGAGCGAAATATCAAATATCTCTTGAGAGACCTGAAAATAGCTATGCTGCGACGCTCCCCATCCAACCTGACAGAGCTTGAGAGGATCTGCAAAGAAGAATGGGAGAAACTCCCCAAATACAGGTGTGCCACGCTTGTAGCATCATACCCAAGAAGACTCGAGGCTGTAATCGCAAATCGCTTTCTGAATGCACTTTACGCTTGTGTGAATTGTATGGGTGTGTTTGCAGCTGCAATGCCCATTGTGGTGAATAAATATTTTGGTGTCTGACTGGCTTTGTACCAGACCTTAGAACTTAACAGCGCACTAACTTTAACTTTAAAATAAGGATTATAGTTTACCTTAGCACTTTAGATTTTTGACAACATGCTTTATTAGTAAACCACATTTTAAATATCATTAAAATATAATTATTGACATGCAGTATGAAGATTCATATTGAGTCATTGTTTAATAATGAAAACATTGTTTGCAATTGATTGCATTTATTCTTGAAGGTGTAGCTCTTTCCTGCAGTCAAATGACCAAAGTCCTATCTAGTGGCTTCATGGGTGGAATGTCATTACTTTTTTCTTAATTTCATATTTAATAAACATTATATATACATTTTCTGCAGAAAATCCAGTGTTTCTATTTCAAATGGTTTTGTTATTTTTCAGTATTCTGTGAGGTATGTAAAGTGTAATATTGGGATGCAGACTCAAAATTGAATACATTCCAACTCTACATCTGACATGTTATAGGTGTCTTCTTTTTTTAAGCCCATTACCATGTGTGTGAGGTGTTTACTTTTGTTTCAAAGTAGATTTGTTTAAGACTACCTGATTTAGCCCACTGCAGTAAAAGGTTAAATTACTTCAAAAGAAGCAAGAGAAGCTATACGTGTATTTGTGTCTGTCACTGTGTTCTCTGTGTCTGACTTTGTTTACTAGGGGGTAATGTAAATTAATTATTTTTCTGCCATCTTGAATTAATTACATTAAGACTTCAAAAGAATATGTCCTTTCTACTAAATAAAATACTCCATTGTTGTTTGGTGATGACAGACAGCCAAGACATCACTTTTAGTGAGCAGGCTGTGGACAGGGCTATACTATAAGTAAATAGCACACACAGTGTTTGGATCATGGTACACTGAGACAGACACAGCTGAATAGAGCTTAGAAGAGCAACTCTTGTGTGACTCAGCAAGACTGGCAGATATCCCAGCATGCCACATTGTCCCATCCCTAGACACACCCACTCTGTGTCACATTCCAACAGGGGTGGTAGCTCTTTCTCATCCTGTCTTATCTGTCCCTCCCTCCCTCCCTTCATCCCTCCTTTCTTGGCATTAGCCATTCCAGGCACAAAGACCTTAGCACAATGTAAATTATTCAGCTTTGACTGCCGGAGGCTGGGAGCGAATCATATAACGTGCTCAGTCTGGGGCTATTTCATACAGGTAACCATGCTTAAACACCAAAGCAAAAAATGATTTCCAAACTCACACAAAAACAAGGTTGCATTTGTTTGCAACCTATTTGATTCAAATTCTACCATTTCATTTATTTCAGTTAAAATGTTGTGGTTTGTTTTTTTGTGTCGTCAGGTAGATACTTGGGTGGGCTTCAAAGGGGACTGAGAAACTGATTAACCCTTAATTAATGCACAAAAACCTGGGGCTTTGTGCAACCGCTTAAATAATGCATGACCTCTGAATCACTACAGTACCTAACACTGTTCTCCCCGTCCTCCCTTTTTCTCTCTAAAATAAAAAAAATCTTATAATAAGCTTTATCGCTAAATGTATAAATCTTATGCTTTTTCTTTGTTCTACTTGAAAAATGATGCATATCCATCAGAATGTTTTGCTTAGTGGCAGCATTTGCAATTCAGAGGGAGCAATTTAATATCTTTCTTTTTTTCTTCTGTTTGCAGATTTGGCAAGCAGTGGGTTCCTTCATCATGTCAGCAGCTGGACCAACTGCTTATGAAATGCTTTTAGGCAATAAGGATTATGATAATGAGATCAATATGGTGGGGAAAACATATTTATACAGGGACAGGAAATAAAGCTGAAAAACGACCTCCCTTCATACAGAAAAATAAAAATCCCCATGATTCATGTTCTTTAGCATATTTACAAAACTCCTCAAATATTTAAGAGAGGGAGGTAGGCTAGGAGGTACTTAAGTTGACCAGCACAAGGACTTGTTTGTATTACTAAGCAGGCAGGTAGGTCGCCATACCGTACACGTTGAAATATGATCACAGCACAGGGAGAGACTAAATAGTTCAAAACTTTCTTTCCCAACAAGACATTATGCTAATAGCATCTACCTTTCTGTCTCTGAAAGCCATTATGAGGCACTTTTAGATGTGTTACTTCAGTCTGGATTATAGCCTGTCAGGCTGATGGTTTGGTGCACTTTTTTCTCTGATGCTCGTTACCTTGTTTGACGGAGTGATGAGTACCATGAGAAGTGGGTGAAGACTGCCAGTCTGGTGGTGTTGGGCACAGATGCCAGTTTGTGGATGAGCAGGGCAGCGGCCATGTTTAGTGAGGCAGTTTGTTGTTTAATTATGCACTGTGGGAGGCATCTTCCTCGGAGTGACTCTGTTCACATGCCTGGGCCAAGGGCTGGGGCTTTCTACCGCCTGTACATGTAGGAGCACACACACACACAAAGACACACACACCACTGTTCTTGTACTCTTCTAACTCACGTTGGAATTTCAATTCAGAAAAATTCAATAGATTACTAACAGATTCCTGGTAGAACCTAAGAAGCAAGATGGCGATTGGGAAGTTTGGCATGGTGGCAGAACTTTTACTTTATGTGTTTAGTTTAAACCTCACTGGAAGTAGTCACATCTGCAATCTAAATGACAGACTGGTAAATTCTCAGCAACTTCTCAGTCATGTCAACACGACGGCATCCAGCACTTCGGATTTGGAAGGAATGTTACATACCAACCTTTCATTACACCTTGGCACAAACCATAATGATCATCCAAGACCAGTCTGAAACGCCACTTAATGTTGGAGATCTTATAACTCCATGCCTTCTCTTATAGGGTGAAATTCATCAATGCACGGGTCCTCAGTTTATCATGCACCCATCCACCTCCTGCGAACATGGGGTTAAAGGGATAATAAGAGATTTTGGCAATGGGGCCCTTTATCTACTTCCCCAGAGTCAGATTAACTCTCTGTATCTAGTATGAAGGAAGTTAGAGGTAGTTTCGCAAGCCCATGCTAACTAGTGTTAGCGCAATGACTGGAAGTGTATGGGTATTCTGCAAGCAGGCTTGTAGATACTCATAGACTTCCAGTCATTGCGCTAATGCTAGTTAGCATGAGGGCAGCGGTGCAGCGGGACATGAGCTGCACCGCTGGGAGAATACGAGCATACACCCACCTGGGAGAATACGCCCACCTGGGGAAGGGTGGTCCACAGCGGCAGAGCGGCCACCTAGGCCAGAGAGTTGGGGGACGCGGCGGTGAGGATGGCAGCGTGAGGTGAGCCACAACTGGATCTGGAATTCAACAAGGCCTTTGGGAAGAAAGGTTTATATTTTGTGTATGCCTGGTTCATGAATTAGAGGTGGATGTCATCTGCTTTACAGAGACAGAGTTGTATTAATCTGTTCGTGACTCAGAAATTGAGATCGGCAATTACTCTGCTGTCAGGAAGGATTAGAATCGGGACGGCGGGGGATATATGCCTTTGTTAGATCGGACATTGCTTATAACGTCAGATCGGACTTAATCAATAAACTGGAGATTGTCTGGCTGGATATTTGCCTTCCCAAAACCAAGCCAATTTTCTTGGGGGTGTGTTACATTCTGCCCAATCAGAACACATTCTACTATGGTCTCAATTTTTTGGGGTCAAACTGTAATGATTCACTGGAGAAGGAAATCATTTTGTTAGGTGATTTCAATACTGATGTTTGAAAAAAGCTTAACCCAACCCACAATGTATTATTGCACTTCTGTAGATCATTTGCTCTGACCCAAATGATTAAAGATCCCTCCATGGTATGTGAACAGTGCAAAGTACGATTTTCATAAAACTGATAATCCAAAATATAGCAGAGTGGAATAATAGTCTGTGGAATCAGTGACAATTGTATTACATTTTGCGCTAGGGTTTTTAAACATATGTGACATAACTGTCACAAAACTGTTAGAATCAGAGCACTCAAAAAATACTGTGTTGAAATTCTTTGGGAGCAACTGGGTAAAATTGACTGGTAACCTGTGCTGGATAGTGTGAGTGTAGCGTAGACATTGCCTGGGAAGCCTTTAAATGTAGATTCCTTAATGTGGTGAATGCTTTGGCACCCATTAGACAGGTCATATTAAATCAGGGGTCTAGGCCTTGGTTTAATCATGATATCCTAGAATATATCCAAGCTAGGAATATGGCATCTAAGAAATTTTAGAACTCTCAAGAGCAGTATAATTCTCTCCTATATAAACACCACAGAAATGAAGCACAGCACAGGATGAATGAAGCTAAGAGGGGACACTTTTCAGATAAAATCACTGAGAACAAAAATTACCCTAAAAAGCTTGGAAATCATTCAAGGAACTACGCTGTAGTAGTCCTACCAAAACCAAATTCAACAGTATAGGACTGAACATCAGGATGAAGATGGTACATAAAAAAAATCAGAAGTTGCCAATGAATTCAACTTTTTTTTTTTTTACTTCTGTTGCCAGCAAGCTGCCCACCAGTTCTGGTTTGTATGGAAATGACTAAGTCAAGAAGTATTATGCCGAGTTGGGGGTTCAAGCAAACACTTTTTCTTTTGCAAAGGTAACAACGGCCAAAGTAGCCAGAATGATAGCAAAACTTAAGCGCTACAAAGGCACAGGCCTGGATAAAATGCTTGCAATGTTCCTTAGAGATTCTGCTGACCAAATGTCCACTTGTATCACGCATATCGTTAATCTCCCTCTTGGATAAGGCATCTTTCCCAAGGACATGAAACAGGCTAAAGTTATACTTCTGTCAAAAAAGGGGATATTATAGGGAAGTACAGGCCTGAATCTATTCTCAGTGTAACTTCAAAGATCCTGGACAGAGTTGTTCATGAGCAGATTTATGAATATGTCAACAAACAAAGCCTAATGTATGATTTTCAGTCGGTGTTTAGAAAGACACTGCACGGATTCATGTCAATTTTACTTGACTGACTTCATCAGTAAAGAGATTGATGAGGGAAATCTTTGTGGAATGGTACTGCTTGACTGACAGAAGGCCTTTGATACAGTTTGATAGGCCTTTGATACAACCACTGCCTCCTAATCTCCGAACTGGAGTTAAGCAGTATCACTCTAGGCAGGGTAAAGTCCTACTTGTCAGGTGACGGTTATTGGTTCACTGTATCAGGCAAAACGAATAAGCTGTGATGTTCCGCAGGGGAGTGTGCTTGGGCTACTACGGTTTTTACTGTAGATAAGCAATATGAAAGATGCTTATTCTTGTCGTCTTTTTCTTTATGCAGATAACTCTACACTTTTTAAGTAAAACCATGATAGAGAGCATACTTAGCACAGAGCTTATTAACATTAGCTCATGGCTTGGACATAATATGCTATCTCTGCACTTAGGTAAAACTGAGGCAATTCTTTATGAGTCCAGGCCTAAATTGTGTAGGTCCTCTGAAATCAGAGTGGAGTTAGGGGCTGAGATGCTGACTGCCAAAATCTCTGTTAGCTACCTGAGGTGTATCCTTGGGGGGTTTGACCATGGACCCGAAAGTGCTAGGTGGGGTTAATGCTAGGACCAAGTTTTTGGCTAGAAAGTCCATGCTGCTTGATAAGGACTCCATAAGAATGCTAGTGTAACCGATTTGAAATGGCTAGCTAGTTAGCTAATAGCGTTTCAATCGGTGACGTCACTCGCTCTGAGACCTTGAAGTAGTTGTTCCCCTTAATCTGCAAGGGCCGTGGCTTTTGTGGAGCGATGGGTAATGAGGCGTCAGTTGTTGATGTGTGCAGAGGGTCCCCGGTTCGAGCCCAGGTAGGGGTGAGGAGAGGGACGGAAGCTATACTGTTACACTAGCATCTGCCCTCATTCAATGCCATTATTGACTATGGTGACAATTCATGGTTTTAGGGGCTTATCGAAGCTTCTGAAGGGGAAGCTCCATATAGCCCAGAATAAGCTGATCAGGGTAGTATTGAAGGTGAGTCCAAGTACTTACAATGGCAGGAGCTGCTTTCAGGAACTCAACTGGCTGCACATTGAGGCTAGGGTGTCCCTGATTAGACTAGGTCTGGTAAACAGGATTATTTATGGTTCTGCGCCCAGATATCTGACTGATTACATTCCCCATGTTAGGGATGCACACAACCACAGCAACAGATCAGGTGTTGCTAATGTGTGCTTATAAAGGTTCAGGAGTAAAGCTGGGAAAGGTACTTTCTTGCATACAGGAGCCTCAGATTGGAATGAGCTTCCTCTGCACACAATGTCCTCTCTTTGCAGCATTAAAAACTGTCCTCAAGTCCATACGAATGTCCCCTACGATGTAACTGCAATAATGAAATGTATATTTTTCTTCTTTGTTTTACTGTTTTATATATCTCACTACAATACTGTGTCCAACCGTTTTCCTGATTTTTTGCCTAGCTATCTTGTCACAAGCGGACCACAATGGAAATCAGTCCCAGACTTTGTGTGTTGTTCTCAATGATTTTACTCAAATGCATGTATGTCTTTTTCTAGTTTTATGTGTGCTTGTTTTTAAAATGGTAAAATGTATAAACTATGCATCAGATTAAGACCCTACATCAGTGGCGGTCGGTGCCGTTTCAGATGAGGGAGGACGATTATTATTTTTATGAGCATGGCCTTATTTCTAATACAGCATATTGGATGACTATCATTCATATTCCATTCACCCAGCTCAATTTAACATCGATTGGTTTAGGCTACTACATGATACGGAAATTTTCCCTATACCCATCAGGAGGTAGCTACAACCTAGCCTATGAATGAAAGTGCACAGTTCGAGAGAAATTAGAGTAATCAAGGTGACAGATAGACACATTCATTACTGCCTGCATCTAGCTGATCTAGGGTGCAATCATTAGTCAGTTGCAAATGAGTTTCTATTGGATACATTCAGGTATGTTTATCCCCATTTCGTTCAGTTTACTTCCGTTTAAGAAAGGTTTTTCAACAGAATTGGCAGAATGAATACACCCCTGATCACGCACGAACACAGTTCACTTTCATAGCAGCCACATAACAGCATGATCACTTTGATCGTTGTATTCCTCGTAGCATCTAACCACTCTCCTCCTCTCCCCTTTGTAACCAGATGAGAAAAAAAACGTCATATTATAACCGCTAACCGCTACAAACAGCCCACATTGTTGTCACCATATTAATATCATAGTCAACATAGCTACTAGAATTAACGCCTTAGTAAACCTGCTACTGTCTTGCAGTATAGTGTACAGTCAGCTGCAAGCAGTTTAGCAGTTACACCAGTTGGCCCCGGTGGAAATAAGTTAATAAAAATAAACACTCACCTTGACTTGGAAGAGTTCCAGTGCTAGATAATCGTAGCCCGTTAGCTAACTTAGCATCTCTCCGTTGGAGCCGGGTGTTTGAGTAGGCTAAACTAGCTAGTTGCATTTGCTAGCTAAGTAAATGAAAGTGAAACAAAAAAATACAACAAAATATAGCTATCACTCTCTCTCTCTTGCTTCTCCTTCATTTTTGAAGAAATTAATATGTTCAAAACTGTTCAACTATTGTCTTTCTTTCTGAGTCAACTACTCACCACAATTTATGCACTGCAGTGCTAGCAAGGTTTAGCTTATGATTTCAGTACTAGATTCATTCTCTGATCTTTTGATTGGATGGACAACAAGTCAGTTCATGCTGCAAGAGCTCTGATAGGTTGGAGTACGTCTTCCAGATGTTGTCATAATTACTGTGTAAGTCTATGGAAGGGGGTGAGAACCACAAGCCTCCTAGGTTTTGTATTGAAGTCAATGTGCCCAGAGGAGGATGGAAACTATTTGTCCTCTGTTTACACCAGGCCTGGGCAATTATTTTCCATGGAGGGCCACATTAGAATATTTTTTCCATTGCAGGCAATAATCAAATTACATGATTATACATCATGACCGTGTTGACATATCTACTGTAAATAACGTCCAGATATGCAACTTATTTTACTTTTTTAACATGCACAGAAATAATCCACATCCATGTTCTCCTTTTGGTAGGTATTTTCATTATTAAACATGGGAAAAGTACACTGTGCATTCAGCACCACGGACAGAACTCTTGTTAAAGGGTATGCACAAAAACACAAGAACAAGAGAGAGCTCAACATTACATTTAAACTACTCAATCAGTGTGAGGAGTGAAGTCTCTGATGGGCATTGACTAGAGCAGTGAAGTCAGGTATAGTTTCTGACGTTGCTATGCGCAGGATTGCTGAGGTGAGAGTCAGTAAGATTGCCTTGACTTGTTATATTTCATCACTGAAAATGAATTTTCACATGCCATAGGTTGACCCAAACAATACAAAATAAAATCTTCTGAGCATGACTCCTACTCTTTGGAAAGTGTTGTTCATCGAGACATGCATAGTACCTCGTCAGTAACATTGTTTTGAATAGTTCTCCAATCACTGTAACAGACTGAAGATCGATAAGCTCAAGTTGCAGGTCAATGAGAGTGTTATCCACATTGAAGGTGAAAGGAGAGGAAACCAACAGCATGTCATTTTCCAATACTTTGACATCCTAAAAACTACTCACTGCTCAAAGCACGCAGCAGCGATGTATACTTCTCCTGCTGGTCATGTGATATGGATCAGACCAGTAGTGTCGGAAGGTCGGTGAGATTGTTGGCTTCTACTTAGAGGGTCAGGAGTCATTTTCCCTTGAAGGCTTTGACAAGGCTGTACATCTGATGTGCAAAAAGGCTACAAAAAAAACATACATTAATTATCTACTTTCCTTTTCTTTTACATCTTTGCGCAATTTATAACTAGCTACTATTTGTAACTGTGTCAGCCTGTCAGTCACTGTCTGTCCTTGTGCAGCTGTTATTTATACGTGCCTTCAAAATAAATGTCCCACCAGAGGTGGGAGATAAATCATTGCACAAAGGCAAGTGTTCACTGGGCTTTTAATTTGAATAACAAATACGTTTTTCAAAACTTTACTATCGCAAATTCTTTATGTGATCCAAGCATGATTCCGTGGGCCACATTGAAATCAAGTTGCGGTTTGCATACTACCGCCGGCCCGGCCTTTGCCCAGACCTGGTCTAC
Source organism: Oncorhynchus mykiss (assembly GCF_013265735.2). Taxonomy (NCBI): domain Eukaryota; kingdom Metazoa; phylum Chordata; class Actinopteri; order Salmoniformes; family Salmonidae; genus Oncorhynchus; species Oncorhynchus mykiss. The sequence continues at coordinate 26,102,791 of NC_048593.1, read as the reverse complement.
ACCACGGTGCTACCCTACAGAGTGCTGTTGAAGCTACTGTAGACCTTCATTGCAAAACAGTTTGTTTTAATCAATTATTTCGTGACGTGAATATATGTAGTATAGTTATATAGTAAAGGATACCTTTTTAAATGTTTCACAATTTACATGTTTTTTTATTCACTGAGGAGGATGGTCCTCCTCTGAGGAGCCTAATCTGCAGTACATACAGTACCAGTCAAAAGTTTGGACACACTTACTCCTTCAAGGGTTTTTCTTTATTTTCACTATTTTCTACATTGTAGAATAATAGTGAAGACATCAAAACTGTGAAATAACACATATGGTATCATGCAGTAACCAACAAATTGTTAAACAAATCAAAATATATTTTAGATTCTTCAAAGTAGCCACCCTTTGCCTTGATGACAGCTTTGCAAACTCTTGGCATTGTCTCAACCAGATTGACCTGGAATGCTTTTCCAACAATGTAAAAGGAGTTCCCACATATGCTGAGCACTTGTTGGCTGCTTTTCCTTTACTCTGCGGTCCAACTCATCCCAAACCATCTCAATTGGGTTAAGGTTGGGTTATTGTGGAGGCCAGGTCATCTGATGCATCACTCCATCACTCTCCTTCTTGGTCAAATAGCCTTTACACAGCCTGGAGGTGTATTGGGTCATTGTCCTGTTGAAAAACAAATGGTAGTTCCACTAAGCACAAACCAGATGGGATGGTGTATCCCTGCAGAATGCTGTGGTAGCCATGCTGGTTAAGTGTGCCTTGAATTCTAAATAAATCACTGACAGTGTCATCAGCAAAAGACCCCCACACCATCACACCTCCCCCTCCATGCTTCACAGTGGGAACCATGCAGAGAACACATGCAGAGATCATTAATTCACCTGCTCTACGTCTCACAAAGACACAGCGCTTGGAACCAAAAATCTCAAAATTATACTCTTCAGACCAAAAGACTGATTTCTGTCGGTCCAATGACCATTGCTCGTATTTCTTGGCCCAGGCAAGTCTCTTCTTCTTATTGGTGTCCTTTAGTAGTGGTTTCTTTGCAGCAATTCGACCATGAAGGCCTGATTCACGCAGTCTCCTCTGAACAGTTGATGTTGAGATGTGTCTGTTACTTGAACTCTGTGAAACATTTATTTGGGCTGCATTTTCTGGAGCTGGTAGCTCTAATCTTCTGCAGCAGAGGTAACTCTGGGTCTTCCAGTCCTGTGGTTGTCCTCATGAGATATAGTTTCGTCATAGCACTTGATGGTTTTTGTGACTGCACTTGAAGAAACTTTCAAAGTTCTTGAAATGTTTCTATTTGACTGACCTTCATGTCTTAATGTAATGATGGACTGTCGTTTCTCTTTGCTTATTTGAGCTATTCTTGCCATAATATGGACTTGGTCTTTTACCAAATAGGGCTGATTGGCTCAAACACATTAAGAAGGAAAGAGATTCCACATATTAACTTTTAACAAGGCACACGTGTAACTGAAATGCATTCCAAGTGATTACCTAATGCAGCCGGTTGAGAGAATGCTAGAGTGTGCAAAGCTGTCATCAAGACCAAGGGTGGCTACTTTGAAGAATCTCAAATATAAAATATATTTTGATTTGTTTAAAACATGATTCCATATGTGTTATTTCATAGTTTTGATGTCTTCATTATTATTCATCTACACTACCATTCAAAAGTTTGGTGTCACTAAGAAATGTCTTTGTTTCTGTAAGAAAAGCACATTTTTTGTCCATTAAAATAACATCAAATTGATCTTAAATACAGTGTAGACAGTGTTAATGTTGTAAACGACTATTGTAGCTGGAAACGGCAGATTTTTTTATGGAATATCTACATAGGCGTACAGAGGCCCATTATCATGAACCATCACTCCTGTGTTCCAATGGTACGTTGTGTTAGCTAATCCAAGTTTATCATTTTAAAAGGCTAATTGATCATTTGCAATTATGTTACCACAGCTGAAAACTGTTGTTCTCATTAAAGAAGCAATAATACTGTCCTTCTTTCGACTAGTTGAGTATCTGGAGCATCAGCATTTGATTACAGGTTCAAAATGGCCAGAAACAAAGAACTTTCTTCTGAAACTCGTCAGTCTATTCTTGTTCTGAGAAATAAAGGCTATTCCATGCAAGAAATTGCCTAGAAACTAAAGATCTGGTACAACGCTTCGTACTACTTCCTTCACAGAACAGCGCAAACTGGCCCTAACCAGAATAGAAAGAGGAGTGGGAGGCCCCGGTGCACACAAATGAGCAAGAGGACAAGTACATTAGAGTGTCTAGTTTGAGAAACAGACGCCTCACAAGTCCTCAACTTGCAGCTTCATTAAATAGTACTCACAAAACACCAGTCTCAACGTCAACAGTAAAGAGGCGACTCCGGGATGCTGGCGTTCTAGGCAGAGTTGCAAAGAAAAAGCCATATCTCAACTGGTCAATAAAAATAAAAGATTAAGATGGGCAACATAACACAGACACTGGACAGACAATGATCAATTAGTTCCTCTGTCCAGTGTCTGTGTTCTTTTGCCCATCTTAATCTTTTCTTATTATAGTCCAGGCTTTTTCTTTGTAACTCCCGCTCTGGACCAGTGATTATAACTCCCGCTCTGGACCAGTGATTATAAACACTCAATCTACACTGAAGATAATGACTGTGGCTCTGTATTTCACACTGTCTGTATGACATATCCAAGGCTCTGTCCATCCCTGCTCATGCTAATCTCCCGTAATCATCAGTGGAGGATAAAGAAACTACGGGCCTCTTGGCCTTTGCTAAAAAGTCGAAGCCTCTTACCCCGCCATGATTAAAGACAGGCTCTTTTGTGCACTGTGGAGCGAAGCCCAATAAATCCTCATTGATGCACCAGCAGTGTAATTATCACAGGGCCCAGAGGCACAAATCCAATCACTCTGATGATATTGACAACTACTCCTGATACAAACCGTTATGTTAGAGGCTGCCACTGGAGAAACCACGGTGAGGAATCTGTCTGAACAGTCATCCTTATCATCAGCAACAGATCGCTTATGACACTCTAGCTCGATTCCCCTGCTCCTCAGTTCATCAATAGGGTTCTGACACATCAGCAGATTACCACATATGGTTACTCTTTATAAGGAGACACTATATCAGAGTTGGGGAGCAGACTAATCTAGAGTTGACACATAGGTGGATGACATTGTTCAACTCGGTGATGTATTGATCAACTCAGATATGGAAAAACATTTTATTTTCACCAGAGATATTCAGTAAGCCTATTTTCTCAGAAAACATTGACGAGGAACAATGATGATGGCAATGACAATAATGATAATGATGCACCTTAAGGATGTATAAAGAAGCCAAACAGTGCCAATATAATTCAAAAAATATGTCAGTCATTATTGTAAAGTGTAAAAAGACTCCATCAGCCATTCTGCATCTGCATCCCTGAAGAAACTGTCTAAACTGACATTTGTCAAATAATGACACATTGTATTTGGGGAACTAAATATTTTCTCATTGAAGTTAGTATTATTTGTGCATTTTGGCTGCAAAAATATGCAAAAATTGTTCTTAGCAATTGTACTTCAATTCTTTACACTATCTGTGTAAGCAGGCATTGGGGGGGGGGGGGGGGGGGGGGAGTGACAGTTTCCCACCCCAAATCCTAATTTGTTATTGATGGAGCTTTGCTGCTCTGGAAGTAGAGGAAACACAAGCTAATTTCTGAATGGCAGAGAGAGAGAAAGAAATAGAAAGAAAGAGAAAACCCCCCTCTTGCATTCTCTTCTTTTCTCAGCATGTTTGCCCTGTATGTGTTTCTGTGCCTCCAGCAGGACCAATGTTTGTGTGCACACTGATGATTTTGACAGCCAGGCTGTATCAGCAGAAACAAAGCCCATAAATTGCTATAGTTTCAGATATCTCATGCTACATTAGCATTGACTGCCAATGCCTTGGCCTTCCCTGGAATAGGTCTATAGTAACACACAAGTCTATACACACATGCATACACATACTATGCCGGAGCTTACTGTACATCTCTCTCTGTCTCACTTGAAATTGATATTTGGATGTATTTCCACGTCCGTGTGTAATATCGATGATTAGTTCTATTTTAGTTGCATGTAAACCAACAGACTCAGCAGGTCCTCTGATTACTGTGTCCTGCACTATGGCACTGTAAGGCTTAAAGTATATAACGTGGAAAATGCACTTTATTGCCAGAAGATATGGAAATGTCTCATTAAATGTTGATCATAAGTATGGAGGACATTGATCTGATAAAATGTGTTTGCTGCATCAGCGCCTATTTTGGTGCTGTATAATCCTACTGTTATACTCTACTTTCAAAACTCTGGCCAGCCTGTCATGACTACGAATCACTATGAAGAAGATCATCACAGAGATTGATGTCACGTTGGAATATAAAAGTTGCATCCAAACTGACCGCCCCATTGCCCCCTTGTCAATCAAATGGAAACAGCATTGTTACATCAGTTTCTGTTACAATACGTCACTGTAAACATACAAATACAGTACATGAAACCACAGAATTCCTGTATTCTGTTTTGCCATTTAAGATGTCCAGGTAACAGTGTAAGCCTTTGTCAGGACCCTTCCCAAAATGACACCATAGTGCGATGGATAGAGATCTGAGAGACAGTCAGTATGTAAATACCGTATTTGGGGATGAACTAATTCAGTGCTCTTTGGGCTATGGTCAGGTTCAGAGGGCACTGATCCATATTCTGGTGTGGATCAGGGATTTAAAGGCCTCCATTCATTCTCATTAGAGGACTTATAGGCCCATGAACCAAGCTGGAGCATGATTATCACCATGTAGTGTTCATCTTTACGTTGCCAAAATGTGGTGGGGCTTCCTGTTAGAGAGGGGTGAAGGCTGACAGATGCCAAGCTAGTTGAGGGTTGGTCAGAGGCTTTAGTTCTACTAGAGTTAATGGGCTGCTCAAAGAAAGCAGAAGCCATCCATCTCTGCACTGGCCAGAAGTTGGTTTGAAATTAAGTGTCATGTTGGAGACATGATATTGCTTGTCAGAAAGCAGAGTAGGAAGTTTGCCTTATGTTGAATCTGTACTAACATATTGTATCTCCTGATTGACATGTTTGTGTGACGTTTTTAAGAAGATGCTGGAGGCTATACAAGCATTTTCCATGAGGAACCCTTCATAATGACATAGTTTCAGGTTGATTACATTCTTCCTTAGCCGTGTTTGTGTTGGGATTCATAGCGGGTCTAAAGATACAGTATTATTAAAACCGCTGGAAACAGAGAGTTGCTCCTTTCCTTGTGTGTGTATGGAGTCTTAAAGCTCAACATTCATTTTCATGACGTGCTGTCAGTGAGGACCATTACCCAGGCTAGAGGATAATCACCTACCCAGAGTGGTGACCCGTTTATAGCACTGGACGGGGTTAAAGAAAACCGACGCTAGGCTGCGTGCACAACACAAACAATAAGCATTCTAGAAACAGCTTGTTTTGTTTTAACAATGGTTTTATAAATGCATGTGTAAATGGTGGTAAAGTGCAATTTAGGGAGTAACTTAAGTTTGTCAGATAACAAGCCCCTATGGCCATGGGCTCTCAAGACAGTCCCACGGCTCCAATAGTGTTGTCTTTCAATGTATGCTAGAAAGTGTTGTTTCTTTTCACCCAGATGAGTTGAATTAAGTTATAGTGGTTATTTTTTATGAGAATTATATGGCCGGGAATCTGTGGGATTATTGTATTTATGTGGACATCCTATTAATAAACAAACTCTTCAGATTATGTGCCAACAGTAGTTACTCTGTCTTTTGTGGTGAGAAAGGATGACAGATTACATTTGATATGATATGATACTGTACACAGTCTATTTGGTCTTCTCCAGGAATAATCCAATCATCATTTATTACATGTTGGATAAAATAAAAGCTTTAAGCCTTGGGATTGCACCATGCATATGGACCTGAGGGCTGGACCCAACTGGACTGTTTTCATCTGACAGATACCATGATCTATATATGATGTGAATAAATAAGTCTCAGTAGCATTGACTTTTTCCACTTTATTTAACGTTAAAGCCTTACTCTAAAATGGATTATATAAAAAGAAATCCTCATCAATCTACACACAACACCCCATAATCACAAAGCGAAAACAGGTCAAAATAAATATAACATTTACGTATCACATTTTTAAGTCCAGGCTCCTCAAGGACATTCAGAGACTTGTTCCGAAGCCACTCCTGTGTTGTCCTGGCTGTGTGCTTAGGGTCATTGTCCCAGTCTGAGGTCCTGAGTGCTCTGGAGCAGGTTTTCATCAAAGATCTCTCTGCACTTTGCTTCGTTCATCTTTCTATTGATCCTGAATAGTCTCCCAGCCCCTGTCGATGAAAAACTTCCCCACAGCATGGTGCTGCCACAACAATGTTTCACTGTAAGGATGGTGCTAGGTTTCCTCCAGACATGATGCTTGGAATTCAGGCCCAAGAGTTCAATATTGGTTTCATCAGACCAAAGAATCTTGTTTCTCATTGTCATTTGGCAAACTCCAAGTGTGCTGTCATGTGCCTTTTACTGAGGAGTGGCTTCCATCTGGCTACTCTACCATAAATGCCTGATTGATGCAGTGCTGCAGAGATGGTTGTTCTCCCATCTCCAAAGAGGAACTCTGTAGCTCGGCCAGAATGACCATCGGGTTCTTGGTCACTTCCCTGACCAAGGACCTTCTTCCCGATTGCTCAGTTTATCCGGGTGGCCAGCTCTAGAAAGAGGCTTGATTGTTCCAAAATTCTTCCATTTAAGAAATGGAGGCCACTGTATTCTTGGGGACCTTCAATGCTGTCAACATTATTTGGAACACTTCCTCAGATCTGTGCCTCGACACAATCCTGTCTCGGAGCTCTATATGGAAAATTCTTTTGACCTCATCATGGCTTGGTTTTTGCTCTGTCATGCACTCTCAACTGTGGGACCTTATAAAGACAGGTGTGTGTCTTTCCAAATCATGTCCCATCAATTGAATTCTTCACAGGTGGACTCCAATCAAGCTGTAGAAACATCTGAAGGAATGGAAACAGGATGCACCTGATATCAATTTCGAGTCTCAGAGCAAATAATCTGAAAAGTTATGTAAATAAGTTTTTATACATTTGCATTTCATACATTTCTTAAACCTGTTTCCATTTCGTCATTATGGGGTATTGTGTGTAGATTGATGAGGGGTAAAAAAATGGATTTATTCAATTTTAGAATAAGGCTGTAACGTAACAACATTTTTTTTAAAGGGAAGGTGTCTGAATACTTCCCGAATGCACTGTAAAACCTCTAGATAGCAAGAGTGTCTAGTAATTGTCTAGTAATTGCCTCCCACCCAACCAAAACCACTATCTGAAAGAAAGCCAGAGTCCTTTGAAAAAAAACATCTCATTATATATTCATACAGCGTGCAGGTATACAGTCAAGTGTTTTGCACTGTCAATTCAATGGTTGTCAGTTACATCTTTTGTCACAGTGGTATTGTGTCTTTTGGTTTTAATTCATATTTGATTGTTGCGTTTTAAAATGGTTGCTTTGCTTTTCCACTGCATTCATCTTGTGCTGCATTATTTGTCTTAATTTACCATTGTTTTCATTTGTAGGATTAAAAACACACAAGGGACTTGCGCAAGCAAATACACTCATTATTTCTTCACATGTTGTGGTTACACATAGTAGGACAGCTACAGTAGCTTGTGTATTTTGCACAGGGGATGCAAGATTGTTGACTGTCTATCATTTACTTAAACCAGTCGGAAACCTTGCAAACCACACAGAAACACATTGCTGTACAAAGAGTGCATTTTCCCTTGTAGTGTGGATGCTTCATAACTGTCAATCTGAGAAGATGTATCTTTAGATAGCAGCACTCCTGGTAATCTCCAGAGGAGTTGATTAAAAAAAACCTGCTCAGAGCAGAAAAGGTGAGGTTCCGTGAGGAACGATGGTGGCATTTCCCAATCTGCATTTGAGTAGAGAAAGCGATAGCAGTCTTATCACTGAGAGAAGAAGTCTACCTTTGCTACCAGGTCAGGAGGAAGACCTGATCAACATGGTGCTTCTCCACCTGGGAGAGAGGTCTTACAGAACACACACTCACGCAACATTTTTAAATCACATTACAGTCAAGAAGGATTCTGACATTTCAAAGGACACCTATACCTGGACACTTATGGATACAGAAAGCACCTTCTTCTCCAAACAGCCAAGCTGCCCGTGACCGTTGACACAGAGCATTACCTAGCTAGCTTCTTTGCCTTTGTCCTATACAGGCCTGCAACCATGCATGCGCACACACACACACACACACATTATAGTGGAAACAAAAAGGGACCAACCCAGCTCTGAAATGTCACAAAGCATTTTAACCTTACTATAAGATGCTAACCTTATTATAAAATTATTAGCTAGCTGCTCTATAGTATGAGTCACTAACGATGTCCAAAGTATGATGTAGGCTGTTCATAGTTCCATTTAACATACTCACAGAAACGCTACAGATCTGTTAGGCAGCCTCTCCTCATACCATTAGCATAACCGAATGACTGGGGTGCATAATACACATGCAGATGTAGGATCATAATTTGACCTATATTGTCACAGCAAAATAACATTTTGTCCATAATGTTGCTTGACCCGTGGTTAGACTATTAGCTGGCCAAAAGTAGGCTACATGCAAAGTGCAATACTGTTAATGTAACCGTGTGTTAGTTTGAGTTTTTCAGTGAATTTATATGAATCAGGAAGCTCATCTGCATTACCAAGAGAAAGTTCAACAATATCCTACACCTTTTTAACAGTAGCACAATTAAAATGCATCTCAGAAGAAAAAAATAATAAACTACGTTCTTACATTATCTATACAAAAGTATGTGGACCCCTTCTAATTAATGGATTTGGCTATTTCAGCACACCCGTTGCTGACAGGTGTATAAAATCAAGCACAAAACCATGCAATCTCTATAGACAAACATTGGCAGTAAAATGGCCTTATTGAAGAGCTCAGTAACTTTCAACCTGGCACCGTCATAGGATGCCACATTTCCAACATGTCAGTTTGTAAAATTCTACCCTGCTAGAACTTCCCCGGTCAACTGTAAGTACTGTTATTGTGAAGTGGAAACGTCTAGGACCAACAATGACTCAGCCGCGAAGTGGTAGGTCACACAAGCTCACAGAACTGGACCGTCGAGTGCTGAAGCGCATTGTGCGTAAAAATTGCCTGTCCTCGGTTGCAGCACTCACTACCGAGTTCCAAATTGCATCTTGAAGCAACATCAGCACAAGAACTGTTCATCAGCAGCTTCATGAAAGGGGATTTCCATGGCAGAGCAGCCGCACACAAGCCTAAGATCGCCATGCGCAATGCCAAGCTTCGGTGTAAAGCTTGCCGCCATTGGACTCTGGAGCAGTGGAAACGCGTTCTCTGTAGTGATGAATCATGCTTCACCATCTGGCAATCCAACAGATGTAAGGGCGTTCGTCTGTAGGAGGAAGAGAAGCGGACCAAAGCGCAGCGTGGTGGTTATTCATGTTTTAATAAATCACTACACATGAACAAACTAACAAAAACAAGAAATGTGAAAACGCAAAACAGTCCTATCCTGTGACACCACACACAGTGACAGGAACAATCACCCACAAACACACAGTGAAACCCAGGCTACCTAAGTATGATTCTCAATCAGAGACAACTAATGACACCTGCCTCTGATTGAGAACCATACTAGGCCGAAAACATAGAACTGCCCCAAAACATAGAAAAACAAAGATAGACTGCCCACCCAACTCACGCCCTGACCATACTAAATAAATACAAAAACAAAGGAAATAGAGGTCAGAACGTGACAGTACCCCCCCCCAAAGGTGCGGACTCCGGCCGCAAAACCTTGACCTATAGGGGAGGGTCTGGGTGGGCGTCTGTCCGCGGTGGCGGCTCTGGCGCTGGACGCGGACCCCACTTCGCCATTGTCTCAGTCCGCCTTATTGTCCGCCTCCGTGGCTTACTCACCATGCCCACCCCTCTCAATGACCCCACTGGACAGAGGGGCTGCTTGGGACAGAGGGGCAGCTTCTCGGGACAGAGGGACAGCTGCTCGGGACAGAGGGACAGCTGCTCGGGACAGAGGGACAGCTGCTCGGGACAGAGGGACAGCTGCTCGGGACAGAGGGACAGCTGCTCGGGACAGAGGGACAGCTGCTCCGGGCGGAGGGGCTCTAGCGGCCCCTGGCTGACTGGCGGCACTGGCGGCCCCTGGCTGACTGGCGGCCCCTGGCTGACTGGCGGCACTGGCGGCCCCTGGTTGACTGGCGGCGCTGGCGCTGGGCTGACTGGCGGCACTGGCGGCCCCTGGTTGACTGGCGGCACTGGCGGCCCCTGGCTGACTGGCGGCACTGGCGGCCCCTGGCTGACGGGCGGCACTGGCGGCTCCTGGCTGACGGGCGGCATTGGCGGCTCCTGGCAGACGGGCGGCACTGGCGGCGCTGGGCAGACGGGCGGCACTGGCGGCGCTGGGCAGATGGGCAGCACTGGCGGCGCTGGGCAGAGGGGCGGCACTGGCGGCGCTGGGCAGACGGGCGGCGCTGGCGGCGCTGGGCAGACGGGCGGCGCTGGCGGCGTTGGGCAGATGGGAAGCTCCGATGGCGCCGGGCAGACGGGAAGCTCCGGCAGAGGCGCCGGGCAGACGGGAAGCTCCGGCAGAGGCGCCGGACAGGCAGGAGGCTCCGGCAGAGGCGCCGGAGAGGCGGGAGGCTCCGGCAGAGGCGCCGGACAGGCGGGAGGCTCCGGCAGAGGCGCCGGACAGGCGGGAGGCTCCGGCAGAGGCGCCGGACAGGCGGGAGGCTCCGGCAGAGGCGCCGGACAGGCGGGAGGCTCCGGCAGCGGCGCCGGACAGGCGGGAGGCTCCGGCAGCGGCGCCGGACAGGCGGGAGGCTCCGGCAGAGGCGCCGGACAGGCGGGAGGCTCCGGCAGAGGCGCCGGACAGACGGGAGACTCCGGCAGCGCTGGAGAGGAGGAAGGCTCTGGTAGCGCCGGAGAGGCGGGAGACTCCGGCAGCGCTGGAGAGGAGGAATGCTCTGGACGGATGGGCCGGAGAGACAGCCTGGTACGGGGAGCTGCCACCGGAGGGCTGGGGTGTGGAGGTGGTGACGGATAGACCGGGCCGTGCAGGCGCACTGGAGCTCTTGAGCACCGAGCCTGCCCAACCTTACCCGGTTGAATGGTCCCGGTCGCCCTGCCAGTGCGGCGAGGTGGAATAGCCCGCACTGGGCTATGCAGGCGAACCGGGGACACCGTGCGCAAGGCTGGTGCCATGTAAGCCGGCCCAAGGAGACGCACTGGAGACCAGATGCGTAGAGCCGGCTTCACGCACTGCCTCGATGCCCACTCTAGCCCGGCCGATACGCGGAGCTGGAATGTACCGCACCGGGCTGTGCACCCGCACTGGGGACACCGTGCGCTCCACAGCATAACACGGTGCCTGCCCGGTCTCTCTAGCCCGTCGGTAACCACAGGAAGTTGGCTCAGGTCTCCTACCTGGCGTAGCCATACTCCCTGTTAGCCCCCCCCCAAGAAATTTTTGGGGCTGACTCCCGGGCTTCCATCCACGACGCCGCGCTGCCTCCTCATACCAGCGCCTCTCCGCTTTCGCCGCCTCCAGTTCTTCTTTGGGACGGCGATATTCTCCTGGCTGAGCCCAGGGTCCTCTTCTGTCTAATTCGTCCTCCCATGTCCATACCTCCTCGCGCTGCTCCTGCTGCTTTTTCCTTTGCCCATTACCACACCGCTTGGTCCTGTTGTGGTGGGTGATTCTGTAAGGGCGTTCGTCTGTAGGAGGAAGAGAAGCGGACCAAAGCGCAGCGTGGTGGTTATTCATGTTTTAATAAATCACTACACATGAACAAACTAACAAAAACAAGAAATGTGAAAACGCAAAACAGTCCTATCCTGTGACACCAAACACAGTGACAGGAACAATCACCCACAAACACACAGTGAAACCCAGGCTACCTAAGTATGATTCTCAATCAGAGACAACTAATGACACCTGCCTCTGATTGAGAACCATACTAGGCCGAAAACATAGAACTGCCCCAAAACATAGAAAAACAAACATAGACTGCCCACCCAACTCACGCCCTGACCATACTAAATAAATACAAAAACAAAGGAAATAGAGGTCAGAACGTGACAACAGATGAATCTGGATTTGGCGGATACCAGGAGAACGCTGCTTGCCCCAATGCATAGAGCCAAATGTAAAGTTTGGTGGAGGAGGAATAATGTTCTGTGGCTGTTTTTCATGTTTCAGGCTATCATTCTAAATGATTCTCTGCTTCCAAATTTGTGGCAACAGTTTGGGGAAGGCCCTTACCTGTTTCAGCATGACAATGCCCCTCGTGCACAAAGCGAGGTCCATACAGAGATCGGTGTGGATCGGTTTGAAAGAACTTGACTGGCCTGCACAAAGCCCTGACCTGATCAATTGGAACGCCATCTGCAAGCCAGGCCTACTAGCCTAACATCACTGCCCGACCTCACTAATGATCTTGTGACTGAATGGAAGCAAGTCCCAGGCAGCAATGTTCCAACATCTAAAGGAAGGCCTCCCCAGAAGAGTGGAGGCTGTTATGGCAGCAAAGGGGGGACCAACTCCATATTAAGTCCCATGATTTTGGAATGAGATGTTTGATGAGCAGGTGTCCATCCACATACTTTTGGTCATGTAGAGGAGTGTACGTCATCTCCTTCTCTATAATCATAATGAAAGTATTTGGTTTCTTTTATCTATTCTTTGGTATTGGCCCTGTTTGGTTATAGAAAAGCTTAATGTATTTCTCTGTAGTTGCCAGAACACAAAATGATTGTTCCCACATCTCTATGCAAATTACATGTTGTTTTGAAATTATCTCTCACAAATGACTGTCTTTGTATATCTCACGTAATAACCCCAAATTCAAAACAATACATATAATTTATTCAACCAGATTGTTTCATATAAAAATGTGACCTTGAGTTTGGTTCACTGCAATCATTGCATTATCTTACATTCTGTACTATCTTGAACATAATCACAGTCATCTTGTCGATCAAAGAACAGACTAGCTCTCGTTCAAAGTTTGGGTTTGGTTTTGACATTTGACATGTGATTGCACTGTCTCATTGTTGCTATGGTGCTGAATGGCATAATACAGAGGTTTTCATACCTGTCCCTAATGCTTTTTCAACAGTTCCACAGCACACCACCTCAAATCAATTCCATCATCAGACAAAAGCATTGAATCTTAAATAACACATCATTTTGATTATGCATTAGAGGCTTATGTGAAAGGTTTGTGGCCAGGCAAACAGACAGCAAGTTAGAGCCCCTTGTGCTTGACAACAGATTATATGCAGCTATTCTTCAACTCCAATATAGATGCAATGGTGCCCCCCCCCCCCCCCCCCTGTTAATGCACCGGATACAACTGTACACAACTCATTCTTTACTACAAAATATGGGCAATCGTCCATTTCTACAGGGGATTTTATAGATGTTGCCAGCCCCTGTGTGAAGTCTCCAACACCCAGGGAAGAGAGAGAGGAATACTCTAGAAGCTTGGTGGGAACCCAGCAGCAGATGTTTCACACCCAAGAGGGTAAACAGCATTTGAAGGGCATGAAATTGAGTCAAAGCTTTTTGATGGAGGAAAATGGAAAGAGAAACATTAAGTAAAACTAAACAGGCAAGTAGAAAGAAAGACAAAAAAGGAAAGAATGAAATCAGTGCTTTTGAGTCATAATTTGAATGAAATGTGCTGTGTCACTTTCTGGGGTATGTTTGGGCTTTGCCTGGCTGACAGGGTAAGTTAACATTGTGCTGGGACTGGTAGGATATCCTTGCAGGTGTTTCTCCTCAGGACCTGAGGCAAACTGCACTTCATACATAACATTGTTGCCTAACGGTTTGTAAAAGGCCTCTGCTGAGAGAAGAAGTGACATCTTATTAAAGTACTTTGAGCTGTCAGGCCTGAGGCTAGTGTGACCAACAGGAAAAAAATATTGATTATCAACTCTACATGGCCAAGCAACACACTATTACAGCTTATTGTGAAAAAGACACAAATTACTTATTAGAAAGGGTGACAAGTAGAGAAATAAGTATTACACAATTTTCTTTCTTTATAACGCATCCGTGTACATTACACAAATTGCAATTTTTTGGGGCTAACGTTAGCTAGGCTAGGGTGATCAATTATGCCTCTATAATCACGTCATTGTATCATTAATTCAATTAAACTTCCTGGTACCTCTTGAGTTTCCATGTACTGTAGCTGATCACATTACTGATTGAAGCAGTGCCCGTAGATTGTGGACAAGAAGGGAAATTAGGTTTAAAGACCATATTCATACTGCATGATTTAAAAAAAGAGGTATTTTCAGTTATGTTTGTCTGAGAACAGGGACTGTCTTAGAGTACATATCAACCTTCCTAGTCATACAGATCAACATCACAATGTGTCAATTAATTTCCATGTATCTGTTTACATCAATCTAGGTAGCTCAAAATACAGTTGTCATCATTTTGATATAAAACACTCACATCTACTATGTCTACAGGCAGCCTAAAGCCCCTCCGAGGACATGTAGGTTAAAGCAGAGGAATTTATAGACTAGATTCTGTCAGTTGTAAAGCTCTATTGTTCAATACAAATTCACTCTGTGTGAATAGAGGGTGGAAACAAAAGACAGCAGATGTTGTGTGGGAGTAATCACCTGAACCTAGTTTCACTGCCTACTGCAGTCAGAGTCAGGGGAGTAATAGTAAATCAAACGCACAGCAATATGACAGTGTGTTTGGTCCCAAGAGGTAGTTTGAGGGGAATAAAGATTAACCAATACCTCAAGGAGCAAACACTATTCCACCATGTTTTTCTTTCTGTTAAAATACATTCAGACTTTCTCAACTTTTTCCGGGAATGTATTTTAAATTCACTATAGCTAACGTGAGTGCTGGCCCTGAATGGTTCTCAGTGGACTTCAGAGGCTCTGACAGTGTACCTCAGGCAGCTCCATGAGGTTTCCCAGCCAAACACAGAGCTCTCTCCTCACCACGCTCCCTGAGTAATCCATGATCAAAGGTCCCAGGGAAATGGGGATGGATTCTCTTCGGAAATGGCCACATGGGAATAAAAATGAAGCCACATTCTTTATCTTGGTCCTGCAGGTTAGTTCCCAGGGCTATTGTAGATAGACTTTGTGATAAAGAAGTTTGGCACAATGGAAGAAATGCAGACAGTCTGTAATGCACTCATCTCAGTCTATTTGATATCTGTTTATACTGTATGTGTCTTAATTTATTTCCCTAGAAGCATTAAACAGCATAGGGCAGTAATACACATAACAGGCATATTTTGGAAGCTGATAAACGTATCTGTATCAAACCTATGAAATGGCAATCAATCTCACAAACAAGGTTAAATATATAATCAAGAACCATGAATTAATGTGATTGCTTGATATTGAGTTGTATTTGATCCTCACACATCAGAAAATCTCATTTTCTTCCCTTGTCACTTCTCAGTGTCTTTTCATTGTTTTGAATCATGATCAACATCACTGTTTCTCCTTACAAAATGCCTTTGTGTCCAGAACCCTGGGATTTGTGAGATAGCACTGGCAAGCCAATCAGCCAAAGCTGTCTGAATTAAAGATGGAGGATGATAAGAAAGAGCACCTTTTTGTGCCCTGACAGTTCAAAAAGTTAACAGTTGACTCTCAGGGGAGTGGCATCCTGTGGTTACTGTCATAGATCTGGGGCTCTCAAGTGGTGCAGCGGTCTAGGACACTGCATCTCAGTACAAGAGGTGTCACTACAGTCCCAGGCTGTATCATATCCAGTCATGATTGGGAGTCGCATAGGGTGGTGCACAATCGGCCCAGCGTCATCCGGGTTTGTTCGGGGTAGGCCGTCATTGTAAATAAGAATTTGTTCTTAACTGACTTGGTTAAAAAAATACAACAAATCTACACTGCCCTCTGTAAGTACTGTGACGGTAAATCGATTTTTTCTTATTTTGTCTCTGTACTCAAAGTTTAGATTTGAAATCAAACAATGACTATGGTTAAAAGTGCAGACTGTGTGCATTAATTTTAAGATATTTTCATCCATATCGGGTGAACCGTTTATAAATTATATAACTTTTTGTACATAGTCCCCCCTATTTTAAGGTAACAAAAGTATTGGGTCAAATTCACTTATAAGTGTACTAAAGTAAAACAAATGAAGTATTTGGTCCCATATTCATACCACTCGATGACTACATCACGCCTGTGACTACAAATTTGATAGATGCATTTGCTGTTTGTTTTGGTTGGATTTCAGATTATTTTGTGCCCAATGAATGGTAATTAATTTGTGTAATTTTTGGTCATAGAATAGAACATTTTCTTAAATACTTCTGTATTAATGTGGATGCTACCATGATTACAGATAATCCTGAATGAATATAAAAAATATATCATACCCCCAAGGTATGCTAACCTCCCCCGTTATTGTAATGGTGAGATGTTAGCACAGGGCTTCCGAATTTATTTTGGCCCAAAACCCCATTCTGATATCTGAAAATGTTCACGACCCCAACCATGTGAAAAAAATGTGTAATTAACAGCCAATGTAACTTTTTTATTTGGAGCTATGGCAGTCAATTGAAAAGCATTCTTATAATATTTCTGATTGTGTTCTCAACTCACCATCACATACTTTTAATGTGAGGCAATGACAGTCATTTGAAAATGAGTCTGACATAATGTCTCTTACCTCACCACCACTAAGGAGATGGGTGTGTGAGCTGGCGAAGGGTATGAGTTTTATGGTGCTTTCAAGACTGGGAAATCTGAAAAATACGAGGTCAAATAATAATGTCAATGATCTTCAGGTTGGAAAGTCAGAGATCTAGAAAGAGGCCCAAGTTCCCGAGTTGGAATCCCGAGTTGGATGACCGTTTAAAAAAAACTCAGTTGGAGCTCGTTTTTTCAGAGTCACCAGTTCTCTGGAATGCACTGAAATTATAGATTTGAGTTCCCAGTTATAAGTTTACAGTTGTTTTGAACAAGGCATTAATACTCAATTAATGCTCAGAGGGAGACGGCAGGGTATTCCTTTTGAATAAGGAACCAAAACTCCTCCGTACTGACCCGTGAATGCATTCAGTCACATGACAGCTCGATCAGCTGTTCAATTTCACTTACCGTCATGTCAACTGAGCCAGGGTCACTGTACAAACGAATTGGGAAGCAGGTCCAAAGTGCTCTTCCAAGCGTTGGAGGTGAGCAGTCATCAGTCATCGTGTGGGACACTTACTAATGCTTTTTTCTTTTTGAAACATGCACAGCCGAGGGAAAGGGGGCATGGTTCGCATTGAAAGACTCTCTCCAAACATAATGATTTCCTCTGAATCCCCTGATTTCCCCTGCATGCTTGCGTTCAGTTTGTTCAGTTTCCCAAATATGTCAGTTACATCTTTTCATTACACAGAAAGTCCACCAAGTCAGTTTTTTTTAAATTATTCATTGTGAATATTTCCATTTCCTCTCCCAATGCAAAAAATCTTTCCATCACTCTCCCTCGATAACCACCAAGCCTTGTTATGAAATAGAACATTGTCATGCTCTCATGTATCCACATTGTTTTGCGAACAGGCATGTGCACAGTGTATATGGTTTGATGTAGTTTGCAAACAAAGTTACCTGCTGCAGTATACTGTTTCTCCAAGTTCTGTGCTCAGCTCTTATTCTGCCAGTTTCTCTTGATGTATCATACAATGCCTCCATATGGCAGAGGGAGACACATTCATAACTAGAGTGCAGAGGCATATCTGGAGCCCTATCTTTGCAAAAGCCCACCATTCAATCCCATGGAATCTGTTTTTTGTCACTATAGCCACGCAGCACACTGAACATCCCCTGTGACGTTTCAGTCATGAGTCATGAGACAGTATGTCCTTGTGAATAGCATCCCCCGGCATATATAGCGAACGAAAGTCAATGCATGGGCATCTCGGCTGTCACAGCTAACATCCATTTGGAGAGCACAGCTGGGGAGTTTGAGTCGTTCAGTCAAAGTTTCCTCTTGATTGCTTCCAATAGCATAAATTATTTGTTGAACAGTGTTATCTGACAAATACATTTCTGTGCCTCTGCCTCCCCATACATTGTTTTCACCATATCAATTGCAGCCAGTAATATCAGTCTCTGAAATAGTGTGTGGTTTCTTAGTGTAGCGGGACTAGCCGTTCCTTGGGAATGATTCAAGTGCAACGGTCAGGTGTGACCTTTCTTATGATCTAAGGGTGCTCATTGGTTGAATTCTATGTATTTATTTATTGTTTACTTATTTTAATTTAGGAAACTCTCCCATGACCCGTTTTCATATCAAGGACCCCTAGTTTGGGAACCGCAGGGTAAGGATGTGTGGCACTTTAACCTCATAGTCATTGTTTGATTTCAAACCAAACTTTTGGAGTACAGAGACAAAATATGAAGAAATTGTCCCAATAATTACGGAGGGCACTGTGTCTATTCTGATTTGATCCTGTTGATTTGTACTGAAGCCCTCCAGCATGATATCCATTCCTATATGTCCACATGATACCCATTCCTCCTCTCAAATTCTGGAATTTTATTTTTTAGCAAGGAGGCAATGCCAGTTCACTAAACTCCCTCCTTCGATATCCAGGGTCACTGCCAGATTATGGACGCAGATAACACCTGGATTATAGGGACGGGTGGGGGCCTTTGAACTAAATGTCCAGAAAAGGAGAAATCTAGGATTAGAGAGTAAAAGTAGGTAGGCTGTAGTAGTATGGGTGAGTAGGTGGATTTCTGTGGATTCTGTGGCGATTTATTAATTTAGGCCTCTATAAGGATCCTCTGTGGTTCTGAGCAGATGTGTTGTGCATGAGCTGTGTCTATCCACTCAGACAGAGAGGTCACATGACTGGCAGCAGAATCCAGAAAATGGAAATACTGGACTAATCCCCCCCCCCACACACACACACACACACACGCACACTAAAAACATCACTGTCATCAACCTCTTAAACCTCCCACCACAGACCCACATGCACACAAGCACACTACGAATTCTGTAAATTAGTGGATATGGGCTCACTGCTCCCGTCCCATGCTGGTCTATTAAAATATGTCCAGCTCCTGTCTAGGATTTATGCAGCCAATCCATTGCCCTAATGCCTGGCCTCAGTCATGCAACCATGTTTGTTTCTTATTAAGTGTTGTTTCAATTATATACGGCCATGAAGGGCCGTATATCAGTTGTGATTGGAAAGTGATACTGTGTCTGTTTGCTAACCTGTCTATCCATCTATCTTTCATCTATCCATCTATCTTTACGTCTGTTGACTGTGGTCTGACAAATTCTTGAAAGACCATATACAGCAGCATCCGGTAGATGTTGCAAAATCTGCTTAAACTTCACACTAAGTACTAAACTACTGGAGGTGGCACACCAGCCAGCCTGTAAGCAGCTCTGAGAGGCAGCATGTGAGTTCCAAACAGACAATAGGGCTGTTAGATCCAAGGCATGAACATATGTCCTCTGCACATGTTGGATGACTGGCCAGAGCAAACTAAATACTAATCATGTTTGACTGATGCGTGAAATTGTGAACAAACTCAAATTGCTGTAATGCACAAAAAGTTATGGAAAATATAGCCAGTTGTTGACTGTTTGTTTCACCATGCAGAGACAAATAGCATTTTTGTCAATATCTTCTCTTGATTGTCAGCCCAACACAATTGTTCATCAATTTTCCAATTCAATCAGGTACACTGATTGCAGCTGTGGTCCAACAAGTCAGTCTCACTGGCAGTCTGGCAGAACTGTAATGAGTCATACTTACCCAACAGTATGAAGCCATCTTCCCAACAAGTTTCAGAACAGAGATAGTGAGAAATGTATATATCACAAAGAACATCATTTTTAATTAGGCAACAACAAAAACATGTGTCCACACAAAAGAAAGACATAACAAAAACACTTGCCAGGTCAGAAAACCATTTTGAGCCTTACATCACTCTTTTCCCTTCCCCTCTGTTCTCCTCAGCAGTTGATGATAGACATAACCCCAGACAAGGGTACACTTTGTCAATCAATACTTTCATTTGCAATATGAACACCCATTGAAAGAGGGGAAGAACAAACGGATATTCTAAAGGTTGTTCATGTTATTTTCTACAGCAGGAATACAATCATCGGCATCCTCCCACACATTGCTGTCTTTTAGAAATCACAATAACATGTAAAGGAACACAATGTCCATGCCACAATATAATACAAAGCACAACATGTCCTATTT